>NC_092398.1:18482798-19149953 GCF_030028105.1 Mobula birostris | reverse complement strand
CCCCTCTCACCCTTCATCTTCCTCCCCTCTCCCCACCATCTCCTTCCTCCCCTTCCCCTCCATTTCTCTCCTCCCCTGCCCTTCATCTTCCTCTCCTCCCCTCCTCTCTCCCCCTCCCCTCTTCCTCCTCCCCCTCACTCCTCTCCTCTCCCTGCCATCTCCTTCCTCCCCTCTCCCCTTCCATCCTTCTCCCCTCCACCTCCCCTCTCCCTCCTCTCCTCTCCCTGTCATCTCCCTCTGCTCCTTCCCTTTATCTTCCTCCCCTCCCTTCCTCCCTTCCATCTTCCTCCCCTTTACCTTCCCTCTCCCTCCTCCCCTTCCCCTCCATCTCCCTCCTCCCCTTCCCCTCCATCTCCCTCCTCCCCTCCCCTTCATCTTCCTCTCGTCCCCCTCCTCCTCCTCCTCTCCACTCCCTTTCCATCTTCCTCCCCTCTCCCTCCTCCCTCTCCCTGCCATCTCCCTCCTCCCCTCTCCCCACCATATCCCTACTCTTTCCTCCCTGCTCCAGTACTCCCCTACTGCTCCTCCCATCTCCCCCTTGATCTCCCTCCTTCCCCTCCCCTGTAGCTCGCTCCTCCCTATCTCCCTCCTCCACTATCTTCCATCTCCACCTCCTCCCTCTCCCCACCCCTCCACTGTTTCCCCACTGCCATTCTGTCTCCCCCACCCCTCCTGTCTCTTCACTCCTCCCTGATCCCGTGCCTCCACCCTCTCCCCGTCCTTCTCTCCCTCCTCCTGCTCCTGTACCCCATCACTCACACCCTCATTGCTCCAAAATCCAACCCTCCTCCCACCGCACCTTCTAATTCGCTCCATCCACCCCTTCCTCCCTCCTCCACTGTCACTCCAAACTTTCACTATATCCCCCCAATACCTCCCTCCACCTCACTGAACTCTTTCTTCCTCATTTCTCTGGACTTCTCCTCCTCCTCTGATCTCTCTCCACCCCCTACCCCCCACATTTGCTGTTCCACTCTCTCCCTTCACATTCACCTCCTCTCTCCTCTTCTCACCTGCAGCCTCCTCCTCCATTCACCCCTCCTGTTTCCAGTCTCTTCACTCCCACCAGCCCTTGTCCTTCTGTCCCTCCCCATTCCCCCCATCTCTCCTCCCACCCTCAACCTGTCCACTGTCCATCCTCCACTCTTTCTCAAGCCCTCCTCTCTCAGTTCCGTCCCGTTCCTCCCACCACCCCTCCAGTCTATGACTCTCCTCCCTCTCCCTCTATCCTATTCCCTCCACCCTTGCACTCCTCCCTGTTCCAAATCTCCTCCCTGCTCACTCTACCTTATGCCCTTCACAACCTCCCTCACCCCCTCCTCTGTCCACCCCTCCACTCTCTCTCCAACCCACCAGTCTTTACTTCTCTCCCATCAGCCCTTCAACCCCTCCCCTCCCTTTCTCCACCCCTTCTCCTAGCCACAACACCTACTCTGACCACCCCTCACAGCTCTCTCCCACCCTCAAACCTTTGTTCTTCCCTTTACCTCCCCTCCCTCCACTTTTCCATTCTCACTCCAGCTCTCCTTCCCTCCCCTAACTATTCCCGCTACTCTTCAACGTCTCTCCTCCCCCACTTCTGCCATTTTTTTCCCTTTCCCCACCCCCTCCCTGCTCTCCCTCTATTGCACCCCTCTCTCCTGTATTGCTAATCCTTCCCCCTCTCCTTTCCTCACCCTTTTGTTCCTAAGATTACCCGCACTTTATCCAAATCAGAATCAGGTTTAATATCGCCGGCATATGTTTTTTGTGGTTTTATGTAGCAATACGTTACAATACATAACAATAAAATATTATAAATTACAATAAGAAATATAGATAATAATTAAATTAGTACAAGAAGGTAGCAAAAATAGTGCATTAGTGTACATGAGTTCAATGTCCAATCAGAAATATGATGGCAGAGGGGAAGAGCCTGTTCCTGAATCGTTGAGTGTGTGTCTTCAGGCTTCTGTGCATCCTTCCTGATGGTAGCAATGAGAAGAAGACAAGCTCTGGGTGATGGGGGTCCATAATGATGAGGCATTGCTCCTTGAAGGTATCTCTCTCTCTCTCTCTCTCACTCACTCTCACGCTCTCACTCTATCTCTCTCTCCCTCTCTCTCTGTCACTTGCTCTCTCTCAGTCTGTGTGTGTCTCTGTCTCTTTCTCTCTCTATCACTTTCTTTCTGCCTCTCTTTATCATTCTCACTCTCTGTCACTCTCTTTGTGACTCTCCGTCTGTTTCTCTATCTTTGTCATTGTCTCTCTCTCTGCCTTTCACTCCATCCAGTTATCTCCAAATACCCCCTCCCCACTGTCTCCCCATCCCTCACCTCTCCCTGCCTTGCTTCCTCCATATTTCTGTACCTCTATTGCTCTCTCCACCATCTTCCTCTCCCCTCCCCAGCTCACCCCAGCCCCCCCTCCCCCCCTCACCACACCCCTCCCTCCTGCTGTGTGCTTGTTCAGTTTTGCTTCCCGCCCCGTGTGTGTGTGTGTGTGTGTGTGTGTGTGTGGGTGCGAAACATAGAAAACCTACAGCACAATAAAGGCCCTTTGGCCCACAATGCTGTGCCGAACATGGACTTACTTTACAAATTATCTCGGGTTACCCATAGTCCTCTATTTTTCGAAGCTCCATGTACCTGTCCAGGAGTCTCTTAAAAGACCCTATCATATCTGATTCCACCGCCGTCGCCGGTAGCCCATTCCACGCACTCACCACTCTCGGCATAAAAAACTTACCCCTGACATCTCCTCTGTACCTGCTTCCAAGCACCTTAAAACTGTGCCCTCTCGTGTTAGCCATTTCAGCTCTGGGGAAAAAGCCTCTGGCTATTCACACAATCAATGCCTCTCATCATCTTATACATCTTATCCTCTGTCGCTCCAAGGAGAAAAGTGTGTGTGTGTGTGTGTGTGTGTGAGAGAGAGAGAGAGAGAGAGAGAGAGAGAGAATGGGGAGTGAGGGGGTTGATCCCCTCTTGCAGGGAACAGGCTGCCTGTGTAAGAAAGAGAGAGAATGAGAATGAATGAATATGAATGAATCTCCTCTTACAGGCTTCAGACTGTCAGACTTCGTGTGTGTGCATGTGTGTGTGTGTGAGAGAGAGAGAGAGACAGTAAAAGTAAGTGGGAGTGAATGGAGAGTGCAAGCGTGAAAGGGTGAATCCCCTCTTACAGGGATGTATGTGTGGAAAACTTGCTTGTGAGCCAAAACATCTGCTTGAGTGTACTTCAATTAATAGTCCCACAGAGAGCCCTCAGTCCACAAAAGTATGCAAAGTATGTGTGATAATACATAGTGTGGCATGCAGAAGTTTGGGCACCCCGGTCAAAATTTCTGTTACTGTGAATAGCTACGCGAGTAAAAGATGACCTGATTTCCAAAAGGCATAAGGTTAAAGATGACACATTTCTTTAATATTTTAAGCAAGATTACTTTTTTTATTTCCATCTTTTACAGTTTCAAAATAACAAAAAAGGAAACGGGCCCAAAGCAAAAGTTTGGGCACTCTGCATGGTCAGTACTTAGTACCACCCCCTTTGGCAAGTATCACAGCTTGTAAACACTTTCTGTAGCCAGCTAAATCATTCAATTCTTGTTTGGTGGATTTTCACCCATTCTTCCTTGCAAAAGGCTTCTAGTTCTGTGAGATTCTTGAGCCATCTTGCATGCACTGCTCTTTTGAGGTCTATCCACAGATTTTTGATGATGTTTAGGTCAGGGGACTGTGAGGGCCATGGCAAAACCTTCAGCTTGCACCTCTTGAGGTAGTCCATTGTGGATTTTCTTTCTTTCTTTTTCAATCTTTTTATTAATTTTCAAATTCATAAACATAGCAACAATACTAATACAAAGAGATTGGGATTGCATTATTGGTAATTAACATATGTGAATATAAACTACAGATAATACAGGTACACTAGGCCTCCCAAACTCTTAATATAATTAAATATGATAAAAAGAAAAATGAAAAAAATAAAAAAAACAAACTAGAAAAAAAACTAAACAAAACAAAAACTAAACTAAAAAAAGCTGGGCTATTATATTACATTGGATACAATCATTAATGTCATTAACTCCACTCCTCTGTCCATATATTTTAGGTTAATAAAAAGGATTCGGAAAAGGTCAAGCTACATCATATGAAAGTGTTGAATAAATGGTCTCCAAGTCTCTTCAAATTTAACCGAAAGATCAAAAGTGACACTTCTGATTTTTTCTAAATTTAAACAAGATGTAGTTTGGGAAAACCATTGAAGTGTAGTAGGAGGATTGATCTCTTTCCAATTCAATAAAATAGATCTTCTAGCCATTAATATAACAAATGCAATCATCCGACGAAGAGGTAGTCCATTGTGGATTTTGAGGTGTGTTTAGGTTCATTATCCTGTGGTAGAAGCCATCCTCTTTTCATCTTTGGCTTTTTTACAGACGGTGTGATGTTTGCTTCCAGAATTTGCTGGTATTTAATTGAATTCATTCTTCCCTCTACCAGTGAAATGTTCCCCGTGCCACTGGCTGCAACACAAGCCCAAAGCATGATCGATCCACCCCCATGCTTAACAGTTGGTGAGGTGTTCTTTTCATGAAATTCTGCACCCTTTTTTCTCCAAACATACCTTTGCTCATTGTGGCCAAAAAGTTCTATTTTAACTTCATCAGTCCACAGGACTTGTTTCCAAAATGCATCAGGCTTGTTTAGATGTTCCTTTGCAAACTTCTGACGCTGAATTTTGTGGTGAGGATGCAGGAAAGGTTTTCTTCTGATGACTCTTCCACGAAGGTCATACTTGTCCAGGTGTGGCTGCACAGTAGAACAGTGCACCACCACTCCAGAGTCTGCTAAATCTTCCTGAAGGTCTTTTGCAGTCAAACGGGCGTTTTGATTTGTCTTTCTAGTAATCCTATGAGCAGTTCTCTCTGAAAGTTTTCTTGGTCTTCCAGACCTCAACTTGACCTCCACCATTCCTGTTAACTGCCATTTCTTAATTACATTACGAACTGAGGAAACGGCTACCTGAAAACGCTTTGCTATCTTCTTATAGCCTTCTCCTGCTTTGTGGGCATCAATTATTTTAATTTTCAGAGTGCTAGGCAGCTGCTTAGAGGAGTCTATGGCTGCTTATTGTCGGGACAAGGTTTGAGGAGTCAGGGTATTTATAAGGCTTTGAAATTTGCATCACTTGGCCTTTCCTAATGATGATTGTGAACAAGCCATAGCCCTAACAAGCTAAGTAAAGTTCGAGACCTTGGTAAAAGTTACCTGAGAGCTCAAATTTCTTGGGGTGCCCAAACTTTTGCATGGCTCTCCTTTCCTTTTTTTCCACTCTAAAATTGTACAATACAAAAATAATACACTAATCTTGCTTAAAAAGTTGAAAAGAATGCTTCATCTTTAACTTTATGGCTTTTGGAGATCAGTTCATCTTCTACTCACTTAACTATTCACAGTAACAGAAATTTTGACCAGGGGTGCCCAAACTTTTGCATACCACTGTATGTGCTTATGTGTGTGAGTTTCAGTATGTGTCTATATTTGTATATATGTGTGTATGACTGTGTGTTTGTATATGTGTGTGTGTGTGTGTGTGTGTGTGTGTGTGTGTGTGTGGCTCCAGTTACCTCCCATAGTCCAAAGACATACTGATTGGCAGGTTAATTGGTCATTGTAAATTGTCCCATAATTAGGCTACGATAAAATCGGGGAATTGCTGGGCTGCGCGGTTCAAAGGGCCTATTCTGCGTTGTATCTCAGTAAAATAAAATAAGTTAAAAAATATATATATGCACATACACACATCTGTGTGTATGTGTGTGTGTTAGTGCAGTGGGGAGATGTTCTCTGCTGTCTGGGACCGTGTCGGACCCTCCGAATTGGTGGACAGTAGAGGTGGGGGGGGGGGCGGGTGTGAACTTGTGGGGGAGGGAGAGCGAGCTCAGCCTTTGTCACATTTTCCATCCCTGGGGCATCCTGACAACGGCCCATAATGCCAGGAAGTGACAACTGATTATTGAGATGAAAATAAGACTGGTGGTGGCCCGCCAAAACCCAGCTCCTGTCCTGCTTTCGCCCGCCCTGCACCTTCCTGCTGCTCATCCCGTGCCTCTCCTCCTTTCTTCCCTGTTCTCCCTCACGCACCCCATTGGTCCCTCTCCCTGCCTCATCCTCTCTCTCACAGTCCCTCTCACAGAATCTCTCTCCTTCTCTCCCCTCCCTGCTTCTCCATCTCACTGACTCCCCTTCCCTCTCCTCCACTCTCCCAACCTCCCTCTCTTCCATTATCCCTCACCCATCCTTCTCCCAACCCCTCTTCCATCACCGCTCCCATCACCTCTCCCACCACCCCTCCCATCACCCCTCCCATCACCTTCCCATACCCCTCCCATCCCCCACTCCCATCACCCCTCCCACCCCCCTCCCATCACCCCTCTCATCACTTCTCCTATCACCCCTCCATTCACCCCTCCCACTCCCCTCTGATCACCCCTCCCATCACCTCTCCCATCACCTCTCCCATCACCCCTCCCACCCCCCTCCCATCACACCTCTCATCACCCCTCTCAATACCCCTTCTATCACCTCTCCACCCTCCTCCCATCACCCCTCCCATCACCTCTCCTGTCACCCCTCCCACCCCCTCCCATCACCTCTCCCACCCCCCCTTCCATCACCCCTCCCATCACCTCTCCCACCACCCCTCCATTCACCCCTCCCACTCCCCTCTCATCACCCCTCCCATCACCCCTCCCATCACCTCTCCCATCACCCTCCCACCCCTCTCCCATCACCCCTCCCACCCCACTCTCCCACACCCCCTCCCATCACCCCTGCCATCACCTCCCCATCACCCCTCCCATCACCTCTCCCACCCCCTCCCATCCCCAATTCTCTCTCCCTTCCCCCCAGAATCTCCCTCGTTTGTCTGCCCCAGTTCCTCCTCCCTCTCCTTTTCTATATCTCTCCCTCTGTTTCCACCCTCCCTCTCTCCCCTCTCTCACATCTGTGTCCCCCCACTCCCCTCCTCTCTCTCTCTGTCTCCCTTCCTCTTTATCTTCCCCTCCCTCTTTCCCCCATATCTCTCTTTCTCACTCTCCCATTTTTAGAACCTGGTATAACATGTCTTCCTGTGGTTTCAGCCTGTGCGTGACTCGCTGCTGCTGCTGCTGCTGCTGTGTGTGTGTGTGTGTGTGTGTGTGTGTGTGTGTGTGTGTGTGTGTGTGTGTGTGTGTGTGTGTGTGTGTGTGTGGCTTGCATATGCGGCCTGTGACCATACCAATTTCTCCTCCACCAGTTCAATTTAATGCCAGACAATGTTCACAGTATACAACCAGAAATCCTCACTCATCGCAGACGTCCACGAAACAGAGAGAAAAGAAACAAAGAACAAATGACAGAAAAATGTTAAAACCCCAAAACCCCACTTCCCATGCACAGGCAGCAGCAAAGCGTCAACCCTCCCACTTCCCCCACCCCCTTGCTTCTGCAAAAGCATTAGCTCCCCACCACCCACCAAGCAAATAGCAAGCCCACAGAGACCATGATCTATCGACCACCGAAAACTGCTGTTTACCTCAACACTTTGATATCTCAACACTTTGACATCTCAGCAGGCCCTCCCGCTCACTAACGAGGAAGAGAGAGAGAGAGAGATATCGCTCCTGCAACAACGAGAGGGGGAGGCCAACAGCTCGCTGTTTCAATGTCTTCAGCGTTGCTCATTTCGAGTTCCACCGACTCGAGAATCAGCAGACTCTCTCTCACCAGCGAGAGAGAGGGAGAGAGACAGAGAGAGCAATTGCTTGGTTCATTGGCTACATTGAGTCACCTCCAAGAGTGTGCGGGTGAGGGACAAGAATCTGGGAAATGGCGGTGGAGTGGGTAGTTGGGTGGGGTTTGGTGTAGAAGGGATCCCGATGGTCGGCAAAGACTCGGTGACCCAAATGGCCTGCTTCCCCACCCTGCGGCACTACAATTGGTGTAAATGAGGGGCTGACAGAGTTACTGAGAAAGCAATGAGACTAAATTGGTAAATTATAATTGTCAAGGACAAGAGAGGGGGAGATTGGGGCAGACAGGAGAGAGAGAGAGAGATAGAGATTCTAGGACAGTGAGGAGGGGATGGGGAAGACAGAGAGACAGACTGGAGGAGAATTCTCAGAGAGAGAGAGGGCGCCAGGATAGTGTAGTGGTTAGCGCGACACTATTACATCTTGGGATGTCGGAGTTCAGAGTTTAATCTCAGTATCCTCTGTAAGGAGATTCCCTGTGGGATGCATAGGTTTTACTTTACTCCTGATGCTCTGGTTTCCTCTCACAGTCCAAAGTTGTACTGGTCAGTAGGTTAATTGGTCATTGGAAACTGACCCATGATTAGGCAAGGGTTAAATTGGGGGTTGTCAGGGGTTGCTGGGCAGCATGGCTGGAAGGGCCAGAAGGGCCTATTGCTAAGTAAACAAACAAACAAACAAACAAATAAATAAATGAGGCTGAGAGAATGAGACAGAGGAGAGAGATTCTCAGAGAGATGGTGGGGGGGTGGGAGAGAGAGATAAGAGAGGTTCTAGGAGGGGAAAGAGAAAGAGGAGAGTTTGGGATAAGGAGTGAGGTGGTGGTGGGGGAGAAAGTGGTGGGAGAGGGAGCAAAAGATGCTGCAAGGGTGGGGAAGACAGTCAAGAAAGACATTCTGGAAAGGGGAAGGGAGAAAGAGTTTGGGAGAGGGAGAGAGATGGTGCTGAGGTGGGTCAGAAGGAGAAATGCAAGTGTGGGTGGGTCAGAAAGAGAAATGCAAAGACAGGGGAAAGACAGACAAGAAAGAGGGGAGAGAGGGAAGTGTTTTAGGAGAGGGAGAGAGATGGTGGTGGTTGGGCAGAGAAAGTGAAGAGAGAGGGGGACAGAGAGAGTGGGGGAGGTGCAGTGAGAGACATTGCTTTGTATGTTACCCACGCAACCATTCACCACATCAGTGCATTGAGGAAGTATGCAAGAAATTTCAGAGTAAAGTGTTATGGTTACAGAGAAAGTGCAATGCAGTGTAGACAGTTATGGTGGAGGGTAGAAGAGGTTCGAGAGGGAAAAAGAGGGAAAGTTAGTAGGGGTAAACTGGATTCCTGTGTGAGCTAGCACAAAACATGATGGGCTCAATGGCCCCTTTTCTACGGCACATGGAAATGTGCCTCTTTGCAAGTCATAGCCTTCTGCTGCACAGTCTGATCCAACCAACTGGACTGTGCTAACCAATATTCCCATCATTGGGTATATTTAAACCTCTGCTTCAAATACACCCAATGCCTTGCCTCCACATCTGTGTATGGCAATGAATTCAACAGATTCACCACCCTCTAGCTAAAGAAATTCCTCCTCATTTCTGTTCTAAAGGGACACTCCTCTATTCTGAGGATGTGCCCTCTGGTCATGGACTCCACCACAGGAAACATCCTCTCCATGGAAATTTAAAGCAGAGTTGATAGGTTCTTGATTAGTAAGGAATTCAAAGGTTATGGGTAAAAAACAGGAGAGTGGTGCTGAGAAGGAAAATAAATCAGACCTTAAAAGGCCGAGCAGACTCAATTGTCTGAATGGCATAATTGTGCTTCTATGATTTATGGTCTTATTAAAAAATCTCTACCTTCTCACCCTAAACTTGTGCCCTTTGATTCTAGATTTCCCAGCCCTGGGAAATAGACTATGTGCCTTCATCCTCTCTATGCCCCTTATGACTTTGTATCTCTAAGGTCACCCCTCATTCTCCTACACTCCAAGGGAAAAGGTCCCACCTACTCAAATTCTCTCCATAACTCAGTGCCTTGAATCTCAGAAACATGCTGGTAAACCTCCTCTGGCTTGGAGGAGGTCTGCAACAGCAGGGAGACCAAAACTGCGCACAGTACTCCAACTGTGGCCTCACAACCTTGCACAACTGCAAAGCAACAGCCCAAACCCTGTCCTCAGAGACCTGATCGATGAAAATTATCACACCAAATTCCATCTTCACTACTCTGGCTACCTGTGACGCCACTTTCAGGGAACCGTGTACCTGTACTGCTAGGTCTCTCTGTTCTGTAACTCACTCCAGATCCTGATGGTTCATTGTTAAAATCCTACCCTGCTTTGTCATTATACTGTGTGTGCTGGATACGGAAATAACTTGGTGGTTCAGAGCAGGCGAGAACACAGGATACACATGGCAATGTGATGAACAGTCTTCACAATGATAATTAGATTTCACTTTCCAGACTGTGGAGCAACAGCACAGTGCTCCCTCCTCACCACCCCTCCTGCGGCAGATGCGCGATCGGATCTGCTGAAACTCAGCCAGTCCATAGGACGAGAATGGGAGCTGCCTGACTTCTGACAGTCGCAGCCCCGGTGATATCTTTACTGGCCTGAGGGGGCACTACTGCGCACTGCCCGGCAGCACCTTTGAGCTGGGCATTACAAGGGGTGGGAGGTGACGGGGGGGTGGGGCAAGAGAATCCATTTCCCTGTCGCATGCGCTCCACCCTCTCATTTTGCAGGAAGGACTCAGCCCTTCCCTTCAGCATCCATCATCAAGGACCCCCTTCATCCAGGCCAAGCTGTCTCCCCGCTACCACCATCGGGCAGCAGGTACCAGAGCCTCAGGTCCCAGACCACCAGGGTAGGGACAATTATTACCTTTCCTGAACCGCTTGGATAATCACCCACCTCAACAATGAGTGGAATTCCACAACCTATGGACTCACTTTCGAGGACTCTACAACTCCCGGTTTCAAAATTATTTATTACTTATTTATCTATTACAATTATTACTATTTTCTTTTGGTATTTGTAGTTTGTTTTCTTTTGCACATTGGCTGCTTGTTTTAAGTACACTTAGTATCAGAGTATGTATCCAATACACAACCTAAAATTTCCTCTTCATTGACATTGACCGAGGGAGCCCTATTGAACATTGAAGCCCTGGAGTCCCTCCCTTCGCAGGATCAGCAGCAGAAAGTATTGACCTCCCCCATCCACCCCCACCCGTGCCAGCACCGACCACTCCCCCCTCCCACCATGTAGTTTTGCAATAATTCTATTATGTTTCTTTATCTTTATTTTATTGAGACACAGTGAAGACTAGATCCTTCTGGCCCTTGGGAGCTTCATTGCCCAGCAACCTCTGATTTAACCCTAGTCTAATGATGGGACAAGTTACAATGACCAATCAACCTACCAAGGTGAATGCCCACAAGAAAATGAATTTCAGGGTTGTGTATGGTGACATTTACATACTTTGATAATAAATTTACTTTGAACTTTGAACTCCACGTGCTGAGATGAATCTGTCAGTACCAGTGGGCACTGCAGGACCTCACACTTCACCCTGAAGGAAGATCGTAGCTCTCAAAAATTAATAGATTACCAGTTCACTTTGTTTAAATCAAAAACAGCCGAGGTCAAAGGCTATCCCCGGAGATTTGAGGCTGCTTCGGAATCAGAATTGAGATTATCACTGATGTACGTCATCAACTTTGGGGCATCAGTGGAGGGTATAAGCAGTCAACGTTTTGGGTTCTGGTGAAGGATCTCAGCTTGAAATGTTGACTGCTTATTCCCCTCACAGACACTACCTGACCTGCTGAGTTCTTCCGTAGAGAGAGTTAAAGGCACCAAGTTCCTGGGAGTTCACATCATGGATGACCTCACCTTGTCCCTCAATATCACCTCCCTGAATAAGAAGGCACAGCAGTACCTCCACTTCCTGAGGAGATTGAGATAAGTGAGGCTCACTGCCCCCAACTCATCTTAACTGAATTTTACAGGAGCACCATTGAGAATGTTCTGACAAGCTGCTTTTCCATCTGGTATGGGAGCAGCAGAGTATCAGATTGGAAGTACCTACAAAGGACTGTGAGAACGGTGTAGAAGATCATCGGGGTCTCCCTACCATCGATCGGGCACATTTAAAAGAAGCGCTGCATGCACAGGGCCCGTAGTATTATCATGGATCCCAACCATCCATCCAGCATCCTCTATGACTTTCTACCATCAGGCAGAAGACTCCAATCCATAAAGACAAGGATGGTCAAGATGGGAAGCAGTGTCTTCCCTCAGGCCATTAGGCTTCTGAACTCCATGCTGCAACACATTTGAAGTGTCACCGGAGAAGTCTTTTCATCTTTTTTTTCCCTCCAGTCCAGATGAAAGGTCCCAGTTCGAAACATCAACTATTTTCTCATTTCCATAGAAGCCGCCTGGCCCGCTGAGTTTCTCCGGCATCTTGTGTGCGTTGCTTTGGATTTCCAGCATCTACAGATTTTCTTGTGCTTTAAGTACTGTGCTCAGTTCTGGTCGCCTCATTATAGGAAGGAATTGGAAGCTTTGGAAAGGGTGCAGAATAATTTTGCCAGGATGCTGCCTGGATTAGAGAGCATGTCTTATAAGAATAAGTTGAGAGAGCTGGGGCTTTTCCCTTTGGAGTGAAACAGTATGAGAGGCTGCATGACAGAGATGTCCAAGATGATAAGAGGCATAGACCAAGTGGGCAGCCAGAGACAGAGTGGAAATGAGGGGGCATAATTTTAAGGAAACTATAGGGAAGGGATTTAAGAGTTGAGTTTTTTTCACCAAGAGCACTGGGTGTGGGGAATGCCATGTGTGGTCTTTGAGGCAGATACATTAGGGGCATAGAAGGGACTCTTAGATGGGCACATGGATGAAAGAAAAATGGAGGGCTATGTAGGAGGGAGGGTCAGATTGATCTTAGAGTAGGTTAAAAGTTGGCACAACATTGTAGGCTGAAGGGACTGTGCTGTGCTCTTCTATGTTCTTAATAGCTTGACTTGGTGTTTGGGTTTCAAGGTTGGCTGAGGGGAGAGGCATCGATAGGGTAGATGGTCAAGAGCATTTTTGCCCCGGGATCCGAGCGTCTAAGGTGAGAGGGGTAACTTCAAAGAAGATGTGCGGGGCAATTCTTTTCCTACACAGAGAGTGATATAGCAGTGATATTTTTCCCAAGGTTGAAATGTATAACACTAGAGGGCACTTAAGTTGAGGGGTGAAGTTCTAAAGGAGATGTGCAGGGCAAGTTTTTCAAATGGTACAAATGGTTCAATTTAATATTAGAGAATGTATACCGTATACAACCTGAAATTCTTACTCTTCACAGACATCCATGAAACAAGAAACCCCTAAGAATGATTGATAGAAACATCAGAACCCCAAAACCCCTCCTTCCACGCACAAGTGGCATCGACCTGCCTCCTCCCCCTATTCCCACTCGCGCCAGCAGAAGTGCTGACCACCCCCTCCCACTATGAAAGCAATAGCAAAAGCACCCAGCCGCCCTCCAAAGAGACCTCGATCTAAAGTTCACCAAAAACTACAGTCCGTAGCCCAGCACTGTGGTGTCTCAGACAGGCTGCCTCTCACCAGCCAGGGCGGTGGGTGCCTAGGATGCATTGCCACACATGGCGGTGGAGACAAATATGATACACGGATTCAAGAGGGTCATAGAAGAAAGAAGAAGAAAGCCCTTAACTCCGAGTGGAGTCAGCGGGACATCGTCATGACAGCATTTTTTTAGCGGGCTTTCTTATTTTTACGAGGCCGAGTTGCTAGCTCGACGCTCAATCCAGCATGGATGGAAAGCGTGCAGGGGAGATGGCTGGATTCGAACTCGGGAGCCTTCATTCCGAAGTCCGGCGCTGATGCCGCTACACCACCGGCCGGCTCAAGAGGGTCACAGCTAGTCATATTGATGCACGTTTGAAGGATTTTGACCCAACATCATGGGCCGAAGGGTCTGCACCCATGCCATACAATTCTCTGTTGAATGTCATGGCTAATGAAGACAAGCCTTCATCCTCCCCCCATCATCCTCATCTTCTTATTCTGGCTTCTTTATCCTTATTTCCAGTCCCAATGAATTGTCGCAACTCAAAACATAGAGGGCTCATTTCCCTCCATAGATGCTACCTGACCTGCTGAGTATTATGTGTGTGAGTGTGCCTGCGTGTGTGATTTCCAGCATCCGCAGAATTTCTTTTGTAATCAATTCCGGTGAATTGATTATGGGGAGCAAGGACATGGCAGACCAATTGAATAATTACTTTGGTTCTGTCTTCACTAAGGGGGACATAAATAATCTTCCGGAAATAGTAGGGGACAGAGGGTCCAGTGAGATGGAGGAACTGAGCGAAATACATGTTAGTAGGGAAGTGGTGTTGAAGGGATTAAAGGCAGATAAATCCCCAGGGCCAGATGGTCTGCATCCCAGAGTGCTTAAGGAAGTAGCCCAAGAAATAGTGGATGCATTAGTGATAATTTTTCAAAACTCTTTAGATTCTGGACTAGTTCCTGAGGATTGGAGGGTGGCTAATGTAACCCCACTTTTTAAAAAAGGAGGGAGAGAGAAACCGGGGAATTATAGACTGGTTAGCCTAACATTGGTGGTGGGGAAACTGCTAGAGTCAGTTATCAAAGATGTGATAACAGCACGTTTGGAAAGCGGTGAAATCATCGGACAAAGTCAGCATGGATTTCTGAAAGGAAAATCATGTCTGACGGATCTCATAGAATTTTTTGAGGATGTAACTAGTAGAGTGGATAGGGGAGAACCAGTGGATGTGGTATATTTGGATTTTCAAAAGGCTTTTGACAAGGTCCCACACAGGAGATTAGTGTGCAAACTTAAAGCACACGGCATTGGGGGTAAGGTATTGATGTGGATAGAGAATTGGTTGGCAGACAGGAAGCAAAGAGTGGGAATAAACGGGACCTTTTCAGAATGGTAGGCAGTGACTAGTGGGGTACTGCAAGGCTCAGTGCTGGGACCCCAGTTGTTTACAATATATATTAATGACTTGGATGAGGGAATTAAATGCAGCATCTCCAAATTTGCAGATGACACGAAGCTGGGCGGCAGTGTTAGCTGTGAGGAGGATGCTAAGAGGATGCAGGGTGACTTGGATAGGTTAGGTGAGTGGGCAAATTCATGGCAGATGCAATTTAATGTGGATAAATGTGAAATTATCCACTTTGGTGGCAAAAACAGGAAAACAGATTATTATCTGAATGGTGGCCGATTAGGAAAAGGGGAGGTGCAACGAGACCTGGGTGTCATTATACACCAGTCATGGAAAGTGGGCATGCAGGTATAGCAGGCGGTGAAAAAGGCGAATGGTATGCTGGCATTTATAGCAAGAGGATTCGAGTACAGGAGCAGGGAGGTACTACTGCAGTTGTACAAAGCCTTGGTGAGACCACACCTGGAGTATTGTGTGCAGATTTGGTCTCCTAATCTGAGGAAAGACATCCTTGCCATAGAGGGAGTACAAAGAAGGTTCACCAGATTGATTCCTGGGATGGCAGGACTTTCATATGATGAAAGACTGGATGAACTAGGCTTATACTCATTGGAATTTAGAAGATTGAGGGGGGATCTGATTGAAACGTACAAAATCCTAAAGGGATTGGACAGGCTAGATGCAGGAAGATTGTTCCTGATGTTGGGGAAGTCCAGAACGAGGGGTTACGGTTTGAGGATAAAGGGGAAGCCTTTTAGGACCAAGATTAGGAAAAACTTCTTCACACAGAGAGTGGTGAATCTGTGGAATTCTCTGCCACAGGAAACAGTTGAGGCCAGTTCATTGGCTATATTTAAGAGGGAGTTAGATATGGCCCTTGTGGCTAAAGTGGCTAAAGGGATCAGGGGGTATGGAGGGAAGGCTGGTACAGGGTTCTGAGTTGGATGATCAGCCATGATCGTACTGAATGGTGGTGCAGGCTCGAAGGGCTGAATGGCCTACTCCTGCACTTATTTTCTATGTTTCTATGTATCGATTGCATTTTCCACTGCCTGGAGTTTGATATACACACACACACACACACACACACACACACACACACACACACACAAAATACTCGGGGAATTCAGCAGGCCAGGCAGCATATATGGAGGGAAAAAGTAGCCAGAGTTTCAGGCCGACCCTTCATTGGGACTGACATGGGACGGGCAGGGCAGAAGAGAGAATGTTTGGGGTTTAAAGGTTCAAAAGTCCAATTTAATATCAGAGAAATGTATACAATATACACCCTGAAATACTTTTTCTTTGCAAACATCCCCGAAAACCGAGTAGTGCCCCAAAGAACGAATGACAGTTAAACCCCAAAGCACCCCCCAACTCCCCCCTCCCACACGTAAGTAGCGGTGAGCAACAATCCCCCCTACCCCCACCGGCAAAAAAAAAGCAAGTCGCTGGTACTGCAAAGCGTTGTGCTACCACGACATTACTGTAGCAGATATGATACTGGGATTTAAGGATCCGCACACCCAAGATACTGGTGGAGCTCAGCAGGTCGGGCAGCGGCTACGGAGGGGAATAAATAGTTGTCATTTTGGGCCAAGACCCTTCATTAGGACTTGGGGAAAGGGCAGGGCAGAAGACAGAATGTCCGGGTTGGGTGGGGGGTCTTTGATTATGCTGGCTGCATTACTGAGGCAGCGAGAAGTATAGACAGAGTCCATGGAGGAGGAGGCTGGATCCCTGTGATGTACTGAGCTGTGTCCAGTCTCAGGCAGAGCTTTTGCTGTACCAAGCCGTGATAGGATTCTTCCTGTGGCGCATTGATAAAATACAGCCACATGTTTCATCCAGCTGCCACTAACTAAATGAAATTGTCAAATAAATGCTCGTGATCTACCTTAGTTCATGCCAGGAAATGTTCTGAATCCCCCTAAACGTTTGTTTATGGATGCAATCTGGTTAGGCTGGCATGCCAACAAAGAGTCTCGGCCCTTTATTCCCTCCATTGATACTGTCTGACTTACTCATTTCCTCCAGCTTTACACCATAAGGAATAGGAGAGGAATTAGGCCATTCAGCCCATCGAACCTGCTCCACCATTCCATCCTGGCTAATTTATTATCCCTGTCAACTCCATTCTCCCCATAACCTTTGACATAACCTTTGTCAAGAAACTATCATACTCTGCTTTAAATAAACCCCAATGACTTTGACTCAACAGCCATCTGTTTGCAATGAATTCCACAGGTCCACCACCCTCTGGCTAAAGAAATTCCTCCTCATCAGTGTTCTAAATGGATGTCCCTTTATTCTGAGGCTGTGTCCTCTGGTCCTAGATTCCTCCTACTATAGGAAATGTCCTCTCCGTGGCCATGCTATCTAGGCCTTGCAATATTTGGTAGTTGCCCCTTCATTCTTTTAAACTGCAGTCAGTAAAGGCCCAAAAGCCATCAAATGCTCCTCATACATTAAACCTTTCAATCTTGTGAACCTCCTCTGAATCCTCTCCAATGGCAGGTACAAGGTCAAAAACTGCTCACAATACTCCAAATGTGGACTGACCAATGCTTATAAAGCCTCAGCATTATATCCTTGCTTTTATAGCCTAGTCCTCTCAAAATTAATGCAAACATTGCATATGCCTTCCTTTCCATGGACTCAACCTTAAAGTTAACCTTTAGGGAATCCTGCACGAGGACCCAAGTCCCTTTGCACCTCAGATTTCTGAATTTGCTCACTGTTTAGTAAATAGTCTACACCTTTACTCCTTCTACCAATGTGCACGACCATACACTTCCCTACACTGTACTCCATTTGCCAGTTCTTTGTCCATTCTCCCAATCTGTCTAAGTCCTTCTGCAGACTTCCTCCTTCATCAACACTAGCTGCCTCTCTGCCTATCTTTGTATCTTCTGCAAACTTGGCCACAAAGCCATCAATTCCATCATCCAAGCCATTGACATATAATGTGAAAAGAAGCAGACCCAGCAGTGGCCCCTGCAGAAGACAAGTCACTGGCAGCCAATCAGGAAAGGCTCCCTTTATTCCCACTATTTGCCTCCTGCTAGTCAGCCACTCTTCTATCCACACTAGTATCTTTCTTGTAGCATGTTTAGCAGTCTTGTGTGCGGCACCTCAAAGGGTTCTGAAAACTCAAGTGAAAAACAACCTCTAACTTTTGCCAAAGTACATGGCTACATGCTACACATATTTTATTTCTAATTGATCATGATTTCCAACATCTGCAGAGCCTCTCATGTTTCCTGATTTGTTTGAGGGAAATCAGTTCATTATTCAATAAGTTCCGGGAATTTCCCATTATCCTATTCCGAAGAAGTGAAGTGGGAGAGGAGGGGGTGGGAGGGGGCAGTGGGTGGATGGAGGTAAAGAGTCATCTTCTTTTGCTGAGTCATAGTCTGATAGGCACCTCTCTATTTTCGGACACTGTGACCTCACTCCAGCTGAGGTGTGAAATAGAACTTCCTGCCAATGGGCAAAGATGTGGCTTTGAAAAGGTTCTGTGTTGAACAGACGTGCAGTAAAGAGGGAGAGAGAGCAGGTCAGCTGTGGGAAGTGAGGGAGACTTGAACCGTCTGACCCACGACATGGTACACTGCAGAGGTGAGTGTGCGATGGGTCAGTGTGGAGGAAGCTTCACCCCATCGGAACCGTGCAGAGGGGGCTTCACTCTGTGTCTGACCCTGGGAGTGTGCAATAGGATGGTGTTGAGGGAGTTTCACTCTGCGCCTAATCCTGGGAGTGTGCGACGAGATGGTGTAGAGAGAGATTCAAACTGCGTGACCCTGGGATAGTGCGATGAGATGGTGTGGCAGGAGCCTCGTACTTTGTCTGACCCCAGGGATTTGTGATGGGAGGGTGCAGATGGAGCTTCACTCTGTGTCTGAGCCTGGGAGTGTGGGATGGGACTGTGTGAAGAGGGTGTTTCACTCTATGTCTGACCATGGCAGTGTGTAATGAGATGGTGTAGAGGGAACTTCATTCTTTGTGACCCTGGGTGTGTGTGATGTGATGGTGCACAGGAAATCTCACCCTGTGTCTGACCTCGGGACTGTGTTCGGTGCGGAGGGAGGCTCATCCTATGTCTGACCCCAGCAGTGTGTGAAGGGACAATCTGCAGGGAATGATGCCGTGCCGTGTCTAACTTTGGGAGAGTGTCAAGGGAGTTTCACACTATGTCGGACTCCAGAACTTTGTGACGGGAGAGTGTAGAGATAGCTGAGAAGAGACATAGCTATGCTCCAGTCTTCTGGCTCCTCACCTGTTGTTAAGGATGATTTAAATATCTTTCCTCAGGCCCCTGCAATTTCTGCATTTGCCTTCCACAGGGACTGGGGGAACACCTTGTCAGGCCCTGGGAATTTGTCCACCATAATTTTTCTCAAGACAGCAAAGACCTCCTCCTCTGTAATTTGTATAGGGTGCATGACCTTGCTGCTGCTTTGCCTCACTTCTATAGACTGTGTCAATCTCCCAAGTAAATACAAATGCCAAAAATCCCTTTTAAGGTTTTCCCCATCTGTTTTGGCTCCACGCTAAGATTACCATTCTGATCTTTCAGAGGATGAATTTTGTCCCTTGCAATCCTTTTACTCTTGACATATCTGTAGAATCCCCTAGGATCCTCCTTCACCTTGTCTGCTGGAGCAATCTCATGCTTTCTTTTATCCCTCCCGATTTATTTTAAAGTGTTCTCTTGCATACTCCTCGAGTACCTTATTTATTCCTACCTGCCCATACCTGCTATGCACCTCCCTTTTTTTTCTTAACCAGGGCCTCATTATCTCTCAAAAATCAAGGTTCCGTAGCTCTGTTACCCTTTCTTGTTATTCTGACAGGCACATACAAGTTTTGTATTTTCAAAATTTCACTTTTGAAGGCCTCCCATTTACTAAGTACAGCTTTGTCAGAAAACAGCTGGTCCCAATCCACACATCCCAGCTCCTTTCTGATGTCATTAAAATTGTCCTTTCTCCAATTTACAATCTCAACCCAAGGACCAGACCTATCTTTTTGCATACTTACTTTGAAACTAATGGCATGTCTCATTCCCTGATCAACTATCGCACACTCTCTCATTGGGACTTCTACATACTGGTTAATAAAACCTTCCCAAACACATTTGACAATCTCATCCCATCTAGTCCTTTTACGGTATGGGAGTCCCATTCAAAATTAGGGAAGCTAAAATCACCTATGATCACAACCATATGTTATTGCAACCGTCTGTAAGCTCTCCACAAAATAATTCCTTTAAATCTCACACTGTTGGATAGTCTATAAAATAGCCCCCATTAACATGGTCACCTTTCTTATTCCACAGTTCCACCCGTAAAGCCTCACTCGACGAGTTTCCAGTCTGTCCTGATTGACCACAGCCGTGATAATTACCCTGACTAGTAATACCACCTTTCCCCCTTTAATTCCTCCTGCTCTATCATGTCTAAAACAAGTGAACCACAGAATAGTGAGCTGCCAGTCTTTCCCCTCCTGCAACCATATCTCAGTAATGGCTACAATATCATAATTCCATGTGTTGATCAATTCCCCGAGCTCATCTACAATACTTCTTGCATTGAAATATATGCAATTCATATATTCTCTGCCAATTTAAAATATTTCTATAAGTCAACCCCTCAATCCAGATTCAAGGTTTATTTGCCGGTATACCACTGTAAAGGAGAACAAAACATTTGTTACTCCGGATGTGATGCAGCATAAAAAAAAAACCCACGATACAAATAAAGAACATGATTAAAAAACCCAAAACCCCACAATAAACATAAATATAAAAGCAATCCTACAAAACACAATGTATAAGCAACTCATATACATAGACTGATGGTATGTGAATGTAGTGGTGGTGGGGTGGGTTAATGGGTGGAGGTGGTAATCTGCCAGACGGCTTGGGGAGTGTAGCTGTTTTTGACACTGGCGGTCCTGGAGTGGATGCCGTGTATTTTCTCGCCTTCTCCAATGTTCCAAGGAATAAAGAGCTAGACTGGTCAACCTCTCCGTATAACTTCAGGCCCTCTAGACCTGGCAACACGTCCACAAATATTCTCAGAATCAGAATCACAATCAAGTTTAGTATCACCGGCATATATTGAGAAATTTGTTGTTATGTGGCAGCAGTACATCACAGTAAATATATAGCAACACTCACAACACGCTGGAGGAACTCAGCAGGTTGAGCAGCATCCGTGGAAACGATGAGTCGACGTTTCGGGCTGGAACCCTTCGTCAGGAAGGGTTCCGGCCGGAAACATCGACTCATCGTTTCCACGGATGCTGCCCGACTTGCTGAGTTCCCCCAGTGTGTTGTGAGTGTTGCTTTGATCCCAGCATCTGCAGAGTATTTTGTGTTTATAGTAAATATATATACAGTCAAAGTGTCATAGAAAGTACAGAAATAAATAGAACACAAGAAGTCGTGTGGCAGTGCTCAAGGGTTCAATGTCCATTCAGAAATCTGAAAGAAGATGTTCCTGAATCATTGAGTGTGTGCCTTCAGGCTCCTGTCACTCCTCCCAGTGTAGCAATGAGAAAAGGGCATGACCTGGATGGTGTGGGTCCCTTAAAGAAGGAAGCTGCCTTTTTAAGGATGCTACGGAGGCTAGTGGCCATGATGGAGCTGACTTGAGTACTCTGTACTCTTTTAAGTTAACCACGTCATTATTACAGGGTGACCAAAACTGTACACAGTAGTGCGGCCTCACTAATAACTTATACAACTCAACATAAAGTCCAAACTTCTTTACTCACTGCCGAGCACGATGAAGGCCAGCATGCTAAATGCCTTGCTACCTGTGACACTGCTTTCAATGTAAGCTATGCACTGTAATCCTATGTCCTTCTGTTCCATTACACTGCCCTGTGCCCTAAGTCTTACGCTGGTTGGACTTTCCAAAATGCGTCACCTCACACTTATCTGTATTGAAACCATTGAAAACTCCTCAGCCCACCCCCCAACTGATTAAGATCCCCCAGTAATTTAAGATGACCTTCTTCGCTATCATCACCATACACACACACACACACACACACACACACACACACACACACACACACACACACACACACACAGAAAGATGCCAGAAAAGGGCCAGCAATATCATGAGGGATTCCCCTACCCCCTCCCATTCTGGTTACGAACTGTTTATCCCACTCCCATCAGGGAGGAGGCCACATAGCATCCATGCCAGGACCACCAGACTCAGAAACAGATACTTCCCCCAAGCAGTAAGGCTGATCAACGCTTCTACCCACTAATCCGCCCCTCCTCACCTCCAACCACCACTACTTCATCAATTCCTGCCAGTGTCTCTTACGTACAGACTTTCCTGTGCTTAGTGTTACATTATAGACTGATAGTCAGTCTATATATATATATATATACATATAACCTATCTTCTATGTTTATATTTATCATTTTTAAAATTTTATTGCTCTTTTTTGAGTAACAATTATTTTATTCTCCTTTACACTTGTGTACTGCAAATGGCATTAGACAATACCGAACATCCTGTACGTTTGCACCCAAAATCATTGATACCAAGTATGAATAAGAAGGGTCCCAGCACCAAGCACCAGGCACATGACTACTTCACTGGCCTTCATTCTGAAAAACAACCTTCAACCACCACCCTCTGCTTCCTATCTCTGAGCTAATTTTGAATCCACCTGATTAACTCACCCCTGATTCCCTTCCACACCAGCCTACTGTGTGTGGGATCTTACTGAAGGCCATGCTAAAGTCTAAATAGACACTTATTTAATAGACACCTACTTTCTTGGCTCTTCAAAAAGACACCAACTCCTTGAAACTGATCTATATTCTGATGTATTCTTTGATAGCTATCTAGTCTATTCATAACCCCACCAATCTCTGTGGCATCTACAGATTATCTACACTTTGATCTTAAACACAAAATAATCTGCAGATGCTGGGGTCAAAGCAACACTCACAACATGCTGGAGGAAATCAGCAGGTCGGGTAGCATCCGTGGAAACGATCAGTCAATGTTTCGGGCCGGCACACTTCGCCCCTCTCCTAATCTGATAAACTTTTATCAGATCTCTCCATCTCTCCACAGAAAACAACGTAACTTTTTCCAACCTAACCTCACTGTTGGTATCTTCTTATGCGGGCAGCTTTTTCCGACACCTTTTCCAAAGCCTCTGCATACCCCTGTAATTGGGCGACCAGAATGGCGGTCTGTTCTCCGAGTGCGGCCGAGTAATAGTTCTACGTATCTGCAAAATGATAACCTCAGTGCCCCAAATGATGAAGGCAAAATGCCAGATGCCTTCTTTACCATCCTGTCTACTTGTTCAGCCATTTTCAGGAAGCTGTGGCCTTGGACCTCAAGATCCCTCTGAACATCATTGCTGTGAAAGGAGCTACCTTTAACAGTGTACTTTCCCTGTACATCAGATGTCCCGAAGAGTAACACTGCCTGCTCCAGAATTAGTATCAGGTTTAATAATTCCGACATATGTTATGAAATTAGTTGTTCCCTGCTGCAGCAGTGCAGCACAATACATAACAAATACCATAAATTACAATAAAAATATAAATTAAATTTAATAAACAGTGTAGAAGAGAACAAATAATACTGAGGTTGTGTTCATGGGTTTGTTCATTGTCCGTTCAGAAAACTGATGGTAGTATTGAGAAGAGGGCATGTCTTGGGTGATGGGGGGTTCTTCATGACAACTTGCCGGCATTAAACTCCATCTACCATTTCTCTGCACGTATCTGTAACCCATCTATATTCTGGTGTATTCTTTGACAGCTGACTACTTTGTCTGCAACCCCATCAATCTTTGTGGAATCTGCAAAACTCACCAACCTACTTTGATTTAAGACATTTATATACATATATATCTTATTATATATATCACAAACATCAGGGGTGGCATGGTAGCGTAGTGGTAAGCACAGTACTGTACAGTACCAGTGACCTGGGTTCAATTCCTGCCACTGCTTGTAAGAAGTTTGTATGTTGTCATATCGTGTGACATGGTTGATCATTATCTTGACTATGAGCGTTCTTGGCAAATTTTTTCTATAGGAGTCGTTTGCCATTGCCTGCTTCTGGGCAGTGTCTTTACAAGATGAGTGACCCCAGGCATTATCAATACTTCTCAGAGATTGTCTGCGTCAGTGGTCGCGTAACTAGGACTTATGGAATGCAGCAGCTGCTCATATGACCATCTAGCATGTACTCCCATGGCTTTATGTGACTCTTATCGGGCATTGGGGAGGGGGCTAAGCAGTTGCTACACCTTGCCCAAGGGTGACCTGCAGGCTAGCAGAGGGAAGGAGTAGCTTACATCTCCTCTGTTAGAGATGCATCTGCCACCTATCAACTTTGCCATCCCCGCAAAAACACCCCTATCTGTACGACAGGGTCTGCTCTGCACAAAGCCATACTGCCTGTCCCCAATCTTGCCATGCATTGATTCCAATGCATGTCCTTCTTATCCCTCTCCAATGCAGTTAAAGTTCTGTGTGTGTTCTGTACCTGGTTGCCTGTGATGCTGTGCAAGCAAATTTTTCCCGCTTGCCGCAGCATCACCACACCTCTGAAATCTTTTAACGAGCTTACGAAGAGGACCCTGGAACACTTTCTTGAAGATAACATACCTCCTTGTTTGTGTCAAGAGGCTGTAGGGATGTTTGATGGACCACCTTAGTCAGTTTCAGCTGTAGTTCAGTTCGAGGGCTGAGTGAAGGTTAGTCAGAAGATCGAGCGTGTCAGAATCGGGTTTGTTATCACCAGCATGTGCCGTGAAATTTGTTAACTTAGCAGCAGCAGTTCAATGCAATACATAATATAGAAGAAGAAGAAAAATTAATAATAATAATAAATGAATCAATTACAGTATACATATACTGAATAGATAAAAATTGTCCAAAAAACAGAAATAATATATATTTAAAAAGTGAGGTAGTGTTTATGGTTCAATGCCTATTTAGTAATCAGTTGGTAGAGGGGAAGAGTTTTGAATCACTGAGTGTGTGCCTTCAAGCTTCTGTGCCTCCCACCGGATGGTAACAGTGAGAAAAGGGCATGCTCTGGGTGCTGGAGGTCCTTAATAATGGATGCTGCCTTTCTGAGACAGCACTCCCTTGAAGGTGTCCTGAATACTTTGTAGACTAGTACCCAAGATGGAGCCAACTAAATTTACAACTCTCTGCAGCTTCTTTCGGTCCTGTACAGTAGCCCCCCCCCCCCCATACCAGACAGTGCCACAGCCTGTCAGAATGCTCTCCATGGTACATCTATAGAAGTTTTTGAGTGTATTTTTGACATACCAAATCTCTTCAAACTCTGAATAAAATACGGTCGCTGTCTTGCCCTCTTTATAACTACGTCAATATGTTAGGACAAGGTTGGGTCCTCAGAGATCTTGACACCCAGGAACTTGAAACTGCTCACTCTCTCTATGAGGATTGGTGTGTGTTCCTTCTTCTTACCCTTCCTGAAGTCCAGAATCAGCTCTTTCATCTTACTGATGTTGAGTGCAAGGTTGTTGCTGTGACGCCACTCCACTAGTTGGAATATCTCGCTCCTGTACGCCCTCTTGTCTCCTTCTGAGATTCTACCAACAATGGTTGTATCATCAGCAAATTTATGATGGTATTTGAGTTACGCCTAGCCACACAGTCATGGGTATAGAGAGAGTAGAGCAATGGGCTAAGTACACACCCCTGATGTGCACCAGTGTTGATAGTCAATGAAGAGGAGATATTATCACCAATCCGCACAGATTGTGGTCTCCTGGTTAGGAAGTCGAGGATCCAATTGAAGAGGGAGGTACAGAGGCCCAGGTTCTGTAAATTCTCAGGATTGTGGGAATGATGGTATTAAATGCTGAGTTATAGTCGATGAACAGCATCCTGACATAGGTGCTTGTATTGTCCAGGTGGTCTAAGGCCGTGTGAAGAGCTATTGAAATTGCATCTGCCATTGACCTATTGTGGTGATAGGCAAATTACAATGGGTCCAGGTCCTTGCTGAAGCAGGAGTTCAGTCTAGCATTTCAAAGCATTTCATCACTGTAGATGTGAGTGCTACCAGATGATAGTCATTAAAGCAGCTCACATTATTCTTCTTAGGCACAGGTATAATTGTTGCCTTTTTGAAGCAAGTGGGAAGTGGGAAAAGGTTGAAAATGACCCTGAATACTCCACAGGTGGTTGGCACAGGTTTTCATAGCCTTACCAGGTACTCCATTGGGACCTCCCGCCTTGTGAGGGTTCACAAAGACAGCCTAATATCAGCTTCTGAGACAGATATCACAGGGTCACCAGGTTGCAGCAGGGATCTTCACAGCTGTAGTTATATTCTCCCCTTCGAAGCGGGCAAAGAAGGCGTTGAGTTCATCTGGTAGTGAAGCATCGCTGCCATTCATGCTGTTGGGTTTCGCTTTGTAGGAAGTAATGTCTTGCAAGCCCTGCCAGAGCTGCCGTGGACGACACTGAAATGTAGTCAGAATCAGGTTTGCTATCACTTACACAGCACACACAAAATGTTGGAGGAAGTCAGCAGGTCAGAAGGTATTTATGGAGAGCAATAAACAGTCGATGTCTTGGAATATGAGGAAGTGTTCCTCCAAATTATATTCCTCATGTACAACTCATGTTCTGTGTGGGTTGCCTCCAATCTGATGGCATATCATCAATTTCTCTAAGTTCCGATAATTTCTCTCCTCGTTAACTTCCCTCTCTTTCTATTCCTCATTCTGACTCCCCGCTTATCCCATTTTTCTCCTCACCTGCCTCTGGTTCTCCACCTCCTTCACTTTCTCCCATGGTCCACCCTCCTCTTCTATCAGATTCTTCAGCCTTTTACCTCATCCACCTATCACCTCCCAGCATTTTGCATCTTCCCTATACAACCACCCACCTACCTTGCCCCTCACCTGGCTTCACCTAACACCTGCCAGCTTGTACTCCTTCCCCTCTTTCCTCCACGCCTTCTTATTCTGGATGCTTCCCCGTTCTTTTCCAGTCCTGAGGAAGGGTCTCAGCCTGATAACGTTGACTGTTTATTCCACTCCATAGATTTTTATTTTTGTTTTATTTAGAGATAAAGCATGGGACAGGCCCTTCGAGCTGTACTGTCCAGCAATCCCCGATTTAACCCTCGCCTAATCACAGGACAGTTTACAATGATCAATTAACCTATTAACCAGTGTGCCTTTGGACTGTGGGAGGAAACCCACGCAGTCACGGGGGTGGGGAATGTACTGTACCAACTGCTTATAGGCAGCGGCAGGAATTGAACCCGGGTCGCTGGTACTGTACAGTGTTGTACAAACCACTATGGTACTGTGCCACGTCTCAGCCTCATAATGTTGACGGTTTATTCCTCTCTGTAGGTGCTGCCTGACCTGCTGAGATCCTCCAGCATTTTATGTGTGTTGCTCTGGATTTCCAGCATCTTCAGAATCTCTTGTTTATTATCACTAATGCCTGCTTTGATTGATAGGATGTGGAGGCACCTTCATGAACTCCATACACTGTGCTAATCCTCTGATCTCAGTCTCTGCGACCAACATATAGTGCCGACACAGAGAAGACATGACAGCGCCTCTTCTTTCTTTGAAGCTGGAGTAGATTTGGCATGTCATCAACAAAAAAATCAACAAACTTCTATTGATGCATAATGGAGGATATCCTAACCAGTTGGTTCATGACCTGGAGTGCCCAGGAAAGTGGGAGAGACAGCCCACTCCATCAAAAGCAAAACCCTCCCCACCATTGAGCACATTTATATGGAGTGCCGCCACAAAAAAGCAGCATCCATCATCAAAGGTGGCACGATGGCCTAGTGGTTAGCACAATGCTTTACAGAACAGAACAGCTGGCTTCAATTCCCTCTGCTGACTGTGTGTGATTCCTTTGCATGTTCCGGATTCCCCCCACATTCCAAATACGTACAGGTTGGTAGAGTAATTGGTCATGTAAATTGCCCCATGATTAGGCTAGGGTTAAATCAGAGGTTGCAAGGTGGCACAGCTCAAAGGACCGGAAGGTTCCATGCTCTAGCTCAATAAATAAATAAAAAAGGACACCGACCATCCAGGCCACGCTGTCTTCTCACTTCCACCAACATACAGCAGGTACAGGAGCCTTAGGTCCCACACCACCAGGTTCAGGAATAGTTATTACCCCTCAGTCACCAGGCTCCTGAAATGCCATGGTAACTTCTTTCACCAATACTGTGAACCAATTCTACGATCTAGAAACTCACACTCAAAGACTCTTTACAACTTATGCTCTCAGTATTATTTTTATTTCCACAGTTTATCTTCTTCTGCACATTGGTTGTTTGTTAGACTTTCATAAGTATAGTTTTTATAAATTCTATTGTATTTCTTTTTTTCTCCTTTACACGTCTGCAAAGACCAGCTGGAGAAATGGGCTGAAAAATGGCAGATGGAATTTAATATTGACAAGCGTGAGGTGTTGCACTTCAGTAGGACCAACCAGAGTAGGTTTTACATTGTGAATGGCAGAGCACTGAAGAAGTGTGGTAGAACAAAGGGATCTTGGATTACAGGTCCATAATTCATTGAATGTGGTGTCACTGGTAGATAGGGTTGAAAAGAAAGTTTTTGGCACATTGGCTTTCATAAGTCAACGTTTCTAGGAGATGGGATGTTATGTTGAAGTTGTATAAGACATTGGTGAGGCCTAATTTGGAGTATTGTGTGCAGTTTTGGTCACCTACCTACAGGAAAGACATAAATAAGGTTGAAAGAGTACAGACAACAACCTCACTCCCTCTGAACGCACTGCCCTACACTCTCTCCGCACTAATCCCAACCTCACCATCAAACCTGCAGACAAAGGTGGTGCCATAGTAGTCTGGCGGACGGACCTCTACCTCACTGAGGACAAACGGCAGCTCTCTAACACTTCCTCTTACTTACCCCTGGAACAGGGCACACCAAAAAACATCAAACCATTGTCTCCCATACCTTCACCGCCCTTATCAACTTCAGAGACCTTCCATCCTCAGCTACAAAACTCATAATTCCCACACCCCCTACTGCTTGGTTTTACCTCCTCCCCAAGATCCACAAGCCTGAATGTCCCGGTAGACCCATAGTTTCTGCCTGCTCCTGCCCCAGCAAACTTGTATCTGTCTACCTGGACTCCATTTTGTCACCCATAGTTCAGTCCCTCCCTACCTACATTCGGGATACTTCCTATGTCCTCCACCTCTTCAATAACTTCCAGTACCCTGGTCCCAACCGCTTCATTTTCACTATGGATGCCCAATCCTTATACACCTCCATTCCCCATCAAGAAGGCCTCAAAGCCCTCCACTACTTCCTGGACAATAGACCTCACCAGTTCCCCACCAGCACTACCCTCCTCCGGTTGGCGGAACTGGTACTCACACTTAATAACTTCTCTTTTGGCTCTTCCCACTTTCTTCAGACCAAGGGTGTAGCTATGGCCACTAGCATGGGCCCCAGCTATGCCTGCCTCTTTGTTGGTTATGTGGAACAGTCTGTGCTCCAAACCTATACTGGTACTGCTCCCCAACTTTTCCTTCTCTACATTGACGACTACATTGGTGCTGCTTCCTGCATCCATGCTGAGCTTGTCAATTTCATCGACTTTACTTCAAACTTCCACCCAGCCCTCAAATTCACTTGGTCTATCTTGGACACTTCTCTCCCCTTTCTCGATCTCTCGGTCTCCAGCTCTGGAGACAGACTGTCCACTGACATCTTCTATAAGTCCACTGACTCTCATAACTACCTCGACTACTTGCCACATGCAGAGATGCCATTCCCTATTCCTAGTTCCTCCGTCTCCGCCGCATCTGCTCCCAGGATGAGGCTTTCCATTCCAGGACAACTCAAATGTCCTCTTTCTTTAAGGATCGTGGTTTCCCTTCTACCGTCATCAATGATGCCCTCACCCGCATCTCCTCCATTTCCTGCACTCTGGCCCTCACCCCATCCTCCCGCCACTACAACAGGGACAGAGTTCCCCTTGTCCTCACCTACCACCCCACCAGCCTCCGGATCCAGCACATTATCTTCTGCAACTTCCACCACCTTCAACAGGACCCCACCAAGCACATCTTTCCCTCGCCACTTTCCATAGGGATCGTTCCCTCCGCAACTCCCTGGTCCACACGTCCCTCCCCACAGATCTCCCACCCGGTACTTATCCCTGTAAGCGCAAGAGAGGAGGTCCCTACACCTCCTCTCTTGCCACCACTCAGGGCCCCAAGCAGTCCTTCCAGGTGAGGCAACACTTCACTTGTCAGTCTGTTGGGGTCATTTATTGCGTCTGGTGCTTCCGGTGCGGCCTCCTCTACATTGGTGAAACCCACGCAAATTGGGGGACCGCTTCGTCGAGCACCTCCTCTCCGTCTGCCTCAACAGTTAGGATCTTCTGGTTGCCACCCACTTCAACTCTGCTTCACATTCCCATTCGGATATGTCCGTACATGGCCTTCTCTACTGCCATGATGAGGTTAAACTCAGGTTAAAGGAGCAATATCTCATATACTGTCTGGGTAGTCTCCAGCCCCTTGGTATGAACATTGAATTCTCTAACTTCCAGTAATTCCCTCCCCCTCCCTTCCCCCATCCCAGTTTCACTCTGCCCCCTCCCCCAGCTGCCTACTACCTCCCTTATGGTTCCGCCTCCTTCTACTACCCATTGTGCTTTCCCCTTTTCCTTCTTCACCTTTCCTGCCTATCCCCTCCCTGCTTCCCTTCCCCCACCCCTTTATCTTTCCCCTTACTGGTTTTTCACCTGGAACCTTCCAGCCTTCACCTTCCCACCCTCCCCCCACCTTCTTTATAGGACCTCTGCCCCTTCCCTCTTCAGTCCTGATGAAGGGTTCCGGCCCAAAACATCGACTGATCGTTTCCATGGATGCTGCCTGACCTGCAGAGTTCCTCCAGCGTGTTGTGAGTGTTGCTTTGACCCCAGCATCTGCAGAGTATTTTGTGTTTAGCATTTACAAGGATGTTGCCAGGAACAATAAGGAAAGATCAAAAAGGTTAGGACTTTATTCCTTGGAACGTAGAAGATTGTGAGGAGATTTGATAGAGGTACACAACATTTTGAGGGGTATAAATCAAATATTTCAAAGGTACATTTAATGTCAGAGAAATGTATACGATATACATTGAAGATGCAAGCAAAGGAATTGCCATTAGGTGCTGTAGGTGGTGTAAATGCAAGCAGGCTTTTTCTACTGAGGTTGGGTGGGACTACACCAGAGGTCACGGGTTAAGGGTGAACATGAGGGGAAGCTTCTTCACTCAGAAGATGGTGAAAGTGTGGACAAGCTGCCAATGCAGTTGGAGGGAAGGAGGAATTTTTTTAGCCAGAGAGTGGTGAATCTGTGGAAACCTCTGCCACAGTGTGTGGTGGAGACCAAGTCCGTGGGTATATTTAAGGCAGAAGTTGATAGTTTCCTGATCTGCCAGGGGGTCAAAGGATATGGCAAGAAGGCAGGTGTATGGGGTTAAGTGGGATCTGGGATCATCCATGTTGGAATGGTGAAGCAGACTCGATAACTGAATGGCCTAATTTTGCTCTAATATCTTATGATCTTATAACATCCATGCCAGAACAACGAGACCCAAAAAGTTACTTTCTCCAAGCAGTAAGGCTGATCAATACCTCCATCCACTAACCCACCACCACGACTTTATCATTTCCTGTCAGTCACCTTATGTATAGACACTTTCTGGATATTCAATCAATCTATATATATAAGCTATCTCATGTATTTATCTTTATTGTGTCTTTTTAAATTTTATTGTGTTCCTTGTGTTATTGTGTTTTTTTTTGTGCTGCATCAGATCTGGAGTAACAATTATTTTGTTCTCCTTTACACTTGAGTACTGGAAATGACATTTGGACAGTTTTAAATCTTAAGGTAGTATATGGTAATGTATACATAATTTATCATAAATTTACTTCCAACACCTTTCCTTGTTTCTGTACCTCGCTGTACTTGTGCAATAAACTCAACTTGACAGGATATTCACTGACCATGAAGCATGTGATGGGATGGTGTGGAGGGAGCTTCACTTTGAGTCTGAGCCCAGATGTTTGGAGGAGATGGTGTGGATAGAGGGTAATCTGTGTCTAACCCTGTTGATGGAGATCTATGTTTTACTTGCAGGCTTTGTGTGGCTGGTTCTCAGCTTGTCGCTCTCTGTAACCATTGGCCATCGCTGCCCAAATAGTTTGCAACATGTTGTGGCGGCAGTTCAGGACACCAGCCTTGTGAGTAGATCTAATGGTTCTACAGGAGCTTTGGAGGTGGTGATGGTGGGGAGTGATTCTGTAATGATTCTCTATGTTCATTGCTACCAGCTTTACTGACCAAGGTCCCATTGACATTCTCTCCTAGTTATCAGATGTCCAACCTTCTCACCTCTTCCCATCCATCCAAGCCTTTCTCTCTCTCTGTAGTCTTTCACGTCCCATTCTCCTGCAAAAGCTCATCCATGGCCTTCAACTCTCCACACAGTCTGTCATCCACTCTGGTCCCTACACTCCCCTTCTTCCTGTATAAATCCCTTCCTTGCTCACACCTCCCATCTGTTTACCTCCTCTGCCCCTACACCGCTTGTCCTCCCGTTCAAACCCCTCCCTCGCACCCCCCCTGTAACCCCTACACTCCCCGTCCACCTGTTCAAATCCCTTCCTTGCCCCCTCCCTATCTTGGTTACCCTTATACCCCGTCCTCCTATTCAAACCCTTCCCGCACCCACTACCTATCTCTCTAACCCTTACACTCCCTGTCCTCTTGTTCAAACCCCTCCCTGGGCTCCTCCCTATCTCTGTAACCCCTACACTCTATCCTCTTGTTCAAACCCCTCCCTAACTCTGTAACCCTTACACTCCCCTTCTTCTTGTTCAAACCTCTCCCTGGCCCCCTCCCTATTTCTGTAACCCCTACACTCCCCGTCCTCTTGTTCAACCCCCCCCTCAGCCCCCTCTCTAGCTCTGTAACCCCTACACTCCCCAACCACCTGTTCAAATCCCTCCCTATCTCAATAACCCCTACATTCCCTGTCCTCCTATACAAACCCGTACGTGGCCGTCACTCTCTTGCCTATTTCTATAAACCCTACCCCCCAACTCAATCCAACACCTTTTTTCCTGACCTTTCCTGTTCAAACGCCTTGGGCTTGAACTCTACCACCCACCCCTCCTGCCGACCACGCTTTGCAGTCAGGGTTGTGGGTAATCCTGAAGGAGGGGCATCTCCCAGTTCTAAGCCAAGGTTCTCTCTTTCAGATAAAGTCATTCCCCAAGGACTACAAAGTGCGGGTCCACGTAACTTCCAATGACTTGGTGAGGACTTTTCTCTTGGATGGGTGTCGGGTGGGGGTGGGGGTAGTTATTTGGCTGGTATCCTTTGTATCTCATGCGATCTGTGGTGAGTGGTCAGTTTGACTTCCTTCAGGGCCGACATGTCCCCCTTAACCCTTCCCTATCCACGTTCCCCACTGTGTCCTTTCGAGGCATTTAACAAACTCATGGATGATAGATAAATGGAGGGCTATGTGGTATTGAAGAGTTAGATTGATCTACATGAAACGCTGTTGTAGGAGGACAGCAGCCATCATCAGAGATCCTCACCACCCAGGTCATGCTCTTCTCGCTGCTGTCATCAGATAGAAAGTACAAGAGCCTCAGGACGCGCACCACCAGGTTCAAGAACAGTTACTCCCCCTCAACCATCAGGCTCTTGAATAAAAGGGGATTACTACACTCACTTGCCCCATCATTGAAATGTTGCCACAACCAATGATCTCACTCTAAGGACTCTTTAACTTGTTATTTAATGTTCTCGTTATTTATTGCTATTTACTTATACTTGCATTTGCACAGTCTGTTGTCATCTGCACCGTGGCTGACCTTTCACTGATCATGTTATAGATTAGCTGAGTATGCCTGCAGGAGAGGGAACCTCAGGGTGGCATGTAGTGATATATATATATATATATATATACACACATAATAAAATTTACTTTGAACTTTAATTTACTTTGAACTTTAATTAACCGACTCTCAGTAATTAGAGTCGGTTAAATGGTTGGCACAATATCATGAGCCGAAGGGCTTTAATGCTTTATGCTTTTATTTATTTATTGAGAAACTGCTTGGAATAGACCCTTCTGGCCCCTTCGATCCATGCAGTTCAGCAAACCCCCAGTTTAACTCTAGCCAAATCATGGAACAATTCACAATAATTAACCTATAAACCCGTATATCTTTGGACTATGAGGGGAAACCCACATGCTCACGGGGAGAATGTACCAACTCCTTAAAGGCAGCGGTGGCAAATTGAATCTGGGTCGCCTGTGCTGTAAAGCATTGTGCTAACCACTACGGTACTGTGCCGCCCCATGTTCTAAATGCACTGAAAAGAACTTTTTTGGTACTAAATGTGTTATCTTTAAGATCATGTATGTTGACATTTTTCTTATCAATGCTGCTTATCTGATGCTCTGTGCCTGAGGTGTTGCTGCAAGTAAGCAAGTAAGATGTTGCTGGGAAGAGAGTGGCATCCCTCCACTTCCTCATCCAGGTCATTTATTAAAAAATCACGAAGAGAAGGGGTCCCAGAACAGATCCCTGAGGCACACCACTGGTCGCCTACATCCATGCAGAATGTGACCTGTCTACAACCACTCTTTGCCTTCTGTGGGCCAGCCAATTCTGAATTCACAAAACAATGTCCCCTTGGATCCCATGCCTCCTTACTTTCTCAATAAGCCTGGCATGGGGTACCTTATCAAATGCCTTGCTGAAATCCATATACATTACATCTACTGCTCAGATTTGACAGAGATATACAAAATTATGAAGGGTATAGATAAAGTAAATGCAAGCAGGCTTTTCCTTCTGAGGTTAGGTAGGACTACAACCAGCAGCCATGCATTAGGGTGAAAGGTGAAAAGTCTAAGGGGACGTGAGGGGAGGCTTCTTCACTCTGAGGTTTGTAAGAGTGTGGACTGAGCTGCCATCACAAGTGGTGTATGCGAGCTCGATTTCAATGTTTAACAGAAGTTTGGATAGGTAGGTGTATGGAAGATTACGGTACCGGTGCAGGCCGATGGGAGGAGGCTGTTTAAGTGGATCAGTTGAAGGACCTGTTTCTGTGCTGTACTTTTCTATAACTCTCTGACTCTAAGACAGGTGACCCCAGTCATTATAAACACTCTTCAGAGATTGTCTGCCTCCGTCAATTTCTTCCCCATTCTGATGCTTAGTCTGAACAACAACCGAACCTCTTGACCATGTCAGCATGTCTTTATGCATTAAGTTGCTGCCACGTGATTGGCTGATTAGATATTTGCATTAACATGCAGGTGCACCTAATAAAGTGGTTACCAAGTGCAGCACGCGATACAGCACTGATCTTTTAACCGATCCTTACATGACCAGGACTTTTGATGTGCACCTGCTGCTCATACAACCATCCATCACCTGCTCCCAGGGCTTCAGGTGATCTTAGTTGGGGGGAGGGCTAAGCAGGTGCTACACCTTGCCCAAATGTGATCTGCAGGCTAGCAAGAGAAGGAGTGCCTTACACCTCCTTTGGTAGAGACATATCTCCACCCTGCCATCCAGCACTGTGCTGGTGTCAAAAACAACACATTCCATGACATATTGAGAAAATGGTGGGTACATGCAATGCCCTGCCAGGGGTGGTGGTAAAGGCAGGTACATTAGGGACACTTAAAAAATTCTTACATACGATGGCACAAAAATGGTGGAGGGAAGGACTGGTTAAAAGGTCATCACTATATTGCGTGCTGCACTTGGTAGCCACTTTATTTGGTGCACCTGCGTGTTAATGCAAGTATCTAATCAGCCAATCACGTGGCAGCAACTTAATGCATAAAGGCATGCTGACATGGTCAAGAGGTTCGGTTGTTGTTCAGACCAAGCATCAGAATGGGGAAGAAATGTGATCTGTAACTTTGCCTGTGGAATGATTGCTGGTGCTAGACTGGGTGGATGGAGTATCTCTGAAACTGCTGACCTCCTGGGATTTTTCACGCACAACAGAGCACGTTGCAAGAAACAAAAAACATCAAGCGAGCAGCAGTTCTGTGGGTGAAAACAACAGATACTTGAACCAAATGGTATAATCCTGATCTCTACATAGCAACACTATGACCATTAAGAACAGTTGGCACTAAAATGGACTTTCTTCATTGTAATTGTGTTCCTTCTTGTAAAAAAATTGCATATAATTTCTGTTTAAATAATGTTTCACTTGTGAATGGATACAATAGATACATTATTGATCCCAAAGGAAATTACAATGTCACAGCAATATTATACATGCGCAGATGTACAAGTATACAAATATTAGCAGAGACATAAGAAAAAATGAAAAATAAGTTACCTCAGACAGTCTAACTGGAGGGGGTCATCACTTCCCCATCTATGGGTTGACTCATGAAGGAGCCTAATGGCCGAGGATAAGAATGACCTCATATAGCACTCTTTGGAGCAGGGCAGTTGTCTTAGAATATTACTAAAAGCACTTCTCTGTTCAGCCAAGGTGGCATGCAAAGGATGAGAAACATTGTTCAGCATTGCCAGGATTTTCCGTAGGGCCTGTTGTTCTACCACAGCCTCCAGTGTGTCCAGTCTGACTAATATAACAGAGCCAGCCTTTCGAATTAGTTTATTGAGCCTGTTAGCATCACCTGTGTTGATGCCATTGCCCCAGCATACTACCGCGTAGAAGATTGTACTGGCGACAACAGACTGGTAGAACATGTAAAGGAAAGGCCTGCATACTCCAAAGGACGTCAGTCTCCTCAGGAAGTAGAGGCAACTCCGGCCCTTCTTCTAAACAGCTGCTGCGTTGGTGCTCCACTCAAGTCTGTCATCTAGGTGCACCCAAGAATGTAGCGAATATGATGCTGACGCAAGTAAGTTTTTTAGCTGCACTTGTACACACACAAGGACTTGTGCCTCTGATAATAAACTCGACTTGGACACTGAGGCAGTGAATGCAGATAGTTCTGACCCCCAGGGCTGGGGAAATCAAGAACTAGGGGACTAACGGGAATAATTTGAAGGGGGTCCGAGGGGCAACTTCTTCACACAGTTTGGTGGTTAACTGGAAAGAGCTGCCAAAACAGCTGATAGAGGCAGGTATGATTACAATGTTTAAAAAACATTCACTTGGTATATTTAAAGTGGAGGTTGATATGTTCTTGATTAGCCACGGCATGAAAGGATATGGGGGGGGGAGGCAGGGGAATAGGGTTCAGAGGATTGATGAATCAGCTATGATGGTATGGTGGAGCAAACTCGATGGGCTGCATGGCTTAATTCTGCTCATATGTCTTATGGGCTATGTGTATGTAGATAGTGATCCATGTGAAGGTTAAATGTGCTCAATGATAGTGAAGGTTAAATGGGCTCAATGTGGGCAAATGGGGTTAGCTTGGGCCAGCATGGGCATGTTGGGCCAAAGGGCCTGTTTCTGTACCATATGAATTTATTATTTTCTGAATGTTTGTTGCCTCTCGTCTCTTGATTCCAATACCTCTTCTCTCAGTGAGTTCCAGATGTCACCCACTCTCTGTATAAAGAGGGGCACTGTGGGAGAAAGGGAAGGTGGAGGGACACCAGAGGGAAGTAATGGGTGGTGAGGAGAAGAGAAATGGTTAAGAGGGGAGCTAGAATGGGGGAATAGGAAAAGAGAGAAGGGGGAGGGGAGAGATTACCGGAAGTTAAGGAAATCAATATCCATGCCATCTGGTTGGAGGCTACCCACATGGAATATGAGGTGTTGCTCCTCCAAGCTGAGTCTGGCCTCATCATGGCAGTAGAGGGAACAATGGGCACTGACCATCATGGACTGACATGTTAGAATGAGAATGGGAAGTCGAATTGAAATGATGGACTGTATGGGCTCCCTGAATCGTGGTGAGGAAGGAAGTGGAGGGGTATATGTAGCACTTGTTCTGCTTGCAAGATATGTGGTCCATATCGAAGTTCAAAACAAATTTTATTATCAAAGTACATAGACGTCACCATATACAACCCTGAGGTTCATTTTCCTGTGGGCATACTCAGCAAATCTATAGAACAGTAACTATAATAGGATCAGTGAAACATCAACCAGAAGAGGACAAACTGTGCAAATATAAATAAATAGTAATAAATAGTGAGATCATGAGATAGAGTCCTTGAAAGTGAGATCATTAATTGCTGGAACATTTCAATGATGGGGCAAGTGAGGGTAGTTATCCCTTTTATTCAAGTGCCTGATGGTTGAGGGGTAGTAACTATTCTTGAACTCGGTGGTGCGAGACCTGAGGCACCTGTGCCTTCTATCTGAAGGCAGCAGTGAGAATAGAGCATGCCCAGGGTGGTGGGGATCTCTGATGATGGATGCTGCTTTCCTACAACAGCTTTTCATGTAGATGTGCTCACTGGTTGGAAGGGCTCATTCCTTGCATAGCCTTATGTCTGTCTAACAGCATCTTAAATGCTTTGATTGTTTATACAGTACTTCCACCACTAGTCTTGATAATCTGTTCTAGACACCCATCTGTGTGTAATATACAGTATTGAGAGAAAAGATCTATGCCTCTCGTAGTGCTCTATGCTTCTCAGAAGGCAGGTGGAGTAACAACACATACAAGATATTAGGACGTGTAAGACATAAGACCATAAGACACAAAAGCAGAATTAGGCCATTTGTCCCATCGAGTCTGCTCTGCCATTCCATCATGGCTGATTTATTATCCCTCTCAACCCCATTCTCCTGCCTTCCCCCTGTAACCGTTGATACTCTGGTTAATCAAGAACCTATCAACCTCCGCCTTAAATATACCCAGTGAATTGGCCTCCACAGCCATCTATGGCAAAAAATTCCAGAGATTCACTGCTCTCCAGCTAAAGAAATTCCTCTTCGTCTCCATTCTAAAAAGATGTCGTTCTATTCTGAGGCTGTGCCCGATGGTCTTTTCTCTCCCCCACTATAGGAAGCATCCTCTCCACATCCACTCTTTGTAGACCCCTTGGTTAATGGTAGGGGTCCATGGCATAAAAAAGGTTGGGAACCCCTGACATAAGCCTTTCAATATTCGATAGGTACGTGGAGAGAACAGGTTTAGAAGGATTTGGCTGAATGTGGGCAAATGGGATGAGAAATCTTGGTTGGCACAACCCAGAACTGCACATAATACTCTGAATTCAACCCCCTCTCTCTTTGTCTCTCTGCCTCTGACTCTCAGAATGCCACAGCCTGTGCCTACACAGTACTAGCCCTGCTCAAGGGAGACTGGCAAGCCCTGAAGGAGAATGTCTGGGAGGGGCAGCAGAACTGGAAGCTTATCGAGTGGATACTGAAAGGACTGGACGATCTGAATTTGAAGGAAAAGGTAGCCAGCCCCTCTCGCCGAGCCAGTGCCCATTAAACCACCCGACGATCCTGGTGGGCCGGACCCACTCGGTGGGATTGACCTCGCCCCTGGGACTGATCCCTCCCTGGCAATTGGACATCTCGGTGGAAAAGACCTCTCTGTCCGGCACTGTCCGGTCCCTGGGATTGACCTCTCAATGTGACCAACCCTGTGGTGGGACCGACCCCTCACTGGGGCTGATCCCTCACTCTGGGAGTTCCACTCTGGAACTGGATCTCTGACCCCACTCCCTGGGACTGACCCTCTGATCCCTCTTGCTGGGACTGAACCCTCTCTCTGCACACTGACTCCTCTGAGTTCTCTGAAGTTCTCCACAGAATGAGGGTGTACATAGTTGGCGCCAGGAGTGACCTCCCCCTCCCCAGACCGTGCTCTGTGGCCCCTCTTGATGCAGAATGAGGGATGTTTGTGGCAGGTGCCAGGACCCCTCCCTCTCTAGGGATTGAACTCCCTGTGACTGATCCCTCTCTGGCCTCTCGGCCGCCCTCTCTTTGCAGAACGAAACCTGTACATGGCAGGAGCCAGTCTCGAAGCTGATTAGTGTCACTCTGCAGGCCCTTGACCTTCTCAAGAGATCCCACTGCACCCCCTGCAACAACTGGGCTGGCCGCTGGTGCCGCCGGGACAGGGCAGCCACAGGGAATGATGTTCATCGGGTGGTGAGTACTAGACAGGGTGTGTGGTTGGTGGGGGGGAGAGAAGGGAGAGAGGGGGCCGGGAGGGTAGGGACACTGGAGAGAGAAGTAGAGAAGAAGAGGGGTGAGGGAGAGGGGAAGACAGGATGCAAGGAAAGGGGAGAGAGAGTACAGAGAGGGGAGACAAGGATGGTGTGATCACGTGAAAGAGGGCGTGAGAGCGAGGGAGAGAGACAGAGAGCAGGAGGGAGAAAGGGAATCCAAGAGAAGGTCAGAGAGGGAACTAACAGGAAGAGACTGGTGGCAGAGAGGGGGAGAGAGACAGAGGGTGGACAGGAATGGAGGGAGAGGAGGATCAGAGGGAGAGGGAGAGGAGGAGCAGAGGGACAGGGAGAGAAAGGGCAGTGACAGCGTGAGGGTAGATAAACAGAGTGAAAATAGAGGGGCAGAAAGAGAGCTGGGGAGAAGGAGAGGAGAAAGAAAGGACATAGAGAAAGGGAGAGGGGAGCGAGAGAGAGGGGAAGAGAGAGAGGGGGGAGAGGGAGAGAGGGGAGAGATGGAGAGAGGGGGAGGGGAAGAGAGAGGGAGGAGGGGAGAGGTGGAGAGAGGGGGGAGGGGAGAGGGGGGAGAGAGAGACGCACACACACACACACACACTCACACTTGGTGTGACCCAGGGAGGGAAAAAGACAGAGAAAGGTACTGAGGGACAGAGGGGCAGAGAGATGTGGGGGACACTGTCTCTCGCTCTTTATGTGGGGCACCCTCTCTCTCTCATCCCCTAAGTAACATCCACTCTCTCTCCCAGTCATTCACCCACTCTACCTCTGCCCTCTCACACCTCTTTTTCTCCCTTTCTTCCACAATTTCTCACCCCCTTTCTCCCCAATCACTCCCACATTCTTTCACTGCCCCAGTCACTCTCAACGTTTTTGCCTCTTGCAATCACTCATCGTCCCCTCCTTAAATCATTCTCATATTCTATCTCTCCTGCAATCACTCTTATCGTTTCTGTCTCTTCCACAATCTTTATTCTTCGGAATGTAGAAAGTTGAGAGGAGATTTGATAGAGGTGTTCTTCACCCCTCTCCCTGCCTTTTCACCCCTCTCCCTGCCCCTTCACCCCTCTCCCTGCCCTTTCACCCCTCTCCCTGCCCCTTCACCCCTCTCATTGCCCCTTCACCCCTCTCTCTGACCAACCTTCTCCCTATCCCTTCACCCCTCTCCCTGCTCTTTTGGCCCTCTTCCCACCCCCTCACCCCTCTCCTTGCCCCTTCACTCCTCTTCCCACCCCCTCACCCCTCTCCTTGCCCCCTCACCCCTCTCCTTGCCCCTTCACTCCTCTCCCCACCCCTTCACCTCTCTCTCTGCCTCTCATCCCTCAGCCTGCTGCTTAAACCGTCGAATAGGTGGAACTCTCACCACTCTAGTGTATAAATAATCACCACCATCCTAATAAGTAATAATCGTAATAAGGTGGATGAATTGAAAGTGCAGATTGTTATTAATGATTATGATATAGTTGGGATCACAGAGACATGGCTCTAGGGTGACCAGGGATGGGAGCTCAACGTTCAGGGATATTCAATATTCAGGAGGGATAGACATGAAGGAAGGGGAGGTGGGGTGGCGTTGCTGGTTAAAGAAGAGATTAACGCAAAAGAAAGGAAGGACATAAGCCGGGAAGATGTGGAATCGATATGGGTAGAGCTGCGTAACACTAAGGGGCAGAAGACGCTGGTGGGAGTTGTGTACAGGCCACCTAACAGTAGTAGTGAGGTCGGAGATGGTATTAAACAGGAAATTAGAAATGTGTGCAATAAAGGAACAGCAGTTATAATGGGTGACTTCAATCTACATGTAGATTGGGTGAACCAAGTTGGTAAAGGTGCTGAGGAAGAGGATTTCTTGGAATGTATGCGGGATGGTTTTTTGAACCAACATGTCGAGGAACCGACTAGAGAGCAGGCTATTCTGGACTGGGTTTTGAGCAATGAGGAAGGGTTAATTAGCAACCTTGTCGTGAGAGGCCCCTTGGGTAAGAGTGACCATAATATGGTGGAATTCTTCATTAAGATGGAGAGTGACATAGTTAATTCAGAAACAAAGGTTCTGAACTTAAAGAGGGGTAACTTTGAAGGTATGAGACGTGAATTAGCTAAGATAGACTGGCAAATGACACTTAAAGGATTGACGGTGGATATGCAATGGCAAGCATTTAAAGGTTGCATGGATGAACTGCAACAAATGTTCATCCCAGTTTGGCAAAAGAATAAATCAAGGAAGGTAGTGCACCCGTGGCTGACAAGAGAAATTAGGGATAGTATCAATTCCAAAGAAGCAGCATACAAATTAGCCAGAGAAAGTGGCTCACCTGAGGACTGGGAGAAATTCAGAGTTCAGCAGAGGAGGACAAAGGGCTTAATTAGGAAGGGGAAAAAAGATTATGAGAGAAAACTGGCAGGGAACATAAAAACGGACTGTAAAAGCTTTTATAGATATGTAAAAAGGAAAAGACTGGTAAAGACAAATGTAGGTCCCCTGCAGGCAGAAACAGGTGAGTTGATTATGGGGAGCAAGGACATGGCAGACCAATTGAATAATTACTTTGGTTCTGTCTTCACTAAGGAGGACATAAATAATCTTCCAGAAATAGTAGGGGACAGAGGGTCCAGTGAGATGGAGGAACTGAGCGAAATACATGTTAGTAGGGAAGTGGTGTTAGGTAAATTGAAGGGATTGAAGGCAGATAAATCCCCAGGGCCAGATGGTCTGCATCCCAGGGTGCTTAAGGAAGTAGCCCAAGAAATAGTGGATGCATTAGTGATAATTTTTCAAAACTCGTTAGATTCTGGACTAGTTCCTGAGGATTGGAGGGTGGCTAATGTAACTCCACTTTTTAAAAAAGGAGGGAGAGAGAAACCGGGAAATTATAGACCGGTTAGCCTAACGTCGGTGGTGGGGAAACTGCTGGAGTCAGTTATCAAGGATGTGATAACAGCACATTTGGAAAGTGGTGAAATGATCGGACAAAGTCAGCATGGATTTGTGAAAGGAAAATCATGTCTGACGAATCTCATAGAATTTTTTGAGGATGTAACTAGTAGAGTGGATAAGGGAGAACCTGTGGATGTGGTATATTTGGATTTTCAGAAGGCCTTTGACAAGGTCCCACACAGGAGATTAGTGTGCAAACTTAAAGCACACGGTATTGGGGGTAAGGTATTGGTGTGGGTGGAGAGTTGGTTAGCAGACAGGAAGCAAAGAGTGGGAATAAACGGGACCTTTTCAGAATGGCAGGCGGTGACTAGTGGGGTACCGCAAGGCTCAGTGCTTGGACCCCAGTTGTTTACAGTATATATTAATGACTTGGATGAGGGAATTAAATGCAGCATCTCCAAGTTTGCGGATGACACGAAGCTGGGTGGCAGTGTTAGCTGTGAGGAGGATGCTAAGAGGATGCAGGGTGACTTGGATAGGTTGGGTGAATGGGCAAATTCATGGCAGATGCAATTTAATGTGGATAAATGTGAAGTTATCCACTTTGGTGGCAAAAATAGGAAAACAGATTATTATCTGAATGGTGGCCGATTAGGAAAAGGGGAGGTGCAACGTGACCTGGGTGTCATTATACACCAGTCATTGAAAGTGGGCATGCAGGTACAGCAGGTGGTGAAAAAGGCGAATGGCATGCTGGCATTTATAGCGAGAGGATTTGAGTACAGGAGCAGGGAGGTACTACTGCAGTTGTACAAGGCCTTGGTGAGACCACACCTGGAGTATTGTGTGCAGTTTTGGTCCCCTAATCTGAGGAAAGACATCCTTGCCATAGAGGGAGTACAGAGAAGGTTCACCAGATTGATTCCTGGGATGGCAGGACTTTCATATGAAGAAAGAATGGATGAACTGGGCTTGTACTCGTTGGAATTTAGAAGATTGAGGGGGGATCTGATTGAAACGTATAAGATCCTAAAGGGATTGGACAGGCTAGATGCAGGAAGATTGTTCCCGATGTTGGGGAAGTCCAGAACGAGGGGTCACAGTTTGAGGATAGAGGGGAAGCCTTTTAGGACCGAGATTAGGAAAAACTTCTTCACACAGAGAGTGGTGAATCTGTGGAATTCTCTGCCACAGGAAACAGTCGAGGCCAGTTCATTGGCTATATTTAAGAGGGAGTTAGATATGGCCCTTGTGGCTACGGGGGTCAAGGGGTATGGAGGGAAGGCTGGGGCGGTGTTCTGAGTTGGATGATCAGCCATGATCATAATAAATGGTGGTGCAGGCTCAAAGGGCTGAATGGCCTACTCCTGCACCTATTTTCTATGTTTCTATGTTTCTAATTTGATAGAGGTATCCAAAGTTATGAGGGCTACAGATAGGGTGAATGCAAACAGGCTTTTTCTACTGAGATTATGGGTTAAGGGTAAAAGGTGAAAGGTTTAAGGGGAACACGAGGGGAAAACTTGTTCACTCAGAGGGTCATGAGAGTGTGAAATGAGTGGCCAGTACAAGTGGTGCGTGCGAGCTTGATTTCAATGTTTTCAAGTGAGGTTTGGATAGGTACATGGATGGTAAGGGTATGGATGACTATGATCTGGGTGCAGGTCGATGGGAGTAGGCAGTTTAAATGGTTGGCATATACTAGATGGGCCGAAGGGCCTGATTCTGTGCTGTACTTTTCTATGACTATAACAATCACTCACCTCCTTCTCTCTTCCCCAATCACTCCAAACCCTTTCCCACTCTCCCTCACTCCCAACCCCTTCTCCTTCTCTCCCCCACTCACACACCCTCTCTCACTGCCCCTTCTCCCACATATTCCTCTTTCTCTCTCTCTAGCCCACACTCCTCACTCACAACCTCTCTCTCTTCTCCACAGCCTCTGGCAACACCACTCCTGTCAGATGACCGTGCTGGGGTGAAGATCGACATAGAAGGCAGCACAGGCAGCCCCAGACCGAGGAGGACTGGCCCCAGCTGCCGCACCCCTGGCTCTGAGGAGGATGAAGAGAATAGCATATCCCAGAACCCCTCACTGACTCCCACCTCCCACAGTGGCAACAGCACGATCTGTAACTTGGCTCACGGCTGTCTCTTCGGGGCACCCAGAAGGCAGCCCTTCTGCCGGAAGTTATTCCAGCAGTGGAGGGTTCTGGCTCAGGAGCTCCGGCGGCTGCGCCAAGGGAGGAAGGGACAACTTGTTGCCCGACTTGTCCTCCGCGGGAGGGAGTAGATAAGTCAGGGCTGGCCCGGGGTATGTGTGACACAGAGGGGGTGTGGGTCAGCAAACTGCTAAGCGTGCCCTGCTTGACCCACTCATCCCTGCCCCTTCACCACCACCGTCTCTGTGGCTCCTTAACATCTCTATCTGATCCTTAGCCCCTTGCCCCACCTCTCAACATCCTCCCCACACTTCCCTACCCATGAACCCTTTGTCCCTGCTCTAGCCTCTCACCCACCGATGCCCCTTCACCCCTCATCCTTCCCCTTTAACCCTTTGCCCTACTCCTCTTCCGATTCCGTTAAACCCTTGCCCTGCCCCTTCACCTTTCCTTGCCATCTTAGCCTCTCTCGCCACCCCATTCACCCTTCAGTCCTCTCCCCACCCATTCGCCTTTCTCTCCATGCCTTCACCTCTCTCCCCACCCCTTCACCCTCCCCAGCCCCTTCGCCCCTCTCCCCAGTCCTTCATCCCTCTCCATGCCCCTTCACCCCCACCTCCTCCTTTCACCCTTCTCCATGCACATTCAGCCCTCTCCCCACCCATTCACCTCTCTCCCTGCCCTTCACCCCTCTCTGTGCACCTTCAGCCCCTGCTTTAACCTGTTGACCAGCTGGAACTCTTGCCATTACAATGCATGACCACCATCACTATTTTAATCCCTCTCCTTGTCTGCTCCCCTCCGCTGGGGTGAGAGCGATCCTCTCCACACCCTTCCCACGGTGCTGCCTCACACAATAGGAAGAAGTTGGAATAGTTCTCTAACACCCCCTCCACCCTCACAACTTACTTGCAGCGTTTCCTTGTGAATCTCACAACGAGAAGGAAACACTGCAAATGAGGGGAGGTGACCAGTTAACAGGAGGAAGGAAGGAAGGGGAGAGAGAGAGAGAGAGAGAGGAGAGAGAGAGAGGAGAGAGAGAGAGAGAGAGAGACAAGAGACAGAGAGGAGAGAGAGAGAGAGAGGAGAGAGAGAGAGAGAGAGAGAGGAGAGAGAGAGAGAGAGAGAGAGATGCACCCATACAGTGAGACACAGGGAGAAAATCACATACAGTGAGATAGCTTGAGAGAGAGAAGCAGACACAGTACAGACACATAGAGGGAGATACACAGTGAGATAGGGCGGCATGTTAGCGTAGTGGTTAGCACAATGCGCTTTACAGTACAGGTGACCCAGGTTCAATTCCCGCCGTTGCCTCTGAGGAGTTTATACATTTTCCTCGTGACCACGTGAGTTTCCTTTGGGTTTCCTTCCAAAGATGTATCAGTTGGTAGGTTGTATGGGTCACTGAAAATTGTCCCGTGATTAGGCTAAGTTTAAACTGAGCTGAGCAGCGGGGCTTGAAGAGCCTGTTCTGTGCTCTATCTCAATAAATAAATCAAAAAGGTGCAGACAAACAGAGACACACACAGTGAGAGAGGCAAACAGAGATGTACACAGTGAAAGGTGCAGACAGAGGGAGTGAGACGCACATACTGAGAGAGATAAAGAGAGAGATGTGGGGATATACACACAGAGACGAGAGAGACACACACATTGGGTAACATGCAGAGTGAGAAAGACATAGAAGTACACATACATACACACAATAAGAGACGCATCAATAAACAGAGAGAGGTATACACGCAGTGAGAGAGAGAGAGAGAGAGAGAGAGACATACTTAGTGAGGAACACATTGAGAGATACGCACAGTTAAAGTGAGGGAGAGTGAGACACACAGTGGGAGATACCCACAGAGTGAGAGATACACACAGCGGGAGAGACAGACACACAGACACAATGACGAACAGACACAGCTAGTGTGAGATAGTGGGATACACACAGTGACAGACACTGTGTGGGATACACAGTGTGAGACACACAGATGCACCCACACTCCGAGGAAAAAGACAGTGAGTGAGAGAGACTCGCACCCAGTGAATTATAGACAGAGAAAGAGGCACAAGCACAGTGTAGGGAAAGAGAAAGAACATACACAGAAAGAGGGAGACATGCGAGAGTGACAGAGTGAGAGCGAATGAGATTAGAGGCAGTGAGGTGCAGAGAACAGGCTTTCAGGGGTGTGACTTTGTGACTCCAGTGAGGCAGAGCGTTACACCAACAATCCCTTCCCACTCTTGCCACTTGTAAACTGAGGTGCCACTTATCTCGGTTGACGGTCCCAGCCACGAGGTCTCGGACACCCACCTCTCCACACATTTCCTACTATAGCAGCCTCACCAATGGTTTCACTGCGTTGGGCCAGTCCATTTTGGAAACATGTCTGTCTGTGTCTGTGCTGAGCTCTGCTTTCCTGTGCCTTTTGAAGAGTCATGGTCACAGATTGCAACTGTGATGCGATGTCTTGCGAGTTTACATTCCTGTATCCGAAATTTAAAATAAATGTTAACTACTCTCTGAGGTGGAGCCTGTCACTGTAACAATGCAATATATGAGTTACTTGGGGCGTCTGTGGCAGTGGCAGAGAAAGAGTGGGAGAGAGGGGGGCACAGGTAGAGCAAGCAGGGAGAGGGACAGAGGAGAGCGTTACAGGGAGGGGAGAAGTAGAGACAGAGAGGAAGGGATAGCGTGATAGGGAGAGAGGGCGATGGACATAAACGACCAAGAGAGCCAGGAGAGTCTGAGAGGAAGGAGAGAGATAGAGATGGAGGGATAGGAGAGGGAGTGAGGGCAGAGGGGAGAGATGAAGCAGGTCAGAGACAGGGAATAAGAGATAGGGTAGGAAAGAGAGAGGGAAGGAAGTACAGAGAGAGAGAAAGTGTGGCAGAGGTAGAGGATAAAGAGATACAGAGGGAGGAACAGAGAGGTCAGATGGAGAAAAGGAGGAAGGGTGGACAGAGAATGTGTGTCAGAGGGAAGAAGGAGTGTGGTAGAGGGAAGAAGGGAGGGATAGAGAGGGAAGTGCGAGGAAGGGGAAGAGACAGAGAGAGGGACAGAGGGGTTAGGGAGAGGGAAGAGAGTGAGGGAGGCACAGAGAGGAAAGAGTGAGTTACAGGGAAGAGAGATGAAGAAAGGGAGGGAAGAGGGACAAAGAGAATGGGAGCAGATGGGAGAGGGAAGAGAGGAGAACTGGGAAAGTGAGAAGAGGCAGCAGATTGGGAAGAGAGACAGACGGGGCAATGAGAGAGGGGGGCATACACATACAGATCCATTTAGAGTCTGTGGTGGCCAGTGCTATCTTGTTTGCTGTCGTGCGCTGGGGCAGCAGGCTGAGGGTAGCAGACACCAACAGAATCAACAAACTTATTCGTAAGGTCAGTGATGTTGTGAGGATGGAACTGGACTCTCTCACGGTGGTGTCTGAAAAGAGGATGCTGTCTAAGTTGCATGCCATCTTGGACAATGTCTCCCATCCACTACATAATGTACTGGTTGGGCACAGGAGTACATTCAGCCAGAGACTCATTCCACCGAGATGCAGCACTGAGCGTCATAGGAAGTCATTCCTGCCTGTGGCCATCAAACTTTACAACTCCTCCCTTGGAGGGTCAGACACCCTGAGCCAATAGGCTGGTCCTGGACTTATTTCCTGGCATAATTTACATATTACTATTTAACTATTTATGGTTTTATTACTATTTATTATTTATGGTGCAACTGTAACGAAAATCAATTTCCCCCGGGATCAATAAAGTATGACTATGACTATGACTGTGACTAGAAACAGGAAAATGTGGGGTAGGTGATACAGAGAAACAGCAAAGATGCAGAGATACAGACAGAAGACACTGTAAACATTGCCTCGGACAGGAGGTGTGCATCAAGAGAATCGGGGGTCGATGGTTTCAGCTCCTGACTCTTCATCAGAGAGGCAGGAGAAGGAATGGTTCGGATAAAGGGAACATTTCCTGAAAGGGCGAGGTCACGTCTGCAGCATGGACAAGTTGTAAAAGTCCTGTAGTCAAATGTGGTAACAGGGACAGATGAAAGGTGGAGGGTTTCCCAGCCATCCCAGACTCCCAAAGTACTGACAAAGACCTTTCAGCCCAGCACAGCCATGCCAATCTTTCTCCCCAGCTATTGTAATCCCATCTGCCCGTGTTAGTGCCACGTCTGTCAAGGAAGGTACATACACAGTGAGAGACAGAGAAAGACACACACACACATACACACAGTGAGAGACAGACACACTGTAAGAGACACAGAGGTACAGGCAGTGAGAGACAAAAAGAGAGACAGAGAGACACATCCACACTTTGACACAGAGAAAGAGATGAGAGAGATACAAACAGAGATTCAGACAGTGAGAGACGGAGACACATACACTGAGAGACATCTAGAGAGATACATACATAAAAATAGTGTATGCACAAAACACCTAGAGAGATACACACACAGTGAGAGACATCCAGAGAGAAATACACACATACACTGTGAGAGACACCTATAGAGTGAGAGACACTAAAAGAGAAATACACACATACACAGTAAGAGACACCTATAGAGTGACAGATACTAAAAGAGAAATTCACACATATACAGTGAGTTACCAAGACAGAGATACAGATACACACACACAAACCTAGAGAGATACACACTGCAGTGAGAGAGACACTTAGACATAGATACACACAGTGTGAGTCACCTAGAGAAAGCCACACACACGTACAGTGAGAATCACCTTGGGAGTGCAACACACACACCACATTCACACCAGCCTTTTTACCTATGTCTTGTAATCCCATTTGCCTTCGTTAGGACCACATCAATTGAGGATTTGCTTATTTAACCGTCAGTTTAAATACATTGTAACTGTCACCGATTCCACCGCCTCTTCTGAGGCAGCACATCCCAGATATCCACATCTGGAAAAAATAAATCTTCCTTTAAATCTCCTTTCTCTCCCTTAAACCTAAATACTCATGTTTTGATGCCTTACTGAGGTCAAAAGATTTTGATTCTCTATCCTATCTAATGATGGGATGGTAGCATAGTGGTTAGCACAATGCTAATTACAGCTCAGACTGGAGTTCAGAGTTCGATCCTGGCGACCTCTGTATGAAAGTTTGTACGTTCCTTCCTGGGAGTGCGTGGGTTTCTTGTGGTTGCTTTGGTTTCCTCCCATAGTCCAAAGACATACCTGCCGATAGGTTAACTAGTCTTTGCAAATAGTCCTGTGATTAGGCTGGGACTAATCTGTGAGTTGCTGGGCCTTGTGGCTCGGTGGGCCGTAAAGGCCTGTTCCAGGCTGTATCTTTAAATAAAATAAATAAATAACACGGGACAGCAAAGATTTTGCTTCCTGAATACTTTTGGGTGAATCTTATTGATTTTGGGCTGTTGATCATGAAAATTACCATGAAATTACCCTATCATGCACCATTTCTTAAAAAAATTGCCTGTATTTGTTATTTCAATTCAAAATTCAAGACAATTAAAATTTTGCCCACAATGTAAGCTGAAAAGTATCTTTATCTTGACCAGGCATGCCTCCGTATGTTCAGCAGGGCGGATGCTGCATGGCAGGGCAGGCTTTAGAAAGACTATAAATTTCCATGAAGGATTTTGATATTTGAGACAGACGTTTCCCAGAATAACTGATGCCGAGATTAAGGAAGGCATTTTTGTTGGTCCACAAATCAAACAGGTCATCAGTGACAGGCAACTCAAAGGACTTCTAGTGGGACCGAAGAAAATTGCAATGAAGGCACTCAAGGACGAGAAAATCTACAGATGCTGGATATCAAAGCAACACGTACACACAATGTTGGAGGGACTCAGCAGGCTAGGCAGCATCTATGGGAAAGAGTCAACAGTCGATATTTCGGGCCAAGACCCTTCATCAGGACTGGAAAACAAGGTGAGAAGTTAGAGCAAGAAGATGTGGGAAGGGAGGATGCACTTTATCGATTACAGCTCAGCATTTAATACATCGTCCCCTCAAAAAACAATCAGTAAACTGGCCCTCAATACTCCCTTGTGCAATTCGATCCTGAATTTCCTCAATTGCAGACCCCACCTGTAGCAGTCTTCTGTAAAAGCGGTGTGTCTTGCCAGACAGAATGTTTTAGCTTCGGTTAAAGATAAGGAGCCATGTTTCCAACTTAGGAATGTTGCGTCAGTCGATCAGGATTGTATGGTGTGAGAGAAGGTTCTAGAGAGCTGGGGGGAAGAATTTTCTGAAGGACGGTAGTCTGGCTTGGGGTCTTTAGGTAGGACGTGCGGGGGGGGGGGAAGAGCATCAGGGACGACGCTTGGAGGATTCCAAGAAGGGAAATTCTATATGCGGTTGGTGATGAGAATTCAGTGCTGTAAGTAAAGAGATACAGCCCTACTACCCCTGAATGAGCTCCAACATTTATGTACAGATTGGACTAGTTTAATTGTAAAGGGCCCTTTTACTTTTTCTTTACTTTTTCCTATTTTCTGTTTAATAAAGATGAAATTGGTAAATAGTTGTTATAATTTTATGTGGTGTGCGATCTGTTATTTCTTGGCAACCATTAATTGTGTATGGGCAGTATTTACACAGCATTTGCTCAGGTGAGGTTCCTTTAATTGGAACATCACAATGTTCCTGTTTGCCTGAATCCCAAACCATACTGACCCTAGCTGGGTATGCTTATGGAAGGCAGCCTCCTCACCGCTGAGTCATGTGGCTGTTACTGGAGTTAGCTAACGAACCAAGTAGGTGTACGAGTCCCGGTGAGAGGATTGCACCAATGACTGTGTGACTAATTACAGCCCCAACAGCATGTAGAAGTTCGCTGATGACTCCACTGTCGTGGGCTGTATTAAAGGCGGCGATAATCAGCATCATCAGGAGGGAGACTGGAAATGTGGCTGAGTGGTGTCATAACAGCAATGACTTATGGAGCTCAGGCTTCCCTCTCCTGAAGTCTACAATCAGCAAAACCAAGGGACTGATTGCAGACTTCAGGAGAGGGAAACTTGAGGTCCATGAGCCAGTACTCACTGGAGGATCAGAGGTGGAGAGGGGCAGTAACTTTAAATTCCTGGGTATCACTATCTCAGAGGACCTGTCCTGGACACATCATAGAAACGTAATTGCAAAGACAGCATGACATCGCCTCTACTTCCTTAGGAGTCTGAGGAGTTTGGGCTTGTCATCAAAAACTGAAACTTCTATCGATGTGTGGTGGAAAGTGTATTGACTGGCTGCATTATGGCCTGGTTTGGGAACACTTGATGCCTTAAGATGGCGTACATCGGCGACTCTCTGTGGGCTGCAGGAAATTGTACCAGCTTTCCTCTTGAATATACCCCTTTTGAACTACTTTCGCTGCAATCTACAGCATGTAAATTTTTTCTCAATAATGGATTATGAAATTACATCAATGATCTTCAGATCACACGTTCGACAATGCAGAGCAGTTAAGCGCCAAGGCCAAAAATGCAGCAGGCGAGGTGGAATTCAAACCAGGCTGAAGTGCAGGGGAATGAGGCCTCTTGTCGGTGAATATGCCGTCGCTTCAACATAAGATTGGTGATATTAGGGCACGGCTGCTGTATTTGAGGCAAATCTCAATTGGCTGGTGCACTGAGACTTGGTTAACGGCAGACGCAGCTATCCGACCAGAAGGTTTTACTATTTTCGGAATGGATTGAATCTCAAATTCTGGTAGGGAAATAGGTGGCGACGTGTGCTTTTTAGTTAATTCTCATTGGAACATGGACATTGGGGTTATGTCAACCTCTTGTTCCCCTGACAGGGGCCATTCTGCTAGCCTCGGGAGTTCTCATCTGTGACCCTGACCACAGTTGATTAACACCAGCAGCTGATTATAAGCAGGCACTGGAGAAACAGCACGACGCTGATTGTAAACAAGATGTGGCCCATCCCGTCGCATTTCAAATTATATTCGGCGACTTTAACCAGGCCTGTTTCAAGAAAACCTTGCTCAGTTAATACCAGCATGTAACCTGTTGCACCAGAGGTCCCAACGCACTGGACCACTGCAACACTACAGTAAGAAATGCCTGCATACAGACAGAGCTGAAAGAGCCAGGCTTCAGAGATCTCGCGGGAGGTTGAGAAACGGTAACAGGATTGCTTTGAATCACTGGACTGGGCCATCTGAGGACCTGAATGACTCCACCAGGGTCGTTACAGACTTTATTAAAGCAGCTAACAAGGAGTGTGCCCCCACAAAATCATTCAGGGTTTCCTCCCAACCAGAAACCCTGGATGAACAATGAAACCCAGAACCAGCTGAGAGCTAGGTCAGAGGCATTCAAGTTTGGAAATCAAGAATGCTGCAACAGGTGCAGGTATGATTTCCGGAAAGCCATCTCTCGGGTGAAGTGGAGATCTAGACTAGACTTGAATCAATGAGGGATGCTCGACAGCTGTGGCAGAGTGTGATTACGTAACCTCCAGCAAAGTTAAATCTTGTGACACAGGGGGCTGCAGAGCTTTGCTTCCAGTTGAGCTCAATGCCTTGCTTTGACAATCAGAACTGGGATTTTTAAGTATGGCCACAAAAAAAGGATCTTAGGGTTCTATGTGGTGACACGTATGTACTTTGATAATAAATTTTATTTTGAACTTTGTACTTTGAATTACGGTCTGGTATGGAAACACCAATGCTTCTAGCAGAAATTCCTACAAACAGTAGTGGATTTTGCCGAGTACATCACGGGTAAAACCCTCTCAACCTTTGAGCACATCTACATGAAACGTTGCCGTAGAAATGCAGCATCTACCACCAGGCCATGCTCTTTTCTCACTGCTTCCAGCAGGTAGAAGGTACTTGCACCAGCAGGTTCAAGAACAGTTACTACCCCTCAACCATCGGGCACAAAGAGGTTAACTATAGTACACCCATTCTACTTCTGATGTTCCCACAACTGACGATCTCACTTTAAGGACTCTTTATCTTGTTATTTCACGCTCTCATTATTTATTGCTATTTATGTTTGCATCTGCACAGTTTGTTGTTTATTGATCCTATTTACAGTTACTGATCTATGGATTTGCTAAGTGTGCCCACAGGAAAAAGAATGGGTGATGTGTATGTACTCCGATATATAAATAACCATATAACCATTACAGCACGGAAACATAATAAATACTTGTGATTCAAAGTGCTTTACATAGAACAAGATATAAAAATCAAACATAAAATTTTAGACAATATATAAGAGAATAAAATCACTCAAAAATTACAGTACAGGAGATTCTAATTAAAAGCTACAGTGAACATTAAAAAAAAAAGCCTCAATTAAAATGAGTTTAAAGTTAGGGCAGATCAGATCCTCTGGAAGGTTATTCCAGATATGTGGAGCATAGTAACTAAAAGCTGCTTCACCATGTTTGGTTTGACCCTCGGGACGGTAAATAAACCGGCCACAGACAACTCGAGAGCTCGGGAAGGTACAAAGTGCAGCAAGAGACTGAAGATGTACTTTGGCCCTACAACATTCAGTGCTTTAAAAACCAGTAGTGCTATTTTAAGGTCAATCCTCTGATGGACAGGAAGCCAGTGTAGCAATCTGAGAATTGGAGTGACATGTTCTACTTTCTTGATCTCAGTGAGAAATCTAGCAGCAGATCTTTTTTACAGAGACCTGCGAAAACAGCATTCGAGTAGCCAAGCCTACTAAAAATAAATGCATGGATGAGTTTTTTTAGATCTTCCTGAGATATTAGCGCTTTAACTATCACTATATTTTAAAGATGGTAATAGGCTGACTTTGTAGTTGTCTTAATATGGCAGTTAAAATTTAAGTCAGAGTCCATCACAACACCAAGGTTTCTGGTTCGGTGTGTGGTCTAGAATGACAGGGATTCTAAGCGAACACTGACTTTTGATTGTTCTTTTTTTTGGTACCAAAAACAATTATTTCAGTTTTCTCTTTGGTAGGTGAAACTGGGGGAGGGGTGAAGTAAAGAGCTGGGAAGTTGATCGGTGAAAGAGATGACGGGCTGAGAAGGGGGAAGCTGATAGGAGAGGGCAGAAAACCGTGGAAGAAAGGGAAGTGATTGGAGCACCAGAGGAAGGTGATAAGGAGATAAGCTGAGAGAGGAAAAATGGAATGGGGGAAGGGTGAGGGCGGGGGGCAATTACCGTAAGTTCAAGAAATCGATGTTCATGCCATGGTTTGGAGGCTACCCAAATGGAATACAAGTGTTGCTCCTCCAACCTGAGTGTGGTTTGATCGTGGTGGTAGAGGAGACCTTGGACTGACATGTCGGAATGTGAATGGGAAGTAGAAGTGAAATGGATGGCCACTGGGAGATCCTGCTTTTTTCGGTGGACACAGAAGTTAGGCAAAGCGGTCTCTCAATCTACCGTGGGTCACATCGATATAGAGGAGGCCACAATGGGAGCACCGGATACAGTAGATGACCCCAACAGACTCACAGGTGAAGTGTCGCCTCACCTGGGAAGACTGTTTGGGGCCCTGAATGGTCGTGAGGGAGGAGGTGTAGGGGCAGGTGTAGCACTTGTTCCATTTGCAAGGATAAGTGCCAGGAGGAAGAGCAGTGGGGAAGAACGAATGGACAGGGGAGTCACATAGGGAGCTATCTCTGCAGAAAACAGAAAGGTACTTGGTGGTGGGATCATGTTGGAGATGGCGGAAATTACAAAGAATTATCTGCTGGACACGGAGGCCAGTGGGGTAGTATTTCAGAATAAGAGGAACTCTATCTTTGGCGAGGTGGCGGGAGGATGGGGTGAGGGCAGACATGCACGAAATGGAAGAGATGCAGATTAGGGTAACGTTGATGGTGGAGGAAGGAAAGCCCCTTTCTTTGAAGAAGGAAGACATCTCAATAGTTCTGCAATGAAAATCCTCATCCTGAGAGCAGATGCGGCAGTGTCGGAGGGACTCTCAGAAGGTGATGGAATTTTTACAGGTGAAAGTATGGGAAGACATAGCTGTGAGAATCAGTGGGTTTATAAAAGATATCAGTCGATAAACTGTCTCCGGAGATAGGTAGAGATTGAGAAAGGGGAGGAAGATTTTGGAAATGGACCGTGTAAATTTGAGGGCGGGGTGGAAGTTGGAGGCAAAGTTGATGAAGTCGACGAGCTCAGCAAGGGTGCAGGAAGCAGCATTCAGGCAACAGCCTTCAAGGATGTTGTTGAAAATTTTCTTGGCAACTACAGAGCACTACTATGTGCAGCTGGTTGACACCATGCTTCAAGCATTCAAAACTATGAAGCACGAGTCACTAAAGATTCCTTTTCTGCATAAGCATTTAGACTTCACTGCAAATCTTGGTACTGTCAGTGATAAGCAAGGATAAAGGTTTCACTACGGCATTGCAGTCATGGAGAAATGGTATCGGAGCAACTGGAATCCATCAAAGCTGTCAGATTATTGTTGGATGCTTAAGCGAGAAGCCTCAGATACTGAGTATAAATTGAAATCAACAAAACAATTTTACCTTATTTGAACTATTGCAAAGCGTCAACACTGTTATGCAATTTTACACATTATATTCAAAAGTTCATTTCTTGTTTCTCCAAATTCCTATGTGATGTAAGTAGTCTGAAATTATATTTGTGTTCAGCTTCAAGTGGTCAGGTAAACAAAAAAACAATTATGAGGAAGCAACACTTACGAAAGAATTTGTTGTCCAGTGAAAACTCATGGATCTCTGAACCCGCTTCGCTGTAGGGAATGCTAGCCCATTCTCTCCCCATAACTAAAATCCTCCAATCATAGATGTACAATGGAATCGGATTGAGTTCATTACTGTCACATGTACCGAGGTACAGTGAAAAGCTTGTCTTTCATAGTGTTCATACAGGTCAGATCATTACACAGTGCATTGAGTAGAACAAGGTAAAACAATAACATTATGCAGATTAAAGTGTTACAGCGACAGAGAAAGTACAGTTCAGGTAAACAATGAGGCGAAAAATCATAATAAGGTAGATTGTAAGGTCAGGAGTCCATCTTATCGTACTAGGAGACCGTTCAATAGATTAATAACAGTGGGCTGGACTCTGCCCTTGAGCCTGATGGTATGAGTTTTCAGGCTTTTGTAAGTTCCATTGGGAAGGGGGAGAAGAGGGAATGTTCTGATTGGGTGGGGTCTTTGATTATGCTGTCTGCTTTACCAATGCAATAAGAAAACTAGACAGAGTCTGTAGAGGGGAGGATGGTTCTGTGTTGTCCAGAGCTCTCTGTGGTTCCTTACAGTCATGAGCAGAGCAGTTGACGTACCAGTGGAGAGCATTCTGATTGGTTGCTTCACGGCCTGGTGTAGAGGCTCCAACTCAAAGGATCTTAAGAGGATGCAGAGAGTTGTAGGCTTAGCCAGCTCCATCATCATCCAGGACACTCAAGATTCATCATGGCATCTAAAACTTTGTCAAATGTCTATAGATGTGCGGCGGAGAGTATATTGACTGGCACATCATGGCCAGGTATGGAAGCACCAATGCCTTTGAATGGAAGATCCTACAAAAAATAGTAGATACAGCCCATCAGGCTCTTGAACCAAAAGGGATAACTTTACTCAACTTCACTTGCCCTTCGTTGAAATATTCCCACAACCAATTGACTCACTTTCAAGGACTCTTCATCTCATGTTCTTGATATTTATTTATTTTATTCTTTCTTTTTTAATTTGCACAGTTTATTGTCTTTGGCATACTGGTTGAATGCCCAAGCAGTTTTTCACTGATTCTGTATTGGTTATTCTATAGAATTATTAAATATGTCCACAAGAAAATGAGTTTCTGGGTTGTATACGTGACATATATGTACTTTGAGAATAAATTTACTTTGAACTTTCTTTTATTTTGTTTTGTGTCATACATATATGGCAAGATCCTTAACAGTGTTGATGTACAGAGGGGTCTTGGGTCTAAATTCCTAGATCCCTGAAGATGGCAGTACAGGTTGACAAATTGGTAAAGGTGGTGCGTGGCAAGCTTACTTTTTTTTGGACATGGCACTGAGTTCATGTTTCAGGAGTTATTGTGCATCTTTAAAAAATCTCTGGTGAAGCTGCATCTGCAGTATCACATTTAGTTCCTGTCACTGCATTACAGGATGTGGAGGCTTCAGAGAGGGTGCAGAAGAGGTTCACCAGGATGCTGCTTGAATTAGAGGGCATGGGCTATATAGGGAGGTTAGACAAACTTGGGTTATTTTCTCTGGAGCAGCAGAGGACAAGGGGAGACCTGATAGAGGTTTATAAGATCATGAGAGACATAAACAATATCTTTTTCCTTGGGTCAAAATGTTTAATGTCAGAGGACATGTACTTAAGGTGAAAGGAGAAGAGCTCAAGTGTGTGGAGCAAGTTATAGAGGTGGGTGCTTGGAACGTGCTGCCAGGGCTGGTGGTAGAGGCAAACACACTAGAGCACGGGTCCCCAACCATTTTTATGCCATGGACCAATACCATTAAGCAAGGGGTCCATAGACCATCGGTTGAGAATCCCTGAACTACAGACACTTAAAAGTAACATTAGCAAATTTGCAGATGACACAAAGCTGGGTGGCAGTGTGAAATGTGAGGAGGTTGTTATGAGAATGCAGGGTGACTTGGACAGGTTGGGTGAGTGGGCAGATGCAGTTTAATGTGGATAAATGTGAGGTTATCCACTTTGGTAGGACAGGAAGGCAGATTACTATCTGAATGGTGTCAAGTTAGGAAAAGGGGAAGTACAATGAGATCTAGGTGTCCTTGTTCATCAGTCACTGAAAGTAAGCATGCAGGTACAGCAGGCAGTGAAGAAAGCTAGTGGCATGCTGGCCTTCATAACGAGGGGAATTGAGTATAGGAGCAAAGAGGTCCTTCTGCAGTTGTACAGGGCCCTGGTGAGACCACACCTGGAATATTGTGTACAGTTTTGGTCTCCAAATTTGAGGAAGGATATTCTAGCTATTGAGGGAGTGCAGCGTAGGTTCACGAAGTTAATTCCCGGGACGGAGGAACTGTCATATGTTGAAAGATTGGAGCGACTGGGGTTGTATACACTGAAATTTAGAACGATGAGAGGGGATCTGATTGAAACATATAAGATTATTAAGGGATTGGACACGCTAGAGGCAGGAAACTTGTTCCCGATGTTGGGGGAGTACAGAACCAGAGGCCACAGTTTAAGAATATGGGATAGACAATTAGAATGGAGTTGAGGAAAAACTTTTTCACACAGAGGGTTGTGGTTCTGTGGAATGCTCTGCCTCAGAAGGCAGTGGAGGCCAATTCTCTGGATTCTTTCAAAAAAAAGTTAGATAGAGCTCTTAAAGATAGCGGAGTGAAGGGATATGGGGAGAAGGCAGGAAAAGGGTACTGATTGTGGATGATCTGCCATGATCACAGTGAATGGTGGTGCTGGCTCGAAGGGCTGAATGGCCTACTCCTGCACCTATTGTCTTAGATAGGTTGTACAGAGAATGGAAGGATATGGCTAGTGTGTCGGCAGAAGGGATTAGATTCTTTAGACATTTAATTACTAGTTTAATTAGTTCAGTACAACATTATGGGCTGAAGGGCCTGTTCCTATGCTGTAATGTTTTATGTTCTATAATTTACATTAAATTGATGCAATCGATGTTTGTCTTGTCTATAACGTAGTGTGCTGCTTTTGCAGAAGGCTGAGTCTCCATGTATGCCCATGACCATACATTGGGACAACATAATAACATACAGTACAAGGGTATGTACAATAAACTTGCAAAACACTAATATTCATGGCACTGATACCTCATGACAACAAAACTGAACCTGAACTTGAACAAACTTCTATCAGTCTCCTCAGTAGGCTAAGGAAATTCAGCTTGTTCCCATTGACCGTCATCAGTTTTATCAATGCACCACAGAAAACGTCCAGTCTGGATGCGTACAACAGGAATTCTGCAGATGCTGGAAATTCAAGCAACACACATCAAAGTTGCTGGTGAACGCAGCAGGCCAGGCAGCATTTGAAGGAAGAGGTGCAGTCGACTCTTCAGGCCGAGACCCTTTGTCAGGACTAACTGAAGGAAGAGTGAGTAAGGGATTTGAAAGTTGGAGGGGGAGGGGGAGATCCAAAATGATAGGAGAAGACAGGAGGGGGAGGGATGGAGCCAAGAGCTGGACAGGTGATAGGCAAAAGGGGATATGAGAGGATCATGGGACAGGAGGTCCGGGAAGAAAGACAATGGGGGGGGGGACCCACAGGATGGGCAAGAGGTATATTCAGAGGGACAGAAGGAGAAAAAGGAGAGTGAGAGAAAGAATGTGTGCATAAAAATAAGTAACAGATGGGGTACGAGGGGGAGGTGGGGCCTTAGCGGAAGTTAGAGAAGTCGATGTTCATGCCATCAGGTTGGAGGCTACCCAGACGGAATATAAGGTGTTGTTCCTCCAACCTGAGTGTGGCTTCATCTTTACAGTAGAGGAGGCCGTGGATAGACATGTCAGAATGGGAATGGGTTGTGGAATTAAAATGTGTGGCCACTGGGAGATCCTGCTTTCTCTGGCGGACAGAGCGTAGATGTTCAGCAAAGCGGTCTCTCAGTCTGCGTCGGGTCTCGCCAATATATAAAAGCTGGATGCATCACAGCTTGGTATGGCAACTGGTCTGCAAGCGACCACAAAAATCTGCAGAGTTGTGGACACAGCTCAGCATATCACAGAAGCCAGCCTCCCCTCCATGGACTCTGTCTAGACTTCTTGTTGCCTTGTAAAGTAGCCAGCATTATCAAAGAGCCCACACAAGCTGGATATTCTCTCTTGGGGCAGAAGACTGAAAAGCCTGAAACCATCTCCCATCATGCTTCAGGACACCTTCTATTCTACTGTTATCAGACTCTTGAATGATTCCCTGGTAATGATAAGATGGACTCTTGACCTTACAATCTACATTGTTATGATCTTAGATTCACTGAAAAGTACAGTGGAAAAAAGGCCCTTTGGCCCATCTAGTGTGTGCTAAACCATTTAAACTGCCATTCCCATCAATCTGCATCTGGCCCATAGCTCTCCATGTCCCAGCCACCCATGCACCTATCCAAACTTTCCTTAAATGTTGAAATTGAGCTCGCACGCACCATTTGTGCTGGGAGCTCATTCCACACTCTCACGATCCTCTGAGTGAGGAAGTTTCTCCTCATGTTCCCCTTAAACTTTTCATCTTTCACCCTTGACCCATAACCTCCAGTTGTAGTCTCACCCATCCTCTGGAAAAAAGTTTGTTTGCATTTACACTCATAATTTTATAATATTGCATTTTATTGTTTACCTGAACTTTCTCTGCAGCTGTTATATTTTATTCTGCATTGTTTTTGCTTTATCGTATTCCAGTTCAATGCACCGTGTAATGACCGGATCTGTATAAGCAGTAAACAAGACAAGCTTTGCACTGTGTCCAGTACAAACGTTGTACATGAGACATAATAAACCAATAAACTAAGGGAGTCTGAAACTAGAAGGCACAAGTTTAAGGTGAGGGGGAGAGATTTAAAGGGGAATATTCTTCACACAGAGGGTGGTGGGTGTGTGGAATGAGCGCAGGAGTGGTGGAGTCGGGTACAGTTCATCATCATCATGTGCCTTGTCGCAACACATGGGTGTTTATGGTCAATTGACCATGATTGTTCTCTGTAAATTTTTCTACTGAAGTGGATTGCCATTATCTTCTAGTGGGCAGTGTCTTTACAAGATGGGTGACCCCAGGCATTGTCAATACTCTTCAGAGATTGTCTGCCTGGTGTCAGCGTTCACATCATCAAGACTTGTGATACACCAGCTGCTCATATGACTATTCAACACCTGCTCTCATGACCTCATGTGACCTTGATTGGGAGTGGGGGGGGGTGGGGGTTAAGCAAGTGCAACAACTTGCTGAAGGGTGACCTGCAGGCTAGCAGAGGAAAAAAGTGCCTTACACCTCCTTTGTTAGGGATGTATCTCCACTCCGCCACCCATAGTTTAAATGTGAGAGGTATACGGAGAGGAAAGCTTTGGAGGGATATGGGCCAGATGCGGGTAAATAGGATTAGCCTTCTCTAAGGATTGTCACTCCTTGTTGTGGTGGAAAGGCTTGTGATTTCTTGAGATTCCAAGAGCGATGCCATCTGGAACTTAACTCCTGGTAGGGTTCGCCACGGTGGTAAGGTCATTGGTGAGGCTCCAGCGATCCAACCAAGGCCTCAGTGGTAGAACTGATGGACGATGATGACACATCACGATGACATCAACACTGTGTGTATATCCCTGTGCGTGTGTATTCTCGGAATCAGAATCAAGTTTAGCATCACCGGCATATGTTGTGAAATTTGTTGTATGTGGCAGCAGTACAAAGCAATTCTTAATAATAGGAACGGTGTGTTTCATCAAAGTGTCATTGAAAAGTACAGAAATAAATAGAACGCAAGAAGTCATGTGGTAGTGTTCAAGCGTTCAATGTCCATTCAGGAATTTGATGACTGAAGGGAAGGAGATGTTCCTAAATCATTGAGTGCCTTCAGGCTCCTGTCACTCCTCCCTGATGGTAGCAATGAGAAGAGGGTGGTGTGGGTCCCTTACTGAGGTATGCTGCCTTTTTGAGGCATCGTTCCTTGAAGATGTCCTGGGTGCTACGGAGGCTAGTGGCCATGATGGAGCTGACTTGAGTACTCTGTACTTTTTGAGATAACGACGTCTTTCCTATTACAGGGTGACCACAACTGTACACAGTAGTGTGGCCTCACTAACAACTTATACAAATGCAAAATAAAATCCAAACTTCTTTACTCACTGCCCAGCTCGATGAAGGCCAGTGTGCTAAATGCCTTTTTCACCTCCTTGCTACCTGTGATGCCACTTTCAATGTAAGCTATGCACTGTAAACTGTAATCCTAAGTCCCCCTGTTCTGTTACACTACCCAAGTGCCCCAAGTCTTACGCTGGTTGGACTTTCCAAAATGCATCACCTCACACTTATCTGTATTGAAACCCATTGAAGGCTCTTCAGCCCACTTCCCCAACTGATTACGATCCCCCAGTAATTTACACTAACCTTCTTTGCTATCAGCACCACCTCCAAATTTTATATCAGCTGTAAATCTACTGGTCTAGCATTTCCGCCATCAAGCATGTGCGTGTGTGCGTGTCTATATATATATATATATATATACACATACACATACACACACATACAGAAAGGAGGTGCTGGTAAAGGGCCAGCAATATCATGAAGGATCCCCCACACCCTCCCATCCTGCTTATGGACTGTTTGTCCCACTCTCATTAGGGAGGAGGCCACATAGCATCCATGCCAGGACCACCAGACTCAGAAACAGATATTCCCCTCAAACAGTAAGGCTGATCAACACTTCCACCCACTAACCCAGCTCTCCTCACTTCCAACCACCAGTACTTTATCATTTCCTGCCAGAGTCATCTTATGTACACTCTCCTGTGTCAAGTGTTACATTACAGACTGATAATTAGTCTATGTGTATAACCTACCTTATGTGTTTATATTTATCGTATTTTTTTTATTTTATTGCTCTTTTTTGTGCTACATTGGATCCAAAGAAACAATTATTTTATTCTCCTTTACACTTGTGTACTGCAAATGGCATTAGGCAACGTTGAACACCTTGTGCGTTAGCATCCAAATCATTGATCCGAGTACAAATACGAAGGATCCCAGCACTGAGCACTGGACACATGACTACTTCGCTGGCCTTCATTCTGAAAACCACCTTCAACCACCACCCTCTGCTTCCTACCTCCGAGCTAATTTTGAATCCACCTAACTCACCCCGATTCCCTTCCAGACCACCCTACTGTGTGTTGGATCTTATTGAAGGCCATGCTAAAGTCTAAATAGACACTTATTTAATAGACACCTACTTTCTTGGCTCTCATTCCTTGAAACTAATCTACTGTATATTCTGATGTATTATTTGATAGCTATCTACTCTACCTACAACACTACCAATTTTCGTGGCATCTGCAAACTATCTACACTTTGATCTAACACGTTTATCTGCACTCTCAAGTGCATGTAGTCTAGTTTCTGCTTTGAGATAAAGATACTAACTCTCTGCACTCCCTCTACCTCTCCTAATCCGATAAACTTGTATCGGATCTCCCCACTGGTTCACAGAAAACGACGTAACTTTTTCCAACCTAACCTCACCGCTGGTATCTTCTTATGTGGGCAGGTTTTTCCGACGCCTTTTCTGAAGCCTCTGCATACTCCTGTAATTGGATGACCAGAATGGCGGTCTGTTCTCCGAGTGTGGCCGAGTAATAGTTCTACGTATCTGCAAAATGATAACCTCAGTGCCCCAAGTGATGAAGGCAAAATGCCAGATGCCTTCTTTACCATCCTGTCTACTTGTTCAGTCATTTTCAGGAAGCTGTGGCCTTGGACCTCAAGATCCCTTTGTACGTCATTGCTGTGAAAGGAGCTACCTTTAACAGTGTACTTTCCCTGTACATCAGATGTCCCGAAGACTAACACTGCCTGCTCCAGAATTAGTATCAGGTTTATTAATGCTGACACATGTTATGAAATTAGTTGTTCCCTGCTGCAGCAGTGCAGCACAATACATAACAAATACCATAAATTACAATAAAAATATAAATTAAATTTTAATAAACAGTGTAAAAGAGAAGTAATAATAGTGAGGTTGTGTTTATGGATTTGTTCATTGTCCGTTCAGAAAACTGGTGGTAGTATTGAGAAGAGGGCATGTCTTGGGTGATGGGGGCCCTTCATGACAACTTGCCGGCATTAAACTCCATCTACCATTTCTCTGCACGTATCTGTAACCGATCTATATTCTGGTGTATTCTTTGACAGCTGACTACTTTGTCTGCAACCCCATCAATCTTTGTGGAATCTGCAAAACTCACCAACCTACTTTGATTTAAGACATTTATACACACATATATCTTATATATATCACAAGGATCAAGGATCGCAGGTAGCATAGTGGTAAGCACAGTGCTCTACGGTACCAGCGACCCGGATTCAATTCCTGCCACTGCTCGTAAGAAGTTTGTATGCTCTCCGCATGAATGCGTGGGTTTCCTCCGGGTGCTCGAGTTTCCTCCTACAGTCCCAAGATGTACCAGTTGGTAGGTTAATTGGTCATTGTAAATTGTTCAGTAATTAGGTTAGGGTTAAATAGGGGGGATTGCTGGGCGGTGCAGCTCGAAGGGCTGGAAGGGCCTATTCCATGTTGTACCTCAAAAAATAAATGAATAAATCAAAGATTCCAGCAATAATCTCTATAGAACACTAGTGCTGATGGATCTACAGCTAGAATAACAGGCTTCCCTCTACTGCCCACTGCCATCTATGGGCAAGCCAGATCTAAATCCAAACTAAATGGATCCCTTGCATCTTCACTTTCTGGGTCTGTTTACTACAAGTAATCTTGTGAAATGCCTCACCAAAATCCACATAGACAATATCATTGCCCTACTCTCAGTAGTCATCTTCATCATTCAATCATTGTTCATTACGAGAAACAATGGCAGGAGGAGAAGATGGTGGCGCGACGCAACTCGCAGTGGCCACTCCAGTGGTGATGCCTGTTATTTGTCAAGTAGGGTGCCGTGCACAATCCTGATTTGATGGAGACGGAGGTGAGAGCACAGAGGAACATCTGGTGAAACTTCTGAAATGTCTGCTTCGCTGCTGCTGCTGCTACTGTGTGGTCCAGAATCTCCGGAGGAGAAGGCCCCGAGTCCTCGGCTTTGCTTGTTGCTCGGCAGCCAGGCGAGGTGGAAGCGCTCGGCAGAGGATGGTGCTCGGAGAGGCTGTGTTGGAAGGGCTGGTTGGAAGCTCGAAGTTTTCCGGCAGACTCAGAGTCTGCTGCGGTCGGGTGCTTCCAATGGCGCTGCATCGGCAAGTTGGTGGCGCTTGGAGGTTCATGGCAGGGAGAGTTTCTCCCTTCTGCTGCCTGCGTGAGATGATGAGTGTATCGGGACTTTGAGACTTTGTTAACCGTGCCCATGGTCTGCTCTTTATCAAATCATGGTATTGCTTTGCACTGTTGTAACTATATGTTATAATTATGTGGTTTTGTCACTTTTAGTCTTGGTTTGTCCTGTGTTTTCTTGTGATATCATTCTGGAGGAACGTTGTATCATTTTTTAATGCATGCGTTTCTAATTGACAATAAACGAGGACTGAGTGTCCTCATAATCTAATCTAATGTGTCGTATCCTGTGACATGGGCGATCATGGCCTTCACCATAATTGTTCTTGGCAAATTTTCTCTGCAGAAGTCATTTGCCATTGCCTTCTTCTGGGCAGTGTCTTTACAAGAAGAATGATCCCTGCCATGATCAATACTCCTCAGAGATTGTATGCATCAGTGGTCGCATAACCAGGACTTGTGGAATGCAGTGACCAGTGACCGCTCATATGACCATCCACCACCTACTCCCATGACTTTATGTGACCCTTATCGAGCATTGGGGCTGGGGGTGGCTAAGCAGTTGCTACACCTTGCCCAAGGATGACCTGCAGGCTAGCGGAGGAAAAGAGTGTCTCACACCTCCTTTGTTAGAGACGTATCTCCACTCCCCCACCTACAGTTTAACTGTGACAAGTACACGGATAGAAAAGCTTTAGGGGAATATGGGCCAGATGCGGGTAAATAGGATTAGCTTTCTCCAAGGAATGTCACTCCTTGCCATGGTTGAGAGGCTTGTGATTTCTTGAGATTCCGAGAGCAATGCCGTCTGGAGCTTAACTCCTGGTAGGGTATACCATGGTGGTAAGGTCAATGGCGAGGCTTCAGACAAAGAGCGATCCAACCAAGACCTCAGTGGTAGAACTGATAGAAGATGATGGCACATCACAATGGCAGTGAAGGTGGAGGAAAGCTGCAGCAGTGAAGGGTCCCCAGTCATCTTGGAAGCCATGCTACTGGACCCTGCCCCTGACCTGGTGCGGTGCCTCCTCATGTTAAATGAAGTCACGCACAGGCGTTCTCTATGAGTACAGCCCAAGAGCAACATCTTGGGAGAACATCACACTTGCATCAAGTGACTGCACTATTAAGTGGGATTAACTCAAGTAGTGACCTCGCTTGGCATGGATGTGTTGGGCCGAAGAGACTGTTTCCAGTCTGTAGGGCTTTTAATTAGTGAAACCCTTCAGAATCCTGCACTTCTCGATGCAGATCCCCACGATTCTACTCAGCTATCCAAGTCGAACCTATCTGATCTTCCTTCATGGGGTAAACCAGCATGGGCTTGGTCCAGTCAGCCCTTATTGACCTGCTGCCCATTCCCTTCCACACCCGAGAAATGACGAGATTGTGAAGACATGCCAATGTCGTTTATTTTGGCAACACACATCAAAATTGCTGGTGAACGCAGCAGGCCAGGCAGCATCTCTAGGAAGAGGTACAGTCGATGTTTTGGGCCGAGACCCTTCTGCAGGACTAACTGACAGAAGAGCTAGTAAGAGATTTGAAAGTGGGAGGGGGAGATCCGAAATGATAAATGAAGACAGGAGGGGGAGGGATGGAGCCAAGAGCTGGACAGTTGATCGTTTATTTTGGTCTGTCTTTACCCGTCGAGGTGGATTCTACTGATGGGAGTTTGGTCTTCGGTGGGTGCACTGCGAGCTGCACCCACCGTCGAGCACTCGACCTGCTGGTGGCACTTGCACACCAGGCTGTGGGCTGAGAGTGGATCTGACTATGCTGCATGGAGATAGAGATAGGGAGAGTGTGTGTGTGTGTGTGTGTGTGTGTGTGTGTGTGTGTGTGTGTGTGTATCACTCTGTGTGCATCCCTAAGTGTCTGTGTGTATATATGTATCTGTGTGTGTGTTTGTATGTGTGTGTATGCCTGTGTGTATCTGTGGGACAAAGAGCAGGGCTGAACCTTTGGACCTTTCCCACAGGTCAACTGCTGGTCTGCCTGAGTGACATAAGCAACTTTCTCTTCCCACCCACCACCCCTCTCCGTCGCTGCACCCGCCACACCTCATGGCCACTCGTCACCAGCTCGCTGCCCCGCCCTCTCTCGTCCCAATGCTGTCCTCGTCCTCCTGCTCCTCAGCTCTGCCTCAGTTGCCTGCCGAGCTCGTGCAGGTGGGCCAGCGCACGGGATCCCCGGAAGGAGATGGCCAGCCCCGATTGCCGGCGCAGCCACTCAGACACCCTCAGTGACAGCAGTGCTGCCAGGTCTGCATCTGTGTGTGAGAGGGTGGGGGTTGGGAGCGGGAGGGGAGAAAAAATGGGGGAGGGGCAACCCATCAGTCAAGGTTGAAAGACACTCAGACAGGTCTTCATATGAGAAAATTCTACAGGGATAGGGGCCGAATGTAGAACATACAACAGCACAGAATAGTTTCCACCCTTCCACCCAAAATGTGGTGCCGACCTTTCAACCTATTCTAAGATCGACTGTATCTAAACCTTCCTCCTGCACAGCCCTCCATTTATCTATCATCCATTTGCATATCTAAGAGTTCCTTAGATGCACCTGCCTCTACAACTCCTGGCAGCGCACTCCACACAGCCACCACTCTCTCTGTTTAGTACTTATTTCTGACATTCCCTCATGTACTTTCCACTCATCATCTTACAAAGTACGCCATTGCTCTCCTGGGAACAAAGCACAGGCTGTTCATAGTATGCCTCTTATCATCCTGTACACCTCTATCGAGTCACCTCTCATTCTGGTCCGCTGCAAAGAGAAAAGTCCTCCCTTGCTCAACCTATCCTCACAAGGCATGCTCCCTAATCCAGGCAGCTTCCTAGTAAATCTCTAAAGCTTCCATAACCTATCTTTCATATAACCCTGAGCAATGAATATTATCGCACAGTAATTGTATATTTTAACTGACTCTATGATCAATCTAACAATTCTCTCCTATATAACCCTCCATTTTTCTTTCGTCCCTGTGTCTGTCTAAGACTCTCTGATGTATCTGCCTCTCCCACCATCCCTGGCAGTACCTTCCACACACGCACCACTCTCTGTGTAAAACAAAACCTACCTCTGACATCCCCCTTATATCTTCCTCCACTCATCTTAAAAATACACCCGCTCGTATTAGCCATTACCGCCCTGCAAAAAGTCTCTGGCTATCCACTCATCCTCCTTCACTCCAGAGAGAAAAGCTTGCTCCAGCTTTCCTCAAAAGACATGCTCTCTAATCCAGGCAGCAACCTGGTAAATCTCCTCTGCACCTTCTCTAAAGCTTCTACATCCTTCCTTTAATGAGGTGACTAGAACTGAACACAATACTCCAAGTGTGGTCTAACCAGGGTTTTATACAGGTGCAACATTACCTTGTAGCTCAATCCCTTGACTAATGAAGACCCACATACATCGGGTTTTTTACCAACCCTACCAACTTGCACAATATCTTTGAGGGATCGATGGACATGGAGCCCATGATCCCTCCTTTCCTTGACACTGCTAAGAATCCTGCCATTAATCCTCCTTTGTCCTCCTTTTGACTTTCAAAACTGCATTGCTTCACACTCTTTCAGATTAAACTTCATCTGCCTCTTCTCATCCCAGCTCTCCATCCTATCATTGTCCCGTTGCAATCTACGGCAACCTTCTACACCGTCCACAACACCACCAAATGTGGGGAAATTGGGCTGAGCTCACATGGGAGTCATGATTAGCATGGACGGATACAAAATTATGAGGGGTATTGTAGTGTATTTAATATTTCAGTAATATTTGAGTATTTTGTTTGATTAAGCTTTTTTTGTTTGTTCACATAATTCATTATGGGTGAAATGTAATAACTATGTGAAGGGCATTTGTCATTATGCCACCATGTCATATTTGCGCACTTCACTGAAGCAGAAACAAAGTGGACACGTTATCCTGGGCTCCAGTGTTTTTCTTTCAATTGGTTTCTGCAGTTACAAAACATAACAGGTATAATTAAGGATTTTTCACACAGGTTCTCCTCCCTCAAGGTGGGTGAGACTTGAACTAGAGGTCATAGGTTTAGGGTGAAAGGTGAAATATTTAAGGGGACTCTGATAGAGGGCTTCCTCACTCAGAGGGTGGTGCAGTGTGGAATGAGCTACCAGTGAAGTGGTGGATGAGGGTTCATCGGTAACATCTAAGAGAAGTTTGGATAGGTACATGGATGAAAAGGGTATGAAGGGGAATGGTCCAGGTTCCGATAGATGGGACAAGGTAGGAAACCAGGCCAGTATGCACTAGATGGGCTGAAGAGTCTGTTTCTGTGCTGTATGAATCAGGAGCTCTAAACTTGCACCACCCTCACCTTAAAAGCTTTGCTCTTTGGCACTTGATAAGTCCACACCCTGGCGAGAAAGACACTCTACCTTATCTATGCCTCTTGCTGTCTGCAACTGTAACATTTTTGTTCTGCACTCTGCTATCGCTTTTCCCTTGACGTATTCATGTGATGAAGTGATCTGTACAAATGCATGCAAAACAAAGTTTATCGTTGTACCTCGGTACGTGTGATGATAATCAGGGTCGAGATCAAAGACGCCCATACTAAACCATATAGATCTCAGGCTGCGCATGTCCTCCCTGACCACATCAAACATGGATCCCAGGTGAGAAATGGCCTCAGCACTCACATTAAACATGGTTCCCAGGGCAAGGACGTCCTCCTGCCCATATGAGGCATGACTCCCAGGCAAGCAAACGCTTCCCTTCTCACATTAAACATGGATCTCAATCCAAAGATACCTTCCCTGACCACATCAAATATGGATCCCAGTGCAAGGGTGGCCTCCCTGCCCACTTCAAACATGGATCCTAGTCCAAGGTGGCCTCTCTGCCCATGTCAAACATGGATCCCAAGTGAGAAATGGCCTCCTTGTCTACATCTTCCCAGGCTGAAGATGGCCTCCATACCCTTGCCAAAAATGGACTCAAGATCAAAAATGCCAACCCTGTCCACATTAAACCATAAGGATCTCATTGCAGCTGTCCTCCTTGCCACATCAAACAGCTCCACGGTGAGCAAAAGCCTCTGTACTTACTTGCTTACTGGCCATTATGCTGCTGGTGCTTAGGGCAGCCATGAATATCTCTGTCTGTCCTTGGCCATCTTTTCTACTGTGGTTCGTGGTTCAGGGTTCAGGGTTCTCAGTCACACATAGATATAGAAGAGGCCTCCAAGAGGACCACAACCTTCATTGCTGTTTCCATAACAATTATTTTTTGAACAGTCAAAGTTGTTAGCCTTGAGCTGAACCCTCAAACATGGAGGATTGGTGGACAACTCTTAGTCTGGCCTCTACTCTTTAACCTGTTTGGCATGGGTGATTCTACCAAGAGCCAAAGCACAAGACCCTGACTCCAGCCAACATAGTTCTCAGGTCATTGAGGTATGCAAGCCTCCAAAAGGTTGTGGTCCTCTTGGAAGCCTCCATGCCCACATCAAACATGGATCCTGGTATGGAGATGCCCCAACCCCCTACACCAAACAAACCCGCAGTGACAAATGTAACCCTGTGCCAGTAGGTAACCTAAAGGTGGATGGGACTCACCGGTGTACGTGACGCTGCTGGGGCTTCCCTGCTCACGGTATTGGTGTAGGAGGAGGAGCTGGAAGGCATGGGCGAGCATCAGTTCCTTGACCTGCTCCTGCTGGGCTCGTCGGGCCAGAGCTGCCAGGAGCTCTCCGTTGCCGGAGGTGCAGCGGCCAGCTAGCACGAGAGCATGGGCTAGTGCCGCCCTCTCCCGCTGCACCCGGGACAGGCGTCGCAGTCGGCCGGCCATCAGCGCTCCAAAGAGGACCAGCAGCAGGGCAAAATTGAGCCGCAGTCCATACAGGCCCAGCACGATCAGGTTGGCGAAGAGGACAGCCCCGCCTGCTGCCAGGCTAAGGTAGAGGGAAGTCCGGCCTGGCAGGCTGACCCGCGGCTGTGCTGCGGGCAGCAGGTGCTCCAGGTTCTCCAGCGGGATGTCCTTGAATGACCGGAGGACCAACCTTCCCTCCCGCTCACGGGCCGCCATGATCACACGCTTGCAATAGCTCCTGGCAAGGAGGAGGAGGAAGGAGATCTGGAGTTAGGCTGTTATGCAGTGGGTGCTGTGTCTGCCCATATCAATCATGGATCCCAGATCAAGGTTAGTCTCTCTGCCCACATCAAACATAGATCTTCAGTCAATGGTGGCCTCACTGCTCACATGAAACATAGACCCTGGGTCAAGACTGGTGACTCTGTCTACGTTGTATATGGATCTCAGGTGAGTAATGACTTCCCTGCCCACATCAAACATCTATCCCAACTATTAATTTATTGATGTACAGCGTGGAATAGGCCCTTCTGGCCCTACGAGCCATGCCACCCAGTAACTCCCGAGTTAATCCTAGCCTAATCATGGGACAATTTACAGTGACCAATTAACCTACCAACCGGTATGTCTTTGGACTGTGGGAGGAAACCGGAGCACCCAGAGGAAACCCATGTGGTAAAAGGAAGAACGTACAAACTCCTTGCAGACAGCTGCAGGATTTGAACCCAGGTTGCTGGAACTGTAAAGCATTGTGTGAACCACTATGCTACCGTGCTGCTAAGCAGTGCCCTCCCCAGTCACATCAAACATGGACAAACACAATGGGTGCCTCAGTGCCCACATCAACCCTGGAACTTGGGCTGTAGATGTCTTCCTTGCCCACATCAAACACAGATCCTCAATTTGCTGGTAGAGGAGGGGGGACCATTGCTTTGCTGCTGCTTACACGTGGGAGGGGGGAGCTGGGGGAGACTTTGGGGTTCTAACATTTAACTGTCATTCATTCTTTGGGGGCACTCCTTTGTTTTCCTGGATGGTTGTGAAGAAAAAGCATTTCAGGATGTATATTGTATACATTTCTCTGACATTAAATGTACCTTTGAAACCTATGAAGGGTTGTCTCACTGTCCACATTAAACATCAATCCTAGGATGAAGGTGGCGACCCAATTAAACAAGGATACTGGGTCAAAGGTGGCCTCCCTGCTCACATGAAAAATGGATCACAGGTCAAGGGTGGCATTGAATACAGCAGTAAGAAAGTTATGATACAGTCAAAGAAGATATAGTTGAGTCCGCACTTGCAGTGTTGTGTACAGATTTGGTCATCCTGATATAGGAAAGATAGTTTTAAAACAGAACAAGTGGAAAAAAGATTCACCAGGATGTTGCCTAGACTTGGGGTGGGAGTGGGGAAGTGAGGCTGAGTTACAAAGAGTGGTTGCATAGACAAGGACATCATTCCCTGGAATGTAGGATATAATCATGAGGGGCACAGACAGGGTGAAGGTACACATGTTTTTTTCCAGGGAGGGGATTGCTAAAAGCAGGAAGGTGCAGTTTTAAGATCAGAGGTGAGAGATTTAAGAGGGATGTCAGGGGGAGCTTCTTCATGGAAATGATGGTGCGTATTTGGAATGAGCTGTTAGAAGAGGAGGAATTTCTTTAGCCAGAGAATGGTGAATCTGTGGACTTCATTGCCACAGGTAGCTGTGGAGGCCAAGTCATTGGGTATACTTAAGGCAAAGGTTTATAGGTTCTTGATTAGTGAGGGCATGAAGGCAGGACATTGGGGCCGAAAGGAAAATGGATCAGCCATGAGGAAATGGTACAGCAGACTCGATGGGCCAAACAACCTAATTCTGTTCCTATATCTTATGGTCTTAAAGAACTAGTGTCTGAGGCAGGTACATTTGTTCGTTTGTTTTGTGCTGTGTCGTAAAATGTTGGGGATCATGGCTTTTCCATGAGCGTGATTGTTTTTGGCAAATTTTTCTACAGAAGTTGTTTGCCATTGCCCTTGTCTGGACAGCACCTTTAGAAGACGGGTGACCCCAGCCATTACCTATACTCTTCAGAGGTTGTCTACCTGGCGTCAGTGGTCACATAACCAGGACTTGTGTTATGCACCAGCTGCTCATAAGACCATCCATCACCTGCTTCCATGGTTTCACATGACCCTGATTGGGGGGGGGGGGGGGAGCTAAGCAGGTGACTTGCAGGCTAGTGTTGGGAGGGCGTGCCTTACACCTCCTTTGGTAGAGATGTATCTCCACCCCACCACCCTGCAGGCACATTAGCAACGTTTAAAGGTCACTGAGATAAGATGAATAGGAGAGATTTAGCGGGTTGAGCGGCAAACATGGGCAGCTGGATAACACAGTTGGCATGAACGAGTTGGGCCAATGGGACATATGGCTTGGTCGGAGAAAATTGAGGAGACCACCAAGAGATTTTTTTAAAAGTATGTTAAAGGAAAATGAGTAAATAAGGAGAGAATAAGACCGCTTAAAAAACCAAGACAGAAATCTATGTGTGGAGCCATTGATGAATGGGCAGCATTCTCTGTGCAGCAAACAAAAAATACTGGAGGAACTCAACAGGTCAAGCAGTATTTATGAAAAGGAATAAACAGTCCACATTTCGGGTCGAGACCCTTCTTCAGGACTGGAAAGGAAGGGGTAAGATGCCAGAATAAAAAGGCGGGGTAGAGGAAGGTGATAAGTGAAGCCAGGTGGGTGGAAAAGGTAAAGGGCAGGAGAAGAAGGAATCTGATAGGAGAGGAGAGTTGTCAGTGACTACTTCTCCTTTGCAAGTCTGCTCCACCATTTCATCATGGCTGATCCATTTCCCTCTCAGCCACAATCTCCTGCCTTCTCCCCATATTCCTTCATGCCCTGACTACGCAAGTATCTATCAACATGTGCTTTAAGTAAACCCAATATATCCAATGACTTGGCCCCCACAGCCATCTCTGGCAATCAATTACACAGATTCACCGCCCTCCTGCTAAAGAAGTTCCTCCTCATCTCCATTTGAAATGGATGTTGCTCTATTCTGAGGCTGTATCCTCTGGTTTTAGGTTCCCCTACCACAGGAAACATCCTCTCCACATCCACTCTATTGAGGCCTTTCAATATTCAACAGGTTTCAATGAGAACCCCTTCATTCTTCTGAATTCCAGTGAGTTCAGGCCCAAAGCCATCAAACGCTCCTCATATGATAAGCCTTTCAATCCTGGAATCATTTTTGTGAACCTCCTTTGACCCTCTCCAATGTCAGCACATCCCTTCTTAGATAAGAGCCCAAAACTGCTCACAATACTCCAAGTGAGGCCCCACCAGTGCCTTTTAAAGCCTCAACATTATATTCTTGCTCTTATATTCCAGTCCTCCTGAAATGAATGCTAATACTGCATTTGCCGTCGTCACCACCCAGGTCCCTTTTCACCTCTGATTTTAGTATTTTCTCACCATTTAGAAAATAGCCTAATTACAGAGGCCCTTGCTAAGATAATTGCAACATTTCTATTCTCTAGTGAGGTTCCAGAAGACTGGAGGATACTAAATATTGTGCCTTTAACTAAGAAGGGCAGTAGATAAAGACCTGGTAGTTATAGGCCCGACAGCCTAATGTCTATGGCAGGTGAATTGCTGGAAAGTATTCTGAGAGATGATATGCAGTACTTGCATTGGGAAAGGCTGGGGTTGATTTGGGGTAGCCAGCAAGGCTTCATGCCTGGGAGATGTCGTACAAATTTGATTGAATACCTTGATGAACCAATAAGGAAGGTTGACCAGGGGAGGGTGGTAGATGTAGTATATGTGGATTTAAGTATGGCTTTTTATAAGGTTTCACATGTAAGCTGCTCTGGAAGATTTGATTGCATGCATATAGGGAGAGTCAGCAGGTTGGATACAAAATTGACAGGATGGTAGGAAACAGATACTGGTTGCATCACGTCCTGGAATGCAGAATACAGGGAAATTCCTTTAAAACAGAGATGAGGAGGAATTTCTTTAGCCAGAAGGTGGTATCTATGGAATTCATTGCCATGGCTGGCTGTGGAAACCAAGTCATTAGGTATATCTAAAGTGGGGTTAATAGGTTCTTGATTAGTAAGGGTATCGAAGGTTATGAGGAGAAGGCAGGAGAATGGGGTTGAGAGGAATATTAAATCACCCATGAAGGAATGGCGAAGAAAATTCGATGAACTGAATGGCCTACTTCTGTACCTATGCCTTACAGAGGCTCCAATGCACCGGATGGAAAGAGGCTGCAGAGGTAACCAGCTCCATTACGGCACAACACTTCCCACCATCGATGACAGCCTCAAGAGGCATTGCCTCAAGAAGGCGGCATCCATCACTGAGGAGACTCATCACCTGGGACATGCCCTATTCTCACTACTATCATTGGGGAGGAGATACAGGAGCCCGAAGAACCGCTCAATGTTCTAGGAATAGCGTCTTCCCTATGCCATCAAATTTCTGAACAGTCCATTAACCAATGATCTCTACCTCGCTCTACTTCTTTTTCTCTATTTAGTTATTACAACTTACAGTAATTTTTATTTCTTGTACTGTACTGCTACTGCAAAATATCAAATTTCCTGTCAAATAAACCTGATTCTGATGGTAGAAGGTTGTTTCTCAGACTGGACTTCTGTGAATAGCAGTACATCCTAGGGATCAGTGCTGGGCCCATTGTTATTTGTTATCTATAGTAATGATTTAGATGAGAATATACACTCAGTGGCCACTTTATTAGGTACACCTGCTTGTTAATGCAAATATCTAATCAGCTAATTGTGTGGCAGCAATTCAGTGCATAAAAGCACGATCAAGAGGTTCAGTTTTTGTTTAGACCAAACATCAGGATGGGAAGAAATGTGATCTGAGTGACTTTAGAACTGTGGAAAGATTGTTGCTGCTAGATAGAGTGGTTTGGGTGTCTCAAAAACTGCTGATCTCCTGGGATTTTCACACAACAGAATCAGAATTATTATCACCAGCATGTGATATGAAATCTGCTAACTTAGCAGCAGCTGTACAATGCAAAACATGATGATATAGAAAGAAAAAAAATCAATTATGTTAAGTATATATATTGAATAAATTACAAATAATGCAAAATCAGAAATAATATATATTAAAAAGAGTGAGTTTGGGTTCATGGGTTCAATATCCATTTCGGAATTTTTTGGCAGAGTGGACAAACTGTTCCTGAATCGCTAAGTGTGTGCCTTCAGCTTCTGTACCTCCTTCCTCATGGTAACAATGAGAAGAGGGCATGCCCTGGTGCTGGGGGTCCTTAATAATGGACGTTGCCTTTCTGAGGCATCGCTGCATGAAGATGTCTTGGATACTATGGAGGCTAGTGCCCAAGATGGAGCTGACTAATTTTACAACTTTCTGTAGCTTATTTCGGTCCTGTGTAGTAGCACCCCCATACCAGACAGTGATGTAGCCTGTCAGAATGCTCTTCATGGTACATCTATAGAAGTTTTCAGTGTTTTAGTTGACAAACCAAATCTCTTCAAACTCCTAATGAAACATAGTCACTGTCTTGCCTTCTTATATCTGCATCAATATGTTGGGATCAGGTTAGTCCCTCAGAGATCCTGACACCTAGGAACTTGAAACTGCTCTCTCTCCACTGCTGATCCCTCTATGAGGATTGATTCATGTTCCCTTATCTTACTCTTCTTGAAGTCCACAATCCGCTCTTTCATTTCCTGACACTGAATGCAAGTTGTTGCTGCGACACCACTCATCAAGCTCCTGTATGCTCTCTCATCTCCATCTGAAATTCTATCATCAATGGATGTATCATCAGCAAATTCATAGATGGTATTTGAGCTATACCTAACCATACAGTCATGGGTAGAGAAGTAGAGTAGTGGGCTAAGCACACACCCCTGAGGTGCGACAGTATTGATAGTCAGCGAGGAGGAGATATTATCACCAATCTGCACAGATTGTCCTGATTGTGCAACGTTCTCTAGAGTTTACATAGTGTGAAAAACAAAAAAAAAAAATCCAGTGAGTGGCAGTTCTGCGGGCGAAAATGTTTTGTTAATGAGAGAGATCAGCGGAGAATGACTAGAGTGATTCAAGCTGACAGGAAGGTGACAGTAACTCAAATGACTATGCATTACACGATGGTGTGCAGAAAGCATAACACATTGAACTTTGAAGTGGATGGGCTACAGCAGCAGAAGACTATGAACATAACTCCGTACATAATAAAGTAGCCATTGAGTGTATATTAATGACTTGGATGACAATACACAACAAAGATCTTGATCAGTTAGGGGTGGGCTGAGGAGTGGCAAATAGATTTCAATACCGTTAAGCAATCAGCCATCAACCCTCAACCATTAGGCTCTTGAACCAGAGGGGAGAACCTCACTTGCCCCCATCACTGAACTGTTCCGACAACCTATGGACTCACTTTCAAGGACTCATCATCTAAATGTTCTTGATATTTATTATTTTGTTTGTTTTTTTCCTTCTTGCATTTGCATAGTTTGTTGTCTTTTTCACATTGGTTGTTGGTCTATCATGTTGTGTGTGGTTTTTCATTGATTCTGTTGTGTTTCTACTGTGAAAGCCCACAAGAAAATAACTCTCAGGATAGTATATTGTGACAATATACTTTGATAATAAATCACTTTGCACTTTTGAGTATGAGATGATGGCTTTTGGAAAGTAGAACTTATACTATGAATTGTAGGGCACTAGGGAGTGTAATGGAATAGCTGGAAAGAGGGCATAATTTGCTGAGAGCAGCATGTGAGGTGGACGGGTGGTGAAAAAGGCAACAAAAGACACAAGACATAAGTTGCAAGAAAATGTTCGTGAATCCTTTGCAATTACCTGGTTTTCTGCATTAATTACTCATAAATTGTGGTCAGATCTTCATCTATGTCACAATAACAGATAAACACAATCTGCCTAAACTTATAACACACAAACAAATGTACTTCTCATAAATACTGAGTACACCATTTAAATAATCACAGTCCAGGTTCAAAAAAGTAAGTGAACCTGCAGAGTAATGACTTCTACAAATGCTATTAGGAGTCAGGTGTTTCAATCAATGAGATGAGGTTGGAGGTGTGGGTTGTAGAGGTGCCCAGCCCTATAAAATAAGGACACGCAAAGTCAGGTTACTGATAGAGCCTGCTCTTCTCAAAAAAGATCTGTTTATGGGCACCATGCCTCAATCACAGCAACTTTCAGAGGGCTTTAGAAGAAAAATTGTAGAGATGCATCAAGCTGGAAAAGGCTACAAAAACATTTCTATAGCGCTGAGTAATCATCAGTCCACAGTAAGGGGAATTGACTACAAATGGAGGAAATTCAGTACTGTTGCTGCTCTCCCTAAGAATGGGCATCCTGCAACGATCACACCAAGGGCACAACATGCAATGCTGAAGGAGGCGAGAAAGAACCCAAGGGTTACAGCAGGAGACCTGCAGAAATCCCTAGAATTCGTTGTCTCTGTTCATGCGGTCACTATAAGAAAAACAGTGAACAAGAATGCTGTTCATGGAAGGACACTATGGAGAAAACCACTGCTCTCCAAAAAAAAAACGCTGCTACACATCTCAAGTTTGCAAAGGACCACCTGGATGCTCCACAATACTTCTAGGACAATATTCGTTGGACAGATGAGACAAAAGTTGAACTTTTTGGCAGAAAAAGTATGTTTGGAAGAAAAAGGACAGTGGACACTAACACCAAAACTTCAGCTCAACTGTGAATATGGTGAAAGGAACATCATGGTTTGGGGCTGCTTTGCTGCCTTAGAGCCTGGAAGCTGGCAGTCATTGAGAAACAATGAACTCACAATGTATCAAGACATTTAACTGTTGAATGTCAGGGTAGCAGTCCATCACCTGTAGCTTAATAGAAGTTGGATGATGCATCAAGACAATGATCTGAAACACAAGAATAAATCAATGACAGGATGGTTTAAAAAGAAGAGAATTTGTGTTCTGGAATGGCCAAGTCACAATCAGAGTCAGCAGCTACAGGAAATGTTTGGTCGAAGTTATTGCTGCTAAAGGAGGTTCTACCAGTTATTAAATACAAGAGTTCACATACTTTTTCTAGCCCGGACTTTGAATGATTAAACAATATGTTCAATAAAAATATGAAAAGTAGAACTGTTTGTGTGTTATTTGTTCAGGCAGATTGTGTTTGTGTATTATTGGGACTGAGATGAAGATCACATACACATTTTATGAGTAATTAATGCAGAAAAACAGGTAATTGCAAAGGATTCATAAACTTTTTCTTGCAACTCATACTATGAATTGTAGGGCACTAGGGACTGTAATGGAACGGATGGATAGAGGGCATAATTCGCTGAAAGCAATATATGAGGTGGACAGGGTGGTGAAAAGGCAGCTTTCCTCAGTCAGGGCACTGAGTGCAGGAGACACAAAATGTTCTACAGATGATTGAAATCTTGACCAACAGAAACCAAATGCTTAAGAAATTCATCAGGTCAGGCAGAACCTATGGAGGGAAATACTGCCTGACCTCCAACATTTTGTGAGTGCTGATTGAGTTTAGCACTAGGGACATTATGTTGAGTTTGTATATGTTGTTGATGAAAATGCACGGAGCACTGTATACAGTTTTGGTCACCTTGATTTTGAAAGATGTAGTTAAGCTGGAAAGAGTGTGGAAAAAAATATCTTTGTGGATGTTGCCTGGACTAGAAGGCCTAAATTACAGGGAAGGGTTGGCTAGGCTAGGTCTTTATTGCCTAGAACATAGAGAATGAGGGGTGATTGTATAGTACAGGGGTTTCCAACCTGGGGTCCATGGAACCCTTGGTTAATGGTAGGGGGCCATGGCATAAAAAGGTTGGAAATCCTTGGTAAAGGGTTTCTTAAAATGGTGAGAGGCAGAGATAAGGCGCAAAGCAACAAGATTCACAATTCAATTTTATTTCACACATGTATGTCAAAACATACGGTGAAATAGGGAGTCCAAAAGTAAGGGGCATAGAATTACAGCGGGGGAGAAAAGATTTGAAAGGGACCTGAGGGGTAACTTCTCTCTTGTCTCCTGTACTCATTGCCCTGACTGCTGAAAGCTGCCATTTTTTCACCAACCTGCCCACCTCTAACACCGCTTTCAGTGAACCACAGTGGTGTAGAAAGTTTCTGAACCCTTTAGAATTTTCTCTATTTCTGCATAAGTATGACCTAAAATGTGATCAGATCCTCATGCAAATCCAAAAGCATTATACTGGTTCATTTATTTATTGAGAAAAATGATTAGGTCATATATGTATTTATTGGAAAAAGTATGTGAACCCTTATGTAATGCCTTCTAATTGTGTACAAATGGAGGAAACTCAGTATTATTGCTACTTTGCCGAGGAGTGTGCTTCCTGCAAACATCACACCATGAACACAATGTACAATGTTGATAGAAGTGAGAAAGAACCCAAGGGTAACAGATCTGCAGAAAACAGTGAAGTCATGGAAGAATACCACAGAGGAAACCACTGCTCTCCTAAAAAAAGACATTGCTGCACATCTCAAGTTTGCAAAAGGCTACTTGGGTGTCCTGCAATACTCTTGGACAGATGAGACGGAGGTTGAATATATAGGCAGAAATGCACAGTGCTATGTTTGGAGGAAAAATGCACCGCACACCAACATCAAAATGTCATCCCAACTGTGGAGCATGGTGGAAGGATCATAATGGTTTGAGGTGTGACAAAAGAGGGTTACAAAAGTACACATAGACTAAGATGTTAACTGTCCTGTGCTATCACAAGTGGGATCATCAGTTGATCTGCCACCTGTTTTCAGGAGAGAGAGATAAGTAAGACAATGGAGCAGCATTTGGAAACGTTAATGAGGAGACGAGAGAGTTTAACGGAAGGAGACACCGGTCTGAGTATTGTCAAGACCGGCTGCTTTGAACCCTGAACTGTTTGAAGTCTGATGGACAGGCGATACCCCAACAGGGGGGATAAAAAGGGACAGGTTCGCTAAGGCAACAGACACCACACACGACACCCGAGGTAACGAGACCCTGGAAGCAGTGCGCCCCCACAAGTCGGTGGGAGTTTTGGAGGTCTGGTCACGGGACCAGCCATAGACGCACAGGGTGGAAAGATACGGTCGGCGGGAACCTGGTGTGTGTCCACTCTTGCCTGGGTGCCAGGTTCACCGCTGAAGAACGATCGTGTCTGGAACAGAGGGGTCACAGTCGGTGACCTCAGAAGACATTACAAAGGGCTCGCCCGAAAGCTAACTGCAAGGAATATCGAAGGTCTGTTTGGAATCCGATTTGCATATTCATTCGTTCTCCTCTCTCTCTCTCCAACAGCACAACGGCGATTACTGCGAACTGAACTAAACTGAACTCTGTCACTTGTGATTGATCATCTTACCCCTAGACTGCGATAGAGCTTGATTGACCCTATTATCCTAGTTCTGTGTACATGTGTGATTATTCATTGCTAACCTGTTGCATTTATATCCTTACTATTAGAGTACTGTGTTGCTTATTTCTTTAATAAAACTTTCTTAGTTCCAGTAATCCAGACTCCAACTGAGTGGTCCATTTCTGCTGGTTTGGCAACCCAGTTACGGGGTACATGACATAAGTGGGGGCTCGTCCGGGATTTCGAACGCTAAATTTGGGACGGGGTAAATTGATTTGGTTAAAATTCCCGAAAGAAAGAAAAGGCAAACAGCAGAAATGGAGATTGAGGAATTTCTAAAGGCGCCGACCTTGGAGGCATTAGAGGATGCCAGGAAAGCGGAATTGGCAGCTGTGGCCAAACGGTTGAATCTTGTAAGGAGAAGTCGACAATGAGGAGAGAGGAGATACACAGAGCTATCGTAGAGCACTATGTATCTAAAGGTGTGTTTCCCCAAGGGGAGCTGGAGGTGATATCTATTGGAAAACCTGGTGGAGACACAGTACAGGTGCAGCTTGAAAAACTGAGACTCGAGCACGAGTTCCGGGTACGGCAGCTAGAACACGAAGGGAAACAGTTAGAACGACAACGAGAAGAGAGGCAGTTGGAGCGAGAAGAGAAACAGAGGGAAAGGGAATTCGAGTTGGAGAGGTTAAAGATAAGGGCAGAGCAGGGGCCTATGCCGAACCAAGGTGGAGGGTTCAGGGCGACCCAGGAGGTTAGGCTGGTTCCCCCATTTGACGATACCGATGTGGATCGGTACTTTCTCCATTTCGAAAAAGTTGCTGCAAGTCAGGACTGGCCAAGGGATAAGTGGGCTGTCTTGCTTCAGAGTGTACTTAAAGGGAAAGCCCAAAAAGCTTACTCGGCTTTGTCCGCGGAAGATGCCCAGAGGAATGAGGTGGTGAAAGAGGCCATCCTCAGGATTTATGAGTTGGTCCCGGAGGCATACTGGCAGAGGTTCTGGAATGTTAGGAAGCAGGGGGGCCGCACGTATTTAGAGTTTGCCCATGAGATGCAGACATATTGTGAGCGTTGGTGCGCCTCGAAGGGGGTAGATGGGGATTATGACAGACTGCTACAGCTGATCCTGATTGAGCAGTTTAAAGGTTGTGTCCCTGACGGTATGAGACCCTACCTAGATGAGAAAGAGACAGACACGTTAGCCGCAACTGCTAAGTTAGCGGATGAGTACGCGTTGACGCATAAAATGAAGTTTGCCCCAAGTAAAGGCTACCAGAAGGGTAGTCAGGACAGCGGGGAGAGTCCGCCAGAAAAGTCAGTAAGTAAGCCGGGGACTAGTGAGAAGGATAAGGTAGACCAGGAGCAGTCTGGTAGGAAGTCTCCTGGGGTCGTCTGTTATAATTGTGGGAAAGTCGGACACTTTGCGTCCAGGTGCTTTGCCCCAAAGAAGGAGACGGGAAAAGGAAAAACGGCGATTTCGACTGGTTGTATTGAGCTGGTAAACAAACCGCTAGGAGAGGAAAGGTCTGCCAAAGTTCAGGAAGGGCGCGAGAGGTTTATCTCGGCTGGATTGGTGTCGGTGAAGGAGGGGTTAAACCTAGTTCCAGTACGGATCTGGAGAGACGCGGGAGCGTGTCAGTCATTGATATTAAAGGGTGTGTTAGACTTTAGTTCAGAGACCGAGACTGGGAAAGTCAGGGTCATAAAAGGCATTGGACAAGGGACTGAGGCAGTCCCTTTGCACCAGATACACCTACAAAGCAACTTGGTCTCTGGACTAGTCACGATCAGGGTGAGGCCCGAATTACTGATGAAAGGCGTGGAAGTCTTGCTCGGTAATGACCTCGCCGGGGGAATTGTGTTCTCAGCAGTGAGATTGACAGTCAGCCTGCCAGCATTGAGGCCCCGCCCATGGACTCACAGGTTCATCCCGCTTGTGCAGTGACTCGGCGTGTGTCCAGAAAGACTGCCGAAGTAAATTTAGCTGAGACGTTTCTACCAGCCTTGTACCAGGAGGAGGTAGAAAGTGAAAAGAAGGAGTGTAGTGAAACAGGAGGAAGTGAAGGAGCTGAGGCAGACTTAGCATTAGCCAGGAAGGAATTTGTACAGGCGCAGGAGCTGATGGTTTCGGCGGAGACAGCTCTCTCTGAAGCAGGATTAATAAGAGAGCCAGTAGGCTATTGTGTGGAGGAGGGAGTGCTAAGGAAGAAAGGGAGACCAGGTACCATACCCGCAGATGAGGAATGGGGGAATGGTACAAAAAATTTATGAGGATGAGATTCTTAACCTGGCCCACAAGATACCCCTCGGTGGACATTTTGGGGGGAGGGAAACAGTCGGTGGAATCATGAAAGAGGTTTACTGGCTGCACAGGAGGAAGGATGTTATTGACTATTGCAGACGTGAGTTAACACAGTTAGAGGCTATTAACATGTTAAAAGCCCAGCACGATCAGAGAACAGATCTACCTGGTGATATCATGAAAATTAATGAGGCTAGGGTGCCACCTGATAAGGGGAGGACCCATTTTGAAAAGATAAGTGTGGTGCCTCACTATTGTGTTGACCCGTTTTGCTGATAAGGTCTCTCACCTAACCCCCGAACAAAGCGGGCCATTGATAAAGCTAATTAACCGGCACGCGCACATAGGTCTAGATGTCCCGAGGCGATGCAAAGAGCTGGGACATGAGGCTGTTGTCACATCAGGTTAGCCTAGTGAGCAACACCCCTATAGAATGATTAATTCAGTGACAAATGGGCTAAAGAACACAGAAGTGTATATTGGCGACGTAGTGGTCTGGAGTAACACATGGGAGGAGCTGTTTGAAAAGCTGTTTGAAGCCAACCTGACAGTAAATCTCGCAAAGAATGAATTCGGCCACGAAAAAGTCACTTACCTGGGACTTGTGGCAGGACAGGGGCAGCTGGCTCCGATGCAAGCTAAGGTGCGGGCTATCACTGAAGTCCCCACCCCAAAAGACAAGAGAGCACTGAGAAGGTTCTTGGAGATGGTGGGGTACTATCAGAAGTTTTGCAGAAAAAAAAACAACTTTGCGGATAGTACCCACCCTCTTACAAAGCCCTTGCCAAAGAATGCTAAGTGGGTATGGGACGACCCTTGTTATCTTGGTCCGGGACGAAAACCACTGAGAAGTTACACTGATCACAATTCATTAGTGTTTTTGGCCACTATGAAGTCTGCTAAGTTGGAGCCTGGTTTGAGAGGATTATTAAAATAACACATATAAAAGGAACAGAAAATGTGATTGCTGTCTGTAAGGTGTTGACAACTTAAAATTCTCTGTATTAGCCAAATAGCTGATGAAGATGTATATTTGTGTGTATCTAATAATGTATTCATGCTTATAATTTTTACCCCGGTAAAAATCCTTAAAGGGGATGGGTGTGACAAAAGAGGGTGACAAAAGTACACATAGACTAAATGTTAACTGTCCTGTGCTATCACAAGTGGGATCATCAGTTGATCTGCCACCTGTCTTCAGGAGAGAGAGATAAGTAAGACAATGGAGCAGAATTTGGAAATGTTAATGAGGAGACGAGAGAGTTTAACGGAAGGAGACACCGGTCTGAGTATTGTCAAGACCGGCTGCTTTGAACCCTGAACTGTTTGAAGTCTGATGGACAGGCGATACCCCAACAGGGGGGATAAAAAGGGACAGGTTCGCTAAGGCAACAGACACCACACACGACACCACGAGGTAACGAGACCCTGGAAGCAGTGCGCCCCCACAAGTCGGTGGGAGTTTTGGAGGTCTGGTCGCGGGACCAGCCATAGACGCACAGGGTGGAAAGATACGGTCGGCGGGAACCTGGTGTGTGTCCGCCCTTGCCTGGGTGCCAGGTTCACCGCTGAAGAACGATCGTGTCTGGAACAGAGGGGTCACAGTCGGTGACCTCAGAAGACATTACAAAGGGCTCGCCCGAAAGCTAACTGCGAGGAATATCGAAGGTCTGTTTGGAATCCAATTTGCATATTCATTCGTTCTCTCTCTCTCTCCAACGGCACGACGGCGATTACTGCGAACTGAACTAAACTGAACTCTGTCACTTGTGATTGATCATCTTACCCCTAGACTACGATAGAGCTTGATTGACCCTATTATCCTAGTTCTGTGTACATGTGTGGTTATTCATTGCTAACCTGTTGCAATTATATCCTTACTATTAGAGTACTGTGTTGCTTATTTCTTTAATAAAACTTTCTTAGTTCCAGTAATCCAGACTCCAACTGAGTGGTCCATTTCTGCTGGTTTGGCAACCCAGTTACGGGGTACGTAACAGAGGGTGCTTTGCTGCCTCAGGCCTGGGTAGCTTGAAATCGTTGAAGGAACAATGAATTTATAATTGTATCAAGACATTTTATAGAAGAATGTCAGGGTAGCAGTCCGTCACCTGAAGCTTAATAGACGTTGAATACTGCAACAAGACAATGATCCAAAAGACTATAGTAAACCAACAGCAGAATAGTTTTAAAAGTGTTTTGGAATGTCCTTGTTAAAGTCCTGATCTTAATCCTTCAGAAATATTGTAGAAGGACCTGAAGCAAGCAGTTCGTGCAGAAAGTCCAGGAAGTCAAGGAAGTCCATCGACATCCTGGAATTGAAGCAGTTTTGTAAGGACAAATGGCCTAAAATTCCTCCAAGCTGATGTGCAGGACTGATCAACAGTTACGGGAAACGTCTGGTTTATTGCTGTACAAGGGGTGATGAAGTTTACAGGTGTTGGGGAAGTAAGAAATGATTCTCTAATTCTGGTAAATAGCAGGTTAAAATTAGGTGCCAACTTGCGTATGTTCTGTTCTGTGAAAAGTTGGAGAGAATGTCCTTGACTGAAAAAAACTGCCTTCAGTGTTTTTTTTAGCAACTCACAGCTGTCCCTTTGAGAATGATCTGTGGGCTGTATTCACACATGCTGCATACATCATATCTTATGAGTTGATCTATGTTCCCACCTTCTGCCTATTCAAGTTTTACTGATAAGATAAGAGTTTGTCTGTACTTAAAACCTGTGATTTAGTGTACTCTCTTATCTAACTAATTAAGTTTGCTCTAACTGACTTGGCGGGAAAATCATGGTAATTAAGTGTTCTTTGTCTGTTAGTCCTATAAATTGTAGCATTCCAGCTTGTTAAATCAGAAGCTCGATTGAGCCACCAGGGAGACAGGTAGAAACTCTGTCTCTTTGATGTTCGGCTTCAAGTTTTCTCACTGGCTGAGCTCGAACAATAAACTAGTGAAAAGGTTAAAGTGAAGACTTGTGTGTGGTGTGATTATTTGATCTGGCAAAATTTAAGTTTACAGGGGGTCAGACTAGTTACTGAAAGCAAAGATGCACATACTTTTTCCAACAAATACACATAATATTGGATAATTTTTCTCAATAAATAAATGAGCCAACATAATGTTTTGTGTTATTTGTTTAATTAGGTTCTCTTTATTTAGCTTTAAGACTTATGTGAAGATCTGATCACATTTTAGGTCACATTTATACATAAATAGAGAAAATTCTAAAAGGTTCAGAAACTTTCTAGCACCACTGTAGTTCGCTGAAAGCAGCGTTAGAGGTGGGCTGGTAGGTGATAAAAAGGCAGCTTTCATCAGTCAGGGCACTGAGTACAGGAGACACAAGAAAAGTTACCCCTCAGGTCCCTTTCGGATCTTTCCTCATTGACCTTAATTCCATGCCCCTTACTTTTGGACTCCCTATTTCACTGTATGTTTTGACATACACGTGTGAAAAAAAATTGAATCGTGAATCTTGTTGCCTTGCGCGTTATCTTTGCCTCTCACCATTTTAAGAAACCCTTTACCAAGGATTCCCAAACTTTTTATGCCATGGGCCCCTATCATTAACTGAGGGTTCAGTCTCACTTCCGTCAGCATTGCACATTGTGCTGTTGGTGTGACTATTGCAGGATGCACACTCCTAGGGAGGGTAGCAACAATACTGACTTTCCTCCATTTGTACACAATTTCTCTCACTGTGGATTGATGAACACTCAGGTCTTTAGAAATGCTTCTGTAGCCTTTTCCAGCTTCATGCATCTCTACAATTCTTCCAAGGTCCTCTGAAAGTTGTTTTGATCAAGGCATGGTGCACATAAAGAGATCTTTCTTGAGAAGAGCAGGCTCTGTCAGTAACCTGACCTGTGTGTCTTTCTTATAGGGTAGGGCACCTTTCCAACTCACACCTCCAATCTCATCTTATTGATTGGAACACCTGACGCCAAATAGCTTTTGTAGAAGGCATCAATTACCCAAGGGTTCACATACTTTTCCCAACAAATACATGTAATACTGGATCATTTTTCTCAACAAATAAATGAAGAAGTATAATGTTTGGGTGTTATTTATTCTGGGTTCTCTTTATCTTGTTTTAGTACATGTGAAGATCTGATCACATTTTAGGTCATATTTATACAGAAATAGAGAAAATTCTACAGGTTCATAAACTTTCTCACATCACTGTATGCCCTCTGTCCGTCTTTCCATGACACTCTGGAGTATCATACAATTCATAGTATTCATCCTATTCTGGCTTGACTTGCCAAAATGCATCACTACAGAGCAAGGTGAGAGCATGTAACAAGCTGCCACAGGAAGAGGTTGAGGTTGGTACATTTAAGAAGCATTTTGATAGGTATGTGAAGGGGCAGGGCTTGGATGGATATAGAACACAGAACATAGAACAGTACAGCACAGTACAGGCCCTTTGGCCCACAATTTTGTGCCGACCCTCAAACCCTGCCTCCCATATAAGAAACCACCTTAGGTCGAGCCCAGGAAATTGGGACTAGATTGGTGGGCACTGGGACCTGCAGTCATGCTGTTTTGCTTTATGACTCCATCTTTGAGCCTTCAGTTGGTGGAGAAGCTTTGGGGAATTAAGATTCTTAACCTCTGTGCTGCACAACACAAAAGAAAGGACAGAGACTTAATAGGAACCTGAGGGGGCAACACTTTCACCTAGAGGTCAGTACATGGAACAAACTAACAGAGGAGGCGGTGGAGACAGGTAGAATAGCATAATTTAAGCATTTGGATGGGTCCATGCGTGTGAAAGTTTGAGAGGTATACGGGCCACATGCAGGCAGGTGGGACTAGCATTGTTGGGTATCTTGGTTGGCAAAGACCAGTTGGGCGAAGGGCCCGTGTGCTTTATGATACTAAGACAAGGGACAGATTTAACGGGAATCTGAGGTGCAACTTCTTCCACAACGAGTGTGGTCAATATATGGAATGAGCTGACAGAGTAAGTAGCTGAGGCAGGTACAATAGTATAAGTTAAGGAACACTTGGATGAGTCCATTAATACGTAAAGCTGAGAGGGATACGGGCCAAACACCAACAAATGGGACTGACTTGGATTGGGTCATTGCTCAGTTTGGACCAGTTGGGCCAAAGGGCCTAAGGGCCTGTTTCTGTGCTGTGGCAAGAAGAGAGGGGTGAGATTCAACAGAAACCTAAGGCAAACATTTCATCCAGAGGGTGCTTTGTACATGGAACAAACTGACAGAGGAAGTGATTTAGGCAGGTGTGACAGTATCTTTTAGATTATAAGACCATAAGACATAGGAGCAGAATGGCCTATTGAGTCTGCTCTGCCATTCAATCATAGCAGATTTATAATCCCTCTCAACCCCATTATCCTGCCTTCATCCCATAACCCTTGAACCTTGACTAGTCAAGGAACTCTCAACCTCCACTTTAAATATATCCAATGACTTGACCTCCACATCTGTATTCGGCAATAAATTCCACACATTCACTATCCTCTGGCTGAAGAAATTCCTCCTCATCTCTGTTCTAAAGGGACATCCTTCTAGTCTGATGATGTGCCCTCTCGTTCCCTCACTATAGGAAATATCCTCACCACACGGAGACACCTTTCTCCTTTATTACGGAGAGAGAGCGCCGGTGGTATGTCAAATACTGGGTGAGTGAGTAGTCTTTGGGGTACTGCAAGTCTGTGTCTTTGCTGTTGCTTTGCTCCATGCTTCATTGCTCGGTGGTGGGTGCCGACGCTTTTTTTTTGTTGATGGGGGCAAGGGGATTGTTGCTTCTGGCCACTTATGCATAGCAGGGAGGGGAGCTGGGGGGGGGACTTCTGGGGTTCTAACATTTAACTGTCATCCATTCTTTGGGGGCACTCCTCTGTTTTCATGGATGGTTGTGAAGGAAAAGCATTTCAGGATGTATATTGTATTAAATTTCAGTGTGCAGTTTTGGTCTCCAAATTTGAGGAAGGATATTCTAGCTATTGAGGGAGTGCAGCGTAGGTTCACGAAGTTAATTCCCGGGACGGAGGGACTGTCATATGTTGAAAGATTGGAGCGACTGGGCTTGTATACACTGGAATTTAGAAGGATGAGAGGGGATCTGATTGAAACATATAAGATTATGAAGGGATTGGACACACTAGAGGCAGGAAACATGTTCCCGATGTTGGGGGAGTCCAGAACCAGAGGCCACAGTTTAAGAATAAGGGGTAGACCATTTAGAACGGAGTTGAGGAAAAACTTTTTCACACAGAGGGTTGTGGATCTGTGGAATGCTCTGCCTAAGAAGGCAGTGGAGGCCAGTTCTCTGGATTCTTCCAAGAAAGACTTAGATAGAGCTCTTAAAGATAGCAGAGTCAAGGGATATGGGGAGAAGGCAGGAACAAGGTACTGATTGTGGATGATTAGCCACGATCACAGTGAATGGCGGTGCTGGCTCGAAGGGCCAAATGGCCTACTCCTGCACCTATTGTCTATTGTATACATTTCACTGATATTAAATGTGTCTTTGAAAGCTTTGAAACACACACACTCTATCTAGGCCTTCAGTATTTGATAGGTTTCAGTGAGACCCCCCTCATTCTTCTAAACGCCAGCCAGTACAGGCCCAGAACCATCAAATGCTATGTTAACCCTTTCATTCCCAAAATCATTTTCGTGAACCTCCTTTACATCCTCTCCAAAGCCAGAACATCATTTCTTAGATATGAAGTCCAAAATTTCAGAAGCGCTTGGACAGATCCATGGATAGGAAAGGCTTAGAGGGATACAGGTCAAATGCTGGTAATACGACCAATTTGGATGAGAATCTTGGTTAGCACAAAGTGGTTGGACAGAAGGGCCTGTTTCTATGCAGCATGACCTTGTGACTCCCCCCACCAAGTCCCCTGTCAGGGAGATAGATATCAGTGATCCTAGGTCGCTGGCACTCACCGGTCCTGGGGCAGCTTGACCTGGCGGCGGAAGAACAACCTCGAGGATTTCAGCTGCCTCATCTCCTGCGGCACCACCCCCTTGCGCAGGCCCAGAGCCCAGAATTTCATGTATTCATAGTCCTCCAGCCGGACATTGACCTGTGTGTGAGAGAGAGGAAGAGGGAGAGGGGAAATGTTGCTAAACCTGGGGATCAATAGGGGGCAGTGGGATTAGAACGGGAAATGATAAAGGGCAGTTGTGAGAGAGGGGGTAGTGGGTTTAGTATGGAAATAGATATAGGGTGTGGGGAGAGAGAGGGGCAGTGGAATTAGTATGGGATTGATACAAGACCATGCAGAGAGTCAGTAGGATTAGTTTGGGGACTGAACAGGGCTGTCGGCAGAGAGCATGGCTGCGTGTTCACACAGTGTCCAAGCGTACCTGGGACTTGAAGACGGGGTCGTGGTGCTGCATAGCGTACTGGATGGTTTTCTCAGACAGCTCGTTGAAGTTGGCCTGGTCCATCACATTGCTGAGGTTCCTTAGCACCGCCTTCTCCTGCTCCAGTTGTCTGGGTTCACCCAGGTTCAGGGCAGGCAACGTGTCTCGATCAGGGTTAATAGGCTCATACAGCCCCTGTGACAGCAGCAGAGAGCAGCCAGTGAGATACCTGCACAAGAACAGGCCCTTCTGCCCACCTGCACCGATCTCCTTGGCCCGCAATAAAACACAGTGCAAGCAAGATAATTAAGAATACACCATTGCCGTATTCAAGTTGAAGTTTAATTGTCATTCAACCATACATGAATACAGCCAAGCAAAACAGTGTCACTCTGGGGCCAAGGTGCAAGCACAGGACTGACAGTCCCATACAGCACAAGGCACATGTATCAGTAAAATACAGTCACACAAAAAAAAATAGTCCAAGATCCTGAATTGCAGCAGTCTGCAATCGAACACAATACAGCTCGTCTTAGGCTGAGCGAACACCAGGGGCAGCATCGACTCCAGCTTGGGTGCCGCGCCTCCAGTGCAGCATACTGACTCTGCCCCCTCTCTCCTGTGTGGCTGTAAACTGGCGACATCATGAATGGAGGCCTAGTCCTTGCTATGACCGAAGCCACACAGCTCCCCTGCTGATCGCCCCTGCCGTCCGCCAATAAGTGAGTGAATCGGATGTGCAGCCTTCTGCATTGACAATATCCAACAGGATCTTGCGATCACAAGAAAAGCGACTAAGATGATCACTCACTGTCAGCCTGCACACTGCCTTCACAGACCGACTCCTCCAATGCCTCTCTGACCCAGGCAGCAGCACAATCTGCATCAAGTCCAGCTCCTTCAGTTTCTCCACCAATGAGCAACTCGCTGATGGGGTAGACCTGCAGTATCTTAAGTTCTTAATGTCCAACACGGTCTTGTGATCGTAAAAAAAGTAAGTTTAAAAATAAGACAATAACACCTCCAGCTGACCCTGTAGAAGCTGCTGTGATCAAACACACTGCCATCTTACTGCTGAAAGCATGGTGACACTTGCAGGTTGCCCCCAGCACAACTCTGGACTGTGTTGGTCGTTGACGTAAATGGCACATTTCAAGGACTGTACACATGACAAAACAAAGCCAATCTTTACTCAGGAAAGAGTTAGATATTTTAAAACCACCAGGCTCCTGAATCAGCGTGGATAACTTCATTCAACTCTGCTGTGAACTGATTCTATGACCTAAAGACTTCAATGAGTCATTACAATTCTTTCTAACCAGGATGTAAAGCACAGTTGTACACATAATACACAATAACTTAGGACAGTAAGAATTAAACCTACCAATGAATTATGCATAGATAAACAAAGTAAGGTGTTTAAATTGAATATTGCAGGGTACAGTACAAATCATCCAGTGACACTCCAAATATGATGTTGCAGGGAGTTCAGAAGCCTCATGGCCCGAGGGAAAGCTGCTTTCTATCCTGACTGCTCAGGAGTCTCCTGCCTGATGGTAGAATATCAAAGAGGATGCTAGATGGATGGGGGGGGGGGGAGTCCTTGATAATACTAAGAGTCCTGCATATGCAGTGCTGCTGATAAATGTCCCCAATGGAAGGTAGTGCGACCTCTATGATCCTCTCAGCCATTCTCACAGTCCTTTGAAGGACTTTCGGTCCAGCGTTCTGCTGTTCCCATACCAGCTGGAGATGCAGCTTGTCAGGACACTCTCAGTGGTGTGCCTGTAAAATTCAGTTAAGATGGGGGTTGGAAGAGCATCGCTTGCATTATTGTCTGGTGTGGAAACTCCAAAGTTCAGGAATGGAAAAGGCTCCAGAAAGTGGTAGACACAGCCCAGTCCGTCACGGGCAAAGTCCTCCCCACCACTGAGCACAGTTACAAGGAGCACTGCCACAAGAAAACAGCACCCATCATTAGTCTGGCTATGCCCCTTCTCGTTACACCCATCAGGCAGGAGGTACAGGAGTCTGAGATCCCATATCATCAAGTTCAGGAATGATTTTTACCATACAACCACCAGGATCCTGAACTGGCGAGGATAATTTCATTCACAATAATTCTGAACTGATTGTATGACCTACTTTCAAGGACTTATTTATTGATTGAGATACAGGCAGTATAGGCCCTTCCAGCCCTTTGAGCCGTGCCTCCAAGCAATCCCCCGATTAAATCCCAGCCTAATCATGGGACAATTTACAATTAACCTACCAACTGGTACCTCTCTGGACTGCAGGTGGGAACTTGAGAACCTGGAGGAAACCCACATGGTCATGGGGAGAATAGAAAAACTCTTTATAGACAGCAACAGGAATTGAAACCAGGTTGCAGGTACTGTAAAGCATTGTGCTAACCGCTACACTACTGTGCAATCCTACAATTCTTTCTAACTTCTTAGAAAATCTCACCTCAACTCAGAACCAACCTACAGGCTCACTTTTGAGGACTCTTTGCAGCTCATGTTCTCAGTATTATTATTTATTTTCAGTTTGTATTTCTTTGTACATTGGTTGCTTGATAGTTTTTGTCTGTTTATGTATAACTCATCGTAAATTTTACTGTATTCCTATTTTTCCCTCTAAATCCCTGCAAGAAAATGAAACCCAAAGTAGCATATGCTAACAGGTACGTACTTTGATAATAAATTTACTTTGAACTTTGATGTTCTCAGTATTATTTTTATTTGCATTTTGTCTACTTTTGTGCATTGGTTGTCAGTCTTTGTATAGCTGACTGTAAAAATGTATTTTATTTTTTTTCCTGTAAATGCCTGAAAGGAAATCAAAGTTCAAAGTAAATTTTATTATCACAGAACATGATGTTACCACGTACAACCCTGAGATTAATTTTCCTGTGGGCATACTCAACTAATCTATAGAATAGCTACTATAACAGGATCAATGAAAGATCAACTAGAGTACAGAAGACAAAAAAACTGTGCAAATGCAAATACAAATACATAGCAATAAATAATGAGAACATGAGATACTGAAACAGAGTCCTTAAAGTGAGATCATTGGTTGTGGGAACATCTGAGTGGATGGGGAAATGAGTGTAGATTAGATTAGATTAGATTCGATTCAACTTTATTGTCATTGTGCCCAGTACAGATACAAAGCCAATGAAATGCAGTCAGCATCTGACCAGAATTACAAAGAATAATGTTATTTACAAAATAACTGTGAATAAAAAGTAACTGCTACAGCACACAAATATAGAAGTACTGAGACAGCACAATATGGGTGCAATACTGCTTAGCACTGTGATGTGAGGTTCAGCAGGGTCACAGCCTCTGGGAAGAAGCTCTTCCTGTACCTGCAGGAGCGGAGGCTCCTGTAGCGCCTACCGGATGGGAGAAGAGTAAAAAGTCCAAGGTTAAGGTGAGATGCATTCTTGATAATGCTTTTCGCCCTGCCTGGGCAGCGTTTATGGTAGATGTTCTCAATGGTGGGCAATTGGGTGCCGATAATCCACTGGGCAGTTTTCACCACACGCTGGAGTGCTTTGCGGTCCGATATGGGACAATTGCTGTACCACACTGAAATGCAGTTGGTGATTATGCTCTCAATGGTACAGCGGTAAAAGTCCATCAGTATCCTGGAACAGAGGTGAGCTCTCTTGATGCTTCGCAGGAAATAAAGGCGCTATTGCGCCTTTTTGATCAGGATGGAGGAGTTCAGGGAACAGGTGAGATCCTTGGAAATGTGGACACCAAGGAATTTGAAGCTTGATACACGCTCCTCTACTGCTCAGTTAATGTAGATGGGGACGTCAGTGTGGTTCCTAGCATGCCTGAAGTCCACAATGATCTCCTTGGTCTTCTGGGTGTTAAGGGCCAGGTTGCTGTCAGCACACCACGCGGCCAGGAGCTGGACCTCGTCCCTGTAGGTCGTCTCGTCATCTCCTCTGATCAGGCCAACCACCGTGGTGTTGTCTGCGAACTTGATTATGGAGTTCGAACCATGTACAGGAACATAGTCGTGGGTGAAAAGGGAGTACAGAAGAGGGCTCAGCACACAGCCTTGAGGCACGCCAGTGTTCAGGGTGACAGTGGAGGGGGAGAGGTTGTCTCACTTAACTGATTGGGGTCTGTTAGTCAGAAAGTCCAAGGGCCAATTTCAGAGGGATGAGCTGATACCAAGCTGGCAAAGTTTGGCGACCAGCTTGGAGGGGATCACAGTATTGAATGCCGAACTGAAGTCAATGAACAGTTATCCCCTTTTGTTCAAGAGCCCGATGGTTATGGGGTGGTACCTGTTCTTGAACCTGGCGGTGTGAGTCCTGAGGTACCTTCTACCTGACGGCAGCAGCGAGAAGCGAGCATGACCTGCCTGGGGTGTGGTATGGAAGCCGATACAGCAGATAAAGAAACTTGGCACATTACAGTTGATCATCACTAATTTTTATCAATCCACTAAAGAGGGCATCCGATCTGAATGCATCATAGCTTGGTACAGCAACTGCTCTGATGGAAGGAACTGCAGAGGGTTGTGGACACAGCTCATCACACTACGGAAACCAGACTCCCCTCCATGGACTGTCAGAATCAGAATCAGGTTTAATAGAACTGGCATATGTCATGAAATCTGTTGATTTGCAGCAGTTATTCATTGCAATACAGAATAATAAAAACTATAATTTCTAATAACAAATATATATAAAATTACATTAAGCAGTGCAAAAAAGTGAAAAAGGAAAAAAAATAGTGAGAGTAGCTCCGTCTGCCAGAACAAGCAAGATCTCCCAGTGGCCACCCATTTTAATTCCACTTCCCATTCCAATTTGTCCATCCATGGCCTCCTCCACTGTCGTGATAAGGCCAAACTTAGGTTGGAGGAACACCCTATATTCCATTTGGGTAGCCTCTCCTTGCCTGTGCATCGCCCCCCATGCCCCCCCCCCACCCCGGTGCTCCTTCCCTCTTTTTCTTTCTTCAATGGCCTTCTGTCTCTTTCACCAATCACCTTCCCAGCTCTTTACTTCATCCCTCCCCTGCTCCAGGTTTCACCTATCACCTGGTGGTTCTCTCTCCCCTCTCCCACCTTTTAAATCTACTCCTCAGCATTTTTTTCTCCGGTCCTGCTAAGAGTCTCGGCCCAAAACGTTGACTGTATGTTTCCATAGATGCTGCCTGGCTTGCTGAGTTCCTCCAGCATTTTGTGTGTGTTGCTTGAAAAAAATAGTGAGGTAGTGTTCATGAGTTCATTGTCCATTCAGAAATCTGACGGTGGAGGGCTAGAAGCTGTTGCTGAAACGTTGAATGAGTGTCTTCAGGCTCCTGTACCGTAGCCTTGATGATAGCAATAAGAGGGCATGTTCTGGGTGATGGGTGTCTCTAATAATGGATGCTACCTTTTTGAGACATCGCCATTTGAAGATATCCTGAATGTCGGGGAGGCTCATGCCCATGGTGGAGCTGGCTGAGTTTACAACCCTCTGCAGCTTTCTTTCTACACTTCTCACTGCCTTGGTAAAGCATAATCAAAGAATCCACCCACCTTGGACTTTCTCCCTTCTCTCCCTCTCCTATCGGACACAGACATAATAGGCATCCGTTAGTCTCGTGAGACCATGGATTTGCGCCTTGGAAGGTTTCCAGGGCTCAGGCCTGGGCAAGGTTGTACGGAAGACCGGCAGTTGCCCATGCTGCAAGTCTCCCTTCTCCACGACACCAATGTTGTCCAAGGGAAGAGCACTAGGGCGCATACAGCTCGGCACCGGTGTCTTCGCACAGCAATGCATGGTAAGTGCCTTGTTCAAGGACACAACACGCTGCCTCAGCCGAGGCTCGAACTAGCGACCTTCAGATCACTAGACCGACGCCTTAACCACTTGGTCTCTTATGACAGAGACATAAAAGGCTGAAAGTACATACAACCAGATTCTAACTCAGATTTATCCAGATGCATGTCGAAACATGTGGTGAAATGTGTCATTTACATTAACAAGTAACACACCCAAGGATGTTCTGGGGTTGTTGCACATTATGACACCAACCTAGCACACCCACTATTGTGAACACAACATTACAACACACACTCAGGGCCAAGGACAGCTTCCACCCTGCTGTTGTAAGACTATTGAATAGTTACCTACTATGATGAGATGGGCTCTTGACCTCACAATTGACCTTGTTGTGATCTTGTACCTTTTTTGTTCCTAAGGTTGTTGCAGCTGGGGGTGCAGTGGGGGTAAGCTTGCACTTTCTATTAAATGCTCCAATGACATATGCTTCAAATAGCCTCTGACTATGGTCCAGCTTCATATTGGCTTAGCTACCAAGCTCGGTGGAACTGTTTCTACTGACAGAAGGGGACAAAGGAGGGTTCCTGGTGCCTTAAAACCAGTCACTTCAGATAGGTGCGGCTTGTCAGCCACAGTTGACAGCTCATCTAGGAAAAGAATTCTGATCTGAAACCTCCAATGCCTTGCATCTATATCCACTCATGGGGAAGGATTCGGGATTAAACCCCAAGGGGAAAAAATCAGGAGCTGGAGTCCCTAAGGCAGCCCCACACTGAGTTCAACACTGAGTGGCCACTCCAGCCAAACTGAAATGGTCTCTGCCATTCTTTGGGTTTATCAGATGTGTGGAGAGGGGTGCTGCATGAGCAACAGCTTGTTCTCCACATTGTACTGCCCTGGCTCGCCTATCACTAGATAGCTAGGATGCTACATCCATGGTTGACCCCTCGACCAATGGACGGCCTTAAATCTTATACCTTATTGTTTACCTGCAATGCACTTTCTCTGTAACTGTGACACTTTATTCTGCATTCTGTTATTGTTTTACCTTGTTCTACCTCAGTACACTGTCTAACGATCGGGTTTCAGATTTCAGGATCACTGGGGCAGGTGGGACCTGTACAAGAGAGATGGGTTACACTTGAACTACAAGGGGATCAATATCCTTTCTGGGAGGTTTGTTAGTGCTATTGGGGAGGCTTTAAATTAGATTTGCAGGGGGATGGGAACCAGAGTGCCAGAGCTGACAGTGTGGCTGGGGTGAAAATAAATGATGTTAAAAGTTCAAGCAAAGCCGCAAATAGAAAGGTTGTGAGTGGTGGTAAAAATCTTCTGAGGTGTATATATTTCAACGCTAGGAGTATTGCGGGGAAGGCAGACGAGTTGAGAGCGTAGATTGACATGTAGAATTATGACGTTATAGCAATTAGTGAAACTTGGCTACAGGAGGGGCAGGACTGGCAGCTTAATATTCCAGGGCTCCGATGCTTCAGATGTGATACAAGCAGAGGAATGAAAGGTGGCGGTGGGGGGGGGGGGGGTAGCATTGCTTGTCAGGGAAAATGTTACAGCAGTGCTCAGGCAGGACAGATTAGAGGGCTTGTCTACTGAGTCCTTATGGGTGGAGCTGAGAAACAGGAAAGGTATGGCCACATTAGTGGGATTGTATTATAGACCACCCAACAGTCAGTGAAAATTGGAGGAGGAAATCTGTAGAGATAGCAGGCAACTGCAGGAAACATAAAGTTGTGGTGGTAGGGGATTTTAATTTTTCACATATTGATTGGGACTCCAATATTGTTAAGGGTCTAGATGGGTTAGAGTTTGTAAAATGTGTTCAGGAAAGTTTTCTAAATCAATATATAGAGGTACCAACTAGAGGGGATGCAATATTAGATCTCCTGTTAGGAAACCAGTTAGGACAAGTGACGGAAGTGTGTGTAGGGGAGCACTTTGGTTCCAGTGATCATAACACCATTAGTTTCAACTTGATCATGGACCAAGATAGATCTGGTCCTAGGGTTGAGGTTCTGAACTGGAAGGCGGCCAAATTTGAAGAAATGAGAAAGGATCCAAAAAGCGTGGATTGGGATAGGTTGTTCTCTGGCAAGGATGTGATCGGTAAGTGGGAAGCCTTCAAAGGAGAAATTTTGAGAGTGCAGAGCTTGTATGTTCCTGTCAGGATTAAAGGCAAAGTGAATAGGAATAAGGAACCTTGGTTCTCAAGGGATATTGCAACTCTGATAAAGAAGAAGAGAGAGTTGTATGACATGTATAGGAAACAGGGAGTAAATAAGGTGCTTGAGGAGTATAAAAAGTGCAAGAAAATACTTAAGGAGATCAGGAAGGCTAAAAGAAGACATGAGGTTGCCTTGGCAGTCAAAGTGAAGGATAATCCAAAGGGCTTTTATAGGTATATTAAGAGTAAAAGGATTGTAAGGGATAAAATTGGTCCTCTTGAAGATCAGAGTGGTTGGCTATGTGCGGAACCAAAAGAAATGGGGGAGATCTTAAATGGGTTTTTTGCATCTGTATTTACTAAGGAAACTGACATGAAGTCTATGGAATTAAGGGAAACAAGTAGTGAGATCATGGAAACTGTACAGATTGAAAATGAGGAGGTGTTTGCTATCTTGAGGCAAATTAAAGTGGATCAATCCCCAGGACCTGACAGGGTATTCCCTCGGACCCTGAAGGAGATTAGTGTTGAAATTGCAGGGGCCCTGGCAGATATATTTAAAATGTCGGTGTCTATGGGTGAGGTGCCGGAGGATTGGAGAGTGGCTTATGTTGTTCCGTTGTTTAAAAAAGGATCAAAAAGTAATCTGGAAAATTATAGGCTGGTAAATTTGACGTTGGTAGTGGGTAAGTTATTGGAGGGAGACAGAATCTACAAGCATTTGGATAGACAGGGACTTATTAGGGAGAGTCAACATGGCTTTGTGCGTGGTAGGTCATGTTTGACCAATCTATTGGAGTTTTTTGAGGAGGTTACCAGGAAAGTGGATGAAGGGAAGGCAGTGGATGTTGTCTACATGGACTTCAGTAAGGCCTTTGACAAGGTCCCGCATGGGAGGTTAGTTAGGAAAATTCAGTTGCTAGGTATACATGGAGAGGTGGTAAATTGGATTAGACATTGGCTCAATGGAAGAAGCCAAAGAATGGTAGCAGAGGATTGCTTCTCAGAGTGGAGGCCTGTGACTAGTGGTGTGCCACAGGGATCAGTGCTAGGTCCACTGTTATTGGTCATCTCTATCAATGATCTGGATGATAATGTGGTAAATTGGATCAGCAAATTTGCTGATGATACAAAGATTGGAGGTGTACTGGACAGTGAGGAAGATTTTCAAAGCTTGCAGAGGGATTTGGACCAGCTGGAAAAATGGGCTGAAAAATGGCAGATGGAGTTTAATACAAACAAGTGTGAGGTATTGCACTTTGGAAGGACAAACCAAGGTAGAACATACAGGGTAAATGGTAAGGCACTGAGGAGTGCAGTAGAACAGAGATACAAAATTCCCTAAAAGTGGTGTCACAGGTAGATAGGGTCGTAAAGAGAGCTTTTGGTACATTGGCCTTTATTAATCAAAGTATTGAGTATAAGAGCTGGAATGTTATGATGAGGTTGTATAAGGCATTGGTGAGGCCGAATCTCGAGTATTGTGTTCAGTTTTGGTCACCAAATTACAGGAAGGATATTAATAAGGTTGAAAGAGTGCAGGGAAGGTTTACAAAGATGTTGTCGGGACTTGAGAAACTCAGTTACAGAGAAAGGTTGAATAGGTTAGGACTTTATTCCCTGGAGCGTAGGAAAATGAAGGGAGATTTGATAGAGGTATATAAAATTATGATGGGTATAGATAGAGTGAATGCAGGCAGGCTCTTTCCACTGAGGCAAGGGGAGAAAAAAACCAGAGGACATGGGTTAAGGGTGAGCGGGGAAAAGTTTAAAGGGAACATTAACTGGGGCTTCTTCACACAGAGAGTGGTGGGAGTGTGGAATGAACTGCCAGACGAGGTGGTAAATGCGGGTTCTTTTTTAACATTTAAGAATAAATTGGACAGATACATGGATGGGAAGTGTATGGAGGGATATGGTCTGTGTGCAGGTCAGTGGGACTAGGCAGAAAATGGTTCCGCACAGCCAAGAAGGGCCAAAAGGCCTGTTTCTGTGCTGTAGTTTTTCTACGGTTTTTATGGTTTCTATCTGTATGAACAGTGTGCAAGACAGGGTTTTCACTGTATATTGGTATTGGTTTATTATTGTCACTTGTACCAAGTTATGTGTCAAAATGGTTGTTTTGATGCATCTAGTGTGGTAGGGTAGTGGTTGTTGCTCTCGCTTTCACCTTCCACTGCTGGCTAGCAGACTTGTGAAAAGGAAAGCTGAATGTGTAAATCTGCCCCCGCCAGAACACAGTCTCTCCAACAGCAAGTCTCATGTAGTGCCTCTGCACTGGTGACACACAAAAACTGAACTCTTTTTGGACTATAGAGGATGGGGAGGAGGTCTAGCTCCTACACACATAGCAGACAGGCCCACCAGTGTGCGGAAATACACTGGTGCTCGTGAATCAGATCCCCAGCTATGGGTAAATAGCACCACTGCCTTGTGGGCAGCCTCAGGAGGGACTTAGGCTATGGGAGTAAACCCAGACAGAAAATCTGGAGTGGGCTCCATAAGGCAGTTGGACGTCCCTGACTATCCTTGCGGCAGTTTCTGCAGCCAAGCTGGTGCCTACATATTGCTTCACTTTCTTTTGGACTACACCGGTGAGGCTGAGAAGGGGCTCTTGACACCTGGGGATCCCAGGATCTCCATACCTTCTACCCAGGCTTGATTGATTCATTGATTCACCCATTATCCTTTGAGGCAGACAGATGCCATCATCATCATGTACCAAGTTCAAAGGAGAGGTTGTATTTTCTTCATTTTTATTTAGATACAGCACAGAATAGGCCCTTCTGGCCTTTCGAGCTGTACTGCCAGTAACCCACGATTTAACTCTAGATTAATCACAGGACAACATACAATGACCAATTAAACTATTAACCAGGAGGAAACCGGAGAACCCAGAGGAAACACACACATTCCACAGGGAGAATGTACAAACTCCTTACCGCGGATGACGGAATTGAACTCCTGCAGGGCTAGTTTTTTTTTGTTAAACACAGGGAGTGAGGGTGACTGGAGACTGGAATGCTTTGCCAGGTGTGGTGGATGCAGGTACAATAGAAGCCTTCAAGAAGCTCTTAGACTGGCCTGTGAATGACTATGGACCACAGGCTGGCAGAAGGTACTATATGTCAATATTGTAAATAGTTTGGCATAACATCACAGGCCAAATGACTTGTTCCTGTGTGGTACTGTTGTGTTCTAAGGAGAGTTCAGCCTGTGTCCCTTGAAGACAGAAAGAAGCATCCTTGTTTTTTCTAATCTGCACCTGTCAAAACTTTGTAGGTTTCTACAAGATACACTCTCCTGCTTCTAAATAGAAGAATATGCGGGGTTCGGGGGAGGGGGGTTGGAGGGGGAATCTCATTGAAACCTATCAAATACCGAAAGGCCTATATAGAGTGGAAGTAAGGAGAATGCTTTCTTTAGTGGGGAAGTCAAGGGCCAGAGGGCACAGCCTCAGAATAGAAGGATGTCCATTTAGAACAGAGATGAGGAGGAATTTCTTCAGCCAGAGTCTGGTGAATCTGCATTATTCATTTCCACAGAGGGCTGCGGAGGCCAAGTCATTGTGTATATTTAAAACAGAGCTTGAAAGCTCATGATTAGCACGGGTGTCAAAGGCTATTGGGAGAATGGGGTTAAGAGGGAATTAAATCAGCCATGATGGAATGGTGGAGCAGACCCGATGGCTGAATGGCCTTATTCTACTCCTATATCTATGGTTTAAATCCCACCCATCATTCCCCCCCCCGACCCCAAACATTCAATGACAAGAGCATCACTGAATCCCCCCCCCCCCGCCCCCCGCATCATGTCTAATACTCTGGTGCATTACTACTGACCAAATATGAAGTGGAGTCGTGTGAGAAGTCAGAGGCTGGGAACCCTGGGTGAGTAACTGTATTGGGAAATCCCTGGTCCTGAACATGGATACTCGCAGTACAAACGTTTGGTGTCCTAGCTAAGTTCTTAACCAGCTGCATGCATACGTGACTCACAGACCAGTGGAGGAACTAGTCAGTTCAGCAGCATCCACAAGAGGAGAAAGGGACTGCAACAATGCTTCGAGACCTGATGCAGGGTTTCAACCTGGGATGTGGACAATTCCTTCCTCCACCCCAGTCCACAGATGCAGCTCAACCATAATTCACAGGAACACAATTAGGTCATTCAGCCCATCTATTTTACGCTGCCATTTGATCATGGCTGATTTATTATACCTCTCAACCTATTCCTCTGCGCTCTCCCTGTAACCTTTCATGCCCTTACTAATCAAGAACCTATCAACCTCCACTTTAAATGTATCCAATGACTTGGCCTCCATAGCCTTCTGTGACATTGAATTCCACAGATTCATCCCCCTCTCATTGAAGAAATGCCTCCTCATCAATGGTCTAAAGGGACACCCTTGTATTCTGAGGCTCTGGTTCTAGACTTCCTCACTATAAGAAACATCCTCTCCATGTAGGACTTTCAATATTCAATAAGTTTCAATGAGATTCCCCCTCAATCTTTTAAACTCCGGTGAGAACAGGCCCAGAGCTATCAAATAGCACTCATGTTAACACCACTGTTCCCAGGACCATTCTTGTGAACCCTCTCTGGACACTCTCCAATTTCAGCACATCCTTTCTTCGATATCGGGCCCAAAACTGCTCACAATACTGTACTCCAAATGTGATCTGACCAGTGCCTTAGAAAGCCTCAGCATTACATCTTTGCTCTTCTATTCTAGTCCTCTTGACATGAATGCTAACAGAACATGAGCCTTCCTGTCTCAAACTGCAAGTTAACCTTTAAGGAATCCTGCACGAGGACTCCCAAGTATCTTTCCACCTTTGATTTCTGAATTAGCTCCCCATCTAGAAAATAGTCTATGCCTTTATTCCTTCTACCAAAGTGCATGACCATACACTGGTCCAAGAGTTCAAATTTCAAAATTTATTATCAAAGTACATAAATATCAGCACAACCCTGAGAATTTATTTTCTTGCAGGCATACTCAATAAATCCAATGACCACATCAGAATTATCGAAAGACTGCACCCAACAGGGTGGACAATCAGTGTGCAAAAGACAACAAACTGCAAATATAAAAGGAAAAAACAATAATATGAAATAAATAAGCACCAAATATTGAGAACATGATATAATCCATCTGCAAACAACAGGAATTCTGCAGATGCTGGAAATTCAAGCAACACACATAAAAGTTGCTGGTGAACGCAGCAGGCCAGGCAGCATCTCTAGGAAGAGGTGCAGTCGACATTTCAGGCCGAGACCCTTCGTCAGGACTAACTTTAGTCCTGGCGAAGGGTCTCGGCCTGAAATGTCGACTGCACCTCTTCCTAGAGATGCTGCCTGGCCTGCTGCGTTCACCAGCAACTTTTATGTGTGTTGCTATAATCCATCTGTGCTCTTTGCCCTTCCTCCTAATCTGTCCAAGTTCTTCTTCACACTCCCCATTTCCTCAACACTACTTGCTCCTTCACCTATCTTTGACTCCTCAACACTACCTGTCCCTACATCAGGTTTCTTGTTGCTTCAGACTGCAGCATGACCAGTATGACAGACATGCTTCCTTCCATAACATCTTGTTCCATGTGACAATGATAAACCAATAGCAATCTACCATCTCCTGCGTCTCTTCTTGCTTAAGTCAGGGCACGGTCCACATTCACCCAGTCTTCCTGTTGAAACCTCAGCTCACAAATTCCCCTTCTCCTCAATCCCTTTGTAAAGGTGGTTCTTGGGGACCATAAGACTATTAGGAGCAGAAATAGGCCATTCAGCCCATCGAGTCAGCTCCACCATTCCATCATAGCTGATCCTAGATCTCACTCAACCCATAAACCTGCCTTGTCATAACCTTTGATGCCCTGACCAATCAGGAAACTATCAATTTATCAATTTTAACTCTAAATGTAGCCTTGGTCTCTTGATGACCACATTGGACTTTGAGCAAGTTATCCTTCATTGAAATCAGGGAGAAAGAAAAAACACAGGAAGACTGGAAATATAAAATAAAAAAAAGGAAAAAACATTGCGAATACTCCAGTAAGGCCTCAAAGTGGGGAAAGAAATGCTTGTAGAACAGAACTGACCAGAATAAGACCCATCATTTGTTCATGATGTGCCATGTCATATGACATGGGTGATCATGATCTTTCCAAGACCATGATTGTTCTCGGCAATTTTTTCCACATTAGTGGTTTGCCATTGCCTTCTTTTAGGCAGTGTCTTTACAAGACAGGCAACCCCAGCCATTATCAATACTCTTCAGAGATTGTCTACCTGGTGTTAGTGGTTGCATAACCAGGTCTTGTGATATGCACCACCTGCTCCCATATCTTCTCATGTCCCTGGTCCGGGGGGTGGGGTGGGCGGTCTTAAGCAGGTGCTACACCTTGCCCAAGGGTGACCTGCAGGCAAGCAGAGGGAAGGTGCGCCTTGCATCTCAAGCCTTGCAAAGTGCACCTGGTCCCTCAACTCCAGCTCCATAGCAAAGAAAGCCCAGAAGTATCTCTACTTTCTGCAAAGGTTGAGAAAAATCCATCTCCCACCCACTATCTTCACCACATTCTACAGAGGTTGTATTGAGAGCATCCTGAGCTGGTTCAGAAATTGCACCATCTCGGATCGCAAGACCCTGCAGCGGATAATGGGGTCAGCTGAGAAGATCATCAGGGTCTCTCTATCTGCCATTAGAGACATTTACACCACACGCTGCATCCGTAAAGCAAACAGCATTATGGAGGACCCCACGCACCCCTCATACAAACTCTTCTCCCTCCTGCCATAGGACCCCACGCACCCCTCATACAAACTCTTCTCCCTCCTGCCATCTGGCAAAAGGCACCGAAGTACTCAGGCTCTCATGACCAGATTATGTAACGGTTTCTTTCTCCAAGGCATCAGACTCAATACCCAGAGCCTGGACTGACACCAACCTACTGCTCTCTACTGAGCATATTGTCTTGTTTATTATTTATTGTAATGCCTGCACTGTTTTGTGCACTTTATGCAGTCCTGGGTAGGTCTGTAGTCTAGTGTAGTTTTGTGTCGTTCTTTTACGTAGTTCAGTGTAGTTTTTGTATTGTTCATGTAGCACCATAGTCCTGAAAAACATTGTCTCGTTTTTTCTGTGTACTGTACCTGCAGTTATGGTCAAAATGACAATAAAAAGTGACTTGACCTCCTTTAGCAGGGACACATTTCCACTCTGCCACCTATCACAGATGCCAGTCTAACTGATCTCATCTGCCTGCACATGGTTTGTATCCTTCTGCTCCCCATCAGTTCATGTGCCTGTCTGAATGCTTGTTACACCTTGCCAGCATGTCTGCTTCCATCAGCTGTCTTGTCAGTATGCTCCAGCCACCCATCACTTTCTGCATAAAAGTGTGCTCTTTATCTCCTTTAAACTTTACCCCTTTCACCTTAAACCTATTTTTATATCAAAATAAACTTTATTCATAATAAAAATATTTGCAAGAATAAACCATACAACACCTTTTTATTCTTACATTCACAGTCAATGTGTTATGTTTTATTAGTTCCTTAAGTTCCTGGGAGAGATAGTGGGGATAGCTCCCAGTACCTATTAAACGCTCCCACTGGCATGTGTCTGACAGCCCCTGACAATCAGTTCCAGCTCCTAGCTGTCACCTGTGACTTAGCTACTAAGCCTGGTGGAACCATTTCTAATGACAGAAGAAGGGGCAAAGGTGGGTAATCAGTGCCTTAAAACCAGTCACATTGGATAAATGGGGCATGTCAGCCATGGCTGGTAGCTCATCTAGAAGGAAAACTCTGATGTCAAACCTCCTCTGCCTTCCCCACTCGTAGGGAAGGCTTCGGGAGCATAGCCCAAGGAAAGATCCTGAGGCTGATTCCCTGCAGCAGTTCAACACTGATGGACAACTTCAGAGACGCTGCTGGTGCCAAACTGTATCGATTTCTGTTGTTCCTTTAAGTTCAGCAGCTGCGCAGAGAGGGGGAGCCTGCTGCTTGGGTGATAGCTTGCTCTTCATATTGTACCGCCTTAGCCTGCGTACTGCATTGTGTAGACAGCTAGGATGCAATATCCATGGTCAGCCTTGACCAATAGAGGGCCTCGTGTTCTATTGTATTTTTAAAAAACAACAGGACCATTGCCACTTATGTGACTACCTGGGTGATACATGTCTACAATAACTGAGGGGCTTCCTCATCCAACCGAACCCCGCGCAGAAGAGTAGGAGTCCCAGAACAGATCCCTGAGGCACACCACTGGTGACCGACCTCCATGCAGAATATGACACGTCTACAACCACTCTTTGCCTTCCGTGGGACCCCTACTCTTCATGATTTTTATAAATAACCTGGATGAGGAAGTGGAGGGATGGTTAGTAACCATAAAGGTTACAGGTGTTGTGGACAGTGTGGAGGGCTGTCAGAGGTTATAGCGGGACATTGATAGAATGCAAAACTGGGCTGAGAAGTGGCAGATGGAGTGCAACCCAAATAAGTGCGAGGTGGTTCATTCTGGTAGGTCAAATATGATGACAGGATATAGTATTAATGGTAAGACTCTTGGCAATGTGGAGGATCAGAGGGATCTTGGGGTCCGAATCCATAGGACAAGAGTCCCCAACCATTTTTTGCATCGTGGACCAGTTTAATATTGACAATATTCTTGCGGACCGGCCGACGGGGGGGGGGGGGGGGGGGGGTGTTAATAATGAGCAGAATATAGGTGATAAGTCAACTATAAGTCACTTATCAATGGCTAATACACTCAATCTTGTTTCTAAAAGGGTTTATCTACCGAATTTAATATTAAACACACAGCACATATTTTCCTTGCATGAATATAGTGGTAAGTCAATTATAAGTCATAAGGGGGTTCCTTATGTCCAGTCTATTCCGCAATTTAGCTTTCGTTGCATTCATTGCAGAAAACTCCGCTTCGCAGAGATATGATGTTGGAAATGGAAATGTTTTCAGTGCTTTTGTGGCTATCTCAGGATATTCAGCCTTGACTTTGATCGAGAATGCTGGCAGAGATGTTATGTCAAACATACTTTTGAGCCCACCGTCACCTGCAAGCTCGAGGAGTTGATCTTCTTCCCGCGCTGACATGGATGATTCACCGTGGACATTCACAAATGGGTCACAGACCCATTCCTTTGCAAGTCTTGGGTCATTTGTGGTTGGGGAGTAATGCTCGAATTCTGTCGACAGCGAAGATAGGTGTTCACGCACCAGCTGTGAGGAGGACGGTGTAGCCTCAGTCTCTCCCAGATTCCCAGCTAATGTTGGGAACATGTCAAATATGCCCTGTCCACTCCCCGTCCCCACAGTTCCAGTTTGGCTGTGAAAGCAGACACTTCATCTGCCAACTTGAAGACAGTTGTCATTCTCCCCTGAAGTGACAAATTGAGTTCATTGAGTAGGTTGAAGATGTCACACAGATAAGCGAGTTTTGCTACCCACTCCTCGTCACTGAAGTGTGCTGCCAGTGGTGACTTTTTCCCTGAAAGAAATCTCTGTAGCTGCTCTCTTAACTCAAAAACCCTGGCCACGGCTTTCCCCCTTGATAGCCACCTGACTTCAGTGTGTAAGAGAAGGCGTTTGTACTCTGCATCCATTTCCTCGCAAAGCTGCTCAAACAGACGTGAGTTAAGGGCTTTTGCTTTGATGTGATTGATAACTTCAACAATGCACTCAATACACTGTTAAGATCAGGTGACATTTTTCAGCTCGCCAGCATTTCTGTGTGTGACACAGTGTGTAGACCGGCATTCAGGAGCAACCTCTTTGACATGGGTAGTGAAACCAGACTCGTTACCGTTCCAACGGCTGTGCTTCGATGTCCTCCGCTATGTCATCGATTCTCCTTGAAACTGTGGTCGCTGAAAGAGAAACCTGTGCCATCTTGTTAGCTGCAGCTTCTCCCAACAGTTCACGACACATGTCCTTGGCAGCAGGCAGAATCAATTCTTCACCAACAGTGAAAGGCTTCCTAGCCTTAGCAATACGGCTAGCCACTAAGTACGACGCTCTCAGAGCAGCAGCATTTGTGGAGGTGGTGGCTCTCAGCACTTGCTTCTGTCCCGCTTGCTCACGTTTTCTCCCCTCAAAAAAACTCAACGGGTTTGTCTTTAAGTGCAGGGTGCTTGGACTCCAGGTGCTGAAGCAGTTGTGAGGGCTTCATTGCCTTATTAGACAGCTTGTCTCCACATATCACACACAGGGGGCTTGGAGCATGCGAGTCACCGGTCGCAATAAAGCCATATTTTATGTACAACTCCTCATATTTTCTGTTGAAGGAAGCTTTATTTTTTTTTGCAGTCTCAGCCTCAGCTGTGTCTGCGTTATCATCATCATTAGGCCTTTTATGTCCCCTACCATCTCTTCCAAAGAAGCTCTCAAGCGACGTTTGTTTTTTACTCATCGAGTAGTTGTAGGTTAATGACCGACTGATATCCACGCGTGGGTAATGACCTCGCGTGTGTTCAAGTTCAACAGTGGGCGTGACAGGGAATGAGTTAAGGTGCACTTGACTCATATCGTTTCCTCATGGCCCGGTATCGGTCCGCGTCCCAGTGGTTGGGGACCACTGCCATAGGACAGTCAAAGCTGCTGCACAGGTTGACTCTGTGGTTAAGAAAGCATACAGTGTATTGGCCTTCATCAATCGTGGGAGTGAGTTGAGAGGTAATGTTGCAGCTATATAGGACCCTGGTCAGACCCCACTTGGAGTACTGTGCTCAGTTCTGGTCACCTCACTATCGGAAGGATGTGGAAACTATAGAAAGGGTGCAGAGGAGATTTACAAGGATGTTGCCTGGATTGGGGAGCATGACTTATGGGAATAGGTAGAGTGAACTAGGCCTTTTTTCCTTGGAGCGACATAGGATGAGAGGTGACCTGATAGAGGTATATAAGATGATGAGAGGCATTGATTGTGTGGATTGTCAGAGGCTTTTTCCCCAGAGCTGAAATGGCTAGCACAAGAGGGCACAGTTTTAAGGTGCTTGGAAGTAGGTACAGAGGAGACGTCAGGGTAATTTTTTTTTATGCAGAGAGTGGTGAGAGTGTGGAATGGGCTGCCAGCGAGGGTGGTGGAGGCGGATACGATAGGGTCTTTTAAGAGACTCCTGGATAGGTACATGGAGGTCAGAAAAATAGAGGGCTATGGGTAACCCTAAGTAATTTCTAAGGTAAGGGCATTTTCGGTACAGCATTGTGGGCCGAAGGGCCTGTATTGTAATGCAGGTTTTCTATGTTTCTAACTGTGCTCCTCCCTATCTTAAACCTATGCCCTTTGGTATTAAATACACTCACCATTCCATACAAAAAAACTCACCTCAAATCTCCTTTAAACTTTAGTATTCGATCTGTAGTATTTAACATTGATTTTTATATTTTTTTTAATTCGAAGATATGCATGGAACAAGCCCTTCCAGCCCAATGAGCCACTCCACCCAGCAACCCACCTATTTAATCCTAGCCTAATCACAAGACAATTTACAACGACCAATTAACCTACTAACTAGTACATCTTTGGAACGTAGGAGGAAACCGGAGCACCTGGAGGAAACCCACACATTTACAGGGAACACACAAACTCCTTGCAGGTAGCGTCAGAATTGAACTCCAAAGTCTTGAGCTATGACAGTACTGCGTTACCCGCTATGCCACCATGGCACCCTCTTAAAACTATTAAGACTGTTGCCACTCATGTGGTCCACTGTGGTGATAGACGACTGCAATAATTGAGGGATTTCCTCACCCAATCTGACTGCAGCCTGTCCAGTAGTGGAAGAAACCCAACCTTCGACCTGTGCCCTCTGGTATTTGACACAGCCACCAGTCTCTGTGTGCAGAAACTTACTTGGTAAATTTCCTCTGAACTTCACCCTCCCGCTGTTAACCTATGCCTTTTAGATTTGACATTTCCACATTACTGTATAAGGGCTTGCTCTCTGAATCTCCTTTAAAATTTTCCCCTCTCACCTTAAACCTGTGCCGTCTAGTAACTGATACACCCACTACCCTCCATGTAAAGAAACTTGCCTCATAAATCTCCTTTGAACTTCACCCTCTCGCTTCAAACCAATGCCCTCTGGTGTTCAATATTTTGAAGCATCCACTGCTATCTGTGTTTAAAAAAAAGGTTGTCCTGCACATCTCAGAGCACTGCAGCTCAGAAAAAGACCCTTTGGTCCATATAGTCCATACTAGCCCAGTTTTCTGCCTGGTCCCATCTACCCATACCTGCATCAGAGCTGTCAAGCTCTTGCCATCCATGCGCCTATCCAAACCTCTCTTAAATGAACCCACATCTACTGCTTCTGCTGGCAGCTCTGTCCACTCTCACACCACCCCTTGAGTGAGGAAGTTCTCCCTCTGACTCCCCTTAAATATTTTACCTTTCACCCTAAACCTAGTATGACCTGTAGTTCTAGTCTCATCCAGCCCGAGGGGAAAATGCCCTTTTTGCATTAACATTAGATAGTGCCTTTAAGTAGCATTCACCCCCCTTGTACCGTATTTTATTGTTTCAGAACACTGAATCACAGTGGATTTAATTTGGCGCTTTTTTTAAAAAACACTGATCAACAGGCTGGCTCTATTATAGGAGTCAAACTGGACACACTGGAGGCTGTGGGAGAACGAAGGACCCTACGCAAAATCCTAGGAATGTTTCTCACCCTCTGCACCTTGTTTCTCACCTTGTCTGAAGACAGGAGCACTTTTAGTATTGGACTAATACAACTGCGCTGCTCCAAAGAGCGCTATACGAGGTCATTCTTACCCTTGGCCTTTAGGCTCTTCAATGAGTCAAGCTATAGCTGGGGAAGTGATGACCCCCTCCTGTTAGACTGTTTGAGGGAACTTATTTTTTATTCTTTCTTACTTCTCTTCTAATGTTTGTATATCTGTGCAGTTGTAATGCTACTGTGACACTGTAATTTCCTTGGGGGATCAATAAAGTACCTATCTATCATTTTCTCTTGGATTCACTGAGTGTGCCCACAAGAAAATAGATCTCAGGGTTGTATATGGTGACATATACTGCATGCACATTGATAACAAATTTACTTTGAGCTTTGTTCCTGTGATGACATTACAAACCAAGATTTTCATTGCAACCATGTAGACATGTACTTGAGCATATGACAAAACTCCACTTGTCATTACATTTCTACTCTGGGGAAAAGACTGACTCACCACCATATCAGGCCTCTCGTGATTTCATGCACTTCTCTCTGGTCACCCCTAAGATACTCTAGAGCAGGGGCGGTCAACCTTTTACATTCCATGTGTCAATTTTTTCACTCACGAGTTCAGATGTGCCATACAACTCTTGTACCCCCATTCAATTCTTGGAAAAATATGTTAACATAGAACTCGTGCGTGAAAAAAAAATCGCATCTGAACTCGTGCGTGAAAAAATTGACACATGGAATGTAAAAGGTTGGCCACCCCTGCTCTAGAGAAAACAATCCCAGTCTATCCCCCTCATCAGATCTCATACATTTCATTCAGGCAACATCTGGGAAATCACTTCAGCATCTTCTCCGAAGCCTCCACATCCTCCCTACAGTGCAATGGCCAGAACTGCAGATGATATTCTGAAGTTTCATATGCTGATGAAGAGGTTCATTAGGAGTTTGAGGACATTTGGTATGCCACCAAAGACACTTGCAAATTTCTATTGATGTATCGTGGAGAGCATTCTAAATGGTTACATCCATCTGGTACGGAAGGGCCACTGCACAGAATTGGAAAAAGCTGCAGAAAGTTGCAAACTCATCCAGCTCCATTACAGGCACTAACCTCCCCAGCATCGAGGACATCTTCAATAAGTGATAGCTCAAAAAGGCAGCATCTGTCATTAAGGGCCCCCATCACCCAGGGCATGTCCTCTTCTCATTGCTAATACTGGAAGGAGGTATAGGCGCCTGAAGACACACAAAGTTTTAGACACAGTTCCTTTCCCTCCACTATCAGATTTCTGAATGGACAATGAACCCATGTACACTACCTCACCATTTGTTTTCTTAATGCTTTTTTTTTTGCACTATTTAATTATAGCCCCTCAGCTATGTGGAGTACTTCGCCATGTATTCAACCTGAGCCTGAGGCTCCGGAGAGTTCCTGTATTGTGGAAGATGTCCTGCCTCGTCCCTGTGCCGAAGACGCCGCGCCCCAGCGGCCTCAATGACTACAGACCGGTGGCATTGACCTCCCACATCATGAAGACCCTGGAGAGACTTGTTCTGGAGCTGCTCCGGCCTATGATCAGACCACACTTAGATCCCCTCCAGTTTGCCTACCAGCCGCAACTAGGAGTTGAGGATGCCATCGTCTTCCTGCTGAACCGTGTCTACGCCCACCTGGACAAGCCAACGAGCACTGTGAGGGTCATGTTTTTTGACTTCTCCAGTGCGTTCAACACCATCCGCCCTGCTCTGCTGGGGGAGAAACTGACAGCGATGCAGGTGGATGCTTCCCTGGTGTCATGGATTCTTGATTACCTGACTGGCAGACCACTGTACGTGTGCTTGCAACAGTGTGTGTCCAACAGAGTGATCAGCAGCACTGGGGCTCCACAGGGGACTGTCTTGTCTCCCTTTCTCTTCACCATTTACTCTACTGCACAGAGTCTTGTCATCTTCAGAAGTTTTCGGATGACTCTGCCATAGTTGGATGTATCAGCAAGGGAGATGAGGCTGAGTACAGGGCTACAGTAGGAAACTTTGTCACATGGTGTGAGCAGAATTATCTGCAGCTTAATGTGAAAAAGACTAAGGAGCTGGTGGTAGACCTGGGGAGGGCTAAGGCACCGGTGACCCCTGTTTCCATCCAGGGGGTCAGTGTGGACATGGTGGAGGATTACAAATACCTGGGGATACGAATTGACAATAAACTGGACTGGTCAAAGAACACTGAGGCTGTCTACAAGAAGGGTCAGAGTCATCTCTATTTCCGAGGAGACTGAGGTTCTTTAACATCTGCCAGACGATGCTGAGGATGTTCTACGAGTCTGTGGTGGCCAGTGCTATCACGTTTGCTGTTGTGTGCTGGGGTAGCAGGCTGAGGGTGGCAGACACCAACAGAATCAACAAGCTCATTCGTAAGGCCAGTGATGTTGTGGGCATGGAACTGGACTCTCTCACGGTGGTGTCTGAAAAGAGGACGCTGTCTAAGTTGCGTGCCATCTTGGTCAATGTCTCCCATCCACTACATAATGTACTGGGTGGGCACAGGAGTACATTCAGCCAGAGACTCATTCCACCGAGATGCAGCACTGAGCGTCATCAGAAGTCATTCCTGTCTGTGGCCATCAAAATTTACAACTCCTCCCTTGGAGGGTCAGACATCCTGAGTCAATAGGCTGGTCCTGGACTTATTTCATAATTTACATATTACTTTTTTTATTTAACTATTTATGGTTCTATTACTATTATTTATGGAGCAACTGTAACGAAAACCAATTTCCCCCAGGATTAATAAAGTATGACTGTGACATACAAACATACATATACATCAGAATCAGGTTTAATATCACATGCTAATGACATGAAATATGTTGATTTTATAGCAGTACAATGGAATAAATAATAGGAAAAACTGAATTACACAGATAAATTATGTAGTGCAAAAATTGAAATAAAAATATTGAGGTAGTACACATATCTGCATACATATATACACACACACAATAAGTGTATATATAGATATATATTATTGCAATTTATAGCTTAAATTATGTATTGCAAAGTACTGCTGCTGCAAAGCAACATATTTTACAACAAACAAGAACATCACACGAGATCACACAAGACAAAGGAGCAGAAGTAGGCCATTCGGTCCATCGAGTCTGCTCCGCAGCTCCCCCATGAGTTAAACTATTCACCCATCTAGTTCCAATTTCCGGCTTTTTCCCCATATCCCTTGATACCCTGACTAATTAGATACCTGTCAATCTCCTCCTTAAACACCCTCAATGATCGGGCCTCCACAGCCATATGTGGCAACGAATTCCACAAATCCACGACCCTCTGGCTAAAAAAATTTCTCCTCATCTCTGTTTTAACTGGGTACCCTCTAATTCTAAGACTATGGCTTCTTGTCCTGGACTCACCCACCAAGGGAAACAACCTTTCCACATCTACTCTGTCCAACCCTTTCAACATTCGAAACGTTTCTATGAGATCCCCTCTCATTCAATCCAAGAGCCGACAGACGCTCCTCATATATTAGACCCTGCATTCCAGGAATCATCCTCGTAAATCTTCTCTGAACTCTCTCCAACATCAGTATATCCTTTCTAAGATAGGGGGCCCAAAACTGCACACAGTATTCCAAATGAGGACTCACTAATGCCCCATAGAGCCTCATCAACACCTCCTTACTCTTATACACTATTCCTCTTGAAATGAATGCCAACATAGCATTCGCTTTCCTTACCGCCGATCCAACTTGGTGGTTAACCTTCAGGGTATCCTGCATGAGGACCCCCAAGTCCCTTTGCACTTCCGATTTTTGAATTTTCTCCCCATCTAAATAATAATCTGCCTGATTATTTCTTCTTCCAAAATGTACAACCGTACATTTGCCAAACATCTGCAGATGCTGGAAATCCAAAGCAACACATAGGAACTCAGCAGGTTAGGCAGCATCTATGGGAAAGCGTAAACAGTAGACACTTCAGGCAATATCCTTCTTCAGGACTGAGGGGGAAGTGGGGGAGGGGGGAAGAATGCGCGAATTAAAAAGTGGGGGGTGAGGGGAAAGAGGCTGGCTGAAAGGTGATAGGTGAAGCCAGGTGGGTGGGAAAGGTGAAAGGCTAGAGAAGAAAATAATCTGATTGAGGAGGGTGGACAATGGGAGAAAGGGAAGGAGGGGGGACCCAGCGGGAAGTAATAAACAGGTGAGAAGAAGTAAATGTGCGGCGAATAAAGGAAGGGGGAGGGAAATTTTGTTCACCAGAAGGAGAAATCGATATTCATACCATCAGGTTGTGTGATACTCAGATGGAATATAGGGTGCAGTTCCTCCATCGAAGATGGGTTCATCTGGCACAAGAGGAGGCCATGGATCGACACGTCGGAATGGGAACAGTAATTAAAATGTTTAGCTACTGGGAAGTCCTGCTTCAGGCGGATGGTGTGACGGTGCTGGACGTAGCTGTCCCCCAACGGACACAATACAAGATCCCAGCAGATTCGTAGCTGAACTGTTGACTCTCCTGGAGGGACTGATTGAGGCCCTGAATGGAGGTGAGGGAGGTGGTATATGGGCAGGCGTAGCACTTAGGCAGCTTGCAAGGATAAGTGCGTGGAGGGAGGTTAATGGAGAGGAACAAATGGACAAGGGATTCACAGAGGGCGCAATCCTTACAGAGAGGGGAGGGAGGTAAAGACATGTTTAGTGGTAGAGTCCCTTTGGAGATGGCAGTAGTTGCAGAGGATAATGTTTTGGATATGGAGACACACACAAAATGTTGGACGGTTTCGGCCCAAAATGTCGACTGTACTTTTTTCCCCCAATAGATGCTCCCTGGCCTGGTGAGTTCCTCCTGCATTTTGTGTCTGTTGCTCAGATTTCTAGCATCTGCAGATTTTCCCTGTTTGTGCAAATGGAGGCAGATGGAGTGATAGGCAAGGACAAGAGGAACTCTATTACTATTACAACAGCCAGAAGATACTGCGAATGTAGATGTACGGGAAATGGAGGAGATGCGGATGAGGGCAGCATCAATAGAAGAGGGAGGGAAACGCCATTCTTTTAAGAAGGAGAACATTTCCGATGTCCTGGATTGGAAAGCCGCATCCTGCGAACAGATGAGGTGAAGGCAAAGAAACTGAGAAAAGGTTTTACAAGATACAGGGTGGGAAGAGGTATAGTTCAGACAAATACAGGATTCAGTAGGTTTATAAAAGATGTCGGTTGACCGTTCGTACGCAGAGATGGTGAGAGAGAGATCAAGAAAAGGTAGGAAAGTGTCAGAGATGGCCCGAGTGAATTTAAGGGCAGGGTGGAAGTTAGAGGCAAAATTGATGAGTGCATGGGTGCATGAGAAGCAGTGCAAATGCAGTCGTCAGAGTAGTGGAGAAAGAGTTGGTGAGTACAATGGGGAAAGCTTCGAACACAGACCGTTCTACATAGCTGATGAAGAGACAGGCATAGCTTGGGCCCATGCAAGCGCCCATGGCTACCCCTCGGGTTTGGAGAAAGTAGGAGCCGAAGGAAAATTGTTCAAGATGAGGCCCTGATCTACCAGATGGGGGACGGTAGGGTTGGGGTATTGGTTGGTATGTTATGACATACACCAGTGATATAAACCTGATTCTGATTTTGACAAGGCTTCTTCGCAAGGCCTGGCCTGCAAATGCTTCATTCTGCTCATATATCTCGTGGTCTTGTGCTGAGTATTTCCAGCATTTCCATTTTTTTTTCTCTTCAGTTTTTATTGTTTCAGGGGAGTTGTGTAAGAAGGGTTTGATGATCCCATTGAAATAGGAACAGTCTTTCTCCGACATCAGAGCACACTGCAGAGGACTGAGTGAGATTCATACAGTCGAGGAGCAGGCTGTCTGTCTGTCTGTCTAGGAACCATATCCAATGCGGATTTCGGTGACCACGGTTTTCCATATAGATCTATTCTTCGTTTTTTGGATGACTTCCATTTCCTCGATGTGTAGCCACCTGGCTGTGCTTTTGATGTACATAAGCCGAGGTCTTCCTCCAAGTTCCCCTCAATCTTCCCAGAGAGTATGTGTTTTTCTAGTTCATCTTTCCGCATGATGTGTCCTAGGAATCTGAGTTGTCTTTCTCTTATTGTTGGTATGAGTGATCGAACTGCTTGGGCTCTTCTGATAACTTCTTCATTTGATGTGTGTGTGGTCCGTGATATTTTTAACATTCTCCTGTAGAACCATAATTCAGTTGCTTCTGGTCTCTTTTCCATTGCTGGGGAAATGGTCCAGCATTCACTTCCATAAGTCTGGATATAATAAACGTAGCACTGCAAATGTAGGAGGCTGTAGGACTATTCAATTATAGGAGCAGAATTAGGCTATTTTGCCTGTTGGGTCTGCCCCACAATGTAATCATGGCCGATTTTATTTCCCTCAAACCCTTTCTCCCGCTTTTCCCTCTCACCCCCGGCTGAAGGAATTCTTCTATTCACAGTTCTAGTCACACCCAACCTCAGTGGAAAAAGCCTCTCATTTTATTTTAATCAAATCTCCCCTCATTCTCCTGCACTCCAGGGAATGGAGTTCTACCCGATACAACCTTTCCCTGTCACTCAGGCCCTCAAGTTACAGCAACAGCCTCATAAATTTTCTCTGCAATCCTTTAATCCTATTGATATATTTCCTGTCGGCAGGTGACCAGAAATGCACATAATATTCCAGATTTGGCCTCATCAACATCTTGTACATCTTCAACATAACATCCCAACTCCAGTACTCATTATTCTGATTTATGAAGGCCAATGTGCCAAAAGCTCTCTTTATGTCACGCAGGTGAGAAACTGCTAGAAAGTTCAGCAGTCTAATGAACAAGGAGGCAACTAAAAGAGAAAGAGAGTATGGCATGAGCTGAGAGGCGAGCTGGGAAGTCACCATGGTAACAGCTCAGAGTGCTTGAGCTAACGGACGCCGGAATTTTGGATGGGTTATAAAAAATTGATCCTTTGGTCTGATAACGGCAGAGGAGACACGACACGAGAGAACTGGGGAAGCTACCCGAGAAACCACTGGTGGAGTTTAAGACCACCACGAGGGTGGAGGCGACGGACCACTTAACTTTGACCCGTGATTACCAGTGTGGGTAAGAGCTTACCTGTGGGGGTCTGCTGGTGGTGAACCCATGCCGTGGGTTAGTAGGTCGTTCCCTAGAAGGGGCTCTGTCCACCTGTGTCTGTGTGGGGGTCACACGAAGTGACTCTGAAGACTTCACAGGCAAGAGCAACTAAAGCTGCCAACTTCAACATCAACTCAATTAACTCTCTCTCTCCATCAATTCAACTCGACGCAACACAAAGTGAACTGAACTGCATAAACTTACCTGACACCGTAAGACTGATATCTACCTCCTGGACTATTATTTTTGTATCCACACACACATTTACGGGTATATATAAAACAGTTTACAACCTGTATTGTATTATTTGGTTTAATGATATTAATTCATAGTAGTAAAAAATATAGTCTTAATTTATAGTGAACCAGATTCCAGGTGTGTTCCATTTCTGCTGGTCCTTTTCAACCCGTCACGGGGTTCGTGACATTTACAACCCAATACCACTTTCATGGAGTTACGATCTGTTTTCCCAGATCCCTCTGTTCTACTACACTCCTCAGTGCCCTACTGTTCACTGTGCCGTGCAAGTCCTACCCCCTAGTTTGACCTCCCAAAGTGCAACACATTACAATCGTCTGAATTAAATTCAATCTGCAATTTTTCCACATGGTATAGATGGTGCTGTAAGTCACAGGCCTCCAATCATAGGGGCAACCATCTACTATCACTCTTTTACTTCTCTCGCTAAGTCAATTTTCAATTCAGCTTACTACCTCATCCTGAATGCCAAGTGACTCAGCCTTGTGGGACCTGTCAAAGATTCTGCTAAGTCCATATAGATAATGTTCACTGTCTTTCCTTCATCAACTTTCAAATACTTACTTGTCCCTTGGATTACCATCCCATAATTTACCCACTATTCACAGTCCTAAATTTCCCAGCTTATTTCTAAAGCCTTTCTTGAACAACAGAACAACATTAGCTATCCTCCAGCACCTCAGCTGTGGCTTGCTGGGGGCCACGCAATTTCGGCACTAGTCTGCCACAAGATCTGAAGTGGCATCATGTCAGGTCCTGGGGGCTTATTCACCCTAATTTGCCTCCAGCAAGCAAGCACCTCCCCTTCTATAATCTGGATACTGTTATGCCTTAGTTCTATTGACTCTGTGTCCATCTACCAAGAAATTACAGATGTAAGAACTCCTTTCAGCTCCCTGCACAGATGAACACACTGACACTCAAGTGGGTCAATTTTGTTCCTTGCCATCCATTTGCTCTTAATGTATCTGTAGAAGCCCTTGTGATTCTCTTCACCTTGTTTGGTAGAGCAACCTCATGCCTTCCTTTAGCCACCCTGACTTCCCTCTGAAGTGTTCTCTTGCATTTCTAATACTTCTCAAGTGCTTCACTTGTACTTTGCTGCCTATACTTGGTATGTACCTCCTTCTTCTTAACCAATGCCTCAATATCCACTGAAAACTAAGGATCCTCGACCTGTTACTCTCTAAATTTCACTTTTGAAGGCCGCTCACTTATGAAGCTCACCTTTTCCAGAAAACCTGTCCTAATGTACACTTGCCAGATCCTTCTTAATGCCATCAAAACTGGCCTTTCTCCAATTTAGAATCTCAACCCTAGGTCTAGACCTAATCTTCACCACAGCTCAGTTGAAACTAATGGAGTAATGGTCACTACAATCAAAAGTGTTTCTGTGCACACACTTCTGTCACCTACCTAGCTGGGACCTCTAATGATTATGGAAACTTTTCTGAACATATTTGACAAACTCTATCCAATCTTGTTTTTTTACTGTCTAGGAAATGTTAATACATCTATCACAAAATCACCTATCACAAACTCACTTTTCTTGCTATCTCCAAATCTGCTCCTCTAAATCCCATTGACAATTGGATGGTCTATAATATAATCCCATTTATGTAGTTATTCCCTTCTTATTCCTCACTTCCACCCATATAGCCTGAGTAGGTGAGTCCTCCAGTCTGAGCATTATCACAACATTTTCCCTAATGAGCAATGACACCCTTCCCCCTTTAATATCTCTCCCTTTATCATGTCTAAAATAATGGAACCCCAGAACATTGAGCTGGTAGTCCAGCCCCTCCTGCAACTAAATCTCACTAACGGTTGCAATGTCATAGTTCCCATGCTCATTCACCTTACCTACAAAACTCCTTGCAGTGAAATAGATACAACTCAGAAAACTAGTCTCACCATGCTCAACCTTTCGGTTAAGGATTTAGGATTAACATCTACTTTCCCCAACAACCATTCCACTAACTGTCCTGGCACTATGCGTCCCAATCCCCTGCAAAATAGATAGGTGACAGACTTTTTCCAGGTTTCTAATGCATTTAAGGTGAGAGGGAAAAGTTCAAAGAAGATGAGGGAGCAACTTGTTGTTTTTACAGAGAGCAGTAGGTGCCTGGAATGCATGGTGGTAGATGAGATACGACAGAGCCATTTAAAAGGCAGATGAATGTGCAGGGAATGGAGGGATATGGACATTGTGTAGGCAGAAGGGACTAGTTTAGTTGGACATTTAATTACTAATTGAATTGGTTTAGAATGACTTCATATTCCCAAGCTGTACTATTATAAGTTCTTGTAGTCAATACCCTGGCTAATAAAGGAAAGTATCCCTGCTGTAACACACACAAAATGCTGGGGCCAGATCTCAGCAGAGCTGTGGAAATGAATAAATAGCTGATGTTTTGGGCTGAGACCCTTCTTCAGGACTGGAAAGAAAGGGGGAAAGATGCCAGAGTGAAAAGGAGGGGAGAGGGAAGGAGGATAGCTAGAAGGCGATAAGTGAAATTTGGTGGGTAGGAAAGGTAAAGGGCTGGAGAGGACAAAATCTGCTTGGAGAAGAGAGTAGACCATAGAAGAAAGGAAAGGAGGAGGGGCATCAGGGTGGGGGGAGATGAAAGGCAAGTGAGAAAAGATAAGAGGACAGTCTGGGGGAATAGAAGGAGGGAACTGAGGGGAAAATGTAATTATTAATTTATTGAGATACAGCACGGAATAGGCCCTTCAAGCTGTGCTGTCCAGCAATGCCCCAATTTAATCCAAGCCTAAATACGGGACAATATACCGTGCCCAAATAACCTACCAACTGGTACATCTTTTGACAGTGAGAGGAAACTGGAGCACCTGGAGGACACCTATGCATAGGGAGAAGATACAAACTCCTTACTGGGAGCAGCAGGAATTGAATACATGTCGCAGCTATTGTAAAGCATTGTGCTAACCACTACACTACTGCAAGCTGTTCGGTAGGAGAAATCAAAAAGAGATTTTTTTTTAAACTGGAAGGAGAAATCAATATTCATGCCATCAGGTTGGAGGCTACCCCAATGGAATATAAGGTGTTGCTCCTCCACCCTGAGGGCGGCTTCAACGTAGCACAAGAGGACACGGACCAACATGTCAGAATGGGAATGGGAGTTAGAATTAAAATGTTTGGCCACCATGAAGTTCTGCTTTTGGCAGATAGTGCTCAGTGAAGCGGTCCCCCAATTTATGACAGGTCTCACCAATGTAGTGGATTCTGCATCGGGAGTACCAGGCGCAATAGAAGACAGCAGCAACACTTCACCTGGAAGGTCTGTTTGGGGCCCTGAATGGAGGTGAGGGGGGACGTGAATGAGGAGGTGTAGCACTTTGGTCGCTTTCAGGGATGTGCTGGGAAGAAGACTAGTTGGGAGGGATGAATGGACAAGGGAATCCCTGCAGAAAGCTGGGGGGGCGGCGGCGCGGGGGGAGAGGGGAAGGTAAAGATATATTTGGTGGTAGGTCTGTTTGCAGATGATACCAAGATTGGTGGAGGGGCAGTAGTATTGCATGTTGGAAAACGTATGGTCATGCACATTGGTAGTAGAAGTAAATGGGCGGACTATTTTCTAAATGGGGAGAAAATCCAAAAATCTGAGATGCAAAGGGACTTGGGAGTCTTTGTGCAGGACACCCTGAAGGTTAACTTGCAGGTTGAGTCGGTGGTGAGGAATGCAAATGTAATGTTAGCATTTATTTCAAGAGGTCTAGAACATAAGAGTGGGGATGTGATGCTGAGGTTTCATAAGGCGCTGGTGAAGCCTCACCTTGAGTATTGTGTAGTTTTGGGCTCTTCATCTTAGAAGAGATGTGCTGGCATTGATGATTCCAGGAATGAAAGGGTTATCACACGAGGAACGTTTGATGGCTCTGGGCCTGTCCTTGCTGGAATTCAGAAAGATGGTGTTCTCATTGAAACCTTTCGAAAGTTAGAAGGCCTAAACAGAGTAGATGTGGAAAAGATGTTAGAGAGTCTAGGACAAAAGGGCACAGCCTCAGGATACAGGGGTGTCCATTCAAAACAGAGATGCAGAGAAATTTCTTTAGCCAGAGGGTGGTGAAATTGTGGAATTTGTTGCCATGTACAGTTGTGGAGGCCAGGCCGTTGGGTGTATTTAAGGCATAAATTGATAAATTCTTGACTGGACATTGTATCAAAGGTTACGGGAAGAAGGCCTGGAAATGGGTGTGAGGAGGAGGAAAGAAAAGTATCAGCCATGATTGAATGGCGGAGCAGACTCGATGGGCCAAATGGCCTAATTCTGCTCCTATGCCTTATGGTCTTATGTTTGGCGATGGTGAAGAATGTGTTGGGTGCTGAGGCTCATGGGGGTGATAGGCAAGGACAAAAGGGCTCATCACTGCTAAAGCGGCAGGAAGATGGGGTAAACATAGATATTTGGGAAATGGAGGAGATACCAACGTTAACAAAATACTGGAGGAACTCAGCGGGTCGGGCAGCATCTATGAAAATGAATAAACAGCGCTTTCGAGTCTTACACGATGGAAATAGGCTCTTCAGCTCAACTGGTGGTCCATGCTGAGCAAGATTCTGATCTAAGTTAGTCCCATCTGCTTGTTTGTTCCATATCTCTCAGTCCAATGCACCTGCCTTACCCACACCCTCTGGCAGCAATGAATGCTCACTACCTGCTTTCTCCACAACCTGGTGAGACCACACCTGGAATATTGTGTACAGTTTTGGTCTCCAAATTTGAGGAAGGACATCCTAGCTATGGAAGGAGTGCAATGTAGGTTCACGAGGTTAATTCCCGGGATGGTGGGACTGTGATATGTTGAAAGATTGGAGCAACTGGGGCTGTATACACTGGAATTTAGAAGGATAAGAGGGGATCTGATTGAAACATATAAGATTATTAAGGGATTGGACACGCTAGAGGCAGGAAACTTGTTCCTGATGTTGGGGGAGTCCAGAACCAGAGGCCACAGTTTAAGAATAAGGGGTAGACCATTTAGAATGGAGTTGAGGAAAAACTTTTTCACACAGAGGGTTGTGGTTCTGTGGAATGTTCTGCCTCAGAAGGCAGTGGAGGCCAATTCTCTGGATTCTTTCAAAAAAGAGTTAGATAGAGCTCTTAAAGATAGCGGAGTGAAGGGATATGGGGAGAAGGCAGGAAAAGGATACTGATTGTGGATGATCAGCCATGATCACAGTGAATGGCAGTGCTGGCTCGAAGGGCTGAATGGCCTACTCCTGCACCCATTGTCTGTTGTCTATTAACCACTCCACTAGCTGTCCTGCTAATCTATTTCCCAACCTGCAGCAATATAGTGGTGAATGTCCCCCGCACCCTGCTGCACACCATTACCACCCTGCGACAGTTTAGCACTGTGCCCTCACCATGAGGTGCTCCAGAACTGTGTGGTACTGCCTCACAGTAGCTGTTTCCGCCTCCTTGCACAAGGTCCTCAGTGAGGTTCTCGCCTCCTCCGAAGTGGAGCTCATTTCCTGTGGACAGGGAGGGAGAGCATTAGGTGTCTCTGTGTGTCTCCCCTCACTCCACTCCCCCAGGGTCTCTTTGTCTCCATTTCTCGGTGCTTGTCCTCTGCTTCTGCCCTCAGGCACCCAGTAAAGGATGCCCAAAGATCCCAGTCCCCCTCCACAAAACCAGGGGTAACCCCTCCCTCTCAGTACAGCATGGCACACCCAGTGTGTTTGGTGCCCAGGAACAGTAGGAGTACACTGGGTTACGCCCCTATACGGAAAGGGGACGGGGAAGAAAACCTCCCAGAGCCCTGTGGTAGTGCCTCACAGTGGTTGCTTCTGCCTCCTCGCACAAGGTCATCAGTGAGGCCCTTGCCTCCCCCAAAGCGGAAGAAGGGGTTGACTGAGTTGTCCCATCACACTGGAGGAAGGGTGTGACTTTATTCTGCATTCTGTTTTTGTTTACCTTGTTCTACCTCAATGCACTGTGCAATGAACTGATGGGTTAGAACAGCACGCAAGACAAGCTTTCACTGTACATCTCTACGTGAAACAATAATAAACTAATTTCAGTTCTAATTCTGCCCCTGCCCGGACTTCATTCCTCCACTGATTTCTGTCCTTTCCACTGCCTGGATCTCCCTCCTGTGACCCATCTTCCCAACGCCGCTCCTGTCCACCCCACTTCCTCCATCAAACCACCCTCCAGGACAGCGCTCCCCACCTCCGCCAACAGAAGATACCTTCAGTAACAGCTGCAGTAGAACATCCTTGTCGAAGGGGATGAAGTGTTCCTCATAGTCGTCCGGCATCTGCTCCGGCTCCTCAGGATTCACTCCTTCCCCGTGTGATGCAGAGTCACCGACCCTCACTCTGTTACCACTCAGTAGGGAGTAACCGACCCTCACTCCTGCCAGCTGCGTTCCAGACTGATTGGTTCTCACTCTGTCACCCCTCGACAGAGTGTTACCAACACTCGCCACTCTGCTCTGCGATCCGGTGTCAATGACCCTCAATCCTCTGGCTCTCAGCTGCGCCACCGTTGCCCAGGGGAGCCAAACCGGGATCCAGTGGGGCGGGAGAATGAGCGCAGTGCGGAGAGATGCCGGGAAACGGAGCATCCTGCCGGAAGGAGGAATGAAGAAGTGAATGACCAACCAAGGAGGAAGGTGGAGACCTACGCTACCCCTACCAGGGACTCTCTTCCTCTTTTTGTACAGGGGAGTGATCCAATCTACTCGCACTGATCCTAGGCACCAAACAAGCTTCAAGTTCCTGGCTGTTGATATCTCAGAGGATCTATCCTGGGCCCAGCATGTTGATACAATCACAGGGAAGGCACACCAACAGCTCATTACTACCTTCAGGGAGGACGTACAAGAGCATAACGATCCACACTCACAACTCAGGAAGTTTCTTCCCCTCTGTTGTCAGATTCCTGAATGGTCCATGAACACTACCTCGCCATTATTCTTTTGCAGAGCTTTTTTTTTTAAATGTAGCTTATAGTAATTAGTTATGCCTGCACTGGACTAATACCAGAAAATGACAAATTCCACGATTTGCATCAGTGGCAATAACCCTGATTCTGAGTTCAGTGCAACAGGAATAGGGCTGAAGGTGGAGGCAGATATGGTAGAGGTGTTTAAGAGGCTCTTAAGCATATGACTGTGGAGGGAATGGGGTGATATGGACATTGTGCAGGCGGAAGGGATTAGTTTAAATACCAGTTCAATTAGCTCGGCACATTTCATTGGTTTTTCACTCAATCCTGGAACACCTAGACAGCAAAGATGCAAACATCAGGATGTTTTGTCTACAGCTTGGCAATAAGTACTATCATCACCTCGAAACTAACCAATAAGCTTCAAGACCTTGGCCTCAATATCTCTTTGTACAATTGGATCCTCGATTTCCTCACTTGCAGACCCCAATCAGTTCGGATTGGCAATGACATTTCCTCCACAATCTCCAAGCCCTGTTCCTCTCTTCCTCCAACCCACACAGACAACAGTCCTTCGGCCCCAGGACAGGCCTCCCCAGCGGAGTCACAGAGATTTGCACGCCTGACTCCATCCAACAGGGCTTGACTTCCAGACTTCCAAGTCGACCCTTGGGCCGTGATCCTTGGCATCGATTCCAGGATACGCCAGTCATTGAACACTAGGCATTGAGCTCTGGACTTGACTGGACACTAGGCCTCAAACATCTCTACTGTAAGCCCAGGGGGTCATTCAAACTCCTTCTTCTTGCCCACAAGGAACTCCAACTCCACAACCCACTGACAAGTCAGGTAAAGATAATAAAGACAAGTATCCCTTGTATGTGCTTTAGAGTCCCTGTGAATGTTCAAAGTACAGAGGGATATAGACCCCAACCCCTCACCATGATTCCATCCCCTTTGGAGTGACCATCCAGAAGACAAAATACAGGACTAATTAAACAGGATTAATGCCAGTGTGGAGGAACAGTATCCTCAATAGAATCCTCAAAGTTGCCGCGCAAGTTGATTGGGTTGTTCAGGTGTGTATTGGCCTTCATCACTTGAAGGATTGAGTTCAAGTACCATTAGGTAATGTTGCAGCTCTATACAACCCAAATGTGGAACATTTTGTGTTCAATTCTGATTGCCCTATTATAGGATGCGGAAGTTTTTAGACAGGGTGAAGATCTGACTGGATTAGAAAGAATACCTTATGAAGAAAGGTTGAGTGAGCTAGGGCATTCCTCACCCTGCCAGGGTGCTGAGAGAGGGAACATTTACAAAACTCTTACATGGATGATAGGAAGATGTTGGGTGATGGAGGAGGGAAGGTTTAGATTGATCTTAGCGTAGATTAGTAGGTCAGCACAGTAGCGTAGTGGTTAGCAAAATGCTTTACGGTACCAGTGACCCGAGTGTAATTCCCACCACTGTCTATAAGAGGTTTGTACCAAATCCCCATAACCGAGTGGGTTTTCTCCATCTGCACTGGTTTCCTCCTGCAGTCTAAAGAGATGCCAAGTTGCCCCATGGTTAAACCGGGGGTTGCTGGGTGGTGCGACTTGAAGGGCCAGGAGGGTCTATTCTGCGCTGTATCTCAATAAATAAATACTGTAAACAAACAAATACCATGGGCAAAATGCTGTGTGTTGGAATGTTTCCACGTTCTTTAGGGTTGGGAAAGATGTACTCCATGATGCATTGGCAGAGTTCACTGTTCTCTGCAGCTTCTTAGCTTCCCGTATTTTGAATTGCAGTCCCCGACAGTCAGGAAACTTACATCTGTTAAAGTGTTCAGTGACACGTCAGATTTTACATCACCAACATGTCATGAAATTTGTTGTTATGCAGCAGCAATACATTGCAATGCATAATAATAAAAACTATAAATTACACCGTCTACATTTTAAAAAGTTAAATACATGATGCAAAAAGAGAAACAAAAAAAGAAAAAAAGTGAGGTAGCGTTCGTGGGTTCGATGTCCATTCAGAAATCTGATGGCAGGGGTAAGAACCTGTTCCTGAATTAATTGTTGAGTGTGCATCTTTAGGCTCCTGGACGTCCTCCCTGATGGTAACAATGAGGAGAGGGCATGTCCTTGGTGATGGGGATCCTTAATAATGGATACCACCTTTTTAAGGCATCACTCCTTGAAGATGCCCTAGACGCCAGGGAGGCTATTGTCCACGATGGAGCTGACAGAGCTCGCAACTTTCTGCAGCTTATTTCAATGCTGTGCTATGCCTCCCTATACCAGACAGTGATGCAGCCAGTTAGAATGCTCTCCATTGTACATTTGCAGAAATTTGCAAAAGGTTTTGGTAACATACCAAGTCTCCTCAAATTCCTGATGAAATATAACCACTTTATATATAGCCTTTGTAGCTTATCGATATGCTGGGCCCAGGGTAGTTCCTCAGAGGTGATAACATTCAGGAACCTCCGAAGAAAGTAAAGACACTGGCACACCTCCTTTGTGATTACATCTAAGTGCTGAGCTCATGACAGGTCATCTGATGTGTTAATGCTCAGGAGTTTAAAACTGCTGGCTCCCTCAACCACAGTTCCCCCAATGTAGATTGGCACATGTTCATCCCCTTTTCATTTCCTGAAGTCAACAGTCAGCTCTGTGGTTTTAATGAGGTTGACAGAAAGGTTTTGGTTGTAGCACCACTGAAACAACTGTCATCTGTGCCCTACGTTGGGCACTCTGACAAATCTTTATAAATGTAATGTGGAGATCATTCTGACTGGTTGCATTACTGCCTGGTATGGAGGCTCCAAAGCATAGGATCGCAAGAGGCAATTCCAAAGTTTCATACGCTGACAGAGAGGTTCATCAGGAGTTTGAGGAGAGTCACTAAAGACTCTAGAGCAAATTTCTAGGGTTACCCATAGCCCTCTATTTTTCTGAGCTCCATGTACCCGTCCAGGAGTCTCTTAAAAGATCCTATCGTATCTGCCTCCACCACCGTTGCCGGCAGCCCATTCCACGCACTCACTACTCTCTGCGTTTTAAAAAAAAACAAACAAACTTACCCCTGATATCTCCTCTGTACCTACTTCCCAGCACCTTAAAACTGTGCCCTCTCGTGCTAGCCATTTCAGCCCCGGGAAAAAGCCTCTGACTATCCACACGATCAATGCCTCTCATCATCTTATACGAAGGCAAGCAATGGGAAAGAGTTGCACCATCTTTCAAGTGGACCAATTGACAACCAGCACAGCAGAAGCGGCTTCCAACCAACAAGTAAAGTAACCCTTCGCATTAAACTACCCCATCATTTCTTTTTTCCCTATTCTATTTATTTACATATGTAATTTACAGTAATGTTAAATTGGGAATCACAAATTTAGAGGCAGGAAAGTTGTTTCCACCAGTGGGTGAGAGTAGAACTAGGGGACACAGCCTCAAGATTTGGGGGAGTAGATTTAGGACGGAGATGAGGAGGACCTGCTTTCCAAGAGAGTGGTGAATCTGTGGAATTCTCTGCCCAATAAAGCAGTGGAAGGCTACCTCAGTAAATATATTTAAGACAAGTTTGGATAGATTTTTGCATAGTAGGGGAATTAAGGGTTATGGGGAAAAGGCAGGTAGGTGGAGATGAATCCAAGGCCAAATCAGCCATGATCTTATTGAATGGCAGAGCAGGCTCGATGGACCAGATGGCCGACTCCTGCTCCTATTTCTTATGTTCTTCAACAGATGTACTGTAGAGTGCATTCTAACCAGCTGTATCACCGACTGGTACGGGCTACGGGCTGTCGTGGAGTGGGAAGGCACTGCACAGAATTGCAATTGACAACTTTCTGCAGTCTACGCAGTCAACTCCATCATGGGCACTCGTCTCCGTAGTATCCAGGACATTTTCAAGGAGCGATGCCTCAAAAAGGCGGCATCCATCATTAAGAACCCCCATCACCCAGGACAAGCCCTCTTCTCATTGCTACCATCAGGGTGGAGGTACAGCTACCTGAAGGCACACACTCAACTATTCAGGAACAGCTTCTTCTCCTCCTCCATCAGATTTCTGAATGGACATTGAACCCATGAACACTAACTACTTTTTTGCATTACTTATTTACAGTAATTCAGGTTTTTCTCTATTATGTATTGCATTGTATTGCTTCTGCAAAGTTAACGTTTCACGACATATGCTATTGATATTAAACCTGATTCTGTTGTCATTTACTTTCAGTTTATTATTTATTTATTGAGATACAGAGCAGAATAGGCCTTACCAGCCCTTTGAGCTGCACTGCCCAGCAATCTCCCGATTTAACCCTGGCCTAATCTCTGAACAATTTATAATGACCAAATAAGCTACCAACCGGTATGTCTCTGGACCGTGGGAGGAAATCAGAGCACCTGGAAAAAAAACACGCGTTCTCAGGGATGGCGTACAGACTCCTTACAGGCAGCAATCAGTGGGAATTGAACGCAGTTCGCTGGTAGTATAAAGTGTTGTGCCAACCACTAAATTACCTGCCACCTCAATTATCTGGATTATGTACAATTTAAGGGTACATCAGTTTATGGTTTGTCATGTATTGTGCTGCTATTGTAGAAAGCTAATTTTCATGATATTTAGATCCTAATTTTTCGTTTGGAGGTATTCATGTATGGTTGAATGACAATTAAACGAACTAATGATAATAAACTCAAAGTCGCATTTGAAACTTCAATCTTGCTGCCGGCTCTTCTCCCACTACAACTGCGCAGTGCGGACAGCGGCCGTTCACTCTGCCAATGCGGTTGCGCTGTGGCTGCAGCTGGGCAACAATACACCGGCACCTCGGCAACAGCACTTGCGCAGTGCCGACGTCACATGGCAGACAGCCGGCACCCCAGCTAGTCCTCCTCGTTACAAGGTGGCTGTGCGGTGTGGGCGGGGGCCATTCACTGCCGCCGCCTGCCCCGTCCATACAGTGGGACTGCGATTTGGTGGCGGATTTACGGCAGGAAAGAAGGAAGAAACGACGAGGTGGGGCCGGGACACGAGCGTGTTTACCTGTCGTGAGGCGGGGGGAGGCCCGTCAGGGATGTCGGAGCCGCCGACTACGGCCCCGGCCCGGCCGCTCTATCACGAGCGCCAGCGTCTCGAACTGTGTGCCGCGCATGCGCTCAACAACCTGCTGCAACGCCGCGCCTTCGGCAAGGATGAGCTGGACCGTCTGTGCTACAGGTAACCTGGCAACCGGCCGCGAAAGTGATGGCGGTTAGTGGGGTAGGGTCGTGTGGGGAGGGGCCAATAAGAAGACGGTAGTAGGAGGAAAGTTTTTGGAAAGACCAATAGAAAGAGGGGACGTAGGGAAAGGGGCCAATGGGAAGGAGCGAATGGTGGCCAAAGGGAGGAGGGAAGAGGAAGGGGAGTACGGAAGGGGCGGGGAAAGGGGGAAGGACAGCCAATAGGAAGGGGAATAGGGTTAGAGCGGGCTAATAGGAGGGGGAAGGGGTAAGGGAGGCCAATGGGAGGGGAAAGGGGGTAGGGGAGGTCAATAGGAGGGGGAAGGGAGGCCAATGGGAGGAGAAAGGGGATAAGGAAGGCCAGTGGGAGGGGGAAGGGGGTAAAGGGAGGCCAATGGGAGGGGGAAGTGAGTAAGGGAGGCCAATGGGAGAGAAGGGAGGACCAATGGGAAGGGCAGACGGAAGGGGGAAGAGAAGGCTAATGGGAGGGGTTGGAGGGGGAGAGGAAGGCCAACGGGAGGGGGAGAAAGGGGAGCCAATGGAAGTTGGTAGAGGGGAGGATTGGAGGGGGGTAAGGAAAAACAATTGTAGGGAAGCCAATGGAAGTGTGAAAAGGTAAGGGGTAGCGATCGGAAGGGTGGATGAGGGGGTAAGGGAGGGCAGTGTGGGCTAATGGGAGGAAAAACTTTTAAAGGTTCATGACGCTCTACCGGAATAAATTCCTGCACATCTCACTTCTAAAGAGATGGCCCATTATTGTGAGGTTGTGCCCTCGGATCTGAGACATTCCTCCTGATGGAAACATCAGCTCCATGTCCGCTTGATCCAGACCTGTCAATATAACAATAAGTACTTTATTGATCCCGAGCAGAGAGTTATTTGTTACAGCAGCAACATTTAAAACAGACTTAGCAATAATAATAAATTATAAGTCTAATAATAATAACTAATAATAAAGTAGAGATTAATAATAATATGCACAAAATATATATATATATATATATATATTAGGTAGGTTTGAGCGACATCTCCCTCCTGAGTACAGGGCCAGGCCCGGAGACATCAAATGCTCCTCATATGTTAAGCCTTTCATTTCGGGATCATTCTTGTGAACCTCTTCCATAGCTACGAAGCCCAAAATTGTTCACAATCCTCCAGATGTGGTCTGACCAATGCCTTACAAAATCTCTGTATTATCTCTTGCTTCTATATTCTGGTCCTTGAACTGGATCCCCGTGGAACTCCACTAATCACAGATCTCCGGCTTGAATGAGTGAGTCCCTTCAACCACAACCCTCTGTCTTCTATGTGCAAGCTACTTCTGAATCCAAACAACCAATTTGATGCAGATCCTATACATCTTAATCTTATGGGTTAGCCTCCCATGAGAGACTTTGTCAATTGCCGTACAAAGATCCATGTAGACAATATCCGTTGCCATAAATCTCTCTCGTCCCCTTGTCAAAGAGCTCAATTGAGTTGGTAAGGCATGGCCTGACCCACAGAAAGCCAGGCTGGCAGTCCCAAATTTGACCATGGGTTTCCAAATGCTCATATATCCTATTCTGAATAATTTTCTCCAGCAATTTTCCTGCAACTGTTGAGTTTATTGTCATCTGCACAAGTACATGTATTCACAGGTGCAATGAAAAACTGAGTTGCAGCAGCATCTCAGGGCCATCATGGAAACCAGCTTCCCCTCTGTCCACTCTTGTGTATATTTCTCGGTAAAGCGGCCCACATACCTAAAGCCCTCATCCACCCCGGACATTCTCTCTTCTCCCCTCTTCCCATTGGGCAAATGATATAAATGCACGTATCACCAAGTTCAAGGACAGCTTTTACCCAGCTGTTATTGAACTATTAAATGGTTCCCTACTTTGATAAAATGGACTCTTGACTTCACAATCTATCTCGTTGTAAACCTTCCACCTTATTGATTACTTGCAGTGCGCTTTCTCTGTTACACTTTATTCTGCATTCTGTTATTGTTTTGCTATGTTCTACGTCAATTCCCTGTGTAATGATCTGATCTGTATAAACAGAGTCCAAGATGAGCCTTTCGCTGTATCTCAGTACCTGAGAGAATAAATCAATTCCAATATTCTACGGTTGTACTGTGAAGAGCATTCTTACTAGTTGCGTCAACGCCTGGTATGGAGGGGGTCGCTGCACAGGATCGGAAGAAGCTTCAGAGGGTTGTAAACTCAGCCAGCTCCATCATGGGCACTAGCCTCCCCAGTATCCAGGACACCTTCCAAGAGGCGATGCCTCAAAAAGGCGGCATTCATCATGAACAACCCCCTTCACCCAGGACATGCCCTCTTCTCACTGCCACCATCAAGATGGAAGTACAGGAGTCTGAGGACACACACTCAACATTTCAGTAACAGCTTCTTCCCCTCCGCCATCAGATTTCTGAATGGACAATGAACACAATCTCAGTATTATTTTTCCTCTCTTTTTTGCAGTACTTATTTTTTATATATACTTACTGTAATTTATAGTTTTTATTATTAAGTATTATAATAATAATAATGCAGCAAAACAAAAAAATTCATGGCATACGTCAAATTCTGAAAATTCAAAGTTCGAAGTAAAAATTATTATCAAGATCATCATAGGCAGCTCTGAGATTCTGATTCAATACTAATAATAAATATAGCATCATAAAGCAGAAGCAACATTCACAAGAAAAGCATAAATTAAACATACCGTAAGTTTTTACAGGAGAAAACAATTAGAACGATAAAGTAAACACGAGGAATTCTGCAGACGCTGGAAATTCAAGCAACACACATCAAAATTGCTGGTGAACACAGCAGGCCAGGCAGCATCTCTAGGAAGAGGTACAGTCGACGTTTCAGTCCGAGACCCTTCGTCAGGACTAACTGAAGGAAGAGCTAGTGAGAGCTTTGAAAGTGGGAGGGGGAGGGGGAGGGGGAGGGGGAGGGGGAGATCCAAAATGATAGGAGAAGACAGGAGAGGGAGGGATGGAGCCAAGAGCTGGACAGGTGATTGGCAAAAGGAATATGAGAGGATCAGGGGACAGGAGGCCCAGGGAGAAGGAAAAGGGGGAGGGGGGAAAAACCCAGAGGATGGGCAAAGGGTATAGTCAGAGGGACAGAGGGAGAAAAAGGAGAGAGAGAGAAAGAATGTGTGTATATAAATAAATAATGGATGGGGTACGGGAGGGGGGAGGCGGGGCATTAGCAGAAGTTAGAGAAGTCAATGTTCATGCCATCAGGTTGGAGGTTACCCAGACGGAATATAAGGTGTTGTTCCTCCAACCTGAGTGTGGCTTCATCTTTACAGTAGAGGAGGCCGTGAATAGACATATAGACATAACAATAAAGTATCCATTTCAGTGGAGGTTGTTCACTGTGGTCATACTGTTGCTAAATTGTGGGGTTAGAGTTTTGCCAGTTGGTTCAAGAGACTGATGGTTGAAGGGAAGTAGCTGTTCCTGAACCTGGTGTGGGTCTTCAGGCTTCTGTACCTCATTCCTGAAGGTAGCTGTGAGAAGATGGTATGGCCCCAACGGTGGCAATCTTTGATGGTGGATGTGTGGATGTGTCAGCTTTTGTCGTCTTGAGGCAACGCCTCCTGCGGATACTACTGATGCTGGAAATGGATGTGCCCATGATGTATTTGGCTGAGTTCACCAATCCCTGTAACTTCTTGTGATCCGGTGCATTCGAATTGCCCTACCAGACTGTGATGCATCCAGTCAGGATACTTTCGACAGAATATCATTAACCTCCTAAGAAAGTGGAGATACTGGCATGCCTTCCTTGAGATTGCATCCATGTACTGGGTCCCACCTCTAAAGAATTTGAAGAGATTTGTCAGACAAGATCTGGTCTCTCCACCCTTACAGGCTGTCCCCGGACGCTATGCTCAACCCCCACCGCAGCATGCTGGGTACCGGCAACTATGACGTCAACGTGCTGATGGCAGCTCTCCTGTCTGAGGGGCTGGCAGCTATCTGGTGGGACAAACGCAGGTACTCCTCCTCCCCTCGACTCCTATCTTCCTTGCCGCACGTGTCAGTCCCCAAAAGATCTGGGAGGCTGGATGCAGAGATGGGGCAGGGGAGGATGTGGGATGTGGGTCACGTGCAATGATGAGGTGGTGCGCTTGCGGATCGGAGGGAGTACTTGATAAGATGAGGGGCGTACGTGGAGATGAAGGCATGAAGGCAGAGCTGATGGTGCACGTGGCACGTAAGCTGAGACTGTGCATAGTTTAACAGTACAGGACAGGATGTTTTGCCAAACTAGTTAAGCTAGTAAGTAAATGGCCTAACTAGACTAATCCCTTCTTCCTACATGATGTCCATTGACTTCCATTCCCTGCTCATCCATATGTCCATCTTAACAGCCTCTTGAATCATATCTGCTTCCTCCAGCGCCCCTGGCAGCGCATTCCCAGCACTCACCACTCTGTGTTTTTGAAAAAAATACTTTCCCAGCACAAACAACAGGAATTCTGCAGATGCTGGAAATTCAAGCAACACACATCAAAGTTGCTGGTGAGCGCAGCAGGCCAAGCAGCATCTGTAGGAAGAGGTGTAGTCGACGTTTCAGGCCGAGACCCTTCGTCAGGACTAACTGAAGGAAGAGTGAGTAAGGGATTTGAAAGTTGGAGGGGGAGGGGGAGATCCAAAATGATAGGAGAAGACAGGAGGGGGAGGGATAGAGCCAAGAGCTGGACAGGTGATAGGCAAAAGGGGATACGAGAAGATCATGGGACAGGAGGTCTGGGAAGAAAGACGGGGGGGGGGGGCACCCAGAGGATGGGCAAGAGGTATATTCAGAGGGACAGAGGGAGAAAAAGGAGAGTGAGAGAAAGAATGTGTGCATAAAAATAAGTAACAGATGGGGTACGAGGGGTAGGTGGGGCCTAGCGGAAGTTAGAGAAGTCGATGTTCATGCCATCAGGTTGGAGGCTACCCAGACGGAATATAAGGTGTTGTTCCTCCAACCTGAGTGTGGCTTCATCTTTACAGTAGAGTTCCCCCCCCCCCCCCATCTTTCTTCCCGGACCTCCTGTCCCATGATCCTCCCGTATCCCCTTTTGCCTATCACCTGTCCAGCTCTTGGCTCTATCCCTCCCCCTCTTGTCTTCTCCTATCATTTTGGATCTCCCCCTCCCCCTCCAACTTTCAAATCCCTTACTCACTCTTCCTTCAGTTAGTCCTGACGAAGGGTCTCGGCCTGAAACGTCGACTGCACCTCTTCCTACAGATGCTTCTTTCCCAGCACATCCCCTTTGACCTTTCCCCCTTCACCTTAAATGCAAGACCCTGATCGTCTTAAAGATGCTGACTGTCTACTCTTATCCTGTGACCCCTCTTCTTGTGAGACGGGCAAGGCTCACTGTCCATTCTTTCCCCCCTCCGTGATGACTCTTCCCACATCTCATCGATGTGCTGGTCCAGATAAATCACGACTGGATTGGTGCTGGCACACACCGCTGGTACTACCCTACCAAGAATGCAGGCTCTTGCCCCCTCTCCCCACCACCAACCTGTAACTCTGCCCCCTCCCATTGCCTCCCTGTCCACAGCAGGAGGTCCACCAGGATTCTGCCGAGATTAGAGGGCATTAGTCATAGCCTTAAAAAAGTACAGCTCAGAAACAGGTCCTTTGGCCTATCTAGTCCATGCCAACCCATATCCCTACCAGCCATGTACCTATCCAAACTTCTGTTAAATGTTGAAATTGAGCTTGCATGCACCGCTTGTGCTGGCAGCTCATGCCACACTCTGACGCCCTCAGGTTCTCCTTAAACTTTTCACCTTCCACCCTCAATCCATAACCTCTAGTTGTAGTCACACCCAACCTCAGTGGAAAAAGCCTGCGTAAATTTATGCTATCTATACCCCTCATAATTTTGTATACTTGTATCAAATCTCCCTTCAATCTTAAATGTTCCAAGGAATAAAGTCCTAACCTATCCAATCTTACCTTATAAGGAGAGGTTGAACAAATTTGTTTTGTTTTCTTTGGAGCAGAGGAGACTGAGGGGAAACCTGACAAGAGTTTTATAAGATTATGAGAGGTGTAGATATTGTAGACAATGGTCCCAACATATCCACTCTCTCCTGAACAGTCCCAGCCTATCAACTCTCTTCTTGTAAATCAAGCCCTCCAGAGAAACACATACAAGAACAAGAGGAACTCAGCAGGTCAGGCAGCATCTTTGGAAAAGAACAAACAGTCGATTTTTCGAGTTGAGACTCTGGAATTGAAGGGTTAAGAGTCCAGAATAAGAAAGTGGGAGGGGAATGAGCACAACCTGGCAGGTGATGGCTAAGACCAGGTGAGGGGGATGAAGTGAGAAGCTGGGAGGTGATAGATGGAAAAGATAAAGGGCTGAAGAAGGAATCTGATAGGAGAGGAGAGTGGCCCATGGGAGAAAGGGAAGAGGAGGGGCACCAGGGGAACGTGAAAGGCAAATGAGAAGAGGAGAAAAGGTAAGAAGGGAGCCAGAATGGGGAATGGGAGAAAAGAGAAGCAGGAGGGGGAAGAATTACTGGAAAATAGAGAAATTGATGTTCTTACTGTCAGGTTGAAGGCTACCTAGATGGAATATGAGGTGTTGCCTCATCGCGGTAGTAGAGGAGGCTATGGACCGACATGTCACAATTGGAATGGGGATTGGAATTAAAACAGTTGGCCACTTGGAAGTCCTGCTTGTTGAGGATGGAGCAAAGGTACTTGACAAAGCGGTCCGCAATCTACGGTATGTTGAGTCTCACCAATATAGAGGAGACAGCACAGGGAGTGCTGGACCTCCAGTTTCAGGAACACCCTCATGAATCTGAAGATCAGAATGAGCTGTCAACCCAAGAAGTGCTCGATTTCAATGGTTAAGAGAAGTTTGGATAGGTATATGAATGTAGAGGTATGGAGGGCTATGGTCCTGGTGGAGGTGTCTGGAAGTAGGTAGTTTAAATGGTTCAGCACTGACTAGATGGGCCAAAGGGTTCCTGTGCTGTACTTTTCTATGATTCTAAAATCTATTTTGCACCCTTTCCAGCTTAATCTGGTCTTTCCCACAGAACTATACGCAATATGCCTAATGTGGTCCCTTCTGTTTTATAAGGTGCTGGTTAGACCGCATCTGGATTATTGCACTCAGTTCTGGTCACTTCCATCACAGGGAGGAGGTGGAGAATTTGGCGAGGGTACAGAAGGGGTTCGCTGGGATGCCGCCTGGATTTGAGAGCATGTACCTCCTGCTTCGACTTCTCTCTTCTCCATAAGGAGAGGTCAGACAAACTTGGGTTGTTTTCTCTGGAGCAGCAGAGGCTGGGGGGAGACCTGATAGAGGTTCATAAAATTACGAGAGGCGTTGACAGAGTAGATAACTAGTATCTTTTTCTCCAGGGTGGAAATGTTGAATACTAGAGGCCAAGTTTTTTTTACACAGTGGGTGGTGGGTATCTGGAATGCCCTGCATTGATGGTAGAGGCAGATACAAAAGCAGCATGCAACAGGCACGTGATTGCGCAGGGAATGGAAGGAGGTTGAGGGATTAGATTAATTTGACCTCGTGAGTGGTCGGGTGTAGACAATCAGGAGGAGCATAGATTGAACAGTCTATAGTCATAGTCATACTTTATTGATCCCGGGGGAAATTGGTTTTCGTTACAGTTGCACCACAAATAATTAAATAGTAATTTGTAAATTATCCTATTTTCCAGGGTTGGGGAATCAAGAACTAGAGGACACAGGTTTAGCATGAGAGGGCAGAGATTTAATATAAGAACTGAGAGACAACTTGCTTTTTAACATAAAGGGTGGTGCTTATTTTCGACAAGCTATCAGAGGAAGTGATTGAGGCAGGTACGCTAACAGCATTTAAGAGAAACTTGGACAGAAACAAGTGTAGGAAAGAGACAGAAGAATATGGGGCAAAGGAGACAAACTTAGATGGAGGTATTGGATGGCAGGGATGAATTTGGCTGAAGGGCCAGTTTCCATTCTTTGTGACTCTGTCTAGATATGATGGGCAAAAGGACCTTGTCCTGTGCTGCCCTACAATGTGAGCTGCCAACAGCTCCTGTTAGCCATCATGTGCCCTTCTCTGCACTTCCTGCTCCCCTGTACTAATCTTCTCTCTCTCCTTCTCCCTCCCTCCCACCTCTGCTCCCTTCCCCCTCTTCCCCATCTCTCCCCTTATCACCCCTCTACCATTCATCCCCATCTCTCCATCCTCACCCTCTCACCCCTCTCTACTATCCCTCTTGACTAAAACACCCTTTGACCAAAACACCGCTCTCTCCCAACCACCCCTCTCTCAACCACCTTCCTCCCTCCCACTCTCTACACCACCCCTCTCTCTCCCCCTCCCTCTCTCTCCTCTCCCTCCTCCACCCTTCCCCCACCCCTCTTGCCCCTCCCCCACCACTCTCCCCACTTATCACTCACTCTCCACCCACCCTCTCCCCACCACCCACTCTCTCCCCACCACCCACTCTCTCTCCACCACCCACTCTCTCTCCACCACCCACTCTCTCCACCACCCACTCTCTCCACCACCCACTCTCTCCCCACCACCCTCTCCCCACCACCCACTCTCTCTCCACCCACTCTCTCCCCACCACCCTCTTTCTCTCCACCCATCCGCTCCCCACCACCCACTCTCTCTCCACCCACGCGCTCCCCACCACCCACTCTCTCTCCACCCACTCTCTCTCCACCCACCCACTCCCCACCACCCTCTCCCCACCACCCTCTCCCCACCACCCTCTCCGCCCACCATCCACTCTCACCTTCCCCTCTCTCACCTTCCCCTCTCTCACCCCTTCTCTCTCACCCCTTCTCTCTCCTCCCCCCTCTCTCCTCTCTCTCTCTCCCCCTCCCCTCCCCTCCCCCTTTCATCCCCTCTCTCCCCCTCCCTTCCCATCTTTTCTCGATCTTACCTCTTTCTTCCTGCTCTCCTACCTTCCCCCCACCACCCTATTTACCCTCTCCCCTTTTCTTGTCTCTCTCCTGCTTCTCTCTGCTTCTATCCCTCCTTCCTCTCTCCTCCTCCTCCTCTCTCCTCTCTGTACTTCCTCCACCCCCACCCCAGGTCCCTGGGCAGTCTGGATCTCAGCCGGGTCCTGGGCTTCATCCTTAACATCCCGTCCAATGTGTCTCTGGGCCCAGTGACTCTGCCCATCCGCCGCCAGCATTGGGTGGCTGTTCGGCCCGTCCATGGGTCCTACTACAACCTCGACTCCAAGCTCAAAGCCCCCGCTGCTATCGGCTCTGAGGCTGAGCTCAGGTGAGTGGGGTGGTGGGGTTTGGGATGGGAAAGTTGGGGGAGGGGGGTAGATGAGGGTTGACATGGAGGTGGTGGCCTGTGCAGCCTACCCTCCAGCCCCTTTTGTTTACGTCCCTTCCCTATCTCTGTAATCCCTGTATTCTCAGTCCATTCTGTTCAAACCCCCTTCCTTCTGTAACCCCTACACTCCCCATCCTCTTGCTCAAATCCCTCTCTCGCTCCGTTCCTCTCTGTAACCCCTTACATTCCCAGTCTCCCAGTTCAAAACCCTCCTTTGCCCCCTCCCTGTCCCTGTAACCTCTATACTCCCCATCCTCCTGTTCAAACCCTTCTCTCGCTCCTTCCCTATTTCTGTAAACTCTACACTCCCCAAACTCCTGATCAAACCTCTCCCTCGCCCCCCCATCTATCTTTGTAACCCCTACTCTCTCTGTCCTGCTATTCAAATCTCTGTTACCCCACATTCTCATGCCTTCTGTTCAAACCCCTCCCTCGTCCCTCCCTATCTGTGTAACCTACACTCCCCGTCACCCCGTTCAAAACCCTCCCTAGCCCACCCATTTATCTCTGCAATCCCTACACTCTCCATTCTCCTGTTCAACCCTTCCCCAGCCCTCCCTATCTCTGTAACTTTTACACTCCCTATCCTCCTATTCAAACCCCTCCCTCATCCCTTCCCTGTATCTGTTAACCCCCACACTCCCTATCCTCCTGTTCAAGCCCCTGCCTATCTTTATAACCCCCTACACTCCCCATCCTCCTGTTCAAACCCCTCCTTATCTCTTTTAACCCCTACACTCCCCATCCTCCTGATCAAACCCCTCCCTCGCCTCCTTCTTATCTCTGTAACCCCTACACTCCCCATCCTCCTGTTCAAACCCCTCCTTATCTCTTTTAACCCCTACAGTCCCCATCCTCCTGTTCAAACCCCTCCTTATCTCTTTTAACCCCTACAGTCCCCATCCTCCTGTTCAAACCCCTCCTTATCTCTTTTAACCCCTACAGTCCCCATCCTCCTGTTCAAACCCCTGCCTATCCCTGTAACCCCCTACACTCCCCATCCTTCTGACCAAACCCTCCTCCTTCTTATCTCTGTAACCCCTACACTCCCCATCCTCCTGTTCAAACCCCTCCTTCACCTCCTCCCTATCTCTGTAGTCCGTAGACTCCCCATTCTCCTGTTCAAACCCCTCCTTCGCCTCCTCCCTATCTCTGTAGTCCGTAGACTCCCCATTCTCCTGTTCAAACCCCTCCTTCACCTCCTCCCTATCTCCGTAGTCCGTGCACTTCCCACTCTCCTGTTCAAACCCCTCCTTCGCCTCCTCCCTATCTCCGTAGTCTGTGTACTTCCCATTCTCCTGTTCAAACCCCTCCTTCGCCTCCTCCCTATCTCCGTAGTCCGTGCACTTCCCATTCTCCTGTTCAAACACCTCTCTTGCCCTTCTCCCTATCATTGAAACCCTTACACTTCCCATCCTCCGGTTCAAACCCCTCCTTCGCCTCCTTCCTGTCTCTGTAGCCCCTACATTCACCATCCTCCAGTTCAAACCCCTCTCCCTAACTCTGTAACCTCTATATTCCCATTGATCCTGTTCAAAACCCTCCCTGACCCTCTCCCACCACTACCCCTTTGCTTATGGTCACATGCTTCTTTGTGTGGTTTAGCCCAACGGTTCTGTGCATTTCTGTAGTGTGAAGCTACCGTCTTGAGAACTGATGCTGGTTTGGCTGTTTTGTGCCGACAGGAAGTTCCTGACAGATCAGATTGCCCAGGACTCCTGTGAGCTACTGCTGGTGGTGGAGAGGGCAGTGGAGGAAGACGGCAGCTGGCTTTCCCCTCTCTGAAGGCCCGGAAGGCCAGATGGGGCATTGGATGGAGAGAGGGGCCAGGGAGTGGAGAGTAATAGAGGAGAGAGGGGAGACACAGTGAGGGGGGAGAGAGAGTGAAAGAGAAAGGGAGAGAGAAAGAAAGAATGGGGGCGGGGTGGGGAGATGGTGTGAGGGATAGAAAGGGAGAGATGGGGGAGACAGGCAGGGGAAGAGTGGGTGTAGAGAGAACCTTGCTTTCCCACCTCTTAACATGTGGATGGCAGTTTGGACATCAGATACAGAGAGAAGGGGGAAAAAGGAGGGGAAGCAGAGAGAGAGAGGGGAAGAGAGATGTAGATAAGAGTAGTTGAATGTGTACATAGAAACTTTACCTCACATCTCTGATTATCAAAAGATTAAGACACCAGATGGAGGGAGCAGAGGAGAAGGGTGGCGAGGGGAGGGGAGGGTAGAGAAGAGAATGGAGAGAGAAAACATTTGGGAAGGGAAAGAGAACAGGAGGGGTGGCTTAGGGAAAGGATTTGAGAGAGGTATGGGATAGATGGTGGGAGTGTTGTGTTCGAAGAGATAGATGGAGAGGGGAAAGGAGGAGGTTGGGAGGAGACCATCCTTTGTCCAGTCTGCACTTTAACCTTCCTCCCAGTTGTTGGAAAGCATGTGCCTCACCAGATCTGTTGGGCAGTTCGCAGTGGTAAGCCAGCATCTGGAAGAACCTGGCTGTCGGCAGGAATCCTGCTGAATTGGAGGGTGCTGAAGGAAATCCAGTCCTCCCTCCCTCCTTCACCCAGCCCCCCCAGAGCAAGGAGAGTGTGGGATCCTCTCCCCCTGCACCTCCTTACAGTAGTGGTGGTAATGAGATGGTGGGGGGAGATGTGGCTTGATTGTCACTCTGAATTTGCATGGAATGTAAATATGCAACCTCCATCATTCGATTCACTTGGAATATGTTGATTGCCCTACATATGCATACACACACATTAAAAAAAATATAATCAATATATCTCTCTCTGTCTCTCTCTCTCTCTCTCTCTCTCTCTCTCTCTCTCTCTCTCACACACACACACACACACACACACACACACACTCTCACACATGTTTTTCTCTCTGACATAAACTTTCACGCAATCTCTGTCTCTCCCTTTTGTATACATATATGCACACAAAGAGACACTCATTTGCACACCTTATGAATATGAGTATGCAATCTCCCACCCCAGCCACCCACTCCCCCATCCATCCTCATTGCAGCACTGAATAAATCTGCCCAATTCTTTAAATTAAGTTTTGTTTCTGCTGCAATCTGGTGGCTGATAAACTGACTTTCCTAGGCACCAGTCCATACCACAAACTGAATATACTTTGAATATGCAAATTCTCAGGGGCTGTGCATAGAACTTGTATATATTTCTCCACGCTAACGTGCCGTGGTTGTGATATTAATGTTCCAAATATGCAGTTTCTGCCTGCTTGTATTTTTTTGAAAATGCAGATTTTCCTGTCTTCTATATGATTTGAAATAAAAGGTTTTCTTGTGTGCGAGTCCAGTATGGGAATTATTGGAGCTTGTATTTCTAAGTTAGGTTCAAAATGATAAAATATACCCATGTTGTAAAAGTCAATCTCCAAGAGGACCATAAGCTTGTCATAGGGTTTGGAGGGTTGTGTGCCTCAGTGACCCAGAGAACTATGTAGACTGGAGTTAGAGCTTTGTGCTTTGACTCTTGATTGGGTCACCCATGCCAAACAGGTCAAAGGGTAGAGGCCAGAGTAAGAGTGGTCCACCAGTCCTCCAAGTTTGGGGCTTCAGCTTGGGGTTAATATCTCTGACTGGTAAAAAAAATAGTTTTGGAAACAGCAGGGAAGAATCCTTCTATATCCATGTGTGACTGCATGGACAGACAGAGATGAAAGACCTTCATTGCTGCCCTAAATGTCAGTGGCTAACAGGCAGTAAAAAAACCCAGTCCAAAGTAGTAGAAAAGTGGTCTTAGTGTTGCTTCTGAGGCAGTGATTACTGTTGTGCTAATTGGTTCAAGAACTGAATGGTTAAAGGGAAGCAGCTATTCCCGAATCTGTTGGTGTGAACCTTCAGGTTTCTGTACCTCCTGCCCGATAGGAGTTGTGAGAAGATGGCACAGCCCAGATGGTGGTTCTTTCATGATGCATGTTGCTTACCTCAAGTTTCGTTGCTATTCAACCATGCATGAATACCCACAAGTTTGATCGAGGGACGGCTGTGCAAGCACGTGGACGTCAGTGAGTTAGACTGGTGTGAAGTTTAAAAGGAGACAGCTTTACAGAGCTGGTGACAGAGTAGAGGGAGACAAAGTAGGAGGGCTTTGGTGATAATGGGTCGAAGCCAGGTAGGTTATCTGTGAAGAATAGAAACAAGAAGTATGTCTGTGAGGCCAGTGTTCTGTACTGGATGTCAGATGTGGGAAGTCTGGGAGATGCCCAGCCTCCTGGAGGCCACATCTGCGCCAGATGCATCGAATTGCAGCTCCTTAGGGACCGGGTTAGGGAGCTGGCGCTGCAGCTCGATGACCTTTGTCTGGTCAGGGGAAGTGAGGAGGTGATAGAGAGGAACTATAGGCAAGTAGTCACACCGGGGCCTTGGGAGGCAGGTAAGTGGGTAACAGGAGAGGGAAGGACAAGAGGCAGATGCTAGAGAGTACCCCTGTGGCTGTCCCCCTTAACAATAAGTATTCTGTTTGAGTACTGCTGGGGGAGAATGGCCTTTCTGGGGTAAGCAACTGTGGCCATGCCTCTGGCACAGAGTCTGGCCCTGTGGCTCAGAAGTTTAGGGAAAGGAAGCAATAATAGGGGACTCTATAATTAGGGGTCACACAGGCGATTCTGTGGACGCAGGAAAGAAACACGGATGGTAGTTTGCCTCCCAGGTGCCAGGGTCTGGGATGTTTCTGATCACGTCCACGATATCTTGAAGTGGGAAGGTGAACAGCCGGAGGTCCTGGTACATGTTGGTAACAACGACATAGGTAGGTAAAGAGAGAAGATCCTGAAAACAGACTACAGGGAGTTAGGAAGGAAGTTCAGAAGCAGGACCTCAAAGGTAGTAATCTTGGGATTACTGCCTGTGCCACGCGACCGTGAGTATAGGTATAGAGCTAAGGTGGAAGATAAATGTGTAGCTGAGGGATTGGAGAAGTGGGCAGGGATTCAGATTCCTGGATTGTTGGGACCTCTTTTGGAGCAGGCGTGACCCGTACAAAAAGGATAGGTTGCCCTTGAATCTGAGGGGAACTAATATCCTGGCAGGGAGGTTTCCTAAGGCTCTTGGGGAGGGTTTAAACTAGAATTGCTGGTGGCTGGGAACTGAACTGAAGAGATGGAGGAAAGGACTGTTGACTCACAAATAGAGAAAGCTTGGAGACAGTGCGAGAGGGAGGAGAGGCAGGTGATAAAGAAGGGATGCGTTCAGACTGATGGTTTGAGGTGTGTCTATTTGAATGCAAGAAGCATCATGAACAAAGTGAATGAGCTAAGAGTGTGGATTAGTACTTGGAGCTATGATGTTGTGGCCATTACAGAGACTTGGATCGTTCAGGGCAGGAATGGTTATTAGAGTGCCAGGCTTTAGATTTCAGAAAGGACAGGGAGGGAGGCAAAAGAGGTGGGGGTGTGGCACTGCTGATCAGAGATAGTGTCACAGCTGCAGAAAAGGAGGAAGTCATTTAGTCACTGTGGGTGGAAGTTAGAAACAGGAAGGAGTCAATAACTCTACTGAGTGTTTTTTATAGACCACCCAATAGTAACAGAGACACAGAGGGGCAGATAGGGAGACAGATTCTGGAAAGGTGTAAAAATAATAGGGTTGTTGTGCTGGGAGATTTTAATTTCCCAATGAGGTGGAGTTTGTTAGGTTTGTTCAGGAATGTTTCCTGACACAATATGTGGATAAGGCTACAAGAGGAGAGGCTGTACTTGATCTGGTATTGGGAAGTGAACCTGGTCAGGTGTCAGGTCTCTCAGTGGGAGAGCATCTTGGAGATAGGGATCACAAGTCTACCTCCTTTACCATAGCGTTGGAGAGGGATAGGAACAGACAATTTAGGAAAGTGTTTAATTGGAGTAAGGGGAAATATGAAGCTATCAGGCAGGAACTTGGAAGCATAAATTGGGAACAGATATTCTCAGGGAAGTGTATGGCAGAAATGTAGCAAATATTCAGGGGATAATTGTGTGGCGTTCTGTGCAGGTACGTTCCAATGAGATAGGGAAATGATGGTAGGGTACAGGAACCATGGTGTGCAAAGGCTGTTGAAATTCTAGTCAAGAAGAAAATAAAAGCTCACAAAAAGGTTCAAGAAACTAAGTAATGATAGAGACTTAGAAGATTATAAGGCTAGCAAGAAGGAACTTAACAATGAAATTAGGAGAGCCAGAAGGGGCCGTGAGAAAGCCTTGGCAAGCAGGATTAAGGAAAACCCCAAGGCATTCTGCAAGTATCTGAAGAGCAAGAGGATAAGACGTGAGAGAATAGGACCAATCAAGTGTGACAGTGGAAAAGTGTGTATGGAACCGGTGGAGATAACAGAGGTACTTAATGAATACTTTGCTTCAGTATTCACTACAGAAAAGGATCTTAGCGATTGTAAGGATGACTTACAGTGGCTTGAAAAGCTTGAGAATACAGACATCAAGAAAGAGGATGTGCTGGAGCTTTTGGAAAGCATCAAGTTGGATAAGTCTCCGGGACCGGATAATCTGTATCCCAGGCTACAGTGGGAGGCGAGAGAGGAGATTACTGAGCCTCTGGCAATGATATTTGCATCATCAATGGGGATGGGAGAGGTTCCGGTATTTGGAGGGTTTCGGTTGTTCCCTTATTTAAGAAAGGGAGCAGAGATAGCCCGGGAAATTATAGACCAATAAGTCTTACTTCAGTGGTTGGTAGGTTGATGGAGAAGTTCCAGAGAGGCAGGATTTATGAACATTTGGAGAGGCATAATATGATTAGGAATAGCATGGCTTGTCAAAGGCAGGCTGTGCCTTACGAGTCTGAATGAATTTTTTGAGGATGTGACTAAACACATAGATGAAGGTAGAGCAGTAGATGTCATGTATATGGATTTCAGCAAGGCATTTGATAAGGTACCCCATGTAAGGCTTATTGAGAAAGTCAGGAGGCATGAGATCAAAGGGGACCTTGCTTTGTGCATCTAGAATTGGCTTGCTCACAGAAGGCAAAGAGTGGTTGTAGATGGGTCATATTCTGCATGGAGGTCAGTGACCAGTGGTGTGCCTCAGGGATCTGTTCTGGGACCCCTTCTCTTTGTGATTTTTATAAATAAGCTGGATGAGGAAATGAAGGGATGGTTTAGTAAATTTGCTGATGACACAATTTTGGGGGTGTTGTGGATAGTGTGGTTGGCTGTCAGAGGTTACAGCCGGACATCGATAGGATGCAAAACTAGGCTGAGAAGTGGCAGATAGAGTTCAACCCAAATAAGTGTGAGGTGATTCATTTTGGTAGGTCAAATATGATGGCAGAATATAGTATTAATGGTAAGACTCTTGGCAGTGTGAAGGATCAGAGGGATCTTGGGGTCCGAGTCCATAGGACACTGAAAGCTGCTGTGCAGTTTGACTCCGTGGTTAAGAAGGCATACAGTGCATTGGCCTTCATCAATCATGGGGTTGAGTTTAAGAGCCAAGAGGTAATGTTGCAGCTATATAGGACCCTGGTCAGGTCCCATTTGGAGTACCGTGCTCAGTTCTGGTCACCTTACTACAGGATGGGTGTGGAAACTATAGAAAGGGTTCAGAGGAGATTTGCAAGGATGTTGACTTGATTGGGTAGCATGTCTTATGACAATAGGTTGAGTAAACTCGGCCTTTTCTTCTTGGAGCAGCGGAAGATGAGAGGTGACCTGATAGAGATGTATAAGATGATGAGAGGCATTGAGCGTGTGGATAGTCAGAGGCTTTTTCCCAGGGCTAAAATAGCTAACATGAGAGGGCACAGTTTTAATGTGCTTGGAAGTAGGTACAGAGGAGCTGTCAGGGGTAAGTTTTTTATGCAAAGAGTGGTGAGTGCTTGGAATGGGTTGCCGGCGATGGTGGTGGAGGCAGATACGACAGGATCTTTTAAGAGACTCCTGGATAGGTACATGGAGCTTAGAAAAATAGAGGGCCATGGTAACCTCAGGTAATTTATAAGTAAATACATGTTCTGCATAGCATTGTGGGCTGAAGTGTCTGTATTGTGCTGTAGGTTTTCTATGTTTCTAAGTACAGTACAGCTAAACAAAACAGAATTATTCTGGGGCCAAGGTGAAAAACACAGTATCAACAGTCACACACAGCAGAAGGCGCATATGGCACATGTAAGATATCAGTAAAATACAGTCACACCAAAAAAAAAAGTCCAGGACACTAAGTCCATGAATGTTGCAGCAGTCTGAAGTTGAACACAATACAGCTTGTCTTCTGCTGAGCGAACACTTGGGGGCAGCACTAATTGCAGCTTGGACAACACGCCACACCTCCTCCAGTAGAGTGCACCAACTGCAACACCCCTTCCTGGGCAGCTGGAAATAAGTGACACCATGTCTTGAGGCCTGGTCCTTGTTATGACCGAGGCCACGTAGCTCCCCGCTGTCCACCAATAAATCAGTGAATTGGACTTGCAGCATTCCACATTAACAATGTGAAACAGGTTCTTCTGATCAGAAGAAAAGTGACTGTTGGACTACACACGTTCTTCACACACCAACTCCTCTGATTCCTCTCTGATGCATGGAGCAGCAGCACGATCTGCACCAAGTCCAGCTCCTTCAGTTTCTCTGCCAATGACTAACTCAGTAGACCTGCAGTACTTTAACTTCTTGATATACAGCAGGGTCTTGCGATTGTAAAAAGAAATAATATGTTTAAATGGGTCGTAATGGGGTGACCAGGAAGATAAAGATCTTTAGGGATTAGCTTAATTTGTCACCGGTACATCATACCCCAGAGGCCCACCGTTGATCATGGATGTTGCATCTCAGCTGTGTTTGCAATACACCAGCCAGAGCTATACAATGTGGACTGCAAGCTGTTACCTATGTAGCGGGCTGTCCCTCTCTCCACACCTCTGACGAATCCAAAGGAACGGTAGAAACCAATACAGTTTGTCACCAGCGGCATTGCAGGAGTTGACAGTTAGTGCAGAACTCAATGTAGGGCTGCCTTGGAGGTTCCAGCTCTGGATTTTTCTTGGAGTTTACTCCCAAAGCCTTTGTCATGAATGGGTATAGCTACAAGACAGCGAGATTTGAGATTTGAGATCAGAGTTTTCCTTCTTTTAGACGAGCTGGCGACCACTGGTAACAAGCCTCATCCACGCAAAGCAACTGGTTTTAAGGCCCCAGTCACCTGCCTTTGCCCCTGTTCCTGTCAGTAGAAACATTTCTGCAGGGGTTAGTTATTAAGTCACGTGATGGCCAGGAGATGGACTTGGTTGTCAGAGTCTATTTGCGACATGGGACAGTGGAAGCATTTAATGGGTAATGGGAGCTTATCCCCACGATCTCCCCTAGCTATAATATTCTTAAGGAACAGTGTGCATCAAAACATCGAAATGTACACAGTGAAATCTGCCATTTGTGTCAATGGCCAACACAGCCTAAGAATGTGTGGGGGTCAACCCCCATGTGTGTTATGCTTCCAGTGCCAACATAGCATACCCACAACTTACTAATCCTAACCCGTATATCTTATGGAATGAGGGAGGAAACCCACACGGTCAAGGCGGCAGGAATGGAACCCCAGGTTCTGGTGCTGTAATGTGTTACACTAGCCACTATGCTACCATGCCACCCACAACACAAAATACTCCAACTTGAAAGTAAATTTACTATCAAAGTACATATATGCCACCATATACAACCCTGACAATTTTCTTGTGGGCATACTCAATAAATCAATAGAATAGAAACATAACAGAATTAAAGAAAGACCGCCCAACTAGGGCATTCAAACAAAACGTGGAAGACAGCAAACTGTGCAAATACAAAAAGAGGAATGAATGAATGAATAAATTAATTAATTAAAGGCATCCGTTAGTCTTGCAAGACCATGGATCTGCGCCTGGAAAGTCTTCACTCTCCAGGGCGCAGGCCTGGGCAAGGTTGTATGGAAGACCAGCAGTTGCCCATGCTGCAAATCTCCCCTCTCCACGACACCAATTTTGTCCAAGGGAGGGCATTAGGACCCATACAGCTTGGCACCAGTGTCGTCGCATATATATTGAGATAATGAGATGAATAGTCCTTAAAAGTGAGTCCATTGGTTGTGGGAACATTTCAATGATGGGGCAAGTGAAGTTGAGTGAATTTATCTCCTTTGGTTGAAGAGCCTGATGGTTGAGGAGTAATAACTGTTCCTGAATCTGGTGGTTCTGTGGTTGATAGGCTAAACAGCTTGAAGTTCCTCAGCATCCACATCACCGAAGATTTCACATGGTCTGTACACACTAGCTATGTGGTGAAAAAGGCACAACAGCACCTCTTTCACCTCAGACGGTTGAGAAAGTTTGGTATGGGACCCAAATCCTAGGAACTTTCTACAACTGAGAACATCCTGATTGGCTACATCGCTGCCTGGTATGGGAACTGTACCTCCCTTAATCGCAGGATTCTTCAGAGAGTGGTGCGGACAGCCCAGCACATCTGTAGTTGTGAACCTCCCATGATTCAGGACATTTACAAAGACAGGTGTGAAAGGAGGGCCCAAAAGGTCATTGGGGACCTGAATCACCCCAACCACAATCTATTCCACATCTGGGAAATGGTACTGCAGCATAAACGCCAGGACCAACAGGCTCCAGGACAGCTTCTTCCACCAGGCCATCAGACTGATTAACTCATGCTGATTTGAGTGTATGTCTATGTTACATTGACTGTTGTATTTATTATAAATTACTATGATTGCATATTGCACATTTAGATGGAGACGTAATATAAAGATTTTTACTCCTCATGTCTGTGAAGGATGTAAGAAATAAAGTCAATTCTGGGGCCAGCTGGTGGCACAACGACATCGGTGCTGGAGCCGGGAGCAGAGGTTCCCGGGTTCGAAACTAGTCGGGTCCACTCCCAAGTACGCCTTCCATCCGTGCCGTGTTGAGTGTCAAGATCGCAACTCGACCTCGTAAAAAAAATGAAGGGAAAATACTGCGAAACTGTCTGTGTGAGGAGTGGCGCACCACACAGTTTCTCCCTCGCTCCGCACCTTGTAAAAGCCATGAAAAAGACATCATCGTGGATGCACGCACACACAGACGCACACGTACAGTCTTGCACACACGCAGGCACATGCCAAAAAAAAAGAAAAAAAGGTCAGTTCAGTTCAATGGTGTGAGTCTTGAGGTGCCTATACCATCCTTCCTGATGACAGCAGTGAAAAGAGAGTATGTCCTGGGTGGTGGGGGTCCTTGATGATGCACAGTGATTCATGCTCAATGGTGGGGAGGGCTTTACCCATGACAGACTGGGCCATTTCCATTACTTTTTGCAGTGTGGCCTAAACAAAGTTTTGTACAGCTGCAACATGACAGGGCTGAGAATATACAAGCATTAGCAGGTAAGGAAGAGTTGGTAAGTTTGCAAACTTACTTGGGCAGCACGGTAGCGAGGTAGTTAGCACAACGCTTTGCAGAACCAGCAACCAGGGTTCAATTCCCGCTGCTGCCTGTAAGGAGTTTGTACATTCTCCCCGTGGAATGCGTGGATTTCCTCTGGCTGCTCCAGTTTCCTCGCACAGTTTAAAGATGTACCAGTTGATAGGTTAATTGGTCCCATGATTAGGCTAAGTTTAAGTCGGGATTGCTGACTGGCACAGCTCAAAGGGTGAAAGGACACATCTCGTGCTGTTTCTCAATAAATAAATCAATGGAAGAAGCCAAAGAGTGGTAGTAGAGAATTGCTTCTCCGAGTGGAGGCCTGTGACTAGTGGTGTGCCACAGGGATCAGTGCTGGGTCCATTGTTATTTGTCATCTATATCAATGATCTGGATGATAATGTGGTAAATTGGATCAGCAAATTTGTTGATGATACAAAGATTGGAGGTGTAGTAGACAGTGAGGAAGGTTTTCAGAGCCTGCAGAGGGACTTGGACCAGCTGGAAAAATGGGCTGCAAAATGGCAGATGGAGTTTAATACAGACAAGTGTGAGGTATTGCACGTTGGAAGGACAAACCAAGGTAGAACATACAGGGTTAATGGTAAGGCACTGAGGAGTGCAGTAGAACAGAGGGATCTGGGAATACAGATACAAAATTCCCTAAAAGCGGTGTCACAGGTAGATAGGGTTATAAAGAGAGCTTTTGGTACATTGGCCTTTATTAATCAAAGTATTGAGCATAAGAGCTGGAATGTTATGATGAGGTTGTATAAGGCATTGGTGAGGCCGAATCTGGAGTATTTTGTTCAGTTTTGGTCACCAAATTACAGGAAGGATATAAATAAGGTTGAAAGAGTGCAGAGAAGGTTTACAAGGATGTTGCCAGGACTTGAGAAACTCAGTTACAGAGAAAGGTTGAATAGGTTAGGATTTTATTCCCTGGAGCGTAGAAGAGTGAGGGGAGATTTGATAGAGGTATATAAAATTATGATAGGTTTCGATAGAGTGAATGCAAGCAGTCTTTTTCTACTGAGGCAAGGGGAGAAGAAAACCAGAGGACATGGGTTAAGGGTGAGGGGGAAAAGTTTAAAGGGAACATTAGGTGGGGCTTCTTCACACAGAGAGTGGTGGGAGAATGGAATGAGCTGCCAGACGAGGTGGTAAATGCGGGTTCTTTTTTAACATTTAAGAATAAATTGGACAGATACATGGATGGGAGGTGTATGGAGGGATATGGTCCGTGTGCAGGTCAGTGGGACCAGGCAGAAAATGGTTCAGCACAGCCAAGAAGGGCCAAAAGGCCTGTTTCTGTGCTGTAGTTTTTCTATGGTTTCTATAGTTTCTAAATACACATAAAGATGAAACCATCATAGGGAGTGAAGGGGAGAATAAAGAATAGCACTGGAATACACTGGACAACAAAGATTTTGTTTCCTGAATACCTTTGGTGTATCATGGATTTTGGGCTGCTGATCATGAACTTTTCCTATCACACACCACTTCTTTGAAATCACCTATATTTGTTATTTCAATTCATACGTCAGTGAAAATGCTTCACATAATGTAAGCTGAAACCATGAAGTACAACATGTCACTAAAAATTCATTTTCTACTTTCCATTTTGACCTCTTCCCTGCAAACCTTGGCACTGACAGTGATGAGCATGGTGAAAGGTTTCACCAGGACATTGCGGTCATGGAGAAATGGTAACAGGGCAACCAGAACCCATCAGTGCTGGCGGATTGTTGTTGGGCACTTAAGCAAAAAGCCTCAGACACTGAGTACAAATGAAAATCATCACAGAACATTTTTAGCTTAGTTGAACTATTGCAAAGCATCAGCACCATTATGCGATTAAATGGATTATATTCAATAAAATTTAATTTCTTGTTTCTCAAAATTCCTATGGGATTCAAGTAGTCTGCAATTATACTTGTGTTCAGCATCAAGTGATCTATCATAAACTAAAAGAATTAATGAGCAAGCAGCACTTTTGAAAAAATTTGCAGTCCAGTGATATTGATCGGCTGGATCAATGGACTGAGAAGTGGCAAGTGTGATTTAAAGTACAGAGTTCAAAGTAAATTTATTATCAAAGTACATACATAATCACCATATGCAGCCCTGAGATTCATTTTCTAGTGGGTATACTAAATTATCATAGAATAATAACCATAGTAGAATCAATTTAATTCAGGTAGTTGCAAGGTGATACAGTTTGGAACGGTAAATCATGGTAGGATACTTACATGGAATCGAAAGGCCTCGGTTCCTATTGTAGGCAAAGGGGCCTGGGAGTACAGGTGTGTAATTCTCTTACAGTGGAGCTACAGATAAACTGGGCAGGGCAAAAGCCTTTTGGCATGCTGGTCTTCATTAGTCATGGTACTGAATATAGAATTTGAGAGGATATACTATGATAATGTCTCAGGTTGTTACGGTCTTCTGTTGGACAGGCTGCAGCTGGCATATTCGGTTTGTTTTTCACCATCCTGTTACATGAAGGAAAAAGTGCCAAAAAAACGAACAAAGTAAAAAGTAAAAGGTTAAATTCTCCCTCTCTCTCTCTCTCTCTCTCTCTCTCGAAATTCTGCAGATGCTAAAAATCTGGAGTAATACACACAAAATGCTGGAGGAACTCATGTAGTTAGGCGGGAGGGAGGGAGGGAGGGAGGGATGGAGACCCTTTTCTCCCTCTACTTTCTCCCTATCTCTATCTCTGTCCCCCACCTGTGTTCTCACTTTCCCTATCTTTCCTCTCTCTCTTAAACAAATGAGATTCTGCAGATGCTGGAGATCCAGAATAACACACACACACACACACACACACACACACACACAAAATGCTGGAGCCAGGCAGCATCTATGGAAATGAATAAACAGTCAACATTTCAGGTTGAGACCCTTCATCAGCACCATTCTTTCACACTTTTTATCTCACTGTTTTTCTCTGCCCTTCTCTCCACATCTTTCTTTTGCCATGTTTCCTCTCTCCTCTTAATCTCCTTCCTGTTCCTCGTTCCTTCTCTCTTCTCTACCTTCCCCCTTCATCCTCTCTCACATCCTTCTTCTGTGCCTCTCTCTCCCCTTTGCTCTCCACACCTGCTCTCTCCCTTCCATCTCCTCTGTTATCTTCAATCTCCTTTTTGTTAATTCTCTACCCATATTTTTTACCCTCTCTTTCCCTCTTGTCCCCTTCCCCCACTCTCCCTTCCCCCTTTCTACCTCCCCATCATTCCCCCCTCCCTAGGCCCTTCTCACACTTTCCCTCTCTCTCCTGCTCTCTTCCTCTCTCCTACCTCTGCCCTCTTCTCCCTCTCCCCATCCCTCCTTCTCTCCCTTCCTTCCGTCCTTCAGACCTACTCCCTGCCCCACCCCACTCTGTCACAGATGCCTGACACCTACCGTGGTGAGCTGATGGACAGGGGACAGGTGTCTGGGAGCCTGCCTCCTGCGCACTTGAGTCCTGCTCACCATTGCTCACCCCTCCTCCACCCTCTTCCCAAACTCCCATGATTGTTTGCGCTACGGACCATATGCGGCTGCAGGATTGGCCTCTGCTACACACACACACACACAAAACTTTCTCTGATATTCCCCCTCTTTCTTTCTCATACTCCTCTTTCTCTGTTCTCTCTTACATTCTCTCATATTCCCCTCTCTGTGTTACTCCTGACCTTCCTCATCCCATCCCCTCTTTCCATAAGATATAGCAGCAGTATTGGGCTTTTTGGTCCATCGAGTCTACTCCGCCATTTCATCATGGCTGATCCATTCCCTCTCATCCCCAATCTCCTGCCTTCTACCTGTACCCCCTCATACCCTGACTAATGAAGAATCTATCAACTTTTGTCTTAAATATACCCAATTACTTGGCTTCCACTGCTACCTGTGGCAATGAATTCCACAGATACACCACTCTCTGGCTAAAGAAACTCCTTCTCATCTCCATTCTAAATGGACGTCCCTCTATTCTGAGGCCGTGTCTGCTGGTCTTAGACAACCATGCCATGGGAAACATCCTATCCACATCCACTGTATCAAGGCCTTTCATGCCTCACTTCTCTGGGTCCTTCTAATTTCTCCTTCTTCTGGTTGTCTACCTTCTCCTCTCACTCTCTCTCCCCACCTCCCTCTTCCTCTACATTCTCTCTCACTCTCTCCCCTCATCCAATCTCCCTCCATTTTTTGTTGACACTTCCTTTCTCATTATCTCCCTACCCCCTTTCCTCTTACTTTTATCTCTCTCCTTCCTCTGATCCCCTCTCTCACCTTTCTCTGGTACCCCCTCTCCCTCCCTCCACTACCTGCCCCTTTTGTCTCCCTCACTGTTCCAATCCCCTCCACTCTTTTTCTTCACTTCGTTCTGCCTTCTCCTCTTCTTTTCTTTTTCTCTCCTCCCTCGCTCTCCTTTCCTCCCGATTCCTCTCCAATCCCTGTCCCCGCTTCTCCCTGCTCTCTTCTCTTCTTCCTCCCCCGTCCTCTTTCATCCTCTACTACTCTCCTTCCCCTCTTTTTCTGCCATCTCACCTTTTCTGTCCCTCCATCTACCCTCACTCACAATCTTCGTTTCCCCTTTTACACTGCATCCTCTTAACCCACTCTCCCTCCCCCTCCACACCCCTCTTTCTCCCCCCTCTCCCTCCACCTCTCCCTTCTCTGTCTCCCTCCCCCTCTCCCTCCACCTCCTTCCCCTCTCTCCCTCCTCTTTCTCCCTCCTCTATCTCCCTCTGATTTCGCTCTCTCCTTTCTGCCCCCCTACTTTTTCTCCCCCTCTCTCCCCTTTTTCCCTCGCCTTTCTCCCGGTTCTCTCTCTCCCTTCTCCCTTTCACCCCTTTTCTCTTTTCTTCTCCTTCCCACCACTCTCTCTCTCTCTCACACACACCACACACACACACACACACACACACACACACACACACATTTCAGTTTCTCCCTCCCCTACACCCACCCCACCCCCACCTCCCACCTCCCGCTCCGCCTGCGTCTCTCCCGTCAGCAGTCAGCCGCTGACGAGATGCCATGCTGCCCTCGGCGCCCATGGTCCTGCACAGGTGCAGCGCGCCCGTCTTCCCGCAGACTGCACCGCGCTATGCCGGACTCCTCCAGGTAACGGCTGCCCGCCGTCAACCCTCCACACCGCGCACCCCCAACACCACCGACCCCGACCCCGCCAGGAGATCCAACGTTCTCGGCTGCGACGCCAATATTTTTCAGCAACTCTGACACTCGACTGAAGGGCTGAGAGTGGGCATCTGATTTATGGGTGGAGGTGGGGTTGGTGAGAGAGGGAGAGAGAAGTAGTCAGAGAGAGAAAGAGGTGTGAGAGGCAGTTAAAACGTGAGGGTGAGAGGTTAGCGGAGATAGGGAGGGAGAGAGGCAGAAAAAAGGAAGGGAAAGAAACAGGGGAGATGGAAGGGAAAGAGATAGTCAGAGAGAGAGAGAGAGAGTGTGAGAGAGAAAGAGAGAAAGAAAGATAGAAAGAGACTGAGATAGAGAGACGTGTAGAGAGAGATTGAGGAACTGAACCGAGAAAAGAGAGGGAAAGAGAGAGAACGGGAGAGGGAGAAACTGTGTGTGTGTGTGTGTGTGTGTGTGTGTGTGTGAGAGAGAGAGAGAGAGTGGAGAGAGTGAGGGAGAGAGAGAGACAGCGGGGTGGGGGGAGGGAGAATGAGAAAGACGGGGAAGGGAGAGAGAGAAAGAGATAGATGAAGAGAGAAAAAGAGAGAGTTAGAGATAGGGACACAAACACATGTTGGGAATGTGACGCATGTAGCAGCGGAGTTCTATTTGTGTCTCAGCATCTTCTTTCCCTCACCCGGTCCCGACGCGAAGGGGCCGCCACACTCGCCACAGTGAATGCGGCCTGACTGATTCGGACGCTTTCTTTCTCCTGAATTTCCTCTGAATCCTCTCCAATGCAAGCACGCTTTTCCTTAAATACGAGGCCCAAAATTGCTCACAATATTCTAAATGCAGCCTAAACTCGAAATGCATGCTAAAATGGCATCTGACGTTCTTACGACTGACCCAAACTGCAAGTTAACCTTTGCAAGTTGATTTGGGGATCTGTGCTGGGACTTGGATGAGAATGTGGATGGGTGGATTGTTACGCTTGCAGGCAATGCAGGATATAGATCAGTTGCAGATATGGGCGGAGAAAAGCTGATGGAGTTTAACTTGACCAAGTTGAAATTTTGCACTTTGGGAGATCAAATGTAACGGGACAATATAGCGTTAAAGGCAAAATCCTCAATGGTGTTTAAGTTCAGAGGGTTTGGGGTCCAAGTCTAAATCTCCCTGAAAGTTTTTGCAGTTTGACGAGGTGTAAAGGTGCTGCATTAGTCGACGCACTGAGTTCAAGAGTCGGGAAGTTATGTTACAACTTTATAAAATTCTGGTTTGGCGGCATCTGGAATATTGCAACACACATAAGAGTTGCTGGTGAACGCAGCAGGCCAGGCAGCAGTTAGTCCTGACGAAGGGTTTCGGCCCGAAACGTCGACTGCACCTCTTCCTAGAAATGCTGCCCGGCCTGCCGCGTTCACCAGCAACTTTTATGTGTGTTGCTTGAAATTCCAGCATCTGCAGATTTCCTCGTGTCTGGAATATTGCATTCAGTTCCCGTTGCCCCATTACAGGAGGGATGTGATGGATTTGGAGAGGGCTCAGAAGACGTTGACCTGGATTCGAGAGCGTGCCGCTGCAGGACACACATTTCACGATGTATGTCAGTGATATGAAAACTGATTCTGATTCTGAAAGGCTGGACAATCTACAGTTCTTTTCTCTGGCGGAGATGAGGGGAGCCTCGATAGAAGTGTGTAAGATTGTGAAGGACATAGATAGAGTAGATCGATGTTACCTTTCTTTTCCCCATGATCGAAATGTCTAATATTTCGAGCGTTTGCCTTTAAGGCGAGAAAGGGGGCAAGTTCAAAGGAGAGAGCGGCGAGTGCCTGGAATGCACTCTCCTGCGCTCCCACGAGTGGTGGTAGAAGCGAACGTCATGGTCCTCTTGGAAAGGCACATTGATGCGTAGGGAATCGAGGGACATGGACATTGTCCTGACGAAGGGTCTCGGCCCGAAACGTCGACTGTACCTCTTCCAAGAGATGCTGCCTGGCCTGCTGCGTTCACCAGCAACTTTCATGTGTGTTGCTTGAAATTCCAGCATCTGCAGATTTCCTCGTATATGAACATTGTGTTGGCAGAAGGGGTCAGTTTAATTACTTCGTGCAGCCCAACACTGCAGGCGTGTTCCTGTGCTGTACTTTGTGATCTGACTAGGACTTCCAATTCCCCTTGCAACTCCGATTTCGAAGTTTTCTCCCCATTTAAGAAAATATTCCAGAACTTTATCCTCCGGACTAAAGTGCATCACGTCACCCTCCCCTCTCCGGGTTTCCGAAATGACCTATCACCCCTTCCCCTTCCCCCACCCCTTCTCTCTCTCTGGGCTGTATCAAGTCACTGGTCACAATCTTATCGCGGGTGTCACCAGTCTGAGTCCCGCTGTCCTTGCCAACTCAGGACACTATGATAACAGCGTCGTCAAACTCATTCTCTGTCACCCCCGGTCCCGGCTGCGGAATGCGACGGAAAGAAGCCGCGTTGCCTTTTTAGGAAGGCGTTTATTTATACCGATTCAGCTGCCGCCTCGGGTGTGAAACAATTCGAACCCAAGGCAAGGGAGACAGTGAGTGAGTGGGGGAGGGGAGCAGGGAAACTTGGCAAAGATCGGGTTACCTGCTGCTTCATTCTTTGAAATTCCCGTCTCGGGATGGTGATCTTCCCCGTGCTTCACCACCAGGACCCTATTTCCCGTTCCGTTTACACTCACCGGGATCCCATTTTCCTCTCCCTTTATACCCACCTGTATCCCGTCTCCCGCTCCCTTTAAACCCAGAACCACTTTTAATATCACAGGCATGTGCCGTGAAATGTGCTGTTTTGCGGCAGAAATACATCACAATACATTAAAAAAACTCTAAATTACAAAAAGAAATATATTAAAAATAAATTAAATGAGTAGTGCAAAAAAAGAGCAAAATTAGGAGAAAAAACATATCGAGGAAGTATTCATGAGTTCATTGCCCATTCAGAATGGCGATGCTGAAGAAGCTTTCCTAAAACATTGAATGTGTGGTTAAAAACGCAAACACGAGGAATTCTGCAGATGCTGGAAATTCAAGCAACCCACACCAAAGTTGCTGGTGAACGCAGCAGGCCAGGCAGCATCTCTAGGAAGAGGTTCAGTCGACGTTTCGGGCCGAGACCCTTCGTCAGGACTAACTGAAAGAAGAGCTAGTAAGAGATGTGTGGTTCTTCAGGCTCTTGTACCTCCTCCTTGATGGTAGCAATGAGAAGAGGGCAAGTCCCGCATGATAGGGTTTTTAATGGCGGATGCCGCCTTTTTTGAAGCATCGCCTTTTGAAGACTTATTGAAACTCTGTTCCCCGCTACAGTTAAACCCACCGGGACCCCGTTTCCGGCTTCTTTTCATCCGACTGGGGCTTGGTTTTCTGCTCCCTTTAACCCCACCGTGACCCCGTTCTCCATCTGCTCATCGAAAATGGGCACCTCCGCTCCACCTGCCAAAAGCGGAATTTTCCAGTGGCCAAATATTTTGATTCCAATTCCCATTCCTACATGATGGTCCATGGTCTCGTCTTGTACCACGATGAGACTACCATCAGGGTGGAGGAGAAACGTCTGGGCAGCCTCCAACATGGAGGCATGAATATCTCTTTCCGGTAAAAAAGTTCCCTAACCCTCTCCTCTTCTTCTGTTCCCCATTCTGGTCTCTTATCTCTCCTCACCTGCCGATCACCCCCCACCCCTTAGTTCCATCCTCATTTCTTTTCTCATATGGCCCACCTCTTCTATCAGATGTCTTCCTCTCCATCCTGGCTTCATCTATCACCTTCTAGCTATTCTCATTCCCGTTCCCCACTTTTTTTTTACGTCTTTCCCCTTCCTTTGCACTCATGAAGAAGGGCATCTGTCTGAAACGTCCACTGTTTATTCATCTTCATAAAAGCTGCCTGACTTGCTGAAGTCCTCCTGCATTTTGCGTGTGTTGCATTGTTAACTCTCAGAAATTTAGAGGGTGCATCATGCAACCAGTGGGAAATGGATTGTTTTAAAGCATACAGTAAGGAGGATCCATGCCGGTGGAAGCGTTCAGGAACAGTATATTTTTCCAGGAGTTTGAGGAGACTTGATCTGGGAAATACAGGGTTTAACGTGTGGGTTCCTGGGGGTGTACACGCTGGAGGTTAGAAGAATGGCGGGGGGGGGGGGATCTCATTGAAACCTATCGAATATTGAAAACTGTAGAGAAAGAGTGGATGTGGAGAGGATTATTCCTAGTGGCGGAGTCTGGGAGAAAAGGGCGCAGTCTGATAATATAAGTACGTTCCTTTAGAACAAAGATGAGGAAGAATTTCGTTAGCTGGAGAGTGGTAAATCGGTGGAATTCATTGTCACAGACAGCTGCGGAGGTCAAGTCATTGGGTGTATTTAAAAGTGAGGTTGATAGATTCTTGATTAGTAAGGGCATCGACGATCACGGGGAGAAGGCAGGAAAATGGGTTTGAGACGGGTAATAAATCAGCCACGATAGAATGGCAGAGCAGACTCGATGTGCCTAATGGCCAAATTCTGCTCCCATGTCTTAGGATCTAATGGTCTAAGGACACCATAGAAAGCCAGAAAAGAAACTGTGTGTGTGTGTGTGTGTGTGTGTGTGTGTGTGTGTGTCTGTTGGGGGGGGGGCAGAGGTATTCGCAGCGTCGTTAGCCACGGATGACATGTAGACAAAGAGTGGTGAATGTAGTGTCTTAATTTGAGAAAGGGGGCAAAGACAAGCCTGGGAATTGTAGTCCAGTAAGTCTGACGTCTGTGATAGTTAAGTTACTGGAGCGGATTCTCGGAATCAGAGCCAGGTTTACTGTCGCTGACATATGTGATGAAATTTGTTGTCTTACAAGACCATAAGACAAAGGAGCAAAATTAGTCCATTCCGTGCTGTTTGATTCTAACTGCGCCAGTCCTTGTAACACCCACAGTCTGCGTCGTGGATGTAGAGAGGATGCTTCCCCTTGTGGGAGATGATAGAATGAAGTTGTGGTGGGGTTTGTGAGGGGGCATACATCACATAACAGGCCTTTCGGCCCAGCTGTTCCGTTCTGACCGAATGCATATCAATGCTAGTCCCATTTGCCCACGTTAAGCTATTTCCCCTCCAACTTTTCCAGTCCATCTTCCTGTCCAGGTGTTTTTTAAACGTAACTGTACCTGCCTCTATTACTTCCTGGGGCAGTTCCTTCCACACCTCTACTGCCCTCCATGTGGGAAAGTTGCCCCTCAGGTTCAAAGTAATGTTATTATCGAAGTACACATATGTCTCGATTCAGTGGATGAAGAGAGGATGTTTCCTATGGTGGGGAAGTCGAAGACAGAAGGACACAGTGGTAGAATCAAGGGGCGTCCATTTAGAACGGAGATGTGGAGGAACTTCTTTGGCCAGAGTGCAGTGAATCTGTGGAATTCGTTGCCACAGACGGCTATGGAGGCCAAGTCATTGGATATGTTTAAGTTTGAGGTTGATAGATTCTTGATTAGGCAGGGCATGAAGGGATACATGGAGAAAGCAGGAGACAGCGGCTGAGAAGGAAAATGGATCAGCCATGATGAAATGGCGGAGCGACTCTATGGGCCAAATGGCCTATTTCTGCTCCTATATCTTATGATTTTATGTCTCCATATACGCGTCCCATTTAAATCTTTTCGCTCCCATCTTAGACCTTAGCCCTCGAGTTTCAGACTCCCCCACGGGGGAGCAAGCACACAGACATAGTCTCTCACACAGGCACACGCATACACAAGTCGCATTCATATAAACATGCACAATCACACATAAATGGATAAACATAGTCACACGGTCTGATATACACACACAGAAATAGTCTCACACAGAGGCAGATACATACAGTGAGCTCTACTTTCTCTCTCTCTCTCTCTCTCTCTCTCTCACACACACACACACACACACACACACACACACACACACACACACAGTAACTTGAGTTCGGATAGAGCCCGGCACTGACAGGTATCCCCGGCACTCCAGACTCCCCTAACTAGTGAGCAGATTCCGGGGCTGAGTGCCTGAGGTTGTGTGTGTGTGTGTGTGTGTGTGTGTGTGTGTGTGTGTGTGTGTGTGTGTATGTGTATATGTGTGTGTGTGTGGGGTGGTGATGGTTGTTGGTGGTTGGGAGGTGACTACGGCAGGGACAGGAACGCAGAAGAGGGAGAAGAAATTCCTGAGACAAGTGTCCTGGGACCCCCGCGAGCTATTTTCGCCGGGTGACAGATGTAAAAATATCTCAGGCAGCTGCTGTTGAGAGCGAGCAGGTGTAGAGGGGGTAAACATGCACTTAAAAGGAAAAGAGTTGGACGCCAGGGGATTGGGCCGGATCTGAGTGCTGGGGATTCGGTGCTGCCAGATACTGCGGCCGGCTCACCATTGGCCGAGAGGGGCAGGGGTTGGGACGGAGGGCGTGGGGAGGGGTTTCTGGGGAGAGGTGGGTGGAGAAGGAGAGAAGGGTGCCGGAGGCTGCAGAGATCGAAGCAGCATGCGCAGGGGACGGAGGCTCGATTCAGGAGGGACGGATGAGGGCTGAGGGAGAGCGGAGGGACGGATGTTCCTGGAGGGGCGAGGGCTGCCCCGCTGGGGAGTGGGGGCATTCGGGACCACCAAGATCCTGTGTGGAGTGATCAGCGTGAGTGGGAAGCGAGGGACCGGGTGACGCAAGTGGTTACGGGGATTTTGTGTGTGTGTGTGTGTGTGTGTGTGTGTGTGTGTGTGTGTGTGTGTGTGTGTGTAGGTGCGTGTGTGTAGGTGCGTGTGTGGGAGGACATTTGGTAGGCTGAACAGAACATGGAATTTTGTGCGTGGGGCTATGTCTGGGTGTCAGTGTGAGAGGATCGGCATGTGTGTGTGTGTGGGGGGGGCGGATCTGTACAATGGCCCCTGTGTGTGTGTGTGTATATATATATATATATATATAGAGGGAGTGATGGGTGTCTGTGTGACTGTGCTAGTCTGTGTGTGTTTGTGTGGGATTCGGTGTCTGTGTGTTTGGTGAGTGTGTGGGGTGTCTACGTGGAACGGGGTATATGTGCGTGTGTGGGGTGTCTGTCTGGGCGTGTGTGTGTTCTCACGTGGGGATGTCGATGTTTGTAGGGTGGTGTTGGTGTGGGGAGTAGCGCGTGTGGTGGGGGGTGGTGGTGGAGTTTTATTGTCTGTTGGTTATTGCAGTCATTCGGGGAGAGCTGCTGTCACATTCAGTCCCCTTCGCACCTAGCGCTCTCTCATCTTCTCACTCTTCTTCCAGGTTACGTAGAAACGTGTCGTTCCGTCCCACACCCAACAAGCCACAGAACTGCTGCCCACCATCACCCAATCACACATCCCTCCAGCTTCACATCGAGATCCCCTCCTACGGTGTACTCCTCCTGTACGCACCCACAGACCCGACACCCCTTCCCTTCCATAAGACTCGGCCTTATCTCCATCCTGTGTGAGCTGCGGGAGAGGGTGGGTAAACTCTCAAGAAGTCGGGCAGCGTCCGTAGAGAGGGGAAGAGGGTCTTGTGGAACCCCGGCTCAGAACTGGGAAAGGAAAAGGTTATATTTGGTTTTCGCCTAGCCCTCTAATTCTGGACTCCGTTCTCGGTCCTCAGGGGACGCAGGATGCACCCGGCTCCGGCGAGGCGCTGCCGCAAGGGTACCCGGCCCAGTACCCTCCTCCGCCTCCTCAGACCCGTCTGCCGGCCGAATACCCCGCTCCGCTCCCTCACCCCAGCCAGGAGTACGCGGGGCAATCGGTTACGGAGGCTGGCCTTCGACTCTACCCCCAGCCCCAGGCTCTGATTGAGACGACGACGGCGGTGGAAGGACCGATAACCGGAATCCCCCCTCCCCCCGCGGTAAGTGGCGAGTGACTCCGGACTGCCGGCCGGGCAGATCACGATGAGATTACTGCAATTTAAATATTTTTATTATTGTCAGATGTACCGATATGCAGTGAAAAGTTTTCCTTGCATGTACTGTTCATACCGATCAATTCACTCAGGTGGCTGGGTAGAGATTCGTCTCTGCCAAAGGAGGTGTAAAGCACCCTTTCCCTCCGCTAGGCTGCAGGTCACCCTTAGGCAAGGTGTAGCACCTGCTTAGCACCCCCAGCAAGTGAAGCCATGGGAACAGGTGGTGGATGGTCGTATGAGCAGCTGGTGCGTATCACAGCTTCTGGTTATGCGACCAGTGACGCCAGGCAAGCAATCTGTGAAGATTATTGACAATGTATTTGAGAGTTGTGCCTTGATTTGTTGGTTAGGCTGGCTATATTTGTGCATATGTCCCCACCCCCCAACCCCCCAGGAATCATCTAACTATAATGTCCATTTTCTGTTGGAGAACTGAAGTTTGGGATGAAGGGAGAGGTACGGATGGAACAGGAGGGTAGCGTAACGTAATGCTATTACAGAGCCAGTTACCCAGGTTCAATTTCCGCCGCTGTCTCTAAGGACTTTTTGTACATTCTACCCTCGATGAGTCCTCCTTTGGTCAGGGTTGGCCATGGATGTTGCTTCCTAGCTGTCTGGATATGCAGGCTAGGGTGGTACAATTCTGCTCTTACCGCGTGGGTTTCCTCCCTGTGCTCCTTTCCTCTCACATTCCAAAGGCGCAGGTCATTTGTTCACCTGGGTGTAATTGGGCGGAACAGGCTCGTTGGATTGTATGTCTCAATAATAATAATAATAATAATAATAATCCAGACACGTCGGTACCCATATTAGCCGGTGCTCTGGTCAGCATCTGTTCCCCATGTTAGGGGCGGAGGAGACTAAATCCTGGCCTGTAAATGCAAAAAGCAATACCCTTTCGCTTTTAAAGTGGAGAGATGTCTATGGAATAGAGTGATGAGATCACAGCATGCGGATTGCCAGGGCATGCCTGGAGCTAGCGATGAGCATCACAGTTAATGAACGGTTAGTAGTGCACTGTTGGATAGTCGGGCAGGCACCGGCAAACCCGAAAAGATACCGCCAAGATTCCGAGTAGCTTATCAACACCACAGGCCGCGACTGCTGCAAGTGTTTCCCGGAGGAGCAGTCTTACAACAGACACCACTCAAGCAGTTAAGAGAAGAAAGACACGCATGAAATGATCATTAGAAGTAAACACATTTATAATAAGTGTATACTACCGAGTAACGGAACTTGAGTCTCACATGACAGGATACAGAGATAAACCACCGGAACGGTTACACAGTAATATCTATGTCAATATTCAAGCACTACTAGAATAGTCCAAAAGTTCCTAGCAATTGAAAAATGAGTGTGCTTGGCTATGCCTGTACCTCAGGTTTTACCAGCCTGAGCGAGAAAAATAAATACATTAATAATTGTTGTTCGTCCATCGTCGACGTCGATGAGGACTTCGACACCATAATGGTGGTGTCGAGACTAGCGCGTGACTTGGATTGAAGTGAGGGAGAGTTGCGCAGCGTCAGCCTCACTCTCTCTTCCCAATTCCCATCTGGATCCAGTGGCAAGACAGAGTCTAGACGGCTGGAGATGGGACTAGGCGCAGTGGATGACCAGGACATCTTCTGTGTCTTGTCCTGCTCTACACTTTCCACGACGCTTGCAGAGACCGCCTTCTTGGCCGTTGGACCTTCCATTGGTCTCGTCCGCTCAATCCACCAGAGTCTGTCTTCACATGCTGGGATAGACAACTCCCTATCTCACCGAGGGTTTGAGACCTGTTGGCTACCCTCACCTGGTTTAGCCGGCTTGTCGAAGTCGTTGACCGGGGTGTGGCCGCTGTCGCATGCAAACAGCTACGGGGAGCCACAGGTGAGAGCTGAGTGCCAGGTGGGGACCAAAGGTGAACTAACCGCCCTGAAAAGGACGTGACATGTTCCCTCACCAGAGAAGCTACCCCTCCTTGACACCCCATATACATTAATAATAATAATAATAACAATAGCTGGTGTCGCCTGTCTTGTAAAGATACTGCTCAGAAGAACGCTATGACAAACCAATTCTGTGAAAAACTTGCCAAGAACAATCATGGTCATGGAAAGACCATGATCATCCACGTCATATGTCATGGCACCTAATGAATGAACCTGGGTAGTAAAAGGTAAACCAATACCAGAATACCAAATAAAGTATAACAGCTACACAGAAAGTGCAGTGTAGATAGAAAATAAAGGGCAAGGTCATAATGAGGTAGGTTATGTGGCCAAGACTCTACCCTATCATTCTGGGGAACCATTAAGTAGATAATGGTGTTGACGTTATCCTAGAGCCTGGTGGTACTCGCTTTTAGGCTTTTGTATCTTCTGTCAATGGGAGAGGGGAGAAGAGGAATGTCTGGGGAGGGTGGGGTCTTTGATTATACTGGCTATTTAACTGAAGCAGTGAGAAGAATGGAAAGTCCGTAGAAAGGAGGTCAGATTCCACGATGCACTGAGCTGTGTCCACAAATCCTCGTGGTTTTTTTGTGGTCATGAGTAGAGCAGTTGCCATACCTAGCTGTGATGCATCCAGATAAGATGCTTTTTATGGTGCATCAACAAACATTGTTAAGGGTCGATGAGGACATGCAAAATTTCTTCACCCTCCTGAAGAAGTAAAGGCTTTGGTGAGCCATCTGCAAGTTTCTTGGCTGTGACACCTACCTGGTTTGACCAGGACAGGCTGATGGTGATATCCACTGCTGGGAACTTGATGCTGTCAACCGTCTCGGCCTCAACATGGTTAATGTGGACAGGAGCATGTTCACCGCATCCCTTTTAGAACTCAATGACCAACTCTTTTGTTGACGTTGAGCACAGTTTTGCCATTACAGTATCTCTTTCTCATTCCTGTACTCCAACTCATCATTATTTGAGATCTGGGATTCTGTGGTTGTATCATCTGGAAACGTAGATGGTGGCTGAGCAGAATCTGGAGACCTCAAAATCTGTAGTCCATAAGGGGCCCTAGGAGCAGAAGTAGTCCATCAAGTCTGCTCTGCCATTCCATGATGGCTGGTCTATTATCCTTCTCAATCCCATTCTCTTGCCTTCTCCCTGTAACTTTTGGAGCCTTGACTAATCGAGAACTTATCAACTTCTGCTTTGAATAACTTGGTCTCCACAGCTGTCTGTGGCAATGAATTTCACAGATTCACCACCCTCTGGCTAAAGAAATTTCTTGTCATCTCTGGTCTAAATGAACATTCCTCTATTATGAGGCTGTGCCCTCTGGTCCTAGACTCATCCACTTTTAGAAGTATCTTCTCCATATCTACTCTGTCTAGGCCCTTTCAATATTCAATAGGAGTCATGAGATCCCACCTCATTCTTCTAAACTCCAGTGAGTACGGGTGCAGAGCCATCACACACTCCTCATGCATTAACCCTTTCATTCATGGAATCATTCTCATGAACCTCCCCTGGACCCTCTCCAATGCTAGAACATCTTTTCTTAGATAAGGGGCCCAAAGCTGCTCAAGTACTTCTAGTGTGGTCTGACTAATGCCTTATAAAGTCTCAGCTCTTATATTATAGTCCTCTCGAAATGAATGTTGATATTGCATTTGCTTTCCTTACCACCAACTCAACCTGCAAGTTTAGAGAATCCTGCACAAGGACTCCCAAGTCCCTTTGCACCTATGAGTTTTGAATTTTCTCCCCATTTAGAAAATAGTCTATGAGTCTGGGTCAGCATGGTAGTGTAAGGATTAGCACAACACTTTATAGTACCAGTGACCTGGGTTCAATTCCTGCCACTGCCTGGAAGGAGTTTATATGTTCTCCCTTTGACTGTGTGGGATTCCTCTGGGTGTTTTGGTTTCCTCCCACAGTCTAAAGACATATTGGTTTGTAGGTTAATTGGTTATTGTAAGTTGTCCCCAAATTAGGTTACGATTAAATGGGGGCATTGCTGGGTCGCGTGGCTTGGAAGGCCAAAGGCCTACTCCATGCTGTATCTCAATAAATAAATAACATATTGATTTCTTCTACCAAAGTGGATGACCATACACTTCCCTACACTATTCCATCTGCCACTTCTTTGTTCATTCTTCCAATCTTTCCAAGTCTCACTGCTTCCTGAACACTACTTGTCCCTCTACCTACCTTTGTATCTTCTGCAAACCTTTGTATCTTTCACAAAGCCATCAATTCTACCATCCAAATTATTGATGTAAAACGTGGAAAGAAGTAGTCCCAATACCGAGCCCCACGGAACACTACTTGTATCTGGTAGCCATCCCGAATATGCTCCCTTTATTCTGACACTTTCCCTCTGCCTATCAACCAATCTTCTAGTATCTTTCCTAGTATACCATGAACTCCCATCTTATTAAGCAGCTGCATGTGCGGCACCTTGTCAGAGGCCTTCTGAAAATCCAAGTAAACAACATCTACTAACTCTCCTTTGTCTATCCTGCCTCTCATTTCCTCATAGAATTCCACCAGTTTTATCAGGCTAAATTCCCCCTTAAGGAAACCATGCTGACTTTGGTCTATAATCATGACTGCACTGCAATAGAAGAGAAGTCTGAGAACGTAGTCTTGTGGAGCACCAGTGTTCCGAATAATTGCTTTGGAGGTGTTGCTGAATATCCTAGCAGATTGTGTCTGTTCATTGGGAAGCCAAGAATCTAGCTGCAGAGTACAGCTCGATCAATTAAAGTGAGAGTACATCCTACACATCACAGTGAGTATACAGTGTGGCCAATCATGTTGGAAATAAAATACTGTACAGAGACAGTATGGTATGGTCAGTCGAGTGAGAGTACAGTCAGACCAATGACAGTGAAACATACAGTCGGATCAATGACAATATTAGTATAGATCAGCCAGCCACAGTGATGCGATCCCATTGCCTAGACTAATTCTCCCTGCAGTGTGTTCAGGCCACATTCCTGAGGGTGATCCCGGGTGAGGGAAACCTTGGGGTATAGGAAGGAACTGGAAGAAGTCGACACGGTCACACAGAAAGTGGGCCAACTCCACCTATACAGGCACAGCACCGGAGGCCAGGATCGAACTAGGGCCGCTGGAGTTGGGAGGCAGTGGCTTTACCTGCTGCACCATGGGGCACAGATCTTCATAGCTGAACCCTACACTCTGTTGCACCATCTAATAAACCACATGGTTCACATTTGTCAGGGTGTAGCCTCATGTTCTCAACTAACCTACTCTTTGCAAATTTTGTCGCTGTTTATTCTGGGTGAGCGGTAGACGACTGCATAGAATGGTACGGATGTATGGATCTGTGTGTGTGTATGTGTGTGGGTGTGTAGATGTGGGTGTGTGTTTGTGTATAGGTGTGTGTATGTGTGTGGACATGTGTGTGTATGTGTGTGTGGACGTGTGTCTGCGTGTGTGTGTATGGGTGTGTGATTGTGTGTGGATGTGTGTGTGGACGTGTGTGTGTGTGTGTGTGTGTGTGTGTGTGTGGAAGTCTCTATTTGTATGTGGTGTGTGTGTGTATGGTGTGTATGTCTTTATGTGCATTTGTGTAAATGTTTGTGTGTCTGTGGGAGCTTGTATGTCTGTGACTGTGCGCATACTTGTATAACTTTGTGTGTGACCACTGAAGGGACATTCTGTGTGATAGTGTTATAGATCCTCTCTCTGGTCTCAGTAATTGATTGCATACCAGTTACTAACTATAAATGTCTGGTATAGAGGGGCCTCTGCACCGGATGGGAGAAAATAGCAGTAGGTTGTGAATATATCCAGCTCCACCATGGGCAATAGCCTCCCCAGCATCAAGGACATCCTCAAAAAGAGGTGGCTCAGAAAGGCGACATCTATTATTAAGCACCCTCATCATCCAGGACAGGCCTTATTCTCATTGCTACCATCAATAAGGAGATAAAGGAGACAAAAGACCCACACTCAATGCTTTAGGATCAGCTTCTTCCTCTTGACCATAAGATTTCCGAATGGACATCAAACCCACCTCGTTATACACTTGTCACCATAACGTGCCACGTCGTATGACGTGGGTGATCATGGTCTCATGACCATGATACCGTAGTTAGTTGCAAATTTTTCTGCAGAAGTGACTTGCCCTTGTCTCCTTCTGGACAGTGTCTTTACAAGACATGTGGCCCCAGCCATTATCAATACTCTTTTGAGATCGTCTGCCTGGCGTCAGTGGTCGCATAACCAGGATTTGTGATATGCACCAGCTGCTCGTGCGACCGTCCACCACCTGTTCCCGTGGCTTCATGTGACCCTGATCAGTGGGGAGGGGGTGCTAAGCAGGCGCTACACTTTGCCCAAGGGTGACCTGCAGGCAAGCAGAAGGAAGGAGCGAACGCCTCAGATCTCCTTTGGCAGAGTCACAAATCCACCCCGCCACCCACAATCTACCTCAATACCTCAATGTCTACATTACCTCAATATTCTTTCTTCTTTTTTGCTCTCATTTAGCACTTACTTAATTGATTTTTAAATATATTTCTCTTTGTAATTTATATATTTTTATTATTATGCATCACATTGTAGTGCTGCCACAAAAGAACAAATGTAAAAATGTATGCCTGCAATATTAATCCTGATTCTGATTAACATTAGAGATACCAGTCACAAGTTGCTGGGTGTTATGTAATATCATATCCAACTCACTGGTCACTCTATTCGACCAGTAAAGATTCTCATCATTCATAACAGTGTGTGATATAATATTATTGATGCCCAACATTGACCACAATGTGTATTATAAATTCTTCTCTGATCACAGTGTGTGATATCATTCACTTTGTATTATGGATCTCTGTCTTTGGTCACTGTGAAAAATCTATCCGCCTCAGCAGTGTATGATATAATATTTTAGATTTCCTCAATGGCCATGGTGTATAATTTAATTTCATAGATCCCTGTTTCTGATTGTGTGGGCACGTGGCCAAGTGGTTGAGGCATTGAACTAGTTACCTGAAGGTTGTGAGTTCGAGCCCCAGCCGAGGGAACATGTTGTGTCCTTGAGCAAGGCACTTAATCACACATTGCTCTGCGACGACACTGGCGCCAAGCTGTATGGGTCCTAATGCCCTTCCCTTGGACAACATTGGTGTCGTGGAGAGGGGGGACTTGCAGCATGGGCAACTGCTCGTCTTCCATACAACCTTGTCCAGGCCTGCGCCCTGGAGAGTGAAGACTTTCCAGGCGCAGATCCATGGTCTCGCAAGACTAATGGATTCCTTTACTGTCACTGATAATTGTTTTTTGAGGTTTTGAAACCCCAGGGCAGGTATTTATGATATAGAGTTACACATAAACCTGACTGGGCACCTTGTGTGATACAGTATTGTAGTTTTATATCATTATAGGGTCACTGATAGTTTCCTGTCATTTGTTCCCATGTATGAAAAACCAGAATAGGTTTCCTTCATTGAAGTGTCACTCTTTTAAATACAGTATTATAGATCACCCCCGCTGGCCAGTGCATGATAAATTATTTCAGATTTCCCTCACTCTGTTGAATATAACAGTACAGATCCCTGTCACTGGATTTTGCGGGTTTTGTAATGTTGTGGATCAATGAGTGGCCTATCACAGTGGTGTGTTTGATACAATATCGATGCCCTCAATAAAACGTTCAGAAGTCTCAAAGGCTCATTTTATTATCAAAGTATGTATGCAAAATACAACTCTGAGATTCGTCTTCTCCAGATAGCTATGAAATACAGATAAACCATAGAAGTCATTGAAAGAAAAGACATCAACCCCCTGCACAAAACGTAAAAGAACAAAACTGCAAACCCAGACCTCCTTCCTTTGCAAAAAAACTAACATATTGCCCACAAGAAAAAAAAGCTGTGACAATAACATCAAGCCCACAAACACCTCTGTCATACACAAAAAACTAACAGGTCACCCACACTGCAAAACGGCAACAACAATATCAAACCCCAAACTCCCAGCCCGCCCATCAGCAACGAGAAAGCACGAAAAAAGACGGAAGTGAAAGAGGTCAATATGTAATACAGTTAGTTTGAACTACACTGGTCACTGTGTGCAACATAATAGTGTTGAGGGGGTCACTGATTGTGGTATAATATGATAGATTTACGTTACCAGCAAGTGTGTGATATAATACTATAGATCACTGTTGTTGGAGTCAAACTGTGATATTATATTATGGACACACCCCTCCTTTACTGGTCACCATATGTGATGTATTATTATAGATCTCCCTCACGTATCATTATATATCCTGTCACTAGTCCATGTGTGTGGTGCAATATAAGTCCTCAATTGTCACTGCATGCAATATGTTATTATAGACCCCATCAGTGTATACTGTGTGTGATATTATCACTGGTTACATTGTGTGCTTCATAATATTGTTGATTCCTATCACTGGTCACTGTATATTATATATACCTCTTACCATATACACAATATACATCTTCCCGTCACTACCCACTGTGTGGTACAACATCATGGATCCACAGACTGGTCACTGTGTGCATGATATAATGCTACAGATATCCCTGTCACTGGTTGCTGGGTGATATCCCTCAGCAGTCACTGCGTGTGATATAATGTAATAGATTCCCATAACTGTGGTCATGATGTATGATATATTATATATCCCCTTCACAGTTCACAATGTGTAATATAATATTTTAGATCCTGTCACTGTTTCCTGTGTCTGATATAACACCCCCCACCCTTCTCTGGTGACTGGGTGCAATATACTGTACTATGCAATATAAATGTAATGTGCAATATAATTTTTGCTCACTCACTCATCCAAAAACTAGAATTATGGCAGGTAATGTGATGTGGAATGCCTAGAGAAGAGCCTACATGATTACAAAGAGAATGTCAGAAACACACACACACACACACACACACACACACACACACACACACACGTGAGGATCGATCTCTGGTCCCCAGCGCACTGAAGGAACGTCTCTACATGCCACTCGACTGTGTTGCCCAGATTCGAACATATTGTGTAAGGCATTCACTCTTCCTCAGGGAGGGATGTTTCATCCAATGAGAACATCCCCGAAGACTAGCCATGAAGCTCTCAGAAGGCAAAAATTCAACAAAGCTTTGCAAAGCTTTTTTTGAAAGGATTGTCACCCTTTTCCCCATTTCTGTCACCGTTATCAACAGGAAGATTCGAGTCAGCAGGACACCACCCAGCTGTCTCAAGAGTCAGAGGACAACAAGGTGCAAGCCAAACGTCTCCATGTCTCCAACATCCCATTCCGATTCAGAGATCCCGACCTGCGGCAGATGTTTGGGGTGAGTATTTTGTGGTGTGTGTGTGTGTGTGTATGTGTGTGTGTGTGTGTGTGTGTGTGTGTGTGTGTGTGTGTGTGTGTGTGTGTGTGTCAGCACGAGCGAATCAGAGATAGAGACAGAGTTGGGGGAGAGACTGGGAGAGGGAGAGATGGGGAGAGAGAGAAAAAGAGAGACTGTGTGTTTGTTATTCTATGCTGGAATTGGAATTAGAATTGCTTTATTGCATGACCCTATCTGTGTGAGTGAGAGAGAGAGAGATAGACAGACAACCAGAGATAGAAAAGGGGCAGAGAATGAGAGAGGGTGAGGGTAGAGAGAGATACTGGTGTGACTCTTTGTTGGAATTGGAATTGGTTTATTGTGTGACACTCTGTGTGTGTGTGTGTGTGTGTTCTTCTGAAGGCCTTGGGCAGTGTTGTGTCCAAAGAAGGAGGTTGCACTCTTGGGCGGAGCCAACTACAGAATCAGGATAACCCAAGGCCTTGTAAAGCAGCCTGATAGTTCTAATGGAGGCTATAGATCATCTTGTACAGTCAGTGGTCGCCTTTGCCTTAGCCTTTTCCTTGAACTTTCCAGCCAATGGAGCTGGTTTGTTGGGCAGGGCAGGTCAGTATTCACTAGGGTTTAGAAGGAAGGTGGCTTTATTGATAGGTAGAAATCTCCAGAGGACTTTACAGCATGGCCAATAGACAGGATATAGAGCAAAGAGACTGGTGGATGGTCTGGGGTAAGGGCAGGAGAGGTCAGTAACCAATAGCCTGTCAGCAGTAAGTTCAACAGAGTTCAGTGACACAGTCCAGGATATGGTCACCAGTGATCGCTGAACAATTGACAGTCAGGATGTGGTCAACAGCGGTCAGTAACCAAAAGACAGTTCGGGATGAGGTCAGCAGTGGTCACTAACTAGTGGTACCACCAATATACAGGCTGATGATTTCACTAGAAGTCAGTAAACAATGGATAGTCCAGGATACTATCACCAGTGGTCAGCGACCAGTAGATAGTCCAAGATAAAGTCACCACGGACCAATGACAGTGCAGAATAAGGTCACTGTGACCAATGACCATCCAGAGTAAGGTCAACAGTGACCTACAACAGTTCAGGGTAAGGTCACAAGTGACCAATGAAGGTTCAGGGTGGGGCACCAGAAGTCAGTAACCACTATTCTGCGAAGTGATAAGATTACCATTCTGAGCAGTTCGGTGTAGTTCCATCTTGATAAAAGACGAGAGAGGTGCCTCACCATCGTCTGTTAGTTCAATGTGAAGCCTGTCCTAATTTGTTTCCTTTGGTTCTGGTGGTCGCTCTGTGGACTGCATGTCCCATTGGGATCTGGGATTCTGCTCTGGTCATGCTCTCTAATCACTACTGATCTCTTCTACTCTCTTCCAGCAATTCGGCAAAATTCTAGACGTTGAAATTATCTTCAATGAACGGGGATCGAAGGTTTGTATTGTAGAGCAATGTGCACAGAGTACAATATGGCACCAAAACACACTCTTCGACCCGTTGACCTGTGCCCAACCAGTCACCAATCACGCTTACCTACCCATCTCTGTTTCATCCCTCCTGGTTCCATATCTGCCCATCTCACCCTATCTCCATCAGGTTCCACTTATCAGCCACCATTCCACCTCCTTCCCCACCTAATTCCATCTGCCCATCATTTCCTCCCCATCTGGTCTCATTCCATGCCCTCACGTCTTTCACTCTTTCCCAACCTGGATCCAACAATCATATACCAGCCTTTGTTCCACACCCCTAGCAGTACTGTACACGGTGTTATACAGGAAAAGACCCAGCTCCAAACAGTACTGTACACTGGTGTTATACGGTGACAGACCCGTCTTTATCGGTACTATGCCCCAATGTTCTACAGCAATAGGTCCTTCCCCACTGATAATGTAACCAAGTGTTGTACTTTGATAGATCCATTCCAGCCGGTACTGTATCCTGCATTGATATAGTACAGACCTGTCCTAATAGTATCGTACCCCAGTGTTGTACAGGCACATTCAGACACATTGCATTAACACAAGCTTCCACCTTATTATTCACAGGGCTTTGGATTTGTCACATTCGAGAGCAGCGTTGACGCAGACCGGGCCCGTGAGAAGCTTAACGGTACTATTGTGGAGGGCCGTAAGATTGAGGTGGGTTTTGCAGTGTCTCTGTAAATTAAATAGGGAGTGTTGGCATTGAGTATGGAGGGGTAACAACCCAAGTTTCTGACAGATGGTAAACAGTGAAACAACTCCACAAAGCTGGGGTTTAAAGTTGGGCTTGAGGGTGGCTGGAGGAATTGCCACCAGAAGGGCCTATTCTGCCCTTGGTATTGAATCTCAATAATTAATAAGATAAAAAAGTTAGTCCTATTGTCTTCCTGCTTTGGCAATGTTGGATTCCAATTTCCGGTGCTGTGTATGCATTTGTTCAGGTGGGTTCTCTCTCTCCCTCTCCTCTCCCTCTCGCTCTCTCTTCCTGTCTATCTCTCTTCCTCTCTCTGTCCATCTCTATCTCTCTCCTGCTCTGCCTCAGTGTTCATCAACCTCTCTCCATCTCCCCCTCTTCTCGTCCCTTCATCTCCCCATCTTCTCATCCCTTCATCTCCCCATCTCTCTGCCTCTACGTCTCGGCCTTTGTCTCTGTCTGCCTGCCCCTCTTTTTTGCTCTGTCTCTCTCTTTTTCTCTGTGCCTCTCTGTTCATCTGCCTGTCAGTCTGTCTGTCTCTCTTTGTAGAATTTGCACGTTTGCCTGTGACTGTGTGGGTTTCTTCTGGTTACTCCGATTTCCTTACACAAACTGCCTCCCAACAAAACTATTGTGTGTGAGTTAAGAAGTAGCTGTTCTCTGACCCAATTGGTGTGTACCTCCAGCTTGATGGGAGCTGTGAAAAAATGGCGTAGCCCTGATTTTGGGGGATCATTGATGATGAAAGTTGCCTTCTTGAGGCAGTGCCTATTGTAGATACTATCAACGGTGGGGAGGGATGCACACGTGATGTATTGGGCTGAGTCCAGTAGTCTCTGCAGCTTTCTAAATTCAGGCAAATTTGAACAACCATACTAGACCATGATGCTTCCAACAGCACATCTGCAGAGATCTGTCGGAGTGACTCGCCGAACCTCCTTCATAGTCTCTGAAAAGAGCTGGCGCACCTTCTTTGCAGTTTCAGCAATTGTGTACAGTATCGGATAAGTTTACACTGAGGAACTTGAAAGTGTTGACAATCTCCAGTAAAGAACAGTGGCACATGTTCATCCTCCTCCCCCTTCCTGTGGTCACCTGTCCCTTTTTTTTAAACTTTTGGCTTCTTAGTGTTGTTACTGAGGTGCCATTCAACCAGGTGGTCCCTATCTCCCAATGCACTGCCTGTGACTCACCCAATGACAATGGTGTTATCAGCGAACTGGCACACATCAGTGGCTGTATTCGGCCCTTCGAGCATGCACCGCCATTCAGTATGATCATGGCTGATCATCCAACTCAGAACCCTGTACCTGCTTTCCCTCCATACCCCCTGATCCCTTTAGCCACAAGGGCCATATCTAACTCCCTCTTAAATATAGTCAATGAACTGACCGCAACTGTTTCCCACGGCAGAGAATTCCACAGATTCAGCGTTCTCTGTGTGAAGAAGTTTTTCCTCATCTCGGTCCTAAAAGGCTTCCCCTTTATCCTTAAACTGTGACCCCTCGTTCCGGACTTCCCCAACATTGGGAACAATCTTCCTGCATCTAGCCTGTCCAATCTCTTTAGGATTTTATACGTTTCAATAAGATCCCCCCTCAATCTTCTAAATTCCAGCGAGTATAAACCTGGTTAATCCACTCTTTCATCATATGAAAGTCCTGCCATTCCAGGAATCAATCTGGTGAACCTCCTTTGTACTCCCTCTATGGCAAGGATGTCTTTCCTCAGATTAGGGGACCAAAACTGCACACAATACTCCAGGTGTGGTCTCACCAAGGCCTTGTACAACTGCAGTAGTACCTCCCTGCTCCTGTACTCGAATCCTCTTGCTATGAATGCCAGCATTCCATTCGCCTTTTTCACCGCCTGCTGTACCTGCACGCCCACTTCTAATGACTGGTGTACAATGACACCCAGGTCTGGTTGCACCTCCCCTTTTCCTAATCGGCCACCATTCAGATAATAATCTGTTTTCCTGTTCTTGCCACCAAAGTGGATAACCTCACATTTGTCCATATTAAATTGCATTTGCCATGAATTTTCCCACTCACCTAACCTATCCAAGTCACCCTGCATCCTCTTAGCATCTTCCTCACAGCTAACACTGCCACCCAGCTTCGTGTCATCCGCAAACTTGGAGATGCTGCATTTAATTCCCTCGTCTAAGTCATTAATATATATTGTAAACAACTGGGGTCCCAGCACTGAGCCTTGCGGTACCCCACTAGTCACTGCCTGCCATTCTGAAAAGGTCCCGTTTATTCCCACTCTTTGCTTCCTGTCTGCCAACCAATTCTCTATCCACATCAATACCTTACCCCCAATACCGTGTGTTTAAGTTTGCACACTGATCTCCTGTGTGGGACCTTGTCAAAAGCCTTTTGAAAATCCAAATATACCACATCCACTGGTTCTCCCCTATCCACTCTACTAGTTACATCCTCAAAAAATTCTATGAGATTCGTCAGACATGATTTTCCTTTCAGAAATCCATGCTGACTTTGTCCGATGATTTCACTGCTTTCCCAATGTGCTGTTATCACATCTTTGATAACTGACTCCAGCAGTTTCCCCACCACCGATGTTAGGCTAACCGGTCTGTAATTCCCTGGTTTCTCTCTCCCTCATTTTTTAAAAAGCGGGGCTATTGTTGGCTTTATGCTCCTGGGTTTTTGTACTTTGATTACACCCAGATCCTTGGTTTTATATTCCAGGTCAACAATGCGACAGCGAGGGTGGTGAACCCCAAGAAATCCCCGGCTCCTTATATCAATGGTGAGTGGAGACAGCGGCAGGATCTAAAATCACAGCATTGAAACGCGTGCAGTTCAGCTTGGGGCCAGAGTGTTTGGGACAGGACAGGATGTGGCCTGAGGGATTAGCTGGGAGCTAGATAATCAGGAATCGCTGAAGTCATGGGCTATTGTACTTGGGAAGAAAAGACTTCCTAAAGAGGGGTTCGTCGAACCTTTGTTCTGCCTTGTGTCCCAGTGGACAGCCATTATCATTGCATTGCCATTCTCTCACCGACGTGTCTGTTTTTGACTTCTTCTACTGCCAGGTTGAAGCTAAATGAAGTTTAGAAAAATATCTTCCTATTCCTTGAGTGGTGAATCTGTGCAATTCAGACACTGGGTATATTTAAAACGGAGGTTCATAGCTTCTTGATGAGTAAGGGCGCCAAGAGGGAGAAGTCAGGACAATGGGGTTGAGGAGCATAATAAATCATTCATGATGGAATGGTGGAGCAGACTCAGTGCCGATTGGCTGAGTTCAGCTCCTATGTCTTATGATCTTATGGACTATTCCTCCCGGGCTGCGCCCATCCTGTTGATAGGAACGTTGAATTCCCGAACTCCCAATAACTGCTCCTCCTCTGTCACTTTTTTATTTGCTCCTTTCTCTCTTCCCCTGATCTACTTATACTCCATTGACATATCTCTTCCCTCTCCCCACTCTCTCCACCTGCCCACCACCCACCCCCTCCACCCACTGGTTCCCCTCCCAACATTCCTCCCTTAATTCCACGCTCTGCCTTCCTTTCCTATCAGAGTTGGCCATCCTCAGCTCTTTGTCATTTCTACCTCTTGCCTTCCAGCTTATTACATGGTTCTCACTTTCTGCCCTCCCACATCTCTCAGCATCCACACCTGGATCTACCCATCACCTGCCATCTCTTTTCACTTTACACTGCACGCTGTCAGAGCAGTGCTACCAGGATAATCAAGGACATGACCCACCCAGCCAACACACTTTTTGTCCCTCTTCCCTCCGGGAGAAGGCTCGGGAGCTTGAAGACTCATATGGCCAGATTTGGGAACAGCTTCTTTCCAACTGTGATAAGACTGCTGAATGGATCCTGACCCGGATCTGGGCCGTATCCTCCAAATATCCCCCACCTGCCTCTTGGTTTTTTTTGCACTACCTTACTTTCCTGTTTCTATTTATGATTTATAATTTAAATTTTTAATATTTACTATTGATTTGTACTCCAGGGAGCATGAAGAGCAGAATCAAATATCGCTGTGATGATTGTATGCTCTAGTATCAATTGTTTGGCGACAATAAAGTATAAAGTATCTCTTACTCCACCCCTTTCAGTCTGTGGACATGGAGTTCCCAACCTGGGGTCCACGAACCTCTTGCTTAACGGTATTGGTCCATGGCATAAAAAGGTTGGGAGCCCTTGCTCTAGGTGAACGATCTCTACTTGAAACATTGGCAATCCATTCCACCCCCCCCACCTTATAGATGTTCCCTGATCCACTGAGTTTGTCTAGCACTTTGTGTGTTGGTTCAGATTCCAGCATTTGCAGTCCCTTGAATCTACGTAACGTGGATGTCTTATGCTGGCTGACCCTGTATGCTGATTGCACTCATTGACAACGACTTGACTTCCATACTGAGAGCACTGAAACAGGCCACTTGGCCCAACTCATCCATGCCTGAGAATATGCCCATCTAAGCCAGTCCCGCTTGTCTGTGTTTGTCCCATATCCTTCCAAACCTTTCCCATCTACATATCTCCCCAAACATCTGTTAAATGTTGTTCTTGTAACTGCATGCTTGACTTAATTAGTTGAGGCATCGAACAAGAGCCAGGAAGTTATGTTGTAGTTAGCTAGGGAATTTTGGGAGTGTTGGGCATCCTACTATAGGACAACTGTGGAGCATTTGGGGAGAGTTCAGAATAGGCTTACAAGGATGCTGCCGGATCAGAGGACTTCGTCTCCATGGAGATATTGGACAAGCTTGGGCTGCTTTTTCTAGGGCAGTAGAGTCTGAGGGGAGACCCGATAGAAGTTTATGAGAAGTATGGGTAGCATCCCTGCCCTAGGGTTGAAGTGTCTGAATTAGAGGGAATTCACTTAAAGTGAGGGAGAGAAACATTCAAAGAAGCTGTGCTGGGCAAGTCCCTTTAGAGAGGAAGTCTGGAAGCTTCCATGGAATTGTGGATGCAGATATGACAGAAGCATTCGCTCAATTCGCATGGCAGACTATTGTCGGACAAAGGGCCTGTTGCTGTACTGTACCATTCTATGTTTTCTATCACTTCCTCTGGCAGCTTGTTCAACAGATACAACACCTTCTGCGTGAACAAGTTACCCTTCGTGTCCCCTTTAAATCTTTTACATATGACCTTAAATCTCTGCCCTCTAGTTGCTAGTTCTACTCCCCTGTGATTAAGAATGAGTGCATCCATCCTGTCTATGCCCCCACCCCTATAATTTTTAAAACTTCTATAACTTCAGGCCTCATTCCACTATACTCCAAGAAATAAAGTCCTAACCTGCCATCTCTCTCTGTATTTTAAGCCTTCAAATCCTGGCAACATTCTCATAAATCTCTGCATTTTATTTCTTCCTCACTAGAGCTGGGAAATGGAATGGCTCCATTGTATCAAACTGGGCAAGTATTGATGAGATGGGATGAAGGGTCTCAGACTGGGTATTGTCTTCCTCTGTTTTTACCTCATCGTCCATTTTCTTTACAGGATGGAAGATTAATCCGATGGTCGGAGCTGTCTACGCCCCAGAAATATTCACAGGTAAGCATGAAACAATTCCAGTTTTAACGCTGCAGCTCACTGCTTTAAAGTATCCCGAGGCCCTTAATGCACAGTGACCACAGTGTCCCACGTTACAGCAGTTTGGCTACCTGAAATTTGCCCTTACAGTATTTCCAAAATCACGACCACAAACTTGAGAGATGGAACAAAAGAAACAGGTCACTTTTATGAAATAAATTAATATTCTCAAAATGGATAAAAAGGAAACTACCAAGGGTGGGAATCATGGGCTGCTGTTCCACAGCAGGAAGCTGTTTAAGAGATTTGTTTCAGAAACTGACAAGGCAGTCTCTTGTACTGACACTCGTATCATGGTACTTTCTCAAAAATGTCCAGTTGTAGTTAAAGTGAAACAGAAACTGCCTCCTCTGCATACAATACAATCAGAATTCCCCTACTGGGAGATCTCAATGGGTGGAGTAGCATCTGTTGGGTTGGGGGAGGCATTGTCTCTGGTTCAGGAATGAGAGTGGAGAGGTGAAATGCCTGGTGTAAAAAGAAGGGGAGTAGCAATCCCTCCTCTCCACTTTCAGTTCTGCTGCAGAGTTCTGTACCGAAATGTCAACAGTTCCTTTCCTCCCTTGGACACGTGCTGGACCGGCTGAGGTCCTCTGGCAAATTGTTTGTTGCTCAAGTCTCCAGCATCTGCCACATCTTGTGTCCTCACTTCATACTTGTTGTCGCTACATACAATGGAGGTGGCAATGCATTACTTCTCGATTGTTTTCCGTTCTTGTTTAACGCCTCGTTCTCGGTCCCTGCACAGTGGCTGGTTTCCCATATCCAGTGGCCGCTGCAGCTCCAGCCATCGCCTACAGAGGGACCCACCTCCGAGGCCGGGGCAGGGCTGTTTACAACACCATCCGGACTGCAACGGCACCTTCGCCTCTCCCGACCTATGGAGGGTAAGCACGGCCCCTTTACTAAATTCAACGCAAGACTGCTGGGGTCATGCGGGGAAGGAGATGACCATTGTTTTAATTTTGATCAGGTGCAGCGGGGTCTTGGGGTGTTGATAGGGTGGTTAAAGGTGAATGGAATTTCTGCCTTCATGGGTTGAGGTGTTGAGTGTAAAGTTGGGAAATTATGACAGAACTGTATAAAAGTTTGGCCAGAATAAGGTTTAATATCACTGCCATATGTTGTGAAATTTGTTCTTTTGCCGCAGCAGTACATAATAATAGTAAAAAAGATATAATTATAATAAGAAATATCTTTAAAAATCTAATTAAATAAATAGTGTGACAAGAGAGCAAAAAATGTGAACTAGTGTGAAAATGTGAACCAGCCAGAAATCTGATGGCAGAGGGGAAGAAACTATTCTTAAAGCATTGAGTGTGTGTCTTCAGGCCACTGTACCTCCTCCTGGATGGTAGCATGAGAAGAGAGCTTGTCCTGAGTGATGGGGTCCTTAACGATGGATGTTGCCTTCTTGAGACATTGTTTTCTGCAGATGTGGTGAGGCAGATGTGGCAGATGTGTTAGGGTTGCTCATCCCGTTACAGGAAGGGCATGGAGGATCTGTATCAAAATCAGAATCAGAATCTCTGAGGGCATCCACCAAGCCCCATTCATGAGTCCAAAAACATCTTCTCACCAACAACACTTAAAATCCTGAATACAACTATGTAGCCAACTTGTGATAGCAAGCATTTGATTAAGCTAGAAAGGGTTGTAGAAGAGACTTACAAGGATGTTGACAGGACTGGAGGGCTTGAGGTACAGGGAGAGAATGAGTAGGCTGGGAGCCTTGATTTTTGGTATGGAGGACGCTGAGGGGTGATTCAACAGGTTAGGCTGCATCTGTGGATGTTTTGGGCCAAAACCCTTCAACAGGACAGAGTACTCCCACTGTTCTGGCCATCCAGCTATAGGAGGAATTCCATCAAGCTGGACAGGGAACAGAAAAGATTCACCAGGCTGCATGTGAGACTGAAGGTTCTGAAGAAAGGTAGGATAGACGGGATCTTTTCCCTGGAGTGAAGGAAGTTGCGGGATCCCCTTACAGAGGTTTATAAAATCACGAGGAGTGTTGATAAAATGGATGGCTAATGATTTCTCCATTGGATTGGGGATTCTAAAAGAAGATGTTGTTTCAATGTGAGAGGGGAATAATTTTAAGGAGTCTCGAAGGGCAACTTTTCCACCCAGAGAATGGTGGGTACATGGATCAAGCTGCCGCGGAAGTGACAAAGACAAGTACAATCACGGGGCTTAAAAGACATTTTACACATGTACATGGATAATAAAAGGTCAGTCCAAAAGAGAAAAGAGACCAAACACAGGCAAAAGGACTGAGTCAGGAAGGCAACTTGGTCAGCATGGATGAGTTGGGCTGAAGGGCCTGTTTCACTTCTATATTACTCTACATCTCAACGTCTTTTCTAATGTGCTCTGCCCAGGCTGGTCTTCAAGTTTCAACTGAACTTTGATATAACATACAGTAATTAAAAAATCCTTTCTTTTGAGCCTTCATAATAAACTGTGTTTGAAATGCCCTGTTAATTTGCTCTGTCATTAGTAATAAAGCACATGCGCAAATTTCCCAGGTCCCTTCGAATCACCCAGACCGCTTATGCTTTAAGAAACACTCGGTAGTAACACTGACTTTCTTTTCTTATGTTTGACTTTCAGAGTTGTCTATCAAGATGCTTTATACGGGGCAGATGTGTATGTAGGTATTTCTTTGTGTGCAAGAGTGAACTATGATAGCTAATAATAATACACTCTCTCTCTACTCCTCTTCCCCTCTCCTCCTCTCACCCTCTCTCCCTCTCTCGCACTTTCCCTTTCTCCCTTTCTCCTTCTCACGCCCCTCCCCTCCCTCTTTTGCACTCTTGCTTGCTTTTGCGCTCTCTCTCTCCCCCTCACTCTGTCTCTTTCACTTTCTTGCCCTCACTCTCTAGTCTCTCTCTTCTACTCTTATCCCATTTCCTTCAGCATTCAGATTCCCCTCACTTCTCTGACCTCTGAGATCTTCTTCTCCCTGCCTTCTAATCTCTCTACCTCTGCCGCTTCACGCTTTGAACAGACCTGATCATTTGGAAACCCTCATCTGCCGCTGCAGTCCTCTCCATGCCGCAACCCTTGCTCCCACCAGCTTGCCCACGTTCGCTGTCTCACAGTCTCTTTCATCTCCATGCTACCTTTTTGTCTTTGGCAATTTTCTGGAACTCTCTCCCGAGGAGGACGCTAGATGCAGGGTATGTGAATACATTTGAGGCAGAGGGAGTTAGTGGGGGTGTGATAACTTACCCAGGAGTAAATGGGTGTGTGTGGAGGCAATGATTACATTGGCCAGTTCTTGGGGTTAGGGGTGGGCTAGAAACGCTACTTCTTTTATGGAGTCACATAGCACAAAAGCAGTCCTTCAGCCCAACTGGTCCATGCCAGCCAAGTTGCCCCAGTTCATGCTAGTCGACATCGGTGCATCGCCTTCTAAACCTTTCTTATCCAGTTACATATCAAACTGTCTTTCAAAAGTTATTGTAAAAACCCCAACCACCTTCTCTGGCAGCTCATTCCACAGCCATACCACCCTTTGTGTAAAAACAAAAGCTGTGCCAGTACCCATTCAGTCTTTATCCTATCATCCTAAACCCATGCCCTCTGTTTTTTCATTCCACATCCTTGGGAAAAAAAAAACAAATGCATTTATTCCATCTTTGCCCCTCATGATTTCATACACCTCTGTAAGATCACCTCTCAATTTCATACCCTTTACAGTGTAAAGTCCTAGCTTACCCAACCTCTCCCTTGATACCAGACCCTCAAGTCCCAGCAATATCTTTGTTCCCTGTGTTGCAGTGCTCTACGTTCTAAACCTTACAGCACCTTTTTGTTTATGATGTTAAGCATACTTCCTATAGCAACGCAAGAAAAGCTGACGACAATAACCCCCACAGGGCCTCATTGGTGTCTTGTATAATCCCACCAAGTCCTCCCCACTTCTACACTCAATACCCTGACTAATTCTGGCCAGCGTGCTAAAAGCCATCTTCACAATCTGGCCACGCGTGAGTCCACTTTTTCAGGTAGGCAGCATGGTCCCGTAGTCCATATCCTTGCGTGCATGTAACCACAGCCCAGTCCCAATCTACAATTGGTGCCCAGAGGATCTCCAACACAAACTCTTTGCTTCTATCTGAAAGTTCGAGATCCATCATTGTCTCACTCTGGTGCTAGCATCTGTAGTTCTCCCCTGGCTTATCTTATTACAATGCTCATGGAAACAAGTATTTGAAATGTAAGGAAAACATTCTGACCTGCAATAGTGTTGCGCTGATCACTAACAGAGAAAACAACCCAAGTCAGTGCAACCTTTCCCAATAGCACATGTCCTCTAATCCAGGTAACAGTTCGGGGTGAGGGCTAAGAGAAGCCGAATGACACATTGATGGCGCAGCACTGTTCCCTCTAAGTTGTGCAAGTGCGCAGCCACACAGTAATTGAAATGCTCCCACGCACATAGCCTTTGTTGCCAATGCAGTTGGAATATTCTTAACATTTAAACATTTTAAAGTGTCGCGCAGTTTTCAGGCTGAGTAAATCTTGCCTTCTCCGATCAATGGTTGGTCTGTGCGGCTGCTTAAGAGAAAAGAAATAGAGGGAGGCTAGTGAAAAACCTCTCTGCTTTGGTGAAAGGCCAGAGACCAGCAACTTTCCATTTGTCACCCCATAGGTGCTACTTAAAGCAGGAATGTGTGAGGTCATTGAAGAATCAAAAGACAGTCTATTATTCTAAATAGGGAGAATTGGGTGAAAATAAGTGAAAAAAGTGATACCTTTTTAAGAGGCACATAAGTAGACAGAGCAGTCATTCAGACTTTTTATCTCCAGTTTAGAAGCGTCAAGTACGATGAAGGCATGTCTTATGAGGAAAGGTTGGGCAAGCTACAGCTTTTCTCTGTGGAGCGAAGGAAGATGAGAGGCAACTTGACAGTGGTGCACAGGATGATGAGGCATCCACAAAATGGACAGCCAGAGATTATTTCCTAGGGTGGCAATGGCTAACATGGGAGGACATACTGGGGGAAATCACAGTGGGATGTCAGAGATAGTTTATTTTTTACACAGAGACATGTGGAACACACTGACGAGGGCAGTGATAGCGGCTGATGCAGTTGGGATATTTAAGAGACTCTTAGATAGGCACATGGATGAAAAAAAAAAGTGAGGTCTCTATGAGATGGAAGGTTTACATTGATCTTGGAGTAAGATCGGCAATTCATCGCGTGTCAAAGGACCAGTGTTGTACTGTTCCTTGTCCAGTGTACCATGTACCAGCTAATCTGCCTTTGAGGAGAGAGGGAGGAAAGTTCTAAGTAGGCAAATTATTTTTACGCAGGGAGTGGACGGTGCTTGGAAAAGGTTGCTGGAGGTACTGGTGGAATTAGACACCATAGTGGCATTTAAGTATCTGTCAGACAGGCCCATGAATAAGCAGGGTTCAGAAAGAGATGGGCCATGTACAGGCAGGTGAGATTTAATTTGACTCGGCATCACATTTGATGCAGACCGTATGGTCTGTTGATGTGCTGTACTATAATGTGCTCTATGAGTGAGGTGCAGGAGGATGTAATGGTGTTCCCACGGTAGCGTAGTGGTTATACCAACACTATTACAACGTCGGAGTTTGGAATTCAGTTCCAGTGCCCTCTGTAATCAAGTTTTCACTTTCCTTCCCGTGTGTGCACGGGTTTCCTGCGGGTGCTCTGCTTTCCTCCCACAGTCCAAATACATACCGGTTAGTAGGTTAATTGGCTGTTGTAAATTGTCCTAGGTTTAGGCTTGTGTCAAATCGCTAGCTTTCTGGGCAGCACGGCTCGAAGGGCTCGAAGGGCATGTTCCATACTGTATCTCTAAATGAAACAAGTAAGTGTCATTAATCACAGAAACAATGTTGGTAGGCTACTGGTTAGCAAAGTAAATGGCACACTGGTCTGCATTGCAAGCAGTTTGGAGATTAGAACTAGATTCCTCTTTTATACAGTTGTATCGCACTTGTTTTTCCCCATATTTAACAGCAGATGTGCCAGCACCAGAGACTGGGAATTCGGCTAGCTAATTACAGGAATGAGAGAGTTGGACCACCATGTGAGGCTGAAGAAGGGATTGCTGATGCTTAGGATGATGGGGGATCCTGTTGTATCATGAAGGATTCTGAGGTGTCTTCGCAGGGTGATTGCATCAGTGGGAGAATCTCGAATGATTGGTGGAAGGGGTGGTCACTTACAATGGGGATGCATAGGAGACTCCCCTCACTGTGGTCGTGCATGTGTCTGGGTCTGCTCAGAGATCAGTGTGGAGGCTGGATGGATGAAGGTATTTCACCAATGAAGGGTCTCTGCCTGAAATGTTGACTGGTTATTTCCCTCCAGTGATGCTACCTCTCTTGCTACGCTCCCTTCAGGCCCACTGAGCCGCATCTTCTAGCAAACCACCTATTTACTTTTACTTGTATTTGGAGATACAATGCGGACTAAACCCTTTAACTTTATCCTAACCTCAGGAGGATTTACAATGGCCAAGTAACCTACTAACTGCTACATCTTTGGAATGTGGGAGGAAACCGGAGCACCCGGAATAAACCCACATGCTTCGCGGGGAGGATGTGCAAACTTCTTAATGGCGGCATCGGAATTGAATGCTGAACTCCAACGCCCTGATGCTGTAATGATGTCGCGCTAACCGACTAGGTTACCACAGCGTGCGCGTGCGTGTGTGTGTGTGTGTGTGTGTGTGTGTGTGTGTGTGTGTGTGTTTGTGTACGTCTGCTGAATCTATTCTGCTTAATAGCATTTAAGAAACAGGAAGATAAACCATTGAGAGCTTGGGGAATCGAGGGCCACGGGGAATTATCAGAGAAGAGAAATGTTGAAGGTGCAGATTTGGGGGTTGAAGCCCATAGCTCCCTGGAAGTGGCTGAATAGGTTGATAGGGTTGCACGCTTGCCATTATTAGTCGAGGAATGGAGTTCAAGAGTCAGGAGGTTACGTTGTTACTTCATAAAACCCTTGTGAGGCCTCATCTAGAGCCTTGCATCCAGTTCTGGTCACTCCATTACAGGCAGGACTTGGAAGCTTTGGGGAGGGCGCAGAAGAGTTCTACCAGGATGATGCTGAGATTATGGAAGTCGCGTGCTCTGAGGGGAGATTGGACAAACTTCGGTTGTTTTCTGTGGAGTAGCACAGGCCTGATTGAAGATTATGAGGGACTTGGAATAGACAGCTGAGAGTAGACAGCCAGCATCTTTCTCCCCAGGATCAAATACTTGAGGGCATGCACATACATTGAGAGAGCAGATGCGCGAGGGGTACATTTTTACACACACAGAGTTATGGGTTTCTGGAATGCACTGTCAGGGATGGCAGTGGATGCAGATCCCATTGAGCTATATGAGAGGCTCTTAGACATGCATGTGAATGTGAAGTGATTGGAGGAATTATGAACCTTATATATGCAGAATGGATTATTAGGGATTTAATTACTCACTTAGTTAGTTCTGTAGTGCATCCTTGACTGGAGGGCCAGTTCCTCGTTGTATTGTTCTATATTCTATCTATATTCTGTGAAAAGTAGTCAGGGCAGATATGCCTTGATCTAATGACGGGTGGGTCCTTAACTTATTCTTTCCTGTGCTGATATTTTCTGGCATTTTATGTTTTTCCATTGCTTTTAATCGACTTTTAATTTGCTTCTCAACATTTTGTTATTTCTGTTCCAGGGCGGTTACACCACATATCGAGTGGCTCAGCCAACTGCAGCTGCTACGACGTACAGTGACGGGTAGGTGCTTCTCACAAAGTCAAACTTGAGTTCGTATCTTTATATGTATAAGTACAGACTTGCACAGTAGCAATGAAAAACCATTTTGCAACTCAATAATAGGCATGCGGCCACACAGCACTGAAAAATTAAACATGAGTTATGCACTCCATTTTATGAGAATTATCACAGTTGGATTGATAAAGGATCCATTGTAGTGTAAGTTAGTCAGATTGTTGTTAAACTGTTGATAATAGGGTTGTGCTGGTTGGTTCAAGAACCGAATGGTTGCAGGGAAGTAGCTGTCCCCAAACTTGTTGCATCCATCAACAAGAACCCCACCATTCTGGCGATGCTCTTTTCTCAACACTGCCATCGGGAAGGAGGTACAAGAGTCTTAGGTCCCAAACCAGTAGAATCAGAAACAGTTATTGCCCTTAAACCATCAGGCTCCTGAACCAGCATGGATAACCTCACTCACCTCAACACTGAACTGATTCCACAACGTATGGGCTCTCTGTCAAGGACTCTACACTCATGTTGTCGGTGTTATTTATTTATTTGTTTACTTATTTATAGACAATAGACAATAGGTGCAGAAGTAGACCATTCGGCCCTTCGAGCCTGCACCGCCATTCTGAGATCATGGCTGATCATCTACTATCAATACCCGGTTCCTGCCTTGTCCCCATAACCCTTGATTCCCCTATCCATAAGATACCTATCTAGCTCCTTCTTGAAAGCATCCAGAGAATTGGCCTCCACTGCCTTCTGAGGCAGCGCGTTCCACACCTCCACAACTCTCTCGGAGAAGAAGTTCCTCCTCAACTCTGTCCTAAATGACCTACCCCTTATTTTTAAACCATGCCCTCGGGTACTGGATTCTCCCAGCATCTGGAACATATTTCCTGCCTCTATCTTGTCCAATCCCTTAATAATCTTATATGTCTCAATCAGATCTCCCCTCAATCTCCTTAATTCCAGCGTGTACAAGCCCAGTCTCTCTAACCTCTCTGCGTAAGACAGTCCGGACATCCCAGGAATTAACCTAGTGAACCTACGCTGCACCTCCTCCACAGCCAGGATGTCCTTCCTTAACCCTGGAGACCAAAACTGCACACAATACTCCAACTGTGGTCTCACCAGGGCCCTGTACAAATGCAAAAGGATTTCCTTGCTCTTGTACTCAATTCCCTTTGTAATAAAGGCCAACATTCCATCAGGCTTCTTCACTGCCTGCTGCACTTGCTCATTCACCTTCAGAGACTGATGAACAAGTACTCCTAGATCTCTTTGTATTTCACCCTTACCTAACTCCACACCGTTCAGATAATAATCTGCCTTCCTGTTCTTGCTCCCAAAGTGAATAACCTCACACTTTTTCACATTAAACGCCATCTGCCAAGTTTCTGCCCACTCACCCAGCCTATCCAAGTCACCTTAAATTCTCCTAACATCCTCATCACATGTCACACTGCCACCCAGCTTAGAATCATCAGCAAACTTGCTGATGTTATTCACAATGCCTTCCTCTAAATCATTGACGTAAATCGTAAATAGCTGTGGTCCCAATACCGATCCCTGTGGCACCCCACTAGCCACCACCTGCCATTCCGAGAAACACCCATTCACTGCCACCCTTTGCTTTCTATCTGCCAACCAGTTTTCTATCCATGTCAATATCCTCCCCCCAATGCCATGAGCTCTGATTTTACCCACCAATCTCCTATGTGGTACCTTACCAAATGCCTTCTGAAAGTCAAGGTACACCACATCCACTGGATCTCCCGTGTCTATCTTCCTGGTTACATCCTCAAAAAACTCCAATAGATTAGTCAAGCATGATTTGCCCTTGGTAAATCCATGCTGGCTCGGCCCAATCCTATCACTGCTATCAAGATATGCCGCTATTTCATCTTTAATAATGGACTCTAGCATCTTCCCCACTACTGATGTTAGGCTAACAGGGTGATAGTTCTCTGTTTTCTCCCTCCCTCCTTTCTTAAAAAGTAGGATAACATTTGCCATTCGCCAATCCTCAGGAACTGATCCTGAATCTAGCAACATTGGAAAATGAGCACCAATGCATCCGCAATTTCCAGAGCCACCTCCTTTAGTACCCTAGGATGCAGACCATCTGGACCTGGGGATTTGTTAGCCTTCAGTCCCTTCAGTCTACTCATCACCGTTTCCTTCCTAATGTAATCTGTTTCAGTTCCTCTGTTACCCTATGTCCTTGGCCCATCCATACATCTGGGAGATTGCTTGTGTCTTCCCTAGTGAAGACAGATCCAAAGTACTTATTAAATTCGTCTTCCATTTCTCTGTTTCCCATAACAATTTCTCCCAATTCATTCTTCAAGGGCCCAACATTGTTCTTAACTATCTTCCTTCTCTTCACATACCTAAAAAAACCTTTGCTATCCTCCTTTATATTCCTAGCTAGCCTGCGTTCATACCTCATTTTTTCTCCCCGTATTGCCTTTTTAGTTAAGTTCTGTTGCTCTTTAAAAATTTCCTAATCATCCGTCTTCCCACTCACCTTAGCTCTGTTATACTTCTTCTTTTTTAATGCTATGCTATCTCTGACTTCCTTTGTCAACCACTGTGGCCACTTTCCCCCCTTTGAATCCTTCCTTCTCCGGGGGATGAACTGATTTTGCACCTTGTACATTATCCTCAAGAATACCTGCCATTGCTGTTCCACTGTCTTTTCTGCTAGGATATCCGACCAGTCAACTTTGGCCAGCTCCTCCCTCATGGCTCCATAGTCTCCTTTGTTCAACTGCAATACTGACACTTCTGATCTGCCCTTATCCCTCTCAACTTGCAGATAAAAACTTATCATATTATGGTCACTACCTCCTAATGGCTCCTTTACTTCAAGATCACTTATCAAATCCTGTTCATTGCACAACACTAAATCCAGAATAGCCTTATCCCTGGTTGGCTCTCGTACAAGCTGCTCCAAAAATGCATCCTGTGAGCACTCTACAAACTCCCTATCCTGGGGTCCAGTACCAACCTGATTTTCCCAGTTCACCTGCATGTTGAAATCCCCCATAACTACAGCGACATTTCCTTTGCCACATGCCATTGTTAACTCCCTATTCAACATGCACCCAATATCCATGCTACTGTTTGGGGGCCTGTAGATAACACCTATTAGGGTCTTTTTGCCCTTATTGTTCCTCAGTTCTGTCCACACTGACTCTACTTCTCCTGATTCTATGTCCCCCCTTGCAAGGGACTGAATCTCATTCCTTATCAACAGGGCCACCCCACCCCCTCTGCCCACATTTCTGTCCCTTCGATAGCATGTATACCCTTGTACATTCAATTCCCAGGTCTGATCCCCCTGCAGCCATGTCTCCGTTATCCCAACAACATCATAGTTACCCATTCGCACCTGTGCTTCAAGCTCATCCGCCTTATTTCTGACACTTCATGCATTCAGATATAGAATTTTTAACCCATTTCTCCTCTCTCTGCTTAAATCGCTGCCTATTGTGCATAACCCAGCTCCCCGAACTCTCACCGGGCTATACGCCCCTTGAATTTTGTTGTCCTTCTTAAACTTACTTACTCTTTCTGCACATTTAACTCCATGCTCCGTCAGACCATCCCTCTGCACATGTATCCTCCTTATCACTCGTTCCGCCTCACCTTTCTCTACTTCATACTTAATATTCCGGAACTGTGTAATCCCCACCTGTCCTTTATACTTCATCTCGCTATCCTCTCTCACATTCTGGATCCCTGCCCCCTGCAAATTTAGTTTAACCCCCCCCCCCCAAGCAGCACTAGCAAACTTTCCTGCAAGAATGTTAGTACCCCTCCAGTTCAGGTGTAAACCGCCCCATTGGAACAGATCCCACCTTCCCTGGAACAAAGCCCAATTATCTAAAAACCTGAAGCCCTCCCTCCTGCACCATCCTCTCAGCCACATATTGATCTGTATAATCCTTCTGTTCCTCGCCACACTCGCACGTAGCACAGGTAGCAATCCTGAGATTGTTACCTTGGAGGTCCTGCCTTCAGCTTCGCACCTAACTCCCTGAACTCACTACGCAGGACCCCCTCACTCTTCCTACCCACGTCGTTGGTCCCTACATGGACCACAACATCTGGTCTTGCCCTCCCTCTCAAGAATAACCTGCACCCGATCTGAGATGTCCCAGACCCCGGCACCAGGGAGGCAACATACCAGCCGAGACTCCCGATCTCCCCCACAGAATCTCCTATCTGCCCCCCTGACTATAGAATCCCCTATCACTACCGCTGTTCTCTCTTCCCTCTTCCCCTTCTGAGTCGAGGGTCCAACCTCAGTGCCAGAGACAGGACCACTGCAACTTGTTCCTGGTAGGTCATCCCCACCAACAGTATCCAAAATGGCATACTTATTGTTGATGGGAATGGCCACAGGGGTGCTCTGCTCTCTCTGCCTGCTCCCCCTCCATCTCCTTTGTTATTATTATTATTTTTATACTTATTACTTTTTTTCTCAGCTCAAGCTGGTAAACCTGAGGTATGGGCATAGCCAAGCACACTCATTTCTCAATTACTAGGAACTTTGGTGGTGTTTAGTATTGTGGCTTTCTGAAGATTTACACAGACATTGCTGTGTAGCTCTAATTGTTTAGTGCTATTGTGTAATGACTTTGGAATGACACCAGTTGTAGATATTGCTATTGGAAAAAGTATATCTTGTTCATGTTTCAATTTTAATAGTTCAATTTTAATTCAGCACATTTCTGGTGTTTTTCACTTATTCAGTTCTGTATGTTATGTGTTTTTGGAATGGCTAAGCATTTTAAGTAAGTTGTTCTTGCTTGTTTATGTTGTATTATTATTATTATTATTTGTATTTGTAGTTTGTCTTCTTTTGCACATTGTCTGTTTGTCAGTCTTTGTGGACAGTTTTCCACTAATTGTATTTCTTTCAATGTGATCTACTGAGAATGCCTGCAAGAAAATACATCTCAAGGTTGTATATGGTGACATATATGTACTTCGATAATAAATTTACACTGAACTTTGAACTCTGATGGTGTGGAATTTCAGGCAGTTGGAGTATTATAAGCAGTTTGGGACCCCTTATCTAAGAAAAGGATGCACTGGCATTGAACAGTATCTAGAGGAAGTTCATGAGAATGATCCTGCAAATGAAAGGTTTAATATATGAGGAGCATTTCACGGCTCTAGGCCTGTACTTGCTGGAGTTCAGGAGAATGAGGGAGGATCTCATTGAAACCTATCGAATATTGAAAGACCTAAGTAGAGTGGACATGATGTTTCCTGTAGTGGGGGAGTCGAGGTCTGGAGGGCACAGCCTCAAAATAAAAGAACATTCCTTTAGAACAAAAACAAGGGGGAATTTCTTTAGCCAGAGGATGGTGAATCTGTAGAATTCATTGCAACAGGTGGCTGGGGAGGCAAAGTGATACGGTATATTAAAGGCAGGGTTGATTAGTAAAGGCATCAAAGGTTACGGGGTAAAAGAAGGAGAATGGGGTTGAGTAGGAATGATAAATCAGCCGTGGTGGAACGGTGGAGCGGACTCGTTGGGCAGAATGATACATTTCTGTTCCTCTGTTTTATGGTCTTATGGACTCAGTAGTATGGGCAACTTTAGAAAATTCTGCAACTAACTACGGCACCACATTTCCCCATTGACAGAGGTAGGTTTGGAGGGTTTATTGGTGGCCCTGACATTGTCACACCATCCTATTTGTTTGCAATTAAAATAACTGGAGGTAATTCGCTTGAACATTTCAGGTACGGCAGAGTGTACACCGCAGCTGATCCCTACCATCATGCCCTGGGACCTGCCGCAACTTATGGTGTCGGGACAGTGGTGAGTGCCCAAACCTGAATGGAATTGGGGCTATATGAATTAAGATATGGAATTATTTAGGTTGCAGGGTTTAATCTGGTGGTTTGAGAGGATGTGGATTCAAGAAATGTCCCTTTTTTGAGTTAATGGGGAGACTGGGGCTTGTGTTATAACAAGAGTAACATACACAAGACACTGGAGGATCTCAGCAGGTTAGGCACCATCGATGGAAAGGAATAAATGTGGACTCTTTATTCCTTTCCACAGATGCTCCTTGATTTGCTGAGCCCTTCCAGCATTTTGCATCTGTTACTCTGGATTTGCAGCACCTGCAGAATCCCTTATCGTTGTAACAAGAGGTTGGATAGGCAGGGTTTTTTTTTCTCCCTGGTGTGCATGAAGTTAGCCTTATAGAAGTTTATAAAATTACAAGGGGCAGAAATTCAAGTGAAGTCGTGATGTGGTTAACTACATACATGTAGACAGAAACGAGTCAATGTTACTTCAAACCAGCATATAAAGCACTGTAGTACACATAACGCACATAACACAATAACGTATGAAGGTAAGGATAATGTCTACAATTGAATTACACATAAATAACAAATGAGTGCATTAATATTAAATATTGTAAGGTACAGAACAGATTAACCAGTGACACTTCGAATACGATACGGCAGGGTGTTCAGAAACCGAATGGCCTGGGGGAAGAAACTGACCATTCTTACTTTTATGCATTGTAAACTTTTGCCTGATGTTAGAAAGGATGCTGGATGGATGGGTGGGGTCCTTAATAATACTAAGGACCCCGCGCATGCAGCGCTCCTGATAGTGTCCCTGATGGATGGATCCTCTCAGCTGTTCTCACAGTCCTTTGTAGGGACTTCTGGTCTGATGTTCGACTGCTGCCATACCTGATGGAGATGCAACTTGTTAGGGTGCTTTCAGAGGTCCTCCAGTAAAATGCAGTTAAATTTGGGAATTGGGGCCTTGCTTGTCTCAATCTTCTTGGGAAGTGGAGACGCAGCTCTGCCTTCTTGTTCAGGGAGGTGATATTAAGGGACCAGGTGAGGTCATTCATGATGTGAACTCCCAGGAACTTGGTGCACTTAACTCTCTCTATAGAGAAGACGAAGAAGAAAGCCCTTAACTTTGAGTGGAGTTATCGGGACACCATCATGACAGTGTTTCTTTTAGCAGGCTTTCTTATTTTTATGAGGCCGAGTTGCTAGCTCGATGCTCAACACAGCATGGATGGAAAGCGTGCAAGGGAGCCAGCTGGATTCGAACTCGGGAGCCTTCGCTCCGAAGTCTGGCGCTGATGCCACTACGCCACCAGCTGGCTCTCTCTATAGAGCAGCCATGTATTCACAGAGAGGAATGGTTCGTCTGCACCTTCCTGAAGATTTCCTTCGTCATCTCGACGTTCAGGCTTACGTTGTTCTTCTCACACCAATCCATGAGCTTCTCCACCTCCCCTCAATTCTCCATTTCATCACCGTCATCGTTCTTGATCATTAAAGTAGGGAATTCAACAATCAGTGGCCACTGTACACCTGCTTGTTAATGCAAATAACTAATCAGCCAATTATATGGCAGCAGCTCAGTACTTGAAAGCATGCAGATGTGTTCAAGAGATTCAGTTGTTGTTCAGACCAAATATCAGAATGGGGGAAGAAATGTGTTCTAAGTGACTTTGATCATGGAAAGATTGTTGGTGCCAAATGGGGTGATTTGAGTATCTTAGAAACTGCTGACCTGGAATTTTCATGCACAACAGTCTCTGGAATGCTGCAAAAAGCAAACAAACAAACAAAGAAAAAATCCACCAAGTGGCAGTTCTGCGGACAAAAATGCCTTGTTAATGACAGGAGTCACAGGAAGATTGGCCAGAGTGATTCAATGTGCAAGGAAGGTGACAGTAACGCAAATAACCATGCATTACAACAGTGGTGTGCAGAAGAGCATCTATGTATACACAACAAATCAAATCTTGAAGTGGATAGGCCACAGCAGCAGAAGACCACGTACATTCACACAGTGGCCACATTATTAGGTACTTCCTGTACCTCCTAAGCTAGCGGGCAGAGTTTTAAGGAAATAAGCGGGTGTTTTAAAAGGGAACCCAGGAGGTAACTTTCACCACACAGAGAATGGTGGGTGTCTGAGAGGAGCAGCCAGCGCAAATCATAGAGGCAGGATCCATGTCAATGTCAATATCACAGATAGCGAAAGCCTAAGTGAGTAGAGGCCAAATGCAGGCAAATGGGGACCAGCTCAGACAGACATCATGAAGGATAAATATTTAGGCAAAAGGGTGAGATATTTTGAGAGGGTGGTGTTAGGGATGGGGTGAGTAGCAATTTGACTCCGTGGTTGGTGAGCTCATATGGTCGGGGAGTCTAGAACCAGAGGGCAGAGCCCCAGAATAGAAGGATTACCCTTTAGAACAAGGCTGAGAATGAATTTCATTGCCACAGATGGCTATTGAGGCCAGGTCATAGGGTATATTTAAAGTGGAGGTTGATGGGCTCTTGATTGATCAGGGTGACAAAGGTTACCAAGAGGAGGCAGAAAAATGGGTTGGAGAGAGATGATAAGTCACCCATGATGGAATGGCGAAGCAGAATTCATGGGCTGAAAGGCCTAATTATGCTCCTACATCTTACAGTCTAAGGCGAGGTTAAGGTGAGGTATGCTTTCTTGAAATGGCATCACAAGCATGTTGATGTGGCAACCACAAAACATAAAGTAATAAAGAAAAAGACTGAGCAAAGCAAGACATCAGTGCAAATAAATATCAAACACAATCAGAGACAAGTCCATACTAGTGCAACTGGTGTTCCTCTCTGTTCCATTCCTAAGGTAGAATACAATTTGGACATGAATCTTATATTGTCCCTACACTTGCTTTCATTGATTGAATATAACAGTCAGGGAGCCATGTTATAGCTGACCAGAATATTGGTTAGGTTGTACCTTGAGAATTGTATGCATTTCAGAACAGGAAGGACGTGGAGGCTTTAGAGAAAGTGCAGAAGAGGTTCACTAGGATGCTGACTAGATTAGAGCATATTAACTTTAAGGAGAGGTTGGACAATGACCATAAGATACAGAAGCAGAATTAGGGCATTTGGCCCATCGAATCTGTTCCAGCATTTCATCATGGCTGATCCATTTTCCCTCTCAGCCATAATCTCCTGCCTTCTCCCCATATCTGTTCATGCTCTGACTAATCAAGCACCTATCAACCTCTGCCTTAAATATGGCCAATGACTTAGCCTCCACAGCCGTCTGTGGCAACAAATTCTATAGATTCTCCTCTCTCTGGCTGAAGAAATTCCTCCTCATCTCCGTTCTAAAAGGATAACCCTCTATTCTGAGGCTGTGTCCCCTGGTCTTAGACTCCCCCATCATAGGAAACATCCTCTCCACGTCCACTCAATTGAGGCCTTTCAACATTCGGTAAGTTTCAATAAAGTCACCATGAGGTTTCAATGAGCTTAGTTTCTTTTCTCTGGAGCGTTGGAGGCTGACAGATGACCTAATAGAGATTCACAAAATGATGATAAACATTAATTCTGCCCAAGGATCTCGGCCCAAAACGTCAACGGTACTCTTTCCATATATGCTGCCTGGCCTGCTGAGTTCCTGTTGCCTGGATTTCCAGCATCTGCAGATTTTCTCTTGTTTGTCATAAGAAACATTAATCAGAAGTTGTCTTCAAGGATAGATATGCCAAATACGGAGTGTAAAGGTCTATGGGGAGAATTTAAAGGAGATGTTAGTGTAAGTAGGAACATGGTAAAAGTATTTACATATCAGGGTAGAAAAGTCAAATACTAGATGGTAGAGCTTTGAGGTGGGAAGGGTAAAATTGAAAGGGAAGGGTAAATTTATTTTTTTTTTTCACATTTGATAGATGCCTGGGGAGGTGATGGAAGCAGACGCAATTGTAAAATTCAAGAGGCATTTAGGCAGGCACATGAAGAGACTGGGAACAGAGGGATACGGATCATGAGCAGGCAGAGCTTAATTTGGTGTCATAGTCAGCACAGATGTAGTGGGCCGAAGGGCCTGTTGATGCGCCCGTCCTGTGCTGTTTGATAAAGTCTGGGTAACCATTACTAAGCTGCGCGTTTCATTGTCTGATTGCAGGCCGGTCTGTATCGTGGAGGATACAACAGATTTACTCCGTACTAAATGAGGCACAGACTGAAGAATAAAGGTCCCCGGCCTCGGAGGCTCCCCTCTGACTGACCTCGTCGGATAACGTAAAGTTACCTTCTGGAGGCTGGAGCGTGCCTTCGATCTCCTGCGCGGCGCCAACCGTGTCTTGGTTGAACTTAGAAGACTCACTGGTTGATTTTTGGTTTTGAATTTGCTCTGAGGGAGATGAATTCACACGACATACGCCGCATAACCGAGGACCGTGAACAGGCACCGCTCCTCCCACAGGTGCTAACGTTTAAGGATTACCAATGCGTTTGAGGCTTGCTCAGGTTACTTTGACTAAAGCAGGAGGGAGATATAATTTAGGAGTTTCCCGGGAGCACTCGGGATTTATTTTCGTTTTGTTGTTTATATTATTGCTTCTTAAAAATCTTCTCCCTGATGTTCAAGTTAACAAAATGAGTGGGAGAAGTCCGGTTTATTTAAGGTATTCATTAGATTCCTCCTTCCCCATCTCCTTGTCTGAGTCTCCATCGCGCATTTAGGCCCGCCAATCCGAGTTTCGTGACGCAGCGGGTACAAGTGCTTTCTCGCTGCATCCTGACGTCTGGTCGCGCAAGCCTGCGTATGTTTGTGTGCGATTATGTAGTTCGCACATTTTTTTCTCTGCTTGAGAACGCCTCCGCCCCCCCCCCCTCAGTGATCAGCTTTCCTTCCCTCATGTCAAAGGCGTGCGTGTCGATAGGTTATCATGCGTCCTACACCGTGGGCGAAGGGTAGGACCTTGGGGAGCTGAACGGGTGTGTGTGTGTTGGGGGTGGGGGGGTGGGTGGGTGGGTGGGGGAGATCTGGTTGGTGTGGGTAGGTCGGCAGGGACGCGGCGGGCCGATACCCTAAATGTTGTATTCTCCGTGCTTCCATTACTCAGTGCCCTCACGCTGAATGTCCCCGTTGCTCGCTTCTGTTCCGGAAACGTCGATAAAGTTTTAGACTTAGTTCAAGACAAACCAGATCGAGTTTACAACTGGTTACAATATTCATAAGATATTAGCTAATCGGCCCATAGAGTCTGCTCCGCCATTCACTTTTTGCAGATTTGCCGTCAACCCCGTTCTCCCGCCTTCCTGCACCGGAAAAGGGAATTGCTGCCAAGTCAGTTGGGCTATGACAGTGCAGTGGCCTTCCATCATGCACCTGCGCCAAAACGTAGTCCCACTGGAAGTCCAGAGCTTGCTCTTCAGGATCCTGGGAGGGTCTGTACAGTCAGTTCGATTCCTTACACTGGTTGCCTTCGGCATACCTCAGGGTTAACTAATACCTGTAACACAGAGAGAGTTTTATCCTGTTCCGGAGGTTTATGCCCGGGGCAGTGAGGGAGTTTGATTCTATTCTTAATTCCGTGACCTGGGAATGTGTGATGAACCAGCATAGGAGTTTTACTCTGTGTCTAACTTTGGGAGTGTGAGGCAGAAGGAACATGGTGTCAGACACAGCCTCGGTCTGTACCGAGCCCCGTGACGGGATACAGGAGAGGGAATTTTACTCTGCGACTAACGCCGTGCACTGGGACTACGTGGAGGGAAAGCGCAGAGCGAGATTCATTCTGCGTCTGACCCCGCACGGTGGGAGTGCGTGATGGGATAGTGTTGGGGGGAGGTCACTGTGTCTGACCTTGAGAGTGTGTGATGGGACAGTGTGGAACTTCACTCTGTGTCTGACCCCGGGAGTGGGTGACATGACATCATAGAGGTAGCATCACTCTGTATCTGACCCCGTGACGGAACAGCACAGAGCGAGAATTACTCTGTACTTGACGTAGAACGCTGACCAGCATGTCCAGAGCAACCCACACAAAATTTTAAAGGAACTCAGCGGGACAGACAGTATCTATGGAGGGGAATAAGCAGTCCACGTTTCGAGCTGAGAAAACTCGGGGACTGTTTACTTCCATCCGGACATGCTGCCTGACGTGCCAAATCCTTCTGTATTTTGGGTGTGTTATTTTGAATGTTGATGTTCAGTGAGAAAATGGAATATATTCGTTTGCCCGCACTGGCCACTCTCCCCGAGTCTATTACAGCTGATGTTGTAAGGCCAACGGCTGAGTGAGGGTGAGGATGGTGTGAAGCATTTATCACCTGCCGCCATTCTTTTTGTTCATCTCAAAGACATCGCTAAAACAGTTTGAAAATACCAATCCCAGGAACTCTTGGAACTTATTCCCTTTCTCCTTCCTCAGCGTTCCTCAGATTTCCTCTCAGAATGTTCAGCTGCTGTCCCTCATCTTCCAGATCCCTGGTTCCACCACAAAATCCAGGCGTGCGTGTGTGTGTGGGAGAGGGGGTGAGGTGGGGCTATGAATTCAGTGTGACGAAGGGCCACGCTCGCGAGTGCCGCGAGACCGCAGTCAGAGAAGGGCGACTGCATTGCTGGCTTGTTGTTGAAACTTTGACCACGCGTCGCCCAACAATGCTACCCCACTTTAAAGCAGACCCCTCCCTCCTCTCCCACTCCGGTAGACGGGGGATTCTCACCAGTGCAATTTGGAACCCTGACCACAGCTGTCAGTCGGAAGGTCTCTTTCGCCCGTGCGTCCCTGTCTAACTCCTACTCTCCTCGCTGCTGTTCTGCGCTAGTTTCCTGGATTTCCTACTTTTGTACTGGTCAGTGCATGGACACCAAAGTCTGATAATAAAATTGCCGTGGGTTTGCACACTCTTGCGCATGTACAGTTGCATTTTTGAGTAACTATCCTCTTTGCAAATGCATTATGGGAATGTTTACCTCCTTCCCCTTTCTACCCGCCAGTCCTCCCGCTCCAAAAATGTCCCCCTTGTGCGTCTTCACAAATTAACACAGTTTCCGGCGCCTTCCTGTTTTAGTATGTATGGCTTTCCTCTGTCTTACAGCATTGTGCGATTTCCCAGAAACTCTAGACATTTCCCCATCACCCTTACTGGCTCCCTAGTTCCTACACCACTCCGAGTGGTCTTCTAGTACGTTTGCTTTCCCACATCGCGATCCTAGACTTGACCATCTTCCCTTTCCTCGAACTCGCAGCCAAGTGCCTCGAAGACCCAGCGACTCCGGTTCGATCCTGACTGGCGGCGATGTCTCTGCGCGTGACCACATGGGTCCTCCTCCCCCCGCAGCCCCGCTCTTCGCCCTCGGCAGCTTTCGATTTCTTCCCACAACCCGGAAACGATCTGAATTCATAGGTTAATTTACCCATATATAAATGGCCCTAATATGGGCCGGGGTCGGGAGCTGGTAAATCTGGGAAGTTGATTGGCTTCTGATAATAGGTTGACGGGAAGGAGGTGTTGATTAAAATAGAATGATAGAGTTGATAGACAGGCATAATTAAGAATCACGATGCTGCTCTCTTCAATGGGGAAATGATGTGAAAACGACCCACACAGTCCTGGAATAAATTTTAGTTCTTCTGTCGAGCTTTCAGTCAATGGGTACACCGTTCCATCCAATTTTATCAAGTTTGAGGGATGATGTGTGCACATGCACATGCACACGCACACACACACACACACACACGCACGCACGCACGCGCGCACGCACGCACACACACACACACACACGCACGCACACACGCACGCACACACGCACGCACGCACGTGCCGATGTCGGGATCGAACCCGGGTTGCCAAGCTTTGAGGCAGCGGCTCTGCCGCTGGGCCACCTTGCCGCTTGCCCCCGTTCCTTTTTCTAACTTGCTGGTTGCATTTGTTGAAACCCTGCCCCTCCTATAATTACATTTCCAATGCTCTTCATAAAGTTGTACAACTGGGAAATAGAGGCCATTCGGTCTAACGTCCATTTTGCTCAAGGTCCTACTTGTAGAGCAGTATAGCACAGAAAAAACGCTTTCGGACCAGGATACCCGTGTTGACCATAATGCTTAATTAAACTAAGTCTGTTGCCTGAGGTGACCATAATGCTAAGTTAAACTAAGTCTATTGCCTGCACGTGGTCTGTATCACCCCATCCCCTGCATGCTCTTGTGCCTCTCTAAATGCCTCTGAAAACGTCACAATCGTGTGTGCTCCTACCACCATCGCAGTAGGTAGGCACCTACCACTAAAAAAACAATGACCAGCATATCCTTCAAACATTCCCTCTTGGACTTGAAGGCTGTGCCATCTAGCAATTAACATTTCTGTCCCTGCGAGGGCAAAACTCCGTGACTCTCCACCCTCTTATCATTTAATTGAATTCTATCAGGTTTCGCCACCACCCCTTCCCCTCTTCCCAGCCTGCTACACTCTAGAGAAAACAACCCATTTGACCAACCTCATCTTGTAGCTAATACTCTCTAATACAAGCAGCATCGTGATGAGCCTCTTCTGCACCCTCTCTTAAACTTTCATAACCTGTCTGTAACGGGGCTGATCGAGGTTATCATATTTGCCCGTGCTTGGCTCACATCCCCCTCAACCTTTCTTATCCATGCACCTGTCCGTGTCTTTTAAACGTTGTAATTGTGCACGCCTCTTTCACTTCCTCTGGCACTACACCAATTTCCTCCCTACCCCACATTTCACATCTCTGCACTCTTTGCAGCCCACTCCCTGTCTTGTCATCATTTGAAAATTTGCCGCACGGGTATTTCCAGCTTTTTATGCTTTATTTCAGGTTTTCAACACGTCCACTATTTCTTTCGCCCCTCACTGAAGCATAACGTAAACAACGCGTGGTAGTATCAAGATCGTACCAGTTCAGCTAGACTTCCCTCCCCTCCCCCCATGTAACCTGTGTGGGCAAATATGACCAAATGGGCAGCGCAGTTAGTTCAATATGACCCAGGATGGTTAAAGAAGACCCCAATGCCCCCTCTCTTTTTTTAATTTCATTCCTTATTGTGGTTTCTCCCCCAGTTCTCTGGCTGCTCACGTCCAGCAGCGGCATTCCCACGGCCGACTGCTGCATCCTCAGCCCCGGCCTCCTTAGTCGCTTGCTCATCTGACCTCTGACCTCATCTGCCTCTTGTCTTCCAACTTCCCTGAGGGAAACAGACAGAAAAAAAAACACGTGAGGTTGGAGGTTTGTGCAAATTGGACAGGGCTTATCCTAACTATGCCCCTCTCCCGGTGGACAGCTGGGCTTGGATGTGCATGAGCAGCAAGAAGCTACTCGACTCCTCAAGCCTGCTCCACCATTTTGTAAGTCACTGGCTGATCTGCATGTCACCTTAACGTTGACATTCTCGCTTCCCCGGTGAATGGGTCACCCTTTGCTTACTGTTTGCTTTTTGCAGTTTGTTACAATATACTTAGGGACAATTCACTGTGCTTCCACAAATATGTTTCAAGAAACGCAAAAGAGGGTTATATGATATAAGATCATAGGATAAGAAAGTCTTACACCGTGGGGGTTTAAATTGTCCCGTGATTAGTTTAGGGTTAAATCGGGCGTTGTCTGGGGCTGCTGGGCACTGCGACTCCAAGGACTGGAAGGGCCTGTTCCGCGTGGGCTCTCTAAATAATCTGTTGCCTTGTTTCAAGGTCGTTGGAGTTTAGACTTAGATACAATTTACCGAGCGTTGGCAAGGCCAGTCCCACAAAACAGGACTGACACCCATGTTTAAGATTCATGCATTGGCATTGTAGTCAATTGGAAAGAGATCCATTAGGATAAAAGTGGTGTCCCATCACGGGCGGCTAAGTAAATCAGATGGAGTTGGGAATAATGGGGTCTGATTTTCCAGGAGCATGTAAGATCCCGACGTGCAATGGCAGGGTAGATATCAATATTTTTCCAGCAACGGGAGAGTCTGTAACGGTTTTCAGCGGGGATAGCCCATTAGAATGCAGATGCTCAGGAATTTCTCTCAGAGGACGGAGAATTGCCGCAATTCTCTATCCAACAAGGCTTATTTAAACAGGATATTTTTTTCTTTGAAAGATTGAGAAGAATGAGATCTCGAGGATCTTGCACTGTAGAGAAGTTAAGCTCAGGGTTAGATCAGTCAAGGTGACATTATTTGGTGGGGCAGGTTTGAAGGGCCGAGTGGCCTCTTGCTGCTCCTGTTTTCTGCTGCATTCGGCTCAGCTTTGCATACCAAGTACAGGCAGAAGTATCTAATCTCACGCAATGGGGGTGAAAAAAAACCTTAACTAAGGTTGTAATTTTTAATGGACAACACTGACCTCTTTCACCCATAGCCTCCAGGTTAAATTCTGATGAGCGTCATGGACCAGAAGGAAGGGCGGGCTGTAAAGTGAACTCCTGACGGGGCAACGCCAGTTCTGCGCTGCATACAAGGTCAAATTTTCACCTCCACGAGTCTTAACGGCCCCCAAGAACTCAAAGATAACCTGGCGATGTCTCACCCGTGGTCTGTATTGTTTACAGTTTCTTCAACTCGAACCTCGCTCACTGGATCGCGTCTCTTATCCTCTTCTCTTGTCTACCTCAACTTCTGAATTCCTTCAAACTATTTACACACACTTATGCCTATTTTGGCTTTGATTTTTTTATATGGAACTCTGCAATTAAATTGATTTTTCTCCTTGTAATTTCTCTATTTCTCTGTCTATGTCTGTGCTGAAATATAATCACGAACCTCTTACTCAAAGCTTTTTTCCCCCTCTCTCTTTAATGTCTATTTGGCTTCTCCTCAGTCCCTGTTGCAACTGAGGAGGGCAGCTTTTGCTATATTCTATTCTGTACCTGTTTCTATGTTCCTATCTTGTATCTATCCATTTCTAAATCTCTGTATGTAACAGTAGGGCGCGTAAATCCGCCTCTGTATCTCTGCTTGTAACTATCTCTCTGCACCGCCTCTGTATTTCAACTGATGCAGTTGTGTGTTTTAAGCTAAATCTATTTCATTCTTTGTATTCAAGATGACATGTATCAGTGCTTCTATTTGTATCTATCGTATGTTCTGCTTCTAAATTACAGGGGAATTGTGCAGCTTTCTCAGATACCTGTGGACACCTCCCCCTCTCTCCGTTTCTGTTTATTTTCAAACTGCAATCCTGTTTATCTCTAGCTGAACTGTCACTAACTCCACCTTCACTTGCTGTGTTACATCCCCATTCTACTCCGATCCCGTGTCTGGAGCCTGAGGTGAATGTTCGCCTTGCGCCTTGGGTGGTGATCTTGCCTGCTTGAAGGAGGCGGGGCAGGGGCAAGGACGGGGAGTGTGGGACGATCTCCAAAACAAAACCTCTCACCTATCTTAGAAAGTCATACAGAACAGAGGATCCCTCTCATCCTAAACTATATCCTCTAGTTCTGATTTCCCCACTGCTGGGGCGTTGAAGGATGACGGGGAGATCGAAGTACGTGAGGGAGGGGATTGCTGGAGTTGGGAGATATGATAGAAGGAGACAGAACAGAAAAAATATACACCCTAAACCTCTGTTCCTAGTTCGTGATTCCCCTACTCTGCGAGAAAGACTGTGTGCCCCTATATATTGTCCTACCCTCCAATGAATAGCCCCAACCTTCTCAACCTTTCTGCATAACAGTCCCGCGAGTCCCTGAACGTCTGCTCCATACTATTTTATCTGCTCCGTACTCTTTCCAGTTCGGTGCATTCCCTAATGTCTGATCCTGTTCCGGTTCAGTTCCTCTGTTTGTCGAGTTGTGGATGACAAATGTCTGCCGTTCACTTAGAAGTTCAACCGCAGAGGGCAAGTGGTAGAGATGCTGAGGAACATCTCCGCCACCTGACCCCATCGCTGTCGGCGTAGTGCTTGCAGTTTCTCCCCGTTACGCTCTCGAGTGCTAAGGTTTCATCCCACATTCTTGGGTCACTTGAATCCTGGTGCGTAGGAGTACACAATAACAGGGGGATGAAAGTGGATTTTGGAATCATAAGGCACGGGATGTCATAGAGTCATAGAGTAACTCTTTGGCCAGTTGGGTGCATGCTAGCCTCAGTATCCTCCCTGCTCGTCCCAAATATCTGCGGTTGGCCCATAAGATTCTAAGCTCTGTCCCTCCGTGTGGCTATACAAATACCTCTTAAATGTTGCAGCGGTACGTACCTCGATCACCTCTCTGGCAGTTAATTCCAGGTAATCACTGTGCTTTAGTCATAGTCATACTTTATTGATCCCGGGGGAAATTGGTTTATGTTACAGTTGCCCATAAATAATAAATAGTAATAGAACCATAAATAGTTAAATAGTAATATGTAAATTATGAAATAAGTCCAGGACCAGCATATTGGCTCAGGGTGTCTGACCCTCCAAGGGAGGAGTTGTAAAGTTTGATGGCCACAGGCAGGAATGGCTTCCTATGATGCTCTGTGCTGCATCTCGGTGGAATGAGTCTCTGGCTGAATGTACTCCTGTGCCCACCCAGTACATTATGTAGTGGATGAGAAACATTGACCAAGATGGCGTGCAACTTAGACAGCATCCTCTTTTCAGATACCACCGTGAGAGAGTCCAGTTCCATCCCCACAACATCACTGGCCTTACGAATGAGTTTGTTTACTCTGTTGGTGTCTGCTACCTTCAGCCTGCTGCCCCAGCACACAACAGCAAACATGATAGCACTGGCCACCATGGACTTGTAGAACATCCTCAGCATTGTCCGGCAGATGTTAAAGGACCTCAGTCTCCTCAGGAAATAGAGGAAGTTACCTCTAAGGTCCATTTGAAATCTCATCCCTCATCTTGTCTCTGCCCTCCAAATTTTGTACTCCTCAACACTGTACATAGACTATGATCATCCACCTTATATCATATCTGGATCATATCCTCATGATTTTAAAAATCTGCCGAGGTCACCCTCATTCTCCTATGTTCCAAAGAAAATGAGATCCAGTAGGATCAACCCCTCCCTGCAACTCAAACTCACCCGTCCAGGAAAAATCCTTTAAATCTCTTCTGCACCGTCTCCAGTTTACCAATATGCAAGCCATAACAGGGTAACCAAAACTGCACGAAGAAGGTCAGAAGAGGTTAGGGAAGAGTCTAGGGATGTATTTGAATTAAGGTCGAATGAGTTTACGTTTGATTCCTGTAGTGAGTGAGCCGAGGACCAGAGGGCAAAGCTTCATAATACAATGACGCCGCTTTATAGCAGAGATGAGGAGGATCTTTCTTTTAGCCAGAGGATGGCAAATTCATTGCCACTGCCGGCAGGAGAGGCCAATCCATTGGATATATTTAAAGCGGAGATTGATAGGTTCTTGATTACTTTGGGCGTCAAAGATTACACGGGGGGAGGGGTAGGGAGGCAGGACAATGTTGAGGTTGTTAATAAATCAGCCATGATGGAATGGCCGAGTAGAACCGATGATCCGAATGGCCTATTTTGCTCCTATATCTTATGGTTTTATGGCATTAGGCAGCGATAGAGTCTCAGGGCACGGGAGACAGGCCCTTCGGCTCAAGAACGCTAATCCTAAATTAATCCCATTTTACACTCTCCATCTACCCGTCAATCCCAATTCCACTTTCTACCCACACACTAGAGACAATATACGGCAGCCTCCGACCCGCACTTCCTTGACATGTGTGTGGAGACTGGAACACCCTGAGGGAGGAAACCCACATGGTCACAGGGAAAACGTGCAACCTCCACACAGATAGGTAAACTGTCAGGCGGAGAGGCGCAGACAAAGACACACAAACACGAGAGGAGGTCGGACTCGAACCGACATCGCTAGAGCTGTGAGGCAGCGGCTCCGCCCTTTGAAATGACCGCATCGTCCCATTGCCCGTTTTCTCTCCCCCCCCCCCCCGCCCCCACTTTTTCGCTTTGGATTGCTTGAGCGGTTGGTGGAGGCAGGTCCACTGACATTTACGAGGTATTTATCCGACAGCTCGAAACGTCACGCCACGGAAAGCCAGGGCCATGGAATTGGTGCAGATATTTGATGAGCAGCACGGAAATGACAGGCCGAGTGGCTTGTTTCCATGTCTGATGACTCTATACATCTGCGGACAATCTCATATTTAGAGCCGTCCTTACTACAGTTGAACACGATAAATGGTTAACATTTTCAAATGCGGTGCTGCAGAATGTGTTGCTTGTTAGCTCGTTGACTTATTTGGTTTTCCCGAGGTGGATACTGGGGCTGGGCAGAACGCACGTGAGCGAGGCAATGACATTTTTTTCGCCACATTGTCAGATTTCCCTTAAGGCTCGCTTAATTTGCAATAGTCGATCTCCATGAAGAACCATTAGCCATCCCAATGACATCATGGACAGCTTAGTGTGGGTGGGCAGAGGGAAGGGTAGAAAACCTGTCTCTTCTGATGATGCAGGTGTTGCTCCTAGGTCCCTGGTTCACTGCACAAGTACACTCAGGCGAATAGAGAGTAGTTCCTGTAAATGGCAGCAGTTTTCTAGTATCAGGTACAATCTGTGTCCCTGAGTGAGGTCGATCTCAAACTATTTGGAATCATAGAAAAATCGCCGAGGCTGGATGTAAAATGGTAACAACTTCCTCAGTTAACACTATCGACCTCCAACGCACTCCTTGTCCATCTCTCCATCTCCGTTTCAGTTTCCTGCACATCTCAACCCAGCTGTTCCACATCTCTATCCCTTATTCTCTCACCTCCATTACTTCCACATCTGTTTCTGTAACCTCTACAGTCACCTGTTTCTTCCTTTCAGTGTTTTTCACCTCTGTCTCTTTATTATAACCGTTAACTATATCTTTACCTCTATGTTGGTTTCCCTATCATCTTTGTCGTAGTTGCCTCTATCTCCTTGTCTCTCTCTCTCTCTCTCTCTCTCTGTATGTCTCTCTCTCCCTCTTTCCCTCCCATCACCACTATCACTGTCAACACCATTCTTTGATCTGTATCTTTTGAATCCTCAACTTTAATTGCCGTCATCTAGATTTCTGTAGAGTCGGTTATTGCCATCAAATGTCTTTCCTTTATCACTCTCTATATCTCTCCACCTCTTCCTTGATCTTTATACTCATAGACTTTGTTCTCTGTCACTCCACTTCCCTTTGTCTCTAAGTACAAGGTATTCTACAGATGCTGGAAATTTGGAGTAATACATACAATATGCTTCAGGAATTCAGCAAGTCAGGCAGCATCCATGGAAAGGATTATTCCTTTGCAAAGGCACTGCCTGACTTACTGATCTCTCATCATCTTCATTTTGTCTCACAATGGCTATCCTTATAAATCTCTCTCTCTCTCTCTCTCTCTCTCTCTCTCTGTCTCACCCTCTCTCTGCCATTCTGTCTCTAACCCTCTATATAGCAATACTCACTCCATCTCTAATCCTATTTCTCATCTTTCATTTAGGCATATTCCAAACTTTATCTCAATATACAGTACATCTGTATCTAAATCTAGATCTTTCTGCGAGAATCACTCCTCTTGTAAGCTGCAGTTGTTATTTTTTTTTTTTTGTTTTAGTCCTATATTTTACTCCATATGGCACAATAGTAGTTTATTCGTAGCTCCCGCCTCCACTTCTTGACCGTGTTATTAATTCTTATTTCTGCATTATTCATTGGTCTGTCTAATGTTGTATCTGTCAGTCCTTTACCTATTTACTGCCATTGCCAATATTATTGCACAAAGTTCACCGCTCCTATTGTAAATATATTTCACTACATGTAGTTGAGCTGTTTATTTTATTTAGAGATAAATCATGGTCCTGGCCCCACGAGACTGGGCTGCCCAAATATATGTGACCAATTAACCTGCTAACCTGAGCACCCAGAGGGAAAATGTGGTTACAGAGAGAATGTACAAGCTCCTTACAGATGGCGACAGAATTGAATCCGGGTCGCTGGTGTTATGCTAAACGCTATGCTACCATGCAGCCATTCAGAAAGGAGATGCAACAAAAAGAAGCGGAGGCTATGAAAAGTTATCTCTTTTGCCCTATCTCTCTTCTACCCCAATCTCACACTATCTCCCTCTCTATCTCTAGCATCATCCCCATCTCTGTCTCTACCTTATGTCTCTATTTCTATGTCTGTCTACAATGCTTTCCATATTACAATCTATCTCTCAAACACCATCTATGTCTATATAAACATTCCTATTTTGACTCCATTAATCTCTCTTCCTCTGTATGTCTCCCCTAGTCTGTCACACACACCACTCTACCGATCTCTATAACCCCACCTTTGTCTCTCGTTCTATCTTATTGTCTCAATAATTAGCTCAATTTCTACCTCTATCTCTATTTCTATCTCTACATCTATTTTGATCTGTATCTCTATCTCTATGTCTAATTCTATCTCAGTCTCTAACAACATCACTACTTCCAATATTATTGCTGTTTCTAAATGTCGTGGTCACAATCTCTATTTCTGTCCATGTCTCAGCTTCTATCCCTATCCCTATTCATCCCTGTCTGGATGTAAGTCCCCCAATATGTTTATCTGATTTTCTATTGATTTTTCATATCTCTCCCTGTCCGTTTCTCATTATATTGTTATCACTGACTCTGTTGTTATTAAATCCTCCTTATATCTCCATTTCTATTTCAATTTCCACCACTTCTTTCATATCTCTGTTGTCATAGCTCCACAGCTAGCTGCATCTCTACCTTTACTGCTATCACAATTGCCATTTTTATGCCTACCTGTTCTCTATCATTCTGCCTCTATCTGTAACCGTATCACTATATCTCTCTGTCTCAATCTCTATCACAAGACATATCCATATTTATATCTTTACTATTATTTTTATATCTGCACCACTATCACTATTGCTTTCTATGCCTATACCTATACCGTAGCCATGGTTTTTTTTATCTGTATACCTGTATGTCTATCTCTATCTCTAACTCTTTATCTATCTCTATTTCTGTCTTTTTCTCTGTTGCTATCTGTATCACAATGTATGTCCTCATTTATATCTTTACTATTATTTCTATATCTCCACCACTATTTATATTCTCTCTGTACCTATCTCTATTTGGCTGCATATTTGTAAGTCTATTTCTATTTCTATTTCAATATCTTTATCTATATCCATATCTTACTCTACCTCTATCCCTTTATTTGTCTCTGTCCCTGTCTCCCTCTCTATTTCCATCACAATTTATATTCTTTATTTATATATTTACAATTATTTCTATATCTGTATGGCTATCCTTATTCACATCTATAGAGTACCTATGTCTATTTACCTGTTTAACTGTAGGTCTATCTCTATCTCTCTATCTAGCTGTATTTCTATCTATAACTCTATATCTATCTGTAAACTCTATATTTCTATCAGTAACTCCAATTTCCTCTCCCTCATGTATTGTATGCTTGCATCAATCTATAGATACACTCACTATCTCTATCTCTCTTGCTCTCTCTTGCTATCTCTGTCTATCACAATGTATATCCTTATTTTTATCTTTATTATTAATTCGATATTTCCACCATATCTACATTCCTCTCAATGCCTACCCTATGTCTCCTGCTACATCTCTATATTATTTCACTGCTCTCATATCTATGTAATCATTTTTCTACAGCTTTCTCTATATCGTTATTGCTATCTCTATTGCCATCGCTATGTTTAGGTCTTCTCTATCTGTGTCACTAAATGTATATCAATCTTTAACTCTATCCCTGTCAAAATCTACCAGTATCTCTATTCCTGTCTATGCCTATCCCTATTAAATACCTACAGTTACAGATAAACAGCATGTATCTGCATAAATGTAAAGCTATCTCTAACTCTTAATCTATCCCAATTGCTATCCCTACCTCTATCTAAATCTCTATCTCTATTTCTATCCCTATGTCTCAATCTGTATTTTATCTGTATCTCTGTCTCTACCTCTGTCTCTGTCTCTGTTTCTGCCTCTATCTTGATTGCTATCTCTATCTCAGTCTCCATTGGTATCTCTATATTTCTATGGCTAACTTCAAATCTCTCTCTGTCGTATATTGTATGCTTGCACCAATTTATTGGCACGCTCACTATCCCTATCTATCTTGGTGTGTTTCTTCTGCTACATCTCTATTTCATTTCACTTCTTTCATATTGATATAATCATAGTTCTAAAGCCACCTTCATCTCCATTTCTATCACTATCTCTATTGCCATCAGTATGTTTAGTTCTTCTCCATTTTTATCTCCATCTCTGTACCTGTCAAAATCCATATCCTTACTTTATCACTAGATATCTACCAGTACGTCTATTTCAATGCCTATCCCTATTAAATAGCTACAGTTATAGTTATACTGTATGTATCTGTACAACTGTAAGGCAATATCTAACTACTTATCTTTCCTTTTCGCTATCCCTATTTCTATCTCTATCTTTATCTTTATCCCAAAACTCCAACTCTATCGCTATCTCTGTCTCTAGCTGAATCTATATCTCTATGCCTATCTATATCTCTATCTCCATTTCTGTCTCTGATTTGGTCTCTATCTGTATCTCTGTCTCTATGCCTATCTCTATCTCTACCTCTATCTTGATCACTATCTTTATCTCAATCTCTATGTCTATCTATAACTATATTTCTTTGGCTAACGTAAAATACCTTTCCCTCATGTATTGTATGCTTGCACCAATTTATAGGAATGCTTGCTGTCCCTGTCTGTCTCTGTGTGTTTCTACTGCTACATCTCTATTTCATTTCACTTCTTTCATAATGATATTGTCATAGTTCAACAGCTATCCTCATCTCTATCTTTATCATTATCTCTATCCCAATCATGACGTTTAGCTTTTTTCTATCTCTACCTCTGTCAAAACCTATATCCTTATTTCTGTCCTTACTTTATCCCTATATGTCTACCAGTATCTCCTTTCCTCTCTGTGCCAATCCCTGTTAAATACCTACAATTACAGATATGCAGTATGTATCTCTATAACTCTGCCATCTCTAGCTCTTAATCTATCCCTATTGCTATCTCTACCTCTACCCTCTATCTCTATCTCTTAATCTACCTCTATCCCGAAACCCCACCTCTATCTCTATCTCTAACTCTATCTGTATCTGTATCCGTATATCTCTTTCTCTTGTACCTGTATCCGATTCTGTATCTCTATGCTTATCTCTATCTCTCCCTCTATCTTAATCACTGTTGAGACATCTATCTCTATGTTTATCTGTAGGTCTATATTTCTATCGCTAATAAAATCCCTCTCCTTCATTTATTGTACTCTTGCACTAATTTGTAGGAATGCTCACTATCCCTATCTGTCTCTGTGTGTTTCTACTGCTACATCACTATTTCATTTCACTTCTGTCATATCGATCATCATAGTTCTACACCTATCTCAATCTAAATCTTCATTGCTATCTCTATCGCCATTGCTGTGTTCTTTTCTATATCTATCCATGCCAAAATCTATATCTTTATTTCTATCATTACATTATCTCTATATGTCTACCAGTACTTCTATTCCTCTCTATACCTATCCTTACTTAGTACTGACTGTTACAGTTATACAGTATGTATCTGTATAACTGTAAAGCTATGCCTCACTTTCAATTTATCCCTATTTCTACCTCTGTCTCTTAATTTACCTCTATCTCTATCTCAAACACCAACTCCGCCTCTTTCACTAACTTTGTCTCTGTCTCTATCTGTGTCTGTATCTCTAGGTCTACCTCTATCTCTGTCTCTATCTTGATCACTATCTCTATCTCAGTCACTATCTCTATCTGGATCGCTCTCTATTTCAATCTCTATGTCTATCTGTCACTCTATATTTCTCTGGCTGTCTCTCCCTGGTGTATTGTAACACTTGCACCGATTTATAGGTACACTCAATATCCCTATCTGCCTCTGTGTGGTTCTATTGCTACATCACTATTTCATTTCGTGTCTCTCATATTGATATCACCACAGTTCTACAGCTATCTCCATCTCCATCTTTATCGCTGTCTCTATCACCATCACTATGTTTAACTGTTATCTATCTTTATCTCTGCCTCTATCCCTGTGAAAATCTATATCCTTATTTCCTGACGAAGGGTCTCGGCCTGAAACGTCGACTGTACCTCTTCCTAGAGATGCTGCCTGGCCTGCTGCGTTCACCAGCAACTTTGATGTGTGTTGCTTGAATTTCCAGCATCTGTAGAATTCCTGTTGTTTTCCTTATTTCCATGTTTACTTTATCTGTCTATGTCTACCAGTACCTCTATTCCTCATTAAATACCTACGGTTACAGCTATTCTCTAACTCTTATTGTATCCCCTATGACCATTCCTAACTCTATCTCTATCTATGCTCCTATCTTTGTTTCAGTCTTTATCCCTATCTGTATCAGTATCTGTATCTTTATGCCTATGTATATCTCAACCTCTATTTCAATTGCCCTCTCTGTATCTCAGTTGCTATCTCTACATCTATCTGTAGCTATATTTCTTTGGCTAACTTCAAGTACCTCTCCCTCGTGTATTGTATGCTTCTTTTATATTAATACTGTCATAGGTCCACAGCTATATCTATCTCCATCTTTTATCGCTATGTCTAACACCATCACCATGTTTAGCTGTTCTCTATGTCTATCTCTGTCAAATCTATATCCTTATTTCCATCCTTACTTTATCTCTTTATGTCTACCAGTATCTCCATTCCTCTCTATGCCTATCCCTATTAAAAACCTACAGTCACAGATATACAGTATGGATCTGTATAACTGTAAGGCTATCTCTAAAGCTTATTCGATTCCTATCGCTACCCCTACCTCTTTCTTTGTCTCTATCTCAGTTTCTATCTCAGTCTCTACCTCTATCTCAGTCTCTACATCTATCTCAGTCTCTATCTCAGGCTCCACCTCTATCCTTATCTCTATTTCAGTCTGTACTTCTATTCCTATTTCAGTCTCTACTTCTATCTCTACCTCTGTCTCTATCCCAAAACACCAACTCTATCTGTATCGCTATCTCTATCTGTGACTCAGTGTCTATCTCTGTCTCTGCCTCTGTATCTATCTGTATCTGTATCTGTCTCTATGCCTATCTCCATCTCTACCTCTCTCTATCTCTATCTCTATGTCTATCTGTAACTTTATACTTCTACCTCTCGCTCATGCATTGTATGCTGCCACCAATTTATAGGCATGCCCACTATCCCTGTCTGTCTCTCTGTGTTTCTATTCCTACTTTATCCCTATATGTCTACCAGTATCTCCATTTCTCTCTATGCCTATCCCTGTTAAATACCTACAGTTGCAGATGTACAGTATGTATCTCTATAACTCTAAGGTTATGTCTAAATCTTAATCTATTCCTATAACTATCCTTTCCTGTAACTCTGTCTCAAATTCTGCCTCAAACACTATATCTATCTCTATCCCAAAACCCCAGCTCTATCCCTATCTGTATCTCTGTCTCTATCTGTCTCTGTTGCTATCTGTACCTGTATCTGTTTCTCTGTCTCTATGCCTATCTCTAGCTCTACTTCTATGTTGATTGCTATCATTATCTATATCTCCATGTCAATCTGTAGCTCTATATTTCTATATGCCAATCTCTATCTTTACCTCTGTCTCGATTGCTATCTCTATCTCTCTATCTCTGCCTCTATCTTTCTCTGTCTCTATCTGCATCTGTATCTCTGTCTCTGTTGCTATTTGTACCTGTCCCTGTATCTCTATATGTTTCTCTATCTCTATGCTTATTTCTATCTCTACTTCTATCTCAATCACTATCACTATCTCTATCTCTATGTCAATCTCTCGCTCTATTTTTCTCTATACCTATCTCTATCTCTACCTCTATCTTGATCGCTATCTCTATCTTGATTGCAATGTCTATCTGAAACTCTATACATGCTTGCACCAATTTATAGCTACGCTCATTATCCCTGTCTTTCTCTGTGTGTTTCTATCCTTACTTTATCCCTATATGTCCATCAGTATCTTCATTCCTCTCTGTGCCTATCCCTATTAAATACTTACAGTTACAGATATACAGTATGTATCTATATAACATTAAGATTATCTCTAAATCTTAATCTATCCCCATCACTAACCCTATCTCCATCTCTATCTCAATCTCTACCTCTAACTATATATCTATCCCTATCCAAAAACCCCAACTCTACCTGTATCTGTATGTTTCTCTATCTCTATGCCTATCTCTATCTCTACCTCTATCTCAATCGCTATCTCTGCCTGTTTCTCTACCTCTGCCTGTATCTCTACCTCTGCCTCTGCCTCAATGTCTCCTACTATCTCTAACTCTATCTTTCTCTCTATTTGTACCTGTATTTGTATCTTAATCTGTTTCTCTATCTCTACCTCTATCTGGATCACTATCACTTTCCTTATGTCTATCTATAAATTTCTATATGCCTATTTCAATCTCTAGCTCTATCTTGATCACTATCTCTAGTTCAATTTCTACCTCTACCTGTATCTCTGCATGTTTTTCTATCTCTACCTGTATCTCTACCTCTCCCTCTGCCTCTTTGTCTGCCTGTCTCTTTCTCTTCCTCAGTCTCTACTTCTATCTCTATCTTTCTCTCTATCTGTACCTGTATTTGTATATTAATCTGTTTCTCTATCTCTCCCTCAATCTGAATTGCTATTGCTTTCTCTATCTCTATGTCTATCTGTAGCTCTATATTTCTATATGCCTATCTCTATCTCTACCTCTATCTGGATTGCTCCTGCTGTCTCTAACTCTATGTCTATTTGTGGGTTTATATTTCTATATGCCTATCTCTATCTCTGCCTCTATCTCGATCACTATCTCTAGTTCAGACTCTATCTCTGCCTGTTTCTCTACCTCTACCTGTATCTCTACCTCTGCCTCTGCCTCTATCTCTAATTCTATCTCTATCTCTATCTTTCTCTCTACTTGTACCTTTATTTGTATCTTAATCTGTTTCTCTATCTCCACCTCTATCTGGATGGCTAGCACTTTCTTTATCTCTATGTCAATTTGTAGCTCTATATTTCTATATGCCTATCTCAATCTCTGCCTCTATCTCCATCACTATCTCTAGTTCAGTTTCTATCTCTACCTGTTTCTCTACTTCTACCTCTACCTGTGTCTCTGTCTCTGCCTCTGTCCCTGCCTCTGCCTCAGTTTCTACTTCTATCTCTATCTCTATCTTTTTCTCTTCACCTGTACCTGTATTTACATCTTAATCTGTTTCTCTATCTCAATCTCTGTCTGGATTGCCATTGCTGTCTCTATCTCTATGTCTATCTGTAGCCCAATATTTCTATCTGCCTATCTCTATCTCTACCTCTGTCTCCAGTTCAGTCTCTATCCCTACTTATATCTCTAGCTGTTTCTCTACCTCTCCCTCTACCTTTGCCTCTGATTCTGCCTCTGCTTCCACCTCTGCCTCTGTCTCTGTTTCTGCTTCTGCCTCAGTCTCTACTTCTTTCTCTATCTCTATCTTTCTCTCTACTTGTACCTTTATTTGTATCTTAATCTGTTTCTCTATCTCCACCTCTATCTGGATTGCTAGTGCTTTCTTTATCTCTATGTCTACCTGTGGGTCTATATTTCTATATGCCTATCTCTATCTCTACCTCTATCTCCATCACTATCTCTATCTCTACCTGTTTCTCTACTTCTACCTCTACCTGTGTCTCTATCTCTACTTCTATCTCTATCTTTGTCTCTCTCTCCACCTGTACCTGTATTTGTATCTTAACCTGTTTCTCTATCTCTGCCTCTATCTGGATTGCTATTGCTCTCTCTATCTCTATATCTATCTGTAGCTGTATATTTCTATATGACTATCTCTATCTCTACCTCTATGTCTACCTTTATGTTTCGCTATGTCTACCTCTACCTTTGCCTCTGCTCTCTGCCTCTGCCTCTGCCTCAACCTCTACTTCTATCTCTATCTCTAACTCTATCTTTCTCTCTGTCTGCACCTGTATTTGTATCTTAATCTGTTTCTCTCTCTCTCTCCCTCTATCTGGATTGCTATTGCTGTCTCTATCTCTATGTCTATCTTTAGCTCTATATTTCCATATACCTATCTCTATCTCTACCTCTATCTCGAACACTATCTCTAGTTCAGTTTCTATCTCTACCTGTTTCCCTACTTCTACCTCTACCTATGTCCCTGTCTTTGTCTCTGTGTCTGCCTCTGCCTCAGTCTCTACTTCTATCTCTATCTCTATCTTTCACTCCATCTGTACCTGTATTTGTATCTTAATCTGTTTCTCTATCTCTACCTCTATCTGGATGGCTAGCACTTTCTTTATCTCTATGTCAATTTGTAGCTCTATATTTCTATATGCCTATCTCAATCTCTGCCTCTATCTTCATCACTATCTCTAGTTCAGTTTCTATCTCTACTTGTTTCTCTACTTCTACCTCTACCTGTGTCTCTGTCTCTGCCTCTGTCCCTGCCTCTGCCTCAGTTTCTACTTCTATCTCTATCTCTATCTTTTTCTCTTCACCTGTACCTGTATTTACATCTTAATCTGTTTCTCTATCTCGATCTCTGTCTGGATTGCCATTGCTGTCTCTATCTCTATGTCTATCTGTAGCCCAATATTTCTGTCTGCCTATCTCTATCTCTACCTCTGTCTCCAGTTCAGTCTCTATCCCTACTTATATCTCTAGCTGTTTCTCTACCTCTCCCTCTACCTTTGCCTCTGATTCTGTCTCTGCCTCCACCTCTGCCTCTGTCTCTGTCTCTGCTTCTGCCTCAGTCTCTACTTCTATCTCTATCTCTATCTTTCTCTCTACTTGTACCTTTATTTGTATCTTAATCTGTTTCTCTATCTCCACCTCTATCTGGATTGCTAGTACTTTCTTTATCTCTATGTCTACCTGTGGGTCTATATTTCTATATGCCTATCTCTATCTCTACCTCTATCTCCATCACTATCTCTATCTCTACCTGTTTCTCTACTTCTACCTCTACCTGTGTCTCTATCTCTACTTCTATCTCTATCTTTGTCTCTCTCTCCACCTGTACCTGTATTTGTATCTTAACCTGTTTCTCTATCTCTGCCTCTATCTGGATTGCTATTGCTCTCTCTATCTCTATATCTATCTGTAGCTGTATATTTCTATATGCCTATCTCTATCTCTACCTCTATGTCTACCTTTATGTTTCGCTATGTCTACCTCTACCTCTACCTTTGCCTCTGCTCTCTGCCTCTGCCTCTGCCTCAACCTCTACTTCTATCTCTATCTCTAACTCTATCTTTCTCTCTGTCTGTACCTGTATTTGTATCTTAATCTTTTTCTCTATCTCTCACTCTATCTCGATTACTATTGGTGTCTCTATCTCTATGTCTATCTCTAGCTCAGTAGTTCTATATGCCTATCTCTATGTCTACCTATATCTCTACCTGTTTCTCTACCTCTCCCTCTACCCTTGCCTCTGCCTCTGTCTCTGCTTCTGTCTCTGTCTCTGCTTCTGCCTCTCCCTCAATCTCTACTTCTATCCCTATCTCTGTCTTTCTCTCTATCTGTACCTGTATGTTATCTTAATCCGTTTCTCTATCTCTACCTCTATCTGGATTGCTATCACTTTCTTTATCTCTATGTCTATCTGTGGGTCAATATTTCTATATGCCTATCTCTATCTCTACCTTTATCTCGTTTGCTATCTCTAGTTCAGTTTCTATCTCTACCTGTTTCTCTACTTCTACATCTACCTGTGTCTCTATCTCTACTTCTATCTCTATCTTTGTCTCTCTCTCCACCTGTACCTTTATTTGTATCTTAACCTGTTTCTCTATCTCTGCCTCTATCTGGATTGCTATTGCTCTCTCTACTTCTATATCTATCTGTAGCTGTATATTTCTATATGCCTATCTCTATCTCTACCTCTATGTCTACCTCTATGTTTCGCTATGTCTACCTCTACCTTTGCCTCTGCTCTCTGCCTCTGCCTCTGCCTCAACCTCTACTTCTATCTCTATCTCTAACTTTCTCTCTATCTGTACCTGTATCTACCTCTATATCTCTATCTACCTCTATCTGGATCACTATCACTTTCGTTATCTCTATGTCTATCTGTGGATCTATATTTCTATATGCCTATCTCTATCTCGTTCACTATCTCTAGTTCAGTTTCTATTTCTACCTGTATCTCTACCTGTTTATTTACTTTTACCTCTACCTGTGTCTCTGCCTCTGTCTGTCTCTGTCTCTGCCTCAATCTCTGCTTCTATCTCTATTTTTTTTCTCCATCTGTACCTGAATATGTATCTTAATCTGTTTCTCTATCTCTACCTCTATCTGGATCACTAGCACTTTCTTTATCTCTATGTCAATTTGTGGTTCTATATGCCTATCTCTATATCTACCTCTACCTCAATCACTATCTCTAGTTCAGTTTCTATCTCTACCGGTATCGCTACCTGTTTCTCTACTTCTACCTCTACCTCTATCTCTTCCTTTGCCTCTGCTTCTGTCTCTGCCTCTACCTCAATCTCTACTTCTATCTCTATCTTTCTCTTCATTTGTATCTGTATTTGTATCTTAATCTTTTTCTCTATCTATACCTCTATCCAGATTGCTACTGCTGTCTCTATCTCTTTGTCTATTTGTAACTCTATATTTCTATATGCCTATCTCTATCTCTACCTCTATCTCGTTCGCTATCTCTAGTTCAGTTTCTATCTCTACCTGTTTCTCTACTTCTACCTCTACCTGTGTCTCTGTCTCTGCCTCTGTCCCTGCCTCTGCCTCTACTTTTGCCTATGCCTCTGCGTCTGCCTCTATCTCTACTTCTATCTCCATCTCTCTCTCCTCCTGTACCTGTATTTGTATCTTAACCTGTTTCTCTATCTCTAACTCTATCTGGATTGCTATTGCTATCTCTATCTCTATGTCTATCTGTAGCTCTTTATTTCTATATGCCCATCTCTTTTGACCTCTATCTTGATCACTATCTCTAGCTCAATCTGTATCTCAACCTCTGTCTCTATCTCTATCTTTCTTTGTCTTGCTCTGTCTCTATCTGTTCCTGTATCTTTATCTTAATCTGTTTCTTTATCTCTATGCCTATCTCTATCTCTACCTCTAACTCGATTGCTATTTCTATCTCTATGTCTATCTGTAGCTCGATATTTATGTTGCTAACTGGAAATCCCTGTGTTGTATATTGTATGCTTGCACCGATTTATAGGAACACTCCCTGTCCCTATCTGTCTCTGTGTGTTTCTACTGGTACATCACTATTTCATTTCACTTCTCTCATATCGATCGTCATAGCTCTACAGCTATCTCAATCTGAATCTTTATTGCTATCTCTATCATCATCGCTATGTTCTTGTCTATATCTCGATATTGATCCATGTCAAAATCTAAATCCTTATTTCTATCATTCCATTGTCTTATATGTCTACCAGTACCTTGATTCCTCTCTATACATATCCCTATTTAGTACCTATCATTACAGCTCTATAGTATGTAAACATATAACTGAAAGGCTATGTCTCACTCTTAATTTATCCTTGTTCTATCTCTGTCTCTTAATCCATCTCTGTCTCAAACCCCATCTCTACCTCTATCACTAACTTTTTCTGTATCTGTATCTGTATCTGTACCCTCTTCTCTATCTCTATGTCTATGTCTTCTCTAACTCTATCTGGATTGCTATCTCTATCTCAATCTTTATGTCTATCTGTAACTCTGTATTATTGTGGCTACCTTCAAATCCCTCTCTCTTGTGTATCATACACTGGCACCAATTTTTAGGTATGCTTCACTATCCCTATCCATCTCTTGTTCATTTCTAATGCTACATCTCAACATCATTTCACTTATTTCATTTCAACATTGTCATAGTTCTACAGCTATCTCCATCTCTATCTTTATTGCTATTTCTATCACCATCACTATGTTTAGCTCTCCTTTATCTTTAACTCTATCTCAGTCCCTGTCAAAATCTATATCCTTATTTCTATTCTTACTTTATCTTTATATGTCTGAGTCTGGCACATGGCCAAGTGGTTAAGGCGTCGGTCTAGTGATCTGAAGGTCGCTAGTTCGAGCATCAGCTGAGGCAGCATATTGTGCTCTTGAGCAAGGCACTTAACCACACATTGCTCTGCGACGACACCGGTGCCAAGCTGAATCGGCCCTAGTGCCCTTCCCTTGGACAACATCAGTGGCGTGGAGAGGGGATGCTTGCAGCATGGGCAACTGCCAGTCTTCCATACAACCTTGCCCAGGCCTGCACCCTGGAAACCTTCCAAGGCGCAAATCCATGGTCTCACAAGACTAACGGATGTCTATATATAACTTCAAGTACCTCTCCCTTGTGTATTATATGCTTGCACCAATTCGTAGGAATGCTCACTATTGCAATATGTCTCTAGGTGTTCCTACTTCTGCAATTCTACATTATTTCATTTATTTCGACATTGCAATCTTTATCATTGTCTCTATTGCCATCACTATGCTTAGCTCTTCTCTATCTTTAACTCTATCTCTATCCCTGTCAAAAACTGTATCCTTATTTCTATCCTTACTTTATCTCTATATGTCTTCCAGTATCTCCATTCCTCCCTAGGCTTACTCCTATTAAATACCTACAGTTACAGTTATACAGTATGCATCTGTATTACTGTAAGGCTATCTCTAACTTTTAATCTATCCCTATCACTACCCCTACCTCTATCTCTATCTGTCTTTCTATATCAATCTCAATCTCTGCCTCTATCTCTATCTATGCTTCCATCTCTTAATCTACCTCTATCTCCAAACCCCAACTCTGTCTCTATCTCTATCACTATCTGTATCTGTATCTCTATCTCTATGTTTATCTGTAACACTATACTTCTATGGCTAACATCAAGTATCTCTCCTTTGTGTATTGTACTTTTGGACCAATTTTTAGGAACACTCACTATTGCTATCTGTCTCTGTCTGTTTCTACTGCTATGTCTCTACATCATTTCACTACTTTCATTTTGATATCATCATAATCCTAAAGCTATCTCCATCACCAACTTTATCGCTATTTCCATCACCATCACTATGTTTAGCTCTCCTCTATCTTTAATTCTATCTCTATCCCTGTCAAAATCTATATCCTTATTTATATCTTTACTTTGTCTCTATGTTCATCCACTATCTTCATTCCTCTCTCTGTTCATCCCTATTAATACCTACAGTTACAGTTATACAGTATGAATCTCTGACTCTTGATCTATCGCAATCACTATCCCTATCTCTATCTCTACCTCCACCTCTTAATCTATCTCTATTCCAAACCCCAACTCTATCTCTATCTCTCTAACTCTACCTCTATCCTATCTCTATCTCTGTCTCTGTCTCTATCTGTACCTTTTTGCGCATCTATATCTATATCACTGTGCCTCACTATCTCTACCTCTATCTTGAACTATACCTCTATTACTATCTCCATCTGTAATCTATCTCTGTCTCTATCTCTTTGTCTATCTGTAGCTCTATATTTCTATCACTAACTTCAAATCCCTCTCCCTCTTGTATTTTATGCTTGCACCCATTTACAGGTATGCTCACTATCTCTGTCTCTGTGTGTTTCTGCTGCTACATCTCTGCTTCATTTCACTTCTCTCATATCGATCGTCATAGTTATTCAGCTATTTCAATCTTTATCTTTTTTGCCATTGCTATGTTCTTCTCTATATATCTCTCTCAATCTATGTGAAAATCTATATCCTTATTTATATCATTACTTTATCTCTATATGTCTACCAGCACCTCTAGCCCTATGCCTAGCCCTATTAATAATCTACCATTACAGTTATACAGTACGTAGCTGTCTAACTGTAAGGCTGTGTCTCACTCTTAATTTATCCTTATTTCTATCTCTATCTTTATCTCTGTGTCTATCTGTACCTGCATCTGTATCTCTATGCCTATCCCTATCTATATCTCAGTTGCTATCTTTTTCTCTATCTCTATCTCTGGCTATCTGTAGCTCTATATTTCTATGGCTAACTTCAAACCTCTCTGCTTCATGTTTCTATGACTAACTTCAAATCTCTCTGCCTCATGTATTGTATGTTTGCGCCGGTTTGTATGAATCCCTACTGTCCCAATTTGTCTCTGTGGGTTTCTACTGCTGCATCTCTATTCCTTTTCACTTGTTTCACAACGATGGTCATAGTTCTACTGCTATCTCAATCTCTATCCTTATTGCTATCTCTATCAGCATTGCTATGTTCCTTTCCTTTCTATCTCTATTCTAGCACTGCCAAAATCTATATCTTATACAGTATGTATCTCTGTAACTGTAAGGCTATGTCTAACTCTAATCTATCTCTATCTCTATCTCCATCTTCATCTCCATCACCATCTCCATCTTCATCACCATCACTATCTCTTTCTCCATCTCTATCTATATCTTTACATCTATCTCTGTTTATCTCTCTCTATGTCAATCTTTTTCTCTATCCCTATCTGTATCTCTATCTTCATCTCTATCTCTATGCTTATTGCTAAGTCTGTATCAGTATTGATCTCTAACTCTATATCTATATCTATAGGTATGTCTTTGACAATCTGTATCTCTGTTAAATTCTATATTCTTATCTTGATACTGATGTTTGTTCCTATATCTCCATCTCTGCCTTGATTCCCCACTATACCTATCCCGATACAATAGCCATGTCTATTTATTTGTGTAACTCTGTCTATTTCTATCTCTATCTCTTTATCCATCTCTCTCGATGTCTATCTCTGCTTCTATCTCTATCACTATCTGTATCTCTATTTCTAAGCTTATCACTATCTCTGTCACTATCACTATCTCTCCCTATATCTATCTCTCACTCTAGTTCTATCTGTCTCTCTATGTCTATCTCCATATCAATCTCTATCTCAATCTCTACCTCTACCCCTATCTCTGTCTCTATCTCTATGTTCATCACTATCTCTATTTCGGTCTCAATCCGTATCTCTATCTCCAACCCTATCTCTATACCTCTACCTATCTCTATCTCTATCTCTATCCCTTTCTCTGTACCTATACCTATCTCTATCTCCAACTCTGTATCTATATCTGTATCTTTGACAATCTGTATCTCTGTCAAAATCTATATTCTTATCTCGATACTGACATTTATCCCTATATCTCCAGCTCTACTGCGATTCCCCTTTATACCTACCCTGATACAATAACCATGTCAACTTATCTATATAACTCTGTCTATCTCTCTCTAGCTCTTATCTTTCTCTATCTATGTCTATCTCTACTTCTATCTCTATAACAATCTGTATCTCTATTTCTATGCTTATCACAATCTCTATCACTATCTCTCCCTAACTCTAACTCTCACTCTAGTTCTATCTGTCTCTCTCTGTCTATCTCTATATCTATCTCAATCTCTATCTCTCCCCTACCTCTGTGTTTACCTTTTTCTCTATCTCTGTCTCTATGTTTATTGTTATCTCTGTTTTGGTCTCAATCCCTGTCTCTATCTCTAACCCTATCTCTATACCTACCTCTATCTCTATCTAAATATCAATATTTATATGTCACAGCCATTGTCTCTATCAAAACCCATATCCTGTCTCGATACTTACTTTCATCTCTACATCTGTATGTCTACCTTTATTCCTTTCTATGCCTTTCCCTACACGGTACCTATGTCTATTTAACTGTGTCACTGTGTCTATCCCTATCTCTCCCTCTTTATCTATCTCTATCTCTATTTCTATCCATAACTCTATATATAACTATCTCTATCTATATCTCTACCCTTGTCTCTATCTCTATCACAATGTATAACCTTATTTGTATCTTTAGTGCTAATTCTATATCACTACCACTATCTCCATTCCTCTCTATGGCCATTCCTATATTGTATATATGTTTTTTTTTTGTCTGTTTAACAGTAAGTCTATCTCAATTTATTTATCTATCTCTATCTCTATCTCCATGTCTATTTCTATATCTATATTTATCTATCTTTACCTCTATCACTATCTCTAGCTTTTTTACCTATCTGTACGCTATCCTTATCTCCATCTCCATCACTACCTCTATCTCTATTTCTATATCCGTCTCTGTCTCTACCTCTATGTCTATTTGTAAATATATATTTCTATCACTGACTACATCTCTCTCAAGTGTTGTACGCTTGTACAAATTTATACCTATGCTCTCTGTTTGTCTCTGTGTGTTTCTCCTGCTACATTTCTATTTCATTTCCCTTCTTTCATAACTGTAATTGTCAAATTTCTACAGCTATCTCTGTCTTTATCATTATCTCTATATCAATCTCTATCTTTATATATATCTCTATCTATCTGCATCTACCTTTATTTTAATATCTGCATCTATCTCGATCATTATATCTGCATCTATCACTACCTCTATCCCTTAAAAGTCCATATCCTTATTTCTATCCTTACTTTTATCTCTTTATCTCTCCCAGTAATGCACTATTCCTCTGTATGCCTATCCCTATTAAGTACCTACAGTTCCAGTTATACAATATGTATCCGTGTAACTGTAAGGCTATCTCTAACTTAGTCTATCCTTATATCCATCTCTGTCTCTATCTGTATATCTATCTCATTACCATCTCTATGTTTAAACCTACAGTATCTCTATTTCTATCTCAATCTCTGTCTCTACCACTATCTCAATTCCTCTTTATGCCTATGCCTATACAGTACTGATGTCAATTTAGCTATTTAACTGTAAGTCTATCTCTATCTCTATCTCTGTCCCCATCTCCGTCTCACTTTCTATCATCTCTATCTTAACCTCAATCTTGGTCTCTAAGTCTCTGTATACTTCTATGTCTATTTCTCTCTCTCTCTCTCTCTCTAGCTCTTTGTCTATGCATATCTCTATATTGATCTCTACTTTTATGTCTATCTGCAATTCTCCATTGCTAAGTACAACTTCACTCTCTCTCTCATATTGTACTCTTCCACCAATTTGTAGGTGCATTCGCTATCCCAATTCATCTCTGTTTATTTCCTCTGCTATATCCCTATTTTATTCCACTTCTTTCATATCTATATCATCATATTTCTACAGGTATCTCTGCCTCTAGCTTTATCACTATCTCTATTGCCATCACTATGTCTAGCCCTTCCCTATCTCTACCTCTACCTCTATCCCTATCTGTAGATCTGTATCTATATCCCTATCCCTGCTAAGATCTATATCATTTTTATCCATACATTTGTCTCTATATCTCCACCAGTATCTCTATTCCTCTCTATACCTATCCTTATTAAGTACCTATAAATACAGTATGTACCTGTATATCTCTAAGACTCTCTCTAACTCTTAATCTATGTGCATCTCTACTTCTATCTCTGTCTCTTCATCTATCTCTATCCCAATCCCCTTCCTTATCTCTATTTCTATTTCTATCTCTATTACAATGTATATCCTTATTTATATTTTTACTTTTTTTTCAGCATCTCTACAACTATTTCCATTCCTGTACCTATACAGTACCTATGTCTTTATCTGTTTAACTGTAAGGCTATCTCTATCTCTATCTCTGCCTCTATATATCCACATCTATCACTACATCTACTATTATCTATCTGCTTCACTCTCTATATTTCTGCCTATTCATCTCTATCTCTACCTGTATCTCTATTCCTCTTTAAACCTATCCTTATTAAGTATCTACAGTTACTTAAATCTGTATAACCACAAGGCTATCTCTAATTCTTAATCTATCCCTGTCTCTGTCTCTATTTTTATGTCAATTGCTCTCTATCTCTATTGCTATCTGTATCTATATCACAATGTAAGGTTCATGCCTAGCTCTTAATTAATGCCTATCTCTATTTCTATCTTTATCTCTATCTCTATCTCTAAGTCCATTTCCATTTCCATCTTTGCTGGTATATCTGTCTTTATCTCTATCTCTACCTCTATCTCTATCTCCAATGCTTTCCCTATCTGTATATCTATCTCTATCTTTATCTCCATCTCTGTCTCTGACTTGGTTTCTATCTGTATCTCTATATTTATCTCTATCTCTATCTCAATCTCAGTCTCTATCTTCTCTATCTCTCCGTAACATTATACTTCTACAGCTCACAACAGCTGCCTCTCTCTCATGTATTGTATGCTTACTATCCCTACCTGTCTCTGATTCTCCTATTTCATTTCACTTCTTTCATATCTATATTATTATATATCTACGGTGTCTGAATCTCTATGTTTATTGCTATCTCTATTACCAATATGATTAGCTCTTCTCTATAACTGTCTCTATCTCTTTCTCTAAATCTGCATCTGTTTTTATCTCTATCACTGTTAAAACCTATATCCTTATTTCTCTCCTTATTTTTAGCTCTATATCTCCAGCAGTATCTCTATTCCTCTCTATACCTGTCCTTAATAAGAACCTACCATTACAGTTATACAGAATAAATCCGTATCATCACAAGGCTATCTCTATCTCTTAATCTATCCCTGTCTCTATCTTTATGTCAATCACTCTTTATCCCTATTGTACCTGTATCTATATCACAATGTTAGTGCTTAATTATACCTTTACTATTATGTCTATATCTCTGCACTACCTATAAGCCTCTCGATGAATATACTTATACCTACCTCTTTATCCGTGAAGTTATCTCCATCTCCACCTCTTCCTCTGCCTCTAGCTCTATCTCTATTTCTATCTCTACCTCCATCTCTATATCAATCCCTATCTCTATCTGCATCTTTATCTCTAGTCCATATGCCCATTTTTAGCTCTAACTCTACCTGTATCTCCATTGCAATCACCATTACTATTAACTCTTTATTTCTACCAATATATCTGTGCCTTTCTGTGCTTCTCCCTATACAAATCTTTATTTTTGTGTACCTGCATGTCTATATGTATCTCTATTTAAGAGAATTCTCTTAGAATTCTAAGAGAAATATCATCTCTTTTTCAATCTCTATCACATTGTTTGCCCTTATTAATATATTTCCTAATCTATATCAATCCCACTGTCTATATTCCTCTCTATGCCTATATCTCCCTCTATTTGGAATTATATCTGTAAGTCTATTTTTATCGCTATCTTCATCCTTGTCTATATCCCTGTCTCTATCTCAATATCTCTCCATATCTCTATTTCTATTTCATTATCTATTGCTTTCTCAGTCTCTATCTCTATCTGTACTGTATCTCTATCTCTATTTCTATTTCTATATACATCTGTATCTATATCTGTATCTATATCTGTATCTCCATCTATATCTCTATCTCGATCTCTGCAATGTTTATCCTTACTAATACCTTTACTATTATTTGTATATCTCTATCACCATCTATATTCCTCTCTATGCCTGTCCCAATTTTGAAGCATATCTGTAAGTCTATCTCCATCTCTATTTCCGTGTCTATGTCTAACTCTAACTCTACCTATATCTCCATCAATATACCTCTCTCCTTGGTGTAATGCCTCTCCTTATTGCCATCACTATTGCCACATCTGTTTATCACCTCTATTCTCTCTCAATCTTTGTATCTATATGATTCTCTCTGGTTATTTCTATACCTAAATATCTATGTCTGTAACTCATCTTGTCTCTGCCTCTTTGTCTGTAATTCCCAATTTATGACTGTAGTTTTCAAATTATCTTATTACTTTCTGCAGCACTCCCTACTGCTACCAATACTCTATGTCTATACCTACCTCTACATCTACCTCTACCTATCTCTATCTCTATTTCTCTGTCTCTTACTCTATCTCTATCTTTATCTCTTAACCTATCTCTATGTCTATTTCAATCTCTATCTCAATATCTGTCTCTATCTTTATACCTATATCTAGCATAATCTCTATCTCTCGCTCTATTTCTATTTCAACCTCTATGTCTATCTCTATCTCTATATCGATCACAACGTACCTCTCTAACGCTATCGCTGTCTGTCTTTGTACTGCATCTGTCTCGAACTCCATCTTTATTATAATCCATATCAAACTTTATCTAAATCTAACACCTTCTTTTCTATCTTCCCCATCTCTATGACCATTCCTATAGCTCTCTTTCAATCTCCATCGCCATGTGTCAATCTCTATCTCTACTTTTTGTCTCTGTTTTCTTTATTATAATCAATCTATCTCTGAGTTAGTGACCATTCCTAAACCTGACATTGTTTATGCCTGTCTCTCTATTTCTCTAATCCAACCCTCCTGCATGTCTCTTCTTTTTTCTTTCTCTCTGATCTATTTATAGTTATCACTCACTATCCCTGTCTGCTACTGCTTCTCCTGCTGCATCTCTATTTGATTTCTCTTCTTTTATATTTGTATCATCATATATTTTCAGCCATTTCAATCTCTATCTTTTCACTATGTCAATCACCACCTTTCTATTTAGCTCTTCCCTATCTCAATCTGTATCTCTACCTCTATATCTATCTCTATACAATATCTGTACCTCTATTGCTGTACCTGTCAAAATCTATATCCTTATTTCTATGTTCACTTTTACCTCTATGTCTCTACCAGTTTCTCTATTCCTCTCCATGCCTATCCCCATCAAGTATCTGCAGTTACAGTTATACATCTCTAATTCTTAATCTATCTTTATCTGTATCTGTACTATCTCTATCTCTGTATTCACTGCTATCTCTATCTGTATCTGCATCTGTATCGATATCTCAAACTCTACCACTATCTATTTCATAATGTTTATCCTTATATATATTTTTACTATCTACAACTATCTGTATTAATCTCTCTGCCTAGCCCTGTACGTAACTTTTTTTTGGATGCATATCTGTAATTCTATCCCTATCTCTAACTCTATTGCGATCTCTATGTCTATCTCCATTGCTATCTGTGTCCTATCTCTGTCCCTATTTTCATGATTTCTTTCATTACTCTATCATCATAACTTTACAGTTATCTCAATTTTCATCCTTATCTTTGGCTATCGCCATCATTATGTTCATCTCTTGTCTCTATCTCTGTTGTGATCTCTAACTCTATCTATATCACCATTGCAATCTATATCTTTATTTTGAGCTTTGCTGTTACATCTCTATCTATAGCAATACTCATATCCTGCCCTATGCATACTGTATTCCTATTTCTATTTGTATCTATACCTGAAAAACCATATGTCTATCTCTATCTCTTTTATTATTTCTATCCTGATTGCTATCTCTAGCTCTATCTCTACCTATATCCCCAATGCAATCCCCATCATTACTATGAACTCCAAATCTCTACCAATAAATTTGTTCCTCTCTGTGCTTCTCCCTTTACTTATCTCTATTTTTATGTGTACCTGCATGAATATATGTACCTCTATCTCTTTCACAACCTCTGTCACCCTATCTCCATCTTCATCTCTATCACTTTCTCTGTATCAGTTTCTATTTGTATCTATCTCCACCTCTATCCCTACCTCTATCTCAGTCTCCAATCCATTTCTGTAACTCTATATTTTGATTGCTAACTATAGCTCTGTGTCTCTCCTCTATTGTATACTTGCAATAATTTATAGATAAGCTCACTATCCCTATCTCTATTTGTTTCTTCTGCTACATCTCTATTTCCTGTAACTTCTTTCATATCTATATGGTCATATTTCAACAGCTATTTGAACCTTTATCATTATCTTTCTCGCCATTGCTGTGTTTATCTCTTCTCTATGTCTATCTCTAAACCTGTATTATCTCTATCTCAGTGTCTATCCCTCTGTCTCTATCTCTATCTCAATATCTATCTCCACCTTTATACAGTACCTATCTCTATGTCTGTCTCTGTCTCTATCTGTAACATTATCTCTATCACAATCTCTATCATTTATCTTTACTATTTCTATCTATCTACCACTATTTCTATTCCTCTCTATGTCTATCCCTATACAGTATCTATGCCTATTTAACTGTTTAACTGTAAGTCTTTCTATCTCTTTATCTCTCTTTATATCTATCTCAATCTCTTTCTTTATGTCTGTCAATGTCAATCTATATCTCTATCCGTATCTCTATCTATATCTGTAACTCCATCCCTATGTCTATCTGTAACAATATATTTTTATTGCATATGACAACTACTTTTCTGTTATGTTATGCATGCTTGCACCAATTTATATGTACGCTCACTATCCCTAACTGTCTCTGTTTGTTTCTCCTGCTACATAGCTATTTCATTTCACTTCTTTCATATCTATATTGTCATATATCTGCAGCTATCTCAATCTCTATCTTTAACACTACCTCTATCTCCATCACTATGCTTATGTCTTCTCTTTCTCTATCTCTATATCATTACGTCTGACTCCCACTCTCCTTCTTTCCCATGTACAGCTGCATTAATTTATTGTTATTTATCACTATCCCTGTCTTTATTTGTTTCTCCTGCTACATCTATGTTTAATTTACCATCAAATATTTCATTACTCTGCAGTCATATGTTTGCAACCATCTTAATCTTCATTTTTATCACTGTCTTTGTTGCCATCTATGTGTTTATCTGCTCTCTCTATCCCTATCTCTATCACTATCCCTATTTCTATCTCCATTGCAATTTAAATCTTTATTTCTAACCTTCCTATTATCTCTATATCTCTACCAATACTTATATCCCTTTCCGTGCATACAGTATACCTACCTTTATTCGTATGTATATCTGTATCTTTATGTCTATCGCAATCTCCATCTGTATCTTTATCTCTATCCTTATCTCTCTAACTCTAACTCTACCTATATCTCCATTGCTATTGTACAATATTTGCTATTGTAACAACTGACACTATATCTCTACCAATATATCTGCATGTCTCTATGTTTCTGCCTATACCTATCTCTATTTTTCTGTGTACTTGCATGTCTATATGTAACCCTATCTCTATCACGATCTTTATGTCTCTCTATCTCCATCTCCATCTCTATATCTCTGTATTGGTTTCTAACTGTATCTCTCCTCTCTACCTCTGTCTCTACCGCTACCTCTATCTCAGTCTCCAAATTTTACTGTAACTCTACACTGTATCTCTATTGCTAAGTAGAGCTCCATGTCTCTCATGTATTGTATGCTAGCATTAATTTATAGTTATGGTCACTATCCCAACCTGTATTTATTTCTCCTGCTACATAGCTATTTCTTGTTACTTCATTCATACCTATATTGTTGTATTTCTACAGGTATTTCAAACTTTATCACTATCTCTGAGACCATCACCATGTTTAGCCCTTCAGTATGTCTGTCTCTAAATTGGAATTATCTATATCTCTGTCTCTGTCAAAATCAGTATACCTATTTCTATACCTACTTTTATCCCTATTTTTCTACTATCTCTAATTCTCTCTCTGCCTATCTCTATAGAAATAGTATCTATTTCTGTGTATCTTTATAAATGTAAGACTATCTCTGTCTCATCCTCGGTCACGATCTGTACCTGTATCTCTATTTCTATCTTTGTCTTTGTCTCTATCTCTATGTCTATCTAGGTCTCTGTCCCCATGTCTTTCTTTAACTCTGTCTCCATCTCTATCTGTATCTGTATCTGTATGTGTATCTCTCTCTCTAGCTCCATATCTATCTGTATCTACTCTATATCTGTATGTATATTTCACCTTGATCTATATCTCCAGTGCATTGTTTACCCCGTTTTAATATTGTTGCTATTATTTCTATATCCCTATCACTGTTTATATTCCTTTCTACGCCTATCCCTATACCTGCCTATATTTTGTTGCATATCTGTCAGTCTATCTCTGTCACTATCTCTATCTCTATCTCTCTGTCCAACTCTACCTAGATCTCCATTGCAACCTCAATGGTTACTGTTAACTCCATATCTCTGCCACTATATCTGCTCATCTCTATGCTTCTCCCTATACTTGCTTCTATTTATCTGCGTACCCGCATGCCTATATGTATGTGTATCTCTATCGCAATATTAATGACTCTTCATCTCCATCCATATCTCTATCTCTATCATGATCTCTATCTCTATCTCTATGTCTTTCTCTATCTTTATCTCCATTTTCAACATTTCCATCCATCTCTATCATGCCTCTATGTGTATCCCTATTTCTACCTCTATTTCTGTCAAAATGTACATCCCTATAATGTATATCTTTTCTTTTATTACATATCTCTGGCACTATCTCTTTTTCTCTCTATGTATATTCCTGTTGCTATGTTTAGTTACCTGTAAGTCTATCTCTGTCACTATCACTTTATCTGTCTAAATCTCTAACACTAAATGTATCTCTAACTCCATTGCAATCTCTATCCTTATTTCTACACTTACTATTATCTTTATATCTCTGTCACCATGTATATCCCTCCCTTTGCTTTTCCATATACCTCTTTCTATTTGTATGTATGCCTATAGATTTATTTCTATCTATATCTATTGCGATCTATCTATCTGTAACTATATCAGTATTTGTATATCTGTATCTCTATTTGAATCTTTATATCTATATCTTTCTCATTTTCTATTTCTGTCAAAACCTATATGTTTATTTATGTCCTCACCTTTATGTCCACATCTCCAGCACTATCTCTATGGCTAACCCTATATCCCTGTCTATTTATCTGTATACCTGAAGGTCTATCGCTATCATCATCTCCATATCTGTCTCTATCTCTAGCTCTGTATTTAGCACTAACAATATCTCTATTGATAGCCCTCCCTCTGTCTGTCTCCCTCTTTATCATGACCTCTATATCTGTCACCACCTCCCTCTACCACCATCTGTCAATCTGTACTCAATCTGTACCTCTACTGTTTGTTTTTGTCTTTGACCTCATAATCAATATTTCTGTCTCTATCTCTGACTATATAACTATTCTTAACCTGACTTTGTTTATGCTTATTTCTATCTCTGTGACTCCAACTCTCCAACATGTCCCCTCCTTTTTGTCTCTCTGATCTATCCTTGCAGCAGTGTATAGGTATCGATCACTATCCATACCTGTTGTCATTTCTCTTGCTACATCTCTATTTCATATTTAATCACTTCATCTATATTTAATTTCAATCGGTCTTATCACTATCTGTATTCATATCTCGACATCTATCTCTATCACAATTTTTATCTATGGATCCATCTGTATCTCTATCACCATTTCTGTGCTTATTCCTATACATTTCTCTCTCTATATCTCTATATAGTTGTCAGTCTCCTTCTGTGCCCAACTTTTAATTCCATATCTACTTCGGTGTACCTTTAATTATATGTATATATACCATTATTTCTATATCTCTACCACTGTCTACACTTACATTCCTTCCTGTGCTTACCCTTATAGCTATCTCTGTTTGTATATATACCTGTAAATCGGCTTTATGTGTATGTGTATCTGTATCTGTACCTCTATGTCTGTGTTTATCTCTATCTCTATCCCTGCCTCACCTATATCACTCCATCTCTGTCTCTGGCTCTATCCTTATTTATTGCTCTATTTCTATTCCTGTTTATATCTGTATCTGTAACTGTATCTGTACCTCTATCTCTATCTGTATCCATCTCTGTGGCCTTCTGTATCTCTATCTCTGCCCCTGTCTCTGATTCTTTTTCTTTCTTCATCTTTGACTCCTTGTCTGTTTCTGTCTTTATTTCTATCTGTCGCTATCCCTATCTGTAGGTTTCTCTACTGACACCTCTATTGTAAACTCGATCTTCTACCAACATGTCTATCTCTGTCTCCGTCTAGATCACTGTCTCTATCTGTTTTTGAAAACAGACATTGGAGTGCATAACTCTCTTTATATGTTTTTATCTCTTTTTACTGCTTCATCTTTCTCTGTGTCAGTTTTTATATCCATAGATATCTGTAGTTATTGCTATATATATCAATCTTTCCCTTCTTCTTCTGTACTGGTCATCTCTATCAATAATACTTTCTATCTCTGTCCCCATTTCTCAATCTCCCTGTGCTGCTTCTACTTACTTACTATCTTGGTGTACTTTGCTTTCTGCATCACCACCTTTATGATTTTATCACTACATTTATCTATATCCCTCTCTCTCCCTGACATGCCTCTGCTGCCAGACCTATCTAGGATATCGGCTAAATCTATCTCTAAGTGTATCCTCAAATGCACCTCTATTTCTGTATCCATCTCTGTTTCTTTCTCTATCTCTGGTCTCTGCCTTACTATGTTTGAGTATGCCTCCATCCCTATTACTATCTCCTCCTGCATTGCTGTCTTTATCTCTATATCTATCTTAATATATTGTCCTTTATGCTTATCACCATCTTTGTTTTTATGAGCACTTCAATGTCGCTGCCTGCTTTATCATAATTGATATGTTTATCCCTACCTCTGCGATGTTGCTGTGTTGTTCCTGGCTGTCGACGTGTGTCCCTCTCACCCCTTTTCTTCATTTATCCACTTCTAGCTTTGTCTCTATCTCTTTATCTCTCTATCTTTATTCTTACCCCATCCCTATTGCTTTTATTATCTCTATCTCTGCCAATCACTATATATAACTCTACCAGTGCATATATATCTGTGCCTGTATATCTATCTCTAGGTCGATCTCTTCTGTGGTCTCTATCTGTATCTTGATCTTTAGTATCTCTTTCTCTCTATATCTATCTATTCCCATCACTATCTTTATTCTTATCTCTATCTCTGTCTATCTCTATATCCAACTCTTCCTGTGTATTTATATCTTTATTGTGTCTGTATCTCTATCTCTAGGCTGATCTCATCTTCTTCTTTGGTCTCCATCCCTATCTAGATCTCTATCTCTACTTCTTTTTTCACTTCAGTCTATATCTTTCTCTATATGGCCTTTTCTGCACTATCATTCTTTCTCTCTCTCTCTCTCTCTATCTCAATAGGTTCAATAGGTGCATCTAATGTCAGAGAAATGTATACAATATACCTCCAGAAATTCTTTTTCTTTGCAGACATCTGTACCCTATCTTACCTATCTCTGACTCGTTCTTGTAATGTATGAATATCTCTCTCACTCTCATGCCATTTTTATTATATTGATCTCCAGCTCCAGCTCTATATTTTTCTTTATCTCTGATTTTGACCTTGTTCCTTCCCTTATCTCTACCACTATTGTAATCCCTATCACTATCATTACTTCTATCTGTCTTGAATCCTGTCTCTGCCTATCTCTATCTCAAACTCTCTCCACTATTATCTCCATTGTGTTCACGTGTCAACATTTCTATTGATATTTCTATCTCTTTATTAATCCCTATTTCCACATTTCATTCCATACCTATCCTCATTTCCCTTTGGCTCTATCCCTGTCACTACCCTTCCTACATTTGTCTCTGTACACTCTGTTCTTCTATCTTAATCTTTATCTCTCCTTTTAATCCTATCTTTAAGCTTATGGCTTTCTCTAAAACATTCTTTGCATCTCTCTCTCTTTCTGTGTCGTTCAACTTTTCCCAGCGTGCACTTTTAGTACCGTTCCTATCTTTGTTTGTGTGTGTGCTTATCCCTATATCTGTCTGTCTACTTCATTCCCTATTTATATCTGTATTTCCATCTATCTCTATATCCATGTACCTGTTACCCTAGCTCCAAATGATTTGCTATTTCTGTCTCAATGTCCATCAACATCTCTATCTCTACCTTCTTTTCTATCATTTTCTCTTTCACTGTATCTCAATTTTAATATCTATATTCTCTCTCTTATTAGCCATGTCTCTCTCTCAGTCTTATACTCTATAACGATCTTCATTTCACATGCTAAACATGGTTATATATATCTAGCTATATCTCTGTCTCAGCTATACTTTTATCCCTGTATCAATTTTTATCTCTACCTCTACCTTTGCTCTGCCTCTGCCATTACTTCCATCTTTTTCTGCATCCATATCATTACCATTATACCCCATTTCTATCTCTAACCATCATATCTATCTCCATCTAAATTCTCTACGTCTATCCTCAGTGTTCATCTCTATCTGATTCTATCTCTATTTCTTTCTCTCTATCTCTGCTTTAAATTCTATCCCTGTCTATCTCAATCGCTATCTGTAATTTCTATCTCTATTTCCATCTGTCACTGCATGCATGCTTATCATGATCATTATCACCACCTCAATCTTAATATCTTAATCCATGTTGCTATCGTTCTATGTTTAGTTCTATTATTTCCTTTCTTAAGGTCCATTTCCCTCTTCCTGTCTACGCCTATAGAACTATCCTTATCCCTGACATTCTGATGATCCATCTGTATTGCTCTCGCTGTCTTCCTCACTGACTCTTGCATTCATTTTCTCTCTAATTCTGCACTTGCCTCTGTTGCTAACTTTCTATATATCTTTATAACTGTATCCCTGTCTTTATCGCTGTCTCTATATCTATTTAAATTCTCTATGACTACCTCTAGCTCTACTTCTGCCTCTAACCCTATCTCTATCAGGATCTTCATATCAATCTCCATCTCCTTCTCTATCTCCACCTCTGTCTCTGTCTCTGACTTTGTCTATATCTCTATCTCTATTTATACCTCTATTTCTATCTCCATCATCATCTCCCAACCTTTATCTTTATTGATCTCTTCCTCCCAATCAATCTATTTCCCTATCGTCATCTATAAAAGTCTTTGTAACCCTGAGGAGTGTTCTTAACTCCTCTTTTGCTTTCTGGCTCTCCACCTCTCTATCCATTCCCACTATGTCAACCACTTTCTCTGTATCCATCTCTATCTATCTTTAGCTATCTATATCAAATCTATCCTGTCTTCATTCGTCTTTAACCTAACACCATCTCAACCACTATCACTATTTTTGTCTTCTCTATTGTTTTCTTTAGTACAATGACATTCTCCCCTGTTCTCTGTGTATTTTCTCTCTCATCTGACTCACTCTCTGCTCCATCTCTCGGACAATCTACTCTCTGATAAATCTATATCCGTATCTATCTACAAACAAGAGAAAATCTGCAGATGCTGGAAATCTGAGAAACACAGACAAAAATGCTGGAGGAACTCAGCAGGCCAGGCAGCATTTATGGAAGAAAGTACAGTAGATGTTTCAGGTCCTGCTGTAGGGTTTCAGCCCGAAACATTGATCATAATTTTTTCCATAGATGCTGCCTGGCCTGCTGAGTTCCTTCAGCATTTTGTGTCCCTATCTATCTATATCCCTATCTCTATTGCTATGACTATTGCTGTCCTTATCTCTACATTTATCCAACTCGATTAACTTTATGGCAAATTCTGTCTCTCACTCGTGGTATCTCACTCTCCCTGTAAATATGTATTAGCGATTCCATGGCTTTATGTCCATCTCTGTATCTCTATCCCTATCCGCAGCACCATCTATTTCTGTTTGTCTGTATCTTTATCTATCACAAACTCTATCACTCTCTAAATTCCTAATGCCCCCTCTATTTATATCTCCAAAGCTATCTCTACCACTATCCATATATAACTACCTATCCAAATCTTTAACTATATCTGTATCCTCATCTTTGATTGCACATTGGTATCTTTCTCTCCATTCCATTCTCTGATTGAACTTAGTCACAATCTCTTGACATAAGCAACTCCGTAATTTCTAGCTATTTTTTCTTTTTTCTAGCAGCTTTATCTTTTTCTAAATTTGTCCCTATGTCTATCTCCATCTCTAACTCTGTCTATGTCTATCAACATCTCTACCTCTATTGCTATCACTATCTCTCATCTCTCTCTCTCTCTATATCACTATCTCTATCTTTGCCTGTCTCTACCTCTATATCTCCATCAGTTATAAATATGCCCATGGTATCCAGCTATCTCATTAGATCTTTAGATACGGTACAGCTTTAACTTCCTCTATATCTGTCCCTACGTCTAACTCCATTCTTCAGCCTCTCTATCTCAGCATCCATCTGTCTCTCTTCATCGCCATCACCAATTATCTCTATGTCCAACTATCTCCCTACCTGTATCTATATCTCTATAACTTTCTATATTTCAATATCTGTCTTTGTCTCTGCCTGTCTGTATTTCTATCTATATCTGTATCTGTATCTCTCTCAATCTAAATATATATCTCTCTCTACCTCTATCTGTACCTCTATCTTGACCTCTGTCTTTCTATTTCTATCTCTAAATCTGTCTCTGTCTATATAGCTATCACTATCTCTGTTTCTATGTCCACCTCTATCACTCTCTCTCTCTAATCCTATATCTCTGTGTAATTCTGCCTTTTCCTCTAATTCTATCCCAATCTCTACCTCTACCACTACATCTATTTATATTCTATCTCTACCTCTATGTCCCATCTCTATCCCTATCTCTTGTGTTTATCTGTATCTCTACCTGTATCTTTTTCTGTATTTCTAGCTCTGTCTATATATCACTCACCATCTCTATCTTGTCTAATTCTCTCTGTCTCTGTTTCCATCTCTATCTCTCTAATTCTATATATTTGTAATTCTCTCTCTATCTCTGTCTCTATCTCTACTAGTATCTCTGTCTCAATCACAATCTCTAGCTCTATCTCTATATCTCTAATTTATTATTTCTTTGTAATTCTATCACAATCTCTCTCTACCTCTAGTTCTATCTTCATATGTATCACTTTCTCCATCTTTATCCCTGTCTCTATCTCTTTCAGTATCTCTTTCCCAATCACAGTCTCTATCATGATCTCTACTTCTATGTCTATCTCTATCACTATCCACATCCTTGTAACTCTATTTTTTCATAATTCTATCTTTAACTATCTCTTTCTCTATCTCATCTATCTTCTTTCTCTTTACCTATCTCTGATTATCCTGACATCTATCTTCTTAATTTAATCTCCTTGTCTTTTTCTATTGGCATCTCTATCTCTCTTTTAATCTATTTCTCTCGCTGCCTCCCTCTCTAGTTCTATCTCTATCTCTATCTCTGTCTTTATCTCTCTCACTATCTTTACCCATACATCTATCTATATTGCTATTTTTAACTCAACCTCCAGCTCTCACTGTATCTATCTTAATCTATATTGATATATCTATCTCTGACAATCTCTATGTCTATCTCTATCTCTCATGTTCGCTATCACTATCTCTATCTCTAGCTATCTCTCTTACTGTACATCTTTCTATTTCTATCTGTCTCAATCTCTCATTTCCATCTCTATCTCTATTTATAGAGCTATATCTAAGTCTGTCTCTACATCTATATCTCTCTCATCTCTATATCTATCTCTATGTCAAACACTATATCTGTCGCTACCTCCATCTTTCTATTTCCATCCTTATCTATGTCTCTGTCTATATCACTATCACTATCTTGATTGCTTTTTCTATGTTTATCTCTAACACTATCTGAATGTCTGTAATTTTATATCTTCATAATTCTATTCTTCTCTAATTCTAACCCTATCTCTAAACGTCTCTGCAATTCCATACCTCTGTCTCTACCTCTAGAATACGTTTATCAGTACTCTATCTCTACCTCTACATCCACTTCTCTGTCTCATCCCTATCATTATCAGTTTCTATCTCTAATTCTATAACTTTTCATTATTCTACCTCTACCTATATCTCTTTTGCAAAATCTATTTCATTCTCCATCTTTCTCTCTCTCTAATTCTATGCCTATCACTATCTCTTACTTCATGTCTATCAAAATTTCCTCAGTATCTATACTTCTATCTCTATCTCCATCTATATCTCTACGTATATCTGTATCGCTGTCTCGCTCTTTCACCGTATCTGCCTTTATCTCTACCTCTATCTCTCTCTATTACTATTTCTATGTCTATCTCTATCACAATCTCCATCTCTGTAATTCTATATCTCTTTTTAATTCTTCTCTAACTCACTCTTTCTCTGATTTTATCTCAAGCTCTATCTCTATATTTCTCTCTATCTCTGCTTTTGATTTCACCTCTACTTCTAAGCTTTCTAATTCTCTCTCGCTATTTCTATCTCTATCTCTCTCAATGTCTGTCCCTGTCTCTGTCTCTATTCATACATCTAACTATCTCTATCTTAACTCTCTCTCTCTCTATCTCTAACTCTGTCTCTATCTCTATCTTTATCAGTACTCTGTCTCTATATCTCTATATCTATTTCTATCCATCTCTATCTCTGCTTCTGCCCCCCTCTATATATACATCTGTACTCTATCTCTTTCTTATCTCTGTCTCTAACTCAACCTCTATATCTTCATCTCTGTATATCACTCTCTCTACTTCTGCCTGCATCTGTATCTATATCTGCATGTATATCACAATTTCTTTCTCCATCTTTATCTCCTTCCCTATCTCTATTGCTATCTCTGTCCTTTTCACTATCTCTCCCTCTATCTCCATTGCTATCTTTCTCTATTACTATTTCTGTGTCTATCCCTATCACTATCTCTATCCTTCTAATTCTATATCTCTTTGTAATTCAATCACTAACTCTGCATGTACATTGCTATGCCTTTTTCCTTCTCCATCGCTATCTCCTTTTCTATCTCTATTTCAATCCCTATCTCTATCATTATCTCTTCCCCTATCTCTACCTCCATCTCGATCTCTATCTAACTATCTCTCTCTATCTTCCACATTCTTTCTCTCTCTATTTCTACATCTACCTCTATCTCTAATTCTTTGGCAATTTCTATATTCTCTTATTCTAGATCTTTATCTATCTCTATCTCTGTCTTATTCTCTGTGTTTCTTTCTCCATCTTAATCTCTATGTGTGTCTCTATCCATCACTCTCTCAAATTCTATCTGTCTTTCTCCATTTCCATCACTATCCCTATCTCTCTCTTTCATTCTGTCTACTTCTATCTCTATCTCTGTCTTTATCTCTTTTGTCTCTATCTATCTCAATGTCTTTCTCTATCACTAGCTCTACTCTATCTCTACCAATATCTCTACCACTATCTGTATCTATTAGATATCTACAAAGGTATTTAATTTGCATATCTCTATCTCTATTATTGTCTCTGTCTCTACCTATATCATGATCTGTATCTCTAGCTCTCTTTCTCTGTCTATCTTTATCTCTATCTCCTGCTCTCTTTCTCTCTCCATTCCTATCTCCATCTCTCTCTGGTTCTTTCTCTATCTCTATCTTATTCTCTGTTTCTGCCTTCATCTCTCTTTTTATCTCTATGTCTGTCTCTTACTTCATTATCTCAAATTCTCTTTATTTTTATTGTGATCCCCATCCCTCTATTTTGATCTTTCTTTGATTCTATACCAATCTCTATCTCTACCTTTATATCTCCCTCTACCTCTACCTGTATCTTTTACCTCTATCTCTATTCTGTGAATGTCTCTATCTCTGTATCTATCCATAGGTATCTCTATCTTTATCTCAATCTCTATCACTTTCCTTGTCACTTTATGGCTGTCCCCTGTTTTCTGTCTGTTGGCTCTCTCTTCCCATTTCTGTTTTATTCTCTCTCTTGAGCTCGTTCAAGCTATCTCACTCTGAAACTATTTCAGTATCTGTCTGTGCCACTATGCTAATTCCTTCTCCTTCTCTCTCTCCCTCCTTGCCCTAATCTACTGTATATCTTAATTGTGTATCTATGGATATACATATATCTCTGTATCTCTATCCCTATTGCCATCCCCATCTATATCTGTCTGTCTACATCCCTATTTCAATCGCTACCTCTCTTTGAATCGCTATCTCATGCTCTATCACTATCTCCATCCATATTTCCATCACTATTCATATCTCAAACTGTATCCTTACTTATCTCTATCAAGATCAAGATCAGCTGTATTTCATTTCTGTCTCTCTATCCGACATTCTGTCTAGATCTGTGTCACAATCTCTATATATAAATCTCTATAGCATTTAGATACCTCAATAGATATTGAGCTATTTTCAGCTTTATCTCTTTACATCTGTCCATATGTCTAGATGCATCCTTCAGCCTCTCTGCCTTTGCATCCATTGTTCTCTTCTTCGCCATCACCAATTATTGCTACCTCTAACTAACTGCGTCACTATCTATCTCTTTCTCTATCTGTATATCTCTATTGTTTTTCTATATCCCTTGTGTCTCTATATAAATCACTATCTCTCTCTCTCTCTCTCTCTCTCTATTTATATCTCTATCTCTCTGTCTCTAGCTCTGTTGCTATCTCTTTTCTACCTCTAACTAACTAATTTCATATTCCTATCTCTATTTCTATTGCTACATCTATTTCCATCTCTATCTCTATTTCTCCCTGTCTATCTCTAACTCTGTTTCTATATCATTGATTCTATCTCCCTGTTTCCACCTCTATATCTATCTCTATCTCTACCTCCATCTATATAGCTATATTTGTCTCTGACTGTCTCTATATCTATACCTGTATTTGTCATTCTGTCTCTAGCTCTATCTCTTTAATTCTCCGTCTTTCCCTCTAATTCTACCTCTCTCTATTTCTCTGTCTCAATCTCTCTTAATTTTATTCCTATGTCTCTCTTTTTATACATCTATACCCATCTCTGTATGACTCTATTTCTGTATCTCGATCTCTCATATCTACCTCTACCTGGAAATCTATTTCTATCTCTAATCTCTAACTCTTCCTGCATCTCTCATCACTATTTCTATCTGTCTCTATTTCTATCTTTATCTCTATATCTATTGCTGTCTCTATCTCTATTTCTAGCTCCATCTCTTAGTTTGTTTTTCTTTATCTCTATCTCTGTCTCTATTTACCTCCTTTCTGAATCTTTATCACCATCTCTGTATTTGTCTCTATCTCTATATCTATCACTGCCTCTATCTCTATTTCTATTTCTGTCTCTCTCTCTGTCTGTCTTTATCGCTATCTCCATGTCTATCTCTTGCTAATTTTATCTCTACATCCATCTCTATCTGAATCTCTCATTTCCATCTCTATCTATATCTCAATCTATCTCTATTTATCTGTATCACTATCTCTTTCTGTTTTATTCTCTGCATCTATATTATTATCTCAGTCTAGCTCTCCCTCCCATTATCCCTACCTCTACCTTCTCTACCTTTATCTCTTTCTCATCCCTATTTCTATCTATACCTCTATCTCGATCTCTACCTCTACCTCTTTCTCCTCTTCAATCGCTATCTCTATCGATATGCATCAGAGTCTGAATCTAAATCTCACTTTGTTTCTATCCTTTCAGTATCACTGCCAAAGTCAACATGATCCTTTATCTGTCACTTTCTGTACCTGTATGTCTACTTGTATCTTCTTCTCTGCTGCTTTGCTATTGCTATCTCCCTCTCTATCTCTAATATTATCTGCAACTTTAGCTCTTCTGTCTGTCTCTGTCATCTTCTTTATCATTGTTGAATTTTCTATCCATCTATAAATATATTCTTAACCCTAGCTCTCTGTCAATATCTTCCTGCCTCCCTATGTAGCTTTTTTTAGCTCTTTCTCATCCCTTTTCCCTATCTCCATCTCTTTCTCTATCTCCATTTCTATCTATTTTGCCTTATAGATGTTTTTATTTGTCCCAATCTCTAACTCCATCTCATCCCCTATCTCCACTTCTATCATGCTTTCCATGTGTATCACAATACATCTACCCCCTGCTGTCTATTTGCACTGCCCTCTCCCTGTCTCTCCCGCTGCTGTCTCCCTCTCTTTACCCTCCCCTCTTTCAATCATCCCATATAAATCTATGTCATTATCTATCTCTATTCCTATCTCTATCACTATCTCTATCTCTGTTATTTATTGAATTCGAACTCTACATCTGTCAATAAAGATATTCCTGATTCCGGCTCTCTATCGATCTGTCCATCGCGCTCTCACTATCTGCCCTCTCTCAGCTATTATTTCTATCTCTCCTACTCTGTCTTCATTTCTATGTACTTTATTTCTTTAACCCCCTTTACATTGGTCTCAATCAAAGTTTTTCTCCACCTCTATCTCTAGTTTCAATACCTTGATATCTCTACTGCCTTCCTTGTCAAAATACAAATGTTTATATCTGTCCCCTGTTCTCTGCCTGTTTGCCCTCTCTTCCTTGCTCTGTCTTATTCTCTGTCTCTCTCTTTCCCCCATTGAATCTATCCTTCTATAAATCTATCTTGGTATCTATTTTTGTCTCTATCGCCATCATGATCACTTTCTCAGACCCTATCTGTAGCTCTTTTCATATTTTTATCAGTATCTCTCAACGCTGTTGCTAATTCTCTCTCTCTCTCTTTTTCTCCCAATCTCTGGGTACATTTGCATTTTCCTTTCCATGGATACACATATATTTCTTAATCTCTATCCCTATTCCCATCCTCAATTACATCTGTTTGTCTAAGGCCCTATCTCAATCCTTATCTTTGCTTAAATTTCTTTCTCCTGCTCTGTTCCTATCTCTGTCCATACCTCCATCACTATCCATACCTCAACCTCTACCCTTATCCTTATCTTTATCAGCATTAACATCTTCTGTTGTATTTCAGTCTATGTCTCTATCCCTTTCTCTGTCTACAACTGTGCCACTATTTCTATACTTAAACATCTCTATAGTATCCAGCTGGCTCATTAGATCTTTAGCTATTTTCAAGTTTTATCTTTTTCTATGTCTATTACTACATCTAGCTCTATCCTTCAGCCTCTCTGCCTTTCATTCGTCCGTCTGTCTTCATCACCATCACCAAATATCTCTATCTTTATCTCTATCTCTATCATTATATGTACATCTATCACTGTCACTATATCTATCACAATCTATCTCCCTACTTCTATTTCTATCTCTATCTCTATTGCTATCATTATCCCCATCACTATTTCTATATCTTTGTCACTATCTCTATCTCTCTGATTCTGTCTCTATCTCTATTTCCATCTATCTCTCTAATTCTATCTCTCTCTATTCTGCTCTGCCTCAATCTCACTCCAATTTTGACTCTATCTCTATCTTTGACGCTAATTCTATCTCTAGTTCTATAAATATATCTATTTCTGTCTGCCACTATATACCCATATCTCAATCTCTCATCTGTACCTCCACCTCCTTCTCCAGTTCAATTTCTACCTCTATCTCTACCTGCATATCTCATCTCTACCTTATCTCCATCTCTATCTTTATCTTTTTCTCCATCTCTATCTTGCTTTGTATCTCCGTTTCCATCTCTATCTCTATCTATCTGTATCACTATCTTATCTCTATCAACATCACTATCTTTATCTGCTTCTCTCTCTGCATCTATATCGTTATCTGTCTTTCTCTGTCCATCACTATTCCCTTTTTTACCTCCATCCCTGTGTTATTTTCCAGCTCTATCTCAATTTCCCTCATTCTATCTCCCGCTCTCTCTATTCATTTTCCTGTATCTAGCTCTCTCTAATTCTATCCCTATCTCTGTCATTCTATTTCTATCAATATTTCTATCAGTATCTCATCTCTATCCCTACCTATATGTAATTCAACATTCCTAGCCTTATCTCTATCTCCGTTATCTCTGTCTGTTTCTAATTCTATCACTGGCAATAGCTTTCTCATTTTATCTCTATCTCCATCTACATCTCCATCTAACTATCTATATTTTTCACTCTTTCTCTATTTCTATCTATAGTGCTCCTGTATCTGTTTCACTTCCTGCGTCTATATTGCTTTCTCAGTCTCTAGCTCTATCGTTCTCTCTGTCTCTCTCTGTTTCTTTCTGTTTCTCTCTATCTCTGTCTGTTTATCTGTCTATCTGTCTGTCTGCCTATCTGTCTCTCTCCCTTCCCCTTCCCCCCTCTCTCCTTCTATCTCTATCTCTATTTCTATCTATCTCTCCATTTCTGTGTCCACCTCTATCTCTATCATCTTTTTCCATTTCAGCCTCCATCCTTATCAGTATGCATCCGTGTATGAATCCAACTCTAACTCTGTGCTTTGTTTCTATCCTTTCATATCTATCAATTCCCCAAGACTCTCTATCACTTTTCTGCATCTGTATCTCTGTCTCCTTCTCTGTGTCTAACATTTTTGTCTGCAACTCTATTGTTGTCTCTGTATCTATCTCTATTTCCCCTTCTACCTATGGCTAACATTTTCTTTTTCATTTTTGATGTTTCTATCCATCTATAAATGTAAACTTAAGCCTAGTTCTCTGTCAATGTCTCCCTCCCTCCTGTGCCAAGTAGCTTTTTAGTTCATTCTCTTCCCTTTTCACCACCTCCACCTCTCTCCCTGTTTCCATTTCTATCTATCTTTTTTGCTTATCGTTGTCTACATTTGTTGCCACCTCATACTCTATTTCTATGTTGATCTCTATTGGTTTCTTTATCACAATATATTTGTCTCCTGCTGTCTGTATTTGCATTGTCCTCCCCCTTATCTTTCCCTTCCCCGTGCTCTTTCTATCTCAATCTCTCTCTCCCTCTCTCTCTTTCTCTTTCTCCATCTCTCTCTCCCTTTTTCAATCTACCCTTATACAAATTTCTATCTCAGTTCTATCTTGGGATCTATCTCTATTCCTATCTCGATCACTATCACTACCTCTATAATATTCTTTTTCACATTTGAAATATCCACCTGTCAACAAAGATATTCCTAAATCTGACTCTCTGTTGACCTGTCCCTTCTGAGGTTGCTAACTGCTCTCTTGCAGCCATGACCTCTATTTATAACTCTTTCTCTGTCTCAATTCCAAACTATTTTGTTTCTTTATCTCTGTGTTTCTTTGAATCCATTGATATTCTTCTCTACCTTTCTCACTGTTTTCAAGTTTTCAATATCTCTCTACCACTTTCCTGTCCCCTGTTGTTTCTCTTTTTGCCCTTTCTTTACCGCTCGGTCTTACTCTTTCTCTTGTTCAACTTATCCTTCTGTAAATCTATATTAATCTATCTCAGTATCTACCTGTGACCCTATCTTCATCACTGGGCAGTTTTCTAACCCCTATCGGTAGCACTTTTCATATTTTATTTGTATCTATCAACACTACCACTAATTTTCTCTCACTCTCTTTCTCCCAATCTCTGGGCACATCTATATTTGCTTTACTATGGATGAACATATATCCCTTTATCTATATCCCTATCCCTATCACCATCTGTATCTATCTGCCTACATCCCTATCTCAGTCCCTATCTCTACTTAAATCTCAATCTCACCCTCTATCCCTCCCTCTTTCCATATGTCTGTCACTATGCATATCTCAAACCCCATCCTTATAATTATCTCCATCGGTATCAAAATCATCAGCTATACTTCATATCTCTCTCTATCCCTTTCTCTATCCAGAGCTGTGTCACTATTTCTAAACATAAATATCTCTATGGTATCTAGATATCTCATTATATCTTTTGCCTTATTGTTTTCTAAAACTTTCCCTATGTCTAGCTGCATTCTGCAGCCTCTCTGTGTTTGCAACCATCTATCTCTCATTTTCGCTATCACCAGTGATTGCTTCCTCTATCTATCTCACGCTCCCCATCTCTAACTCTATCTCTATCTCTATTTCTCTGTCTCCATCTCCATCTCTATTGCTCCCTATCTATGTTGCCATCGTATCTTAATCACCATCTTTATCAACGTTGCTATCTCTATCTGTATCTCTCTCTGCATCTATATCGCTATCTCTACCTTTAACGCTATCGCCCTTTTGTCTCTATCTTTATGTTATTTTCCATCTCTACCTTTATCTCTCTCTCTAATTCTATCTCCCGCTCCCTCTATTCCTATATCTCTAACTCTCTCTAATTCTATTTCTATTCTATTTCTATTGCTATATGTATCAGTATCTCATCTCTATCTCTATGTAATCTAACATCCCATCTCTATCTAGGTCTCTCTCTAATGCTATCCTGAGCTCTATCTCATTTTATCTTTACCTTTTTCTGCATATCTAGCTAACTATCTCTATCACTAACTGTTTCTCTATCTCTTCCTATATTGGTAAATGTACCTGTATCACTCTCTGCATCTCTATTGCTATCTCAGCCTCTGCTTCTGGCTCTATCGCTTGCCCCAACCCCCCTCTCTCTCTCTATGCTTATCTCTATCTATCTATCCCTTTTTTTTCAGTTCGGTTTCTATCCCTTTCGCTGTGCATCTGTGTATGAATCTAACTCTGACTCTGTGCTTTGTTTCTGTCCTTTCAATATCTCAAAGTCCCCATGGCTCTCTACCAATCATTTTCTGCATCTGCATATCTATCACCTTCTCTGATGCTTCACAGTTGCTACACCTCCCTCTTTCTCTAACATTTTTATCTGCAACTATCATTGTCTCTGTGTCTATCTCCATCTCTTCTTCCATCTGACTCTAATGTTTATGTTATCAATTTGGAAGTTTCCATCCTTCTAAAAATATATTCTTAACTCTAGCTCTCTATCGATATCTTCCCCCCTCCTTCACTTTTTTTTAGTTCTTTCTCATCCCTTTCCCTACCTACATTTCTATCTTTTTTCCCTTATCATTGTCTACATTTGTCATCTTATTCTCTATCTTTATTTCTATGTTGCTGTCTATTTGGTTTCATTATCAGAATGTATTTATCCCCCGCTGTATCTGTATTTGCAACGTTCCCCCGTTTCTCCCTCCCTATCTCTTTATCTCTCTCTCTGTTTCTCTTCCTCATTCAATCTACCCTTATATGATTTTCTATCTCTATTCCTATCTCTATCACTATCACTACCTCTTATATTCTTTATCACATTTGAAATATCCATCTGTCTATAAAGATATTTCTAACTGACTTGTCGATCTGTCCATCCCTAGCTCACTAACTGCTGTCTTGCAGCAATTACCTCTTCTTATAACTTCTTTTGTCTTCATTTCTAACTATTTTATTTCTTTATTTCTGTGCTTATTTGTCTCCATTAAAGCCCTTCTCTACCCTTATTACTATTTTCAAGATTTTGACATCTCTCTGCCACTATCCCTGTCACAATACATCTGTCCCCTGTTGTCTGTCTGTTTGCTGTTTCTTCCCCATGCTGTCTTATGCTCTCTCTGTCTCTCCGTCTCTGTCTGTCTGTGTCTTTCTCATTCTCTGTCTCGCTTGTTCAATCCAGCCTTCTGTAAATCTATTTTGATATCTATCTCTGAATTTATCTTCATTGCTCGGTACTTTCCCAACACGTATCTGTAGAACTTCACATATTTTTTTCCGTATCTCTCAAAACTATTGCTAATTTCCCTGCTTTCTCTTTTCTCCAGTCTCTGGACACATCTATGTTTGCTTTACCATGGATGTACATATATCCCTTTATCTCCATCTCTATTTCTATCTCATTGTCCATCTCTAGCTCTCTAATTCTTTTCCTCTATTTCTATCTTTATCTCTACCACTCTCTAATTCTATCCATCTGTCATCTGATCTCTATCACTTCCTCTGTCTCTATATCTCTGTTGCTATATTTACCAGTATCTCATCTCTGACTCTACCTATCTCTATCTATTTCCATCCCTATCACTGCCTCTATCCACCTCCCTATCTCTATGTCTACCTCTTTCTCCAGTCCGGTCTCTATCCCTATCGATATGCATATGTGTATGAATCTAATTTTGAATCTGTTCTCTGTTTCTATCCTTTCAGTACCTCTGTCAAAGTCCCCTTGATACTCTATCACGTTCTGCATCTGTATCTGCATCTCTGTTTCCTCCTCTCATGCTTCATTATTGCTATCTCCCTATCTAGTTCTAACCCTCTCTCTCTTTTTCTCTGTCTCTGTCTCTCTCACTTGCATAACCCAGCCTTCTGTAAATCGATCTCAGTATCTGTCTCTGAGCCTACCTTCTTTGCTGCCCCATCTGTAGAATTTTTCATGTTTTTAATCAGTATCTCTCAACACCATCGCTAATTCTCTCTCTCGTTCTCTCTCTCTCTCTCTCTCTCTCTCTCCCTCTCTGTCTTTCTCTCTCCCAATCTCTGAGCATGCTTTTCGATGGATATACATTTATCATTTTATCTCTATCCCATCCCTATCTTATCTATCTGCCTAAATCCGTATATCATTCCCTATAAATATCCCTGTTCAATATATGTCACATGCTCTATTGCTATCTCTGTACCTTTCTCCATCACCATCCATATCTCAGTCCTTACCCTTATCTTTATCTCTATCACCATCAATATCATCAGCTGTATTTTGTATATCCCTATTACTTTCTGTATCTAGATCTTTGTCACTATCTCTATACATAATTATCTCAGTGGTATCTCATCACATCTTTAGCTATTTGACAGGTTTATTATTTTCTAGGTCTTTCCCGTCTAGCTCCGTTCTCTAGTCTCTCTGTCTCTGCATCCATCTCTCTGTCTTCTGCACCATCACCAGTTATCAGTACTTCTAAATATCTATCTCACTATCTCTATATCTATTTCAATCTCTATACCTATGTCTATCTCTATCTCTACCCCATCGCTGTCACTATCTCTATCCATATATTTATTGCCATCTCTACATCTGTTGCTATCTATCTCTCTCTATTTCTATATCTCTCACAAATGATATCACTATCTTTATCTCTATTTCTCCCAGTACTTCTGTATTTGCTTTTCCATGCATATCCACATATCTGTTTATCTCTATAGCTATCTCCATCCCCATTTATAGCTGTCTACCCAAATTCCTGTCCCTGCATAAATCTCTATCTTATGCTCTGTCCCTATCTCCATACAATTCTCCATCACTATCCACATCTCAGGTCATCTGTATTTTGTCTCTGTCTCTATCTCTTTCTCTGTCGAGATAGATGCCGCGATCTCTGAATATGTATCTAAGTATCTCTGTGGTATCTAGCTGTCTCAATAGACCTTTAGCTATCTTATAGCTTTATCATTTTCTATTTCTGTCTCGATGTCTGACTGCATCACTCAGCCTCATTCCCCGCATCCAACTGTCTCACTACATCACCATCACCAATTATTGTTGCCTCTAACTACTGATTTCTCTATCTGTATCTGTATATCTATGTCTATCATTATCTCTATGTTTATCTCTATTTCTAAAACTATCTCTTTCTGTATATCTATCACTATCTCTCTTTATTTCTGTATCCATCTGTCTCTATTGCCATCGCTACTCCATCTCTATTTCTGTCTTAATCTCTACACTCTAAATCTATCTCTATCTCAATCATGCTTTCAGTCTCTCTCAAATTCTGTCCCTATCTCTGTATCTATTCTTGTCTATACCTATCCCTATACCTATCTCTGTTTGTATGTATATCTGTATCTCTATCTCCCTCTCTATCTTTACCTCTTTCATCTATCCCTTAAATTCTATCTCTTTATTTATATCTATATTGCTATCTGTTTATTTGACTCTGTCTGCTTCTAGCTCTTTCTGTATCTCTATCTTGATCAATTTCTATATAACTATCTCTTTCGCTGTCTGTTTGTAATTTTATTTCTATCTGCATTTCTATCGCTATGTCTTACTCTATTGCTACCTTTATCTCTATCTCTATTTGTATGTCTACATGTAAGTCTACCTCTATCGCTATCTCTATCTGTATTTTTATCTCTACCTCTATCTCCTTTGTGTTTTTCTCTGTCTCTATTGTATCTGTCTGTCTATCACAATGACCAATTCTATCTCTATCCCTATCTATCTCTATTGATATCACTAAATCCATCTCTGAATGTCTCTGTCTCTCTCTATATAACTCTGATATCTTTCTCTAGCTTTCTACTTCTATCTCTAACTATTATATTTTCTATCCCTATTCATCTCTCTCTCCCTATCTCTTTAATTCTATGCCTCGGTCTATATCTACCTCTATCTCTGTCTCTATCACTATCTCCATCTCTATTGCTATGTCTGTCTCTATTTCTATTGCCATCTTCATTTATCTCTAGCGCCAACTATCTATATCACTATCCTATCTCAATCTCTATATCTATCTATATCGGTATCTCTACCTGTTTCTCGCTTTACATCTATATCATTTATATTTTTCTCTGTCTCTGTCTATCTCTATACTTTCTCTATCTCTATGCCTATCGCTATCTTCCTCTCTAACTCTATCACTATATCACTATGTATAAATATTGGTATCTCAATCTCTAACTCTGTCTCTATCTCCATGATTCTCTCTATATTTGTCTCAAATTCTATTACTCTATATAACGTTCTCTCACATTATCTCTATATCGATCTCTGTCTCTATCTCTATGGCTATCTCTACACGTATGTCTCTTTATTTCCTTCCCTGTCTCTGTTCCCATCCCTATCTCTCTTTCATTCTATCTCTCTCTGTATCTATCCATATTTCTTTCACTATATCTTACTCTATGTTCACTTGTAAGTCTATCTCTATCGCTATCTTTATCTGTTTACCTCCTATCTTTACCTCAATCTCCATCTCTAACTCTATATCATATTCTCTGTCTCTATCACTGTATCTATCGCTATATCGCTCTATCTCTATTGATATCACTATATCCATCTCTGACTGTCTCTATCCCTCTGTCTATCTCTAATATCTCTCTCTATCTTCCTACCTCTATCTCAAACTCCACCTTGTTCTCTGTCTCTATTGGTATCTGTCTATCTCTTTAATTCTATCCATCTATCTATATCTCTATCTCTATCTCCATCTTCACCTCTATCTCTATCGCTATCCTATCTCAATCTATATCTCCATATATATGTAAGTATCTCTTATTGTTTCTCTATTTGCATCTATATCGCTATATCTTTCTGTCTTTGTCTCTCTATACTTTTATCTCTCTCTATCTCTAACTCTATTGCTATCTCTATCTCCAACTCTGTGTCTATCCCTCTCTCTATGGCTATCTCTTCCTATATCTACTCTGTTTCTATCTCTATCTGTCGCCTCTTCTCTATCTAATTTGATATTTCTATCCCTATCTCTTTCTTTCTCTCTATCTATATCTGTGTCTCTATCTATATCTTTATCTCTATTTCTTTCTCCATCTGCACCTATTGCGCTCTCTATCTCCATACATACCTCTGTCCATAACTTCATTTCTATCTGGATCTCTCTCTATCTATATCTCTATCTTTGTTTCAATCTTTCATATTTCAATCTTTACTATTACTTCTATATCTCTACCAATATCTATATTCCTCTTTATGTCTACCCCATATCTATCTCTATTTGTATGCATAGTCTATCACTATATACCTATCGTTAACTATCTCTCCAATTCTATCTCTCTGTCTAATTGTGTGTCTTTGTCTATCTCTGCTTCTCTCACTATTTCTTGCAAATTCTAACTTTCTCTCTCTCTTTCTATATATATCTTTATCTAGTTCTACCTTCTACTATTTCTATCTGTTTTATTACATCTGTAACTATATTTCTATCTCTTTCTTTATGTCCACCTCTGCCAACTTTGGTCTGTATCAGTATTTCTATGTATCTATGTCTGAATATAACTCTCACCCTGTGCTTTGTTTCTATCCTTTCAGCATCTCTGTCAACCTAACCCTAACTCTCTGTTGAGCACTCCCTCCCGCACATGATATCTGGCTCTTTGGCTCCTTCTCCTGCCTTATCTTGATGTTCATCTCTTTTTCTGTCTCTCTTTCTAACTATCCTTGTTTCTTATTGTTGTTTTCATTTGTCTCCCTCTCATCCTCTACCGCTATTGCAATGTTACCCTCTATCGGATTCTTTATCATATCTATCCCCTGCTCTCTATTTGTACTGTTCCCCTCACTCTCTCTCCCTCTTTCTCTTTCAATCTACCTTTATATACACCTATTTCACTATCTATCTATGTTGCTATTACTATCTCTATTCAATTCTTTAGCACAATTGAATTCTCCATCCGCCTATAAGTGTGTTCTTAACTCCGACTCTGTTGAGCTCTCACTATTGGCTCCCTACCTCTGCTTTTATTTCTATCTCTATTTCTTTTTCTGTCTCCATTTCTAATTATTTTATTTCTTTTTCACTGCTTTTTTTTGTCTCCATTTACATCCTTCTTGAAATTTTCCTACATTTTTATGATTTCGATGTCTCTCCACCACTTTCCATATCAGAATATATCTGTCTCCTGCACTCTGTCTATTTGCTCTTTCACCTCCCCATCTTACTCTCTGACTCTTTCGTTCCCTCGTTCAATCTAACTTACTATCAATTTATAATGGCATATATCTCTGTCCCTCTCCCTGTGTCCAATACACTATCACTTTCTCAGCACCTATCTGTAGCACATTTCATGCCTTTATCTGTATTTTCATGTTATTGTTTGCTCTTTCCCCAATCTCCAGCTACATCTGTATCTGTGCTTTCATGGATACACATATATACATATATCGCTGTACCTCTATCCCTATCCCCATCTGCATTTATATCTATCTGTCTAAATCTCTATCTATCGAAATCTCTATCTCACTTTCTATCCCTATCTTGATCCATATCTCAATCCCTATCTTTAAATCTATCAGTATCAATATCTTCAGCTGTATTTTGATTCCCTGTCTCCACTTACATCGCTATCTCCGTATACAAATATCTCTATGGTATCTTGGTGTCTCATTAGATATTTAGCTATTTTACAGCTTTATTGTTTTCAATGACTGTCACTATGTCTAGCTCCATCTTTCAGCCCCATTTCCATCTTTGGATCTGTCTCTCTTTCTTCATCACCATTTTCAATTATCTCCACATCTATTTTCCTATCTTTATCTCTATGTCTATGTCTATCTGTCTCTATCTTGATCCCCTTCTCCACGTACCTGGTTCTGTATTCATCTTGATCTCAGTCTGCATCTTTCTCTGCAATCTCTCTTTCCATCTCTTACTCTGACCCTGTCTACATCTGTATTAATAACTCCATCTGTATCTACGTTTCTAACTCTACCTCAATATCTTTACTTCTATATTTTATCACTATCTTTGTTTCTGAGTTCATCTCTATATATGTGGATCTATCAGCATCTCTTCTTGTTCAGAATCAAACCCTCTATCTATATTTCTGCTTATAATGCTATTTTGTCCCTGACTGTCGATTTTGTTGCCTTCCCTCCCTCACCCATCTCTCTCCATTTCCTCCATGACTATCTCTGTCTCCATTCTCTATCAATATTTATATTTTTAACTCTGCCTTTATCTCTGTCTACAGCTCTATGTCTACTTCCATAAATATCTCTATATCTGTCTGCAACATATCATTTAGTGTATAACAATAGAATCCTCTATCTCTGACTCTGTCTACCTGACAGAGCGCTGTCCCTCCTCTTCCCTCTTTTACCCCTCTCCTCCACCCCACTCACTCTCTCTCTACAGTTAATATCACACCATGTAGCTTTCCTCCTGAACACTTTCCTTTATTTCAGTTGCTACCTTCATCTACATTACATCATGCCGTGCTGTCCCTGTAGCTCTGCTCCCCTTCACTGCTTTTGCTCTTATCCATGATTGCCTTACCTCTCATGATTTATCTCTATCTATGTCTCCATTTCATTTCTCCATATCTCTACCTTTGTCTTTCTAGTCCTATCTCTATCTCTCCCTCTACCTCTGTCGCTATCTCTGTCTCTATCTGTAGCTCTATCTCTCTTTAACTCTATCGCCATCTAACTCTACCTCTACCTCTATCTATTTCTATCTCTATCTCTACCTCTATCTGTAGCTCTAATTCTCTCTATCTCTATCTCTATTGCTATCCCTATCGCTATTTCTATCTCCAGCTCTATCTCTATGTCTATTGATAGAGTTCAGTGTTCTATATCAGTATCCGAGGTTAGTCTCAACAATGTATCTCTTTTTCACTCTATTTCTACCTCTCTATCTCTGCCCATATGTATCTCGACCTTCACTTCCATCTCTATCTCGACCTCATCTCTGTTTTTGCATTTCTATCTTTATCATACCCTATCTCTTCATCCCTGTCTCTATGACTTCGTTTTTATACCTTTGTCTTTCTGAATATTTTTATTTCACCATATCCATGTCTGTCTCTGTCTCAGCCTCCATATGAGTACCCCTCTTGGTCTTTCGTCTTGCCCTATCTTTTTATCTGTCTACTTCTGTCTTCACATCTCTGACTATGTCACCGTTTTTCTCTATCAATATCTGCCTGGTTCTTTTTATCTGTAGTTCAATTTCTGTCAATCTCTATCTGCACCACTATGAATAAATATGTCTAGATCCTTTCTCAATGGATTGCTAAAGAAATACAAATAAATGGTATATTCATTGTTATCTCTATATCCTTCTCTATCTCCATCTCTATTGACATCTCCAACTCAATCTCTACCTCTGTCTCCATCTCTGTCTGTATCTGCCTGTATGGAGAGATTTCTGTCTCTATTGTTGTCCCACCTACATATCTACCTGTATCACAACTTGCTTTTGACATTTCAAGTTTTGCATATCAATATCTAAGCTCTACCTTTGTACTCTGTTGCTCTGTCTCTCCTATCTATATCTCTTCCTATCTACACCTCGAAGTCTATCACATGTCTATCTTTGTTCAGTGCTTTCTCCATCTTTAGATGTACCCTGTTTACTATCTTTAACTCTGCATCTATCTCAGTGGCAATGTTTCATTAGCTCGATCTCTAGTAAGGAGTCTTCTTTCATTCACGTCTCCATCTCTGCCTCCACCACAATACGTGTTTCATTCTCTAGGCTTATTTCTACCCCAGCTCGTCTAGGTGTTAACCAATCTGTTTCTGAATCTACTTATCTCTTTGTCAAACTCTTTCTACATTTCTATAGCTCTTGCTGAATATGTCCATTTCACTTAAACCATCTTGTCTCATTCCGTTCTTCTATATGAATCTTCAATTCCATCCCTATCCCCTTCCCTATTTACTTTTGATGTGCCACTGTGTCCAGCTCCATGTTTATCTTCCACTGATCACGATCACTATCACTAAATTTAGCTCTGCCTTTATCATTTTATTTATCGCTACTTTTTGTATCTTTATCTTTGTATGTAGTATATCACTTACTATCTGAATGTTTTTTTCTTTACCGGTATCTCTTTCTATATCTTTATTTTAACTACCTGCCTTTACCTCGATCTCCCTCTCTAGGTATCGTTGTCTAGATCAATATCTCCATCTCCATTCCTAATTCAATCTGTGTTTATCTATTTCCTTCTATCTTTCTCATCTCTTCACTCTTTCTTCATCTCTGTACCTACCTCTATTTCTCTATCCAAATATCTTCAGTTGGCTGTATCCATTTGGACCTGACCATATCTATCTCTTTGTATCAATTCCCATGTCTATCTCAGTCTCTATACATATCACTGCCTCTATGTCTAGCCCTATCTCAATATCTATCTCTTTCCCTGTCTCCACTTTTGCTTCTATTTCCCATCCCTGTCACACTTTCTATGTCTATTCCATATCCAACTTCATCTCCTTATCAGTCTCTGTATCTCCTCCATTTACCATGTCTATTGACTTTGTTTCTTACTATTTCTCCTTCTCTATCGCTGGGTCATACCTTACTCTAACTCCACTTCTCTATATATATTTTACTTTAGTTGCACCCAACCAACATCACTTCCATATCTCTGTCTCTATATATCTTCTGCTAACTGCATCTCTGCATCAATTTCATTATCCTTGCCTATTTCTGTCTCTGTCAATATTGAATTTTTTGTCCATTTGTTTCACCTGTAACTATTTCTCTTCTTGCATCTGTTTCTCACTCTGTCTATACTTGAATGCCCAATTTCTGATGTATCTATACCAATGTCTAGACCTCCCTACATACTAATCCACATTTCTACCTCATCTTCTTCCCTCTCTTTATCAATTTCTGGTTCCATCCTGTCATATAATTCCCCCACCCGCTACCTAGATTTTCCTGTCTGACCCATCCTGTACATTTATCCCTGTGTCCCAACTCAATATTCATTCTTCTGTGCACATCTACCTCAATATCAGTCTCTTATTAAGTATCGTTAGGATTAGACATCAATCTTTCAAATTTATCTATATTTCTACCTCCACTACCTGTACCTCTCTCTGCCTCTATCACTACCTCTGTCTCTACAGTATCTCCATCACTATCTCTTTGCATATCTCTATGTGTATCTTTATTTCTCTATCCCTATCTCTATTTCTATCTCTATGCGTATCTCTATATCTCTATTCCTATCTCTATCTCTGCCTCAGTCTCTATCTCTATAACTATCTCTATATTTATATCTATTTCCATCTCTATATCTCTATCTCTTTCTCAATACCTATCTCTATCTCTTTCTCAATACCTATCTCTAACTCTACCTCTACCTTCTACCTCTCTCTATCCCCATCTCTACCCACCTTTATCTCCCTAACTAATCTTATCTGTATATTTCTAGTCCACTTGTACATTTATTACAATCTTCATGTCAACCTATATGCCCATTTCTAGTTAAACTTCATGAGAGTTCTCTATCTATATCTGAATTATACCTACATCTCTATCCTTTTCTCATTTTCTGGCTATAGCCCATTAACTACCCCTATCTTCTCTGTGCCCCCACTTGTTTCTATGTCTCTCACTCCCCAACCTTTTCACCCTATCTGCTTCATTCTCAGATTCTGTCTGAATAGCTCAGTTTCTCTGTGTCCGCTTGTATTTGTGTCTCACTACCTGCATATCAATGTCCATGTCTATGTTATTGACTTCCCTATGTACTTACCCAGCTATTCCCATTTCTAAACTGTGTCTATCTCTCTTTCTGTCTCTGTCTGTCTATCTATGAATCTATCTATCTTCATCCCTACATCTATAATCACTACATATATTCACGTTCACTCTACATATGTGCCCGTAGGAATTCTATATTTTTATCTTATATCTCTTTGTCTGTGCCTCAATATCCATGCAACTTATGCAGTTTTACATTTGCATTGAAATATGATTAATACATTTCCCTAATCTCCATTTAATCTATTTGATTAGCCTTATTCCTTCAAATCTATCCATATAATCTCAGTGTCATATGCACACTCCTTATTGCACTCACATCCTTTCTCACATTTCCTTGTCGATCTGCTATTTCATCTATATACGTATTACTCATTATTTCTTTCAGTTTGTGAACTATCTTCATTGGTACATCTACTTATCTCTGTAAACCTTTCATTTATATTCCTTCCTTATCATAGAACATTGAGAAGTACAAACCAGAGACCAGCAGCACACCACTAGTCCCAGGCTGCTAGTCAGTGGGGTAACCACCTACTACCACTCTGCCTCCTCCTGCAAAGCCAATGTCTAATCTAATTTACTACCTCATTTTGAATGCCAAGGGACTGAACCTTTTGACTAAGCTCCGATGTGGAATCTTGTCAAATGCCATGTAGACGACATCCACTGCCTTGCCATCATGCACTTTCATTGTAACTTCCTCAAAAAGCTGTATAAGATTGGCCAGACATGACTTACCATGCATGAAGCAGAGATATTTAATCAACTACCTATATATCCAGTCCCTTAGAATACCTTCCACTAACTGTCCTACAACTGATGTCAGACTAATTGGCTGATAATTTTCCAATTTATGTTTAGAGCCTTACTTAAACTGCAGAATAACATTGGCTATCCTGCAATCCTCTGATACCCCCCCGTCACTAAGGATGATTTAAATATCTCTTTTGGGGACCCGGCAGTTTCTGCACTTGTGGCCAGTGGGGCTCAAGGAGAGACCTTATCAAGCCCTGGGGGTTTATTCACCCTGATTTGCCTCAGGATAGCAAACATCCCCTCCTCAGTAATCTGAAGTCGATGCTGCTTTGCCTCACTTCTATAAACACTGTGTCCATCTCCTGAATATTAGTATCCATCATCTTTGTTTATTGGAACTCCACCTCTCTGTCTCTATTCCCCGTCTTATTTTTATCTTTAGTTTCCTGCTTGTTATAATCTACCAAACTCATATTTCCATCTCCTGACCTACACATATATAAACACTTCTTCTATATCTCTTTTATTATCACTATATGTTCCTTGATTCTAATGTAACATATTTATATTTCTGTTTATGTTTATTTATCTTCTCTCAGTATGAAACACTATTGTATCTCATCTTACTCTTTCCTTCAGTTCTCGACCTCCAGCTCTTTTCTTGTCCATCAAACACACTCAGCTTCATGAACTGCACCTCTACCTAGGCCCATGTCTTCATTGTTATTGCAGGCTTGATTTTTGCTTGCGTCTCTGCTGACGTGTCTATGCAGCAATCCCTCTAACTGTTGATCTAACCCTTTATCCCCCTCCATATATACTTTTGTTCAAATCTAAATGTGCCTCTGCTTCAATCTTTCTATGTCCAGCCATCTCCAACGTTCTCCCGTCAAGCTATTCCCAACATTCAATTTCTGTGTTTATGTGTATAAGCTCTGATCTTTATTTCCTTTTGTCGCTATAACATTAATATACCTTTATTTGCTTTGTTTCTCTTTTCTTGCTGTGTGCAACCATGTCAGTAACTCTGTTTCTCCATCTATCCCTTGTATCTGTTTATGATATGTTTGATACGGCTGGAAGATCCAGATACGGAGAACAAAATTTACACAACGCTCCAGGTAATATTTCAACTAGACCCTTTAAAACATAGAGTAATATCGCACAGGAACAGGATATTTGGCTCACAGTGTCCATGATGCCAAATTAAGAATCCCATGTTGTTGCACAAAGTCTATATCTCTTCATGTGCACCCTATTTATGTACCTACCTGTTTAAATGACACATGTGCTTCTATCACATCTATTGGTACCATATTACAGTCAATGTATGCACATTTCCTTGAACGTCTCTAAAGGAAATTTTCCCCCTTAACTAGTATCTACTACCCAGAAGACCATAAAACCAAAAGATATAGGAGCAGAATTTGGCCATTTGCCCCATCCAGTCTGCTCCACCATTTTATCATGGCTGATCCATTTCCCTTTCATCCGCAATCTCCTGCCTTCTCCCCATATCCCTTCATACTCTACTAATCATTAATCTATCAACCTTTGCTTTAAATATACCCAATGACTTGGCCTCTACAGCTGCCTCTGGGAAAGAGAATTCTACAGATTCACTGCTCTCTGTCTTAGGAAATTTCTACTCATCTCAGTTCTAAAAGGACATCCTTTCATTCTGAGACTGCATCCATTGGTCTTCGACTCCCTATCCATATGAAACATCCTCGCCACATCCACTTTATTGTTGCCTTTATGTCAATATGTACAAAAATTTCTGGCTGGTCACCCTCCCCTTTCAGAATTTTGTGGACCCGAACCGAGGCATTCCTGACCGTGATATCTGGGAGGCAATATGCAATCCAGGTGTCTCTATCACATCTCTATTTCTCTAACTATAGAATATAGTATCTCCTATCACTACTGCATTCCTCTTCACCTCTCTTCTGAGCCCCAGCCCCAGACTGAGTGCCACAGACCTGGTCGTTGCAGCTTCTTCCTGGTAGGTAGTCCCCCTAAACATGATCCAAAATGGTATTGTTGAGGAGAACAACCACAGGGATACTGTGCACTGGCTGCCCATTTCCTTTCCTTCTCCTGACAGTCACCCAGTTACCCGCCTTCTGCAATCTAGGGGTGACTACCTCCCTGTAGCTCCTGTTTTTGCCGCCTACCCCATCTCTTCCTCTCATAGTTTTATGTATTCCTTAGCGGTCTCCCCAGAGCAATATATATATATATATATATAATCCAGAGAAAACAATCCACGTTCGCTTAACTTCTCCTTAGTACTAATAATCTCGGATCCGGGCAAGATTTGATGGACTACTACCACTCCTTCCCCAAAACTTCCACATCATTCCTGCAATGCCTTGAGCAGAACTGCAAAAAGTAACAACAGTTTATATTTATAGCTTGTTCTTAAATACCTCAACTGGCAATTGTAAGAGGATTCACGTTTGCAAGGTAAAGAAGATAGGAGCTAATTTATACGCAGTTTATCCCATCAGACAGAAAGCAGACAATGAACAAACTATCTGTGACAGCAGCAATCAGTGCTTCTGAGGGATAAGTGTTGACCAAAGCACCATCTCTCTATCTTATAGTCTCGACTAGTTTCTTACCTAGAAGGAAAATTGGCCCTCCAGTTAGAACCTTGGCCAAAGTGTAGTAGTTCCATCAAACTGCATAGATGCTGAATTAACATTTCAAGGCAGCAGACACCACCCAACATAGCAAAAGAGATTTTAAAAAGAGACTGAAAATGCTTTAAATATAATCAGAAACAGTAACAATTGCAGATGTTCCAGTGAAGGGTTTTTGGCATCTGAAACGCCGACTTCTTCTCTTTCTCTTCAAATGTCAGCATTTCCAATATGTTCTGTTTACATTTCAGATTTCCAGTGTCTGATATTGTTTTTGATGGGTTTCGAAGCAAATTTGCTAGATACAGGGAAAAGGCCCAAGTAGTGTGTTCGTGTGTGTGTGTGAAAAGAGGGTTGGAATGGGGTTGGCACAGTAGTTAATGCTGCTGCCTCACATGTGTCAGAGCCTGTATTATCATATCCCACATTTTACTGGAATGAAACATATCCTTAAAATATTTTATTTGTCTAATAGAAGATCAGGGACAAAATATTTTATACTGTTCTTAAATCTATAGAATCATCTTCTGTGGACCCCTTCGTGCGTATTCTAATTTAATTTCCATTTACATGCGCACTCTGTATTTTGATTAGTGCAAAATATGACACCTTGTACTTATCGCAACAAAGAAGACTTCTATTCGGCCCTTCGGCTCCCTGTCAGCTCCTAGGGATGAGTCACAGTTCATCCACCTGCTATCCCTTTATTTCCCAAGGAAGAAGGCTCTATGGTCTTCATTAACCATCAATCACCCATTTACGCTAATTCCACTTTAATCTCCTATGAAACTCCCCCTCCCACAGATTCCACCACTCACCTGCACACCAGGGTCAAATTAGAGCGGAAATTAACCCAGAAACTCGAAAGTATTTTGAACGTAGGAAGAGATCAAAGCAGCCTACTCAGCCACAGGCCAAAGCCCCACACATGCAGATCGTCAGCTCCAGATGCCGAGATCGAAGTCGGGCTACCAGTGTTGCACGGCTTTATATGCAGCATATTCGACATCTGAGATTAATAAAATTTGATGCAAATAGCCAAAATGCGTCATTACGTGCTGCCCAAATCGAGCCCAATTTTCTTTATGCGATGGATCTTGTGAATTTCTAACCCGTTTAATGTTGCAAGGTAGATCATAAGAAATCATTCCCAAAACAATGGTCTAAAGCCAGAGTTTACAGTTTCATGGCAAAACAAGATATTGTCAGAAAGTCATACAGGATTGAAATAGACATGGATTCAGAACATCTGGCTCATGGTGTTCGTGATAGATAGATAGATAGATAGATAGACAGATAAATAGACATACTTTATTGATCTCAAGGGAAATTGGGTTTCGTTACAGCTGCACCAACCAAGAACGAATCCCAATGGACGTCATTCTCAATCCGTACTCACATCTTTTCAGAGAACCTGACGTTTCTATGTACCCGCGGGCTCGTGTGATAATATTTGGAGTGTCTCCGCCTACAGTTCCGATTGCACTTAGGATATGGGCAATGAAATTCGTCTTCAGATTGCTTCTAAATATTCTACAAGTAGCCTTGAAACGATACACTTTGGTTTTGGTCGCCTGTGGTATTAGGAAATATTCCACACTATCCTATCGCACCTGGCTTGATCCACTCTAATGAGCTGAACTAGCCTGTCCTTTATTCCCTCATACACGAAAACCCCGAACACACCCAATATCCCCGTGAATCTACAGTTACCCCTCTCGAATTCTCATGATGTTTGGGTATTCCGCTGCAAAAGCAAATGAACCCGGGTTTCGTTATTTGAAGAGATGCCGGTTTGTAATAGGGCTACGACAGGCTAAAGCGTTGTGCTCGTTGGATTGGTCTGGGCAGGACGTCCATCAAATGTTGGGCGGTGTGTAAAATTAGCGGTCCATACAGTAGAGCCTTCGGCTGCTGGAGTATATTCTCCAGAAGCCACGTGAAACGACTCGTTAGATAACATGGGCAGTCCGCGTTGCAGATTAACAACGTCAATTTTTTTTCCAGAAAAATTTCAGGGTAATTGAGCAATGTTCTCATCAGTAAATGCAGTGAATTCGGATTATTCCCACATTTTCATTATATTTACCCAAAAATTTCAGGCCGATACGTAGAATTAACCGGAAGTGGGTTTTTTAAGATTACAATCGAATCATTGCGCACCTTGTGGGTGAGACAAGTGTAACTGTTTCGAGGCCATCTCTTCCGCGCATCTATCCACAGTAATGCTGACATTATTTCTGTATCTATTATCGTGCCAAGGATTCCAAGGCATCGATGTTTACGAGTGCTTTTGGAACGTGAAGATGTACACTGAATCGCCACTTTATAAGGCACAGAAGTAGAATCCGCTGTGGTTTTCTGCTGCTGTAGCACATCCACTTCAATGTTTGACGTGTTTTACATTCAGAGATGATCTTCTGCACACTACTGTTGCAATTCGTTGTTATATGAGCTACAGTCGCATTTCTGTCAGCTTGTACCAACCTGGCTAATCTCCCCTGACCGCTCTCATTAACAAGGCGTTGTTTTTGTTTCCTGCAACATGCTCCGTAATCTCTAGAGCAGATGTTCCCAATCCTTTTAATGCAATGGACCCGACCATTAACCGGAGGGTCTGTGGATCATAGGCTGGGAACCCCTATTCCCGAGACTGCTGTGCGTGAAGGTCCCATGAGAGCAGCGGTTTCTGAGATACTCAAGTCATCCCGTCTGGCACCAACAATTATTCCACAGTCAAAGTCACTTAGACCACATTTCTTCCTATTCTGATGTTTGGTCGGAACCTTTTGACAATGTTTGTATGCTCTTATGCATTGCCTTGCTGCCACACGATTGGCTGCTTAGATATTAGCATTAACGAGCTGGTGTACAGGTGTACCTAATAAAGTGGCTACTAAGTATGCGTTATCCTCACACGGCAAAAGACTCCCCTCTCCCTTGATACAGTTAACCTCTGTAACTTTTCATTAGGTCCAAGGCTGCGGCATGTGTGATTCTCCCTGTCAAATTGTCAGCTCTTCTCGTAAAATATAATCAATAAAACAACTTGAATTGAAACAATTTCCCGCGTGTTTTTATTTTTACGATGATTGCAGTTGATAGGCCTTGTTGATGAAGTTGTTTACGACAATGATTCAAAGGTAAACGAGAGAACGTGAGAAATGTTCAGCTGTTCAGGCAACAACCCTGGAGAGAGACTCAGGAGTGGTTGATTGGTGTCCAAAATCCACGGGTGACACAGTAGCGCAGCGGTTAGCGCTACGCTATTACATCTCAGCGGGTCGGAGTTCGGATTTCAGTTCCGAGGTCATCTGTAAGAAGGTTTGTATATTCATCTCGTGCGCGCGTGTGTTTGCTACAAGTGCGGCGGTTTCCTCCCATAGTCCAAAGAGTAGGCTACTTGGTTATTGTAACTTGCCCAGTGATTAGGCTAGGGTTAAATCGTTGGGTTGCTGGGCCGGGAGGGCCTGTTTCACGCTGTATCAGTAAATCCATAAATAAGTCAATAATATACAAGTAACTGATTGAGCAAGGAAGGAGGTAACTGAATAAATAAATAGCTAGATAGATAAGTAAACAAACAAACAAACAAACACAAATGATGCTGCACGCGATCGGCATGTCAGACAATACCAGAAGGGAGAAACAGAATTAAATAGTCCAAGTTTAAAATGAACATAGAGAAAAACTAATACGCCCATCAGGCCATGGGGCACCACGATAGCGTATAGGTTAGCGCGACGCTGTTAGAGCTCGGGCCGTCCAACATTCCAAAGACAATAGAAGTTTAATTGGTCATTGTAAAATTTCCTGTGATCAGGTTAGGACAATAGGTGGGTCGCTGGACAGTCCGGCTCAGTGGGCCTGTTCCACGCTGTATCTCTAAACAAATTACTGTAGTACAAGTAAATAAAGGTCATGCCATGTGGGAAAAGAAACAGGGTTAACGTTTAACAGCTAATATTTCAAATTGAAGTGTATAATTCATGGTAGCATATGAGAGAAAGTGGATGAAGGGAGAATCAATTACAGGGAATATGAGTAGGGAGACGAGATTGCTGTGTGGACTGACTTGGGCTCGATAGCTTCAATGACATTCTTGTACAATATGTCTAAAGAAAAAATGCATTAACAGCTATATTTACTGATGCTTCTAGCTGTCCACATTCACGAGGAGTGCCCCGCGAGCCGCAGAAACCATTGGGCAAAAGAGGATATTTATCAGGATGCTGCCTGGTTTAGAGGGCATGTGCTATTAGGAGAGGCTGGATAAACTTGAGTTTTCTCTGTTGTTGGAGGCTGATGGGAGAACTGATAGAGGTTTACAAGATTATTAGAGTCATAGACTGAGTGGCTGTGTGCCAGGGTGGAAATGTCAAATACTAGAGGGCATATATTGAAGGTGAGAGGGGATATGTTCGAGGGGTATGTGAGGGGTAGGTTTGTTACTCATTGAGTCATGGATGCCTGGAATGCGCTGTTTGGTATGGTGATCGGGGCGAATATGTTAGAGGCTTTAAAGAGGTGTTTCGATAGGCACATGGATGTAAAGAAAATGGAGGGATATAAACATAGTGTAGGACGGAGGGATTAGTGTTTGGGTGTTTCTGATTTGCTTTTTAGATGGTCTGCACAACATTATGGGCCGAACGGCCTATTCCTTTGCTGCACTCTTCTATGTTCTATGCTCTATAAGGCGTTTTATGTTTAAGAAAAATCTGTAACAACTCATTTATTGTTCTCTGAACATTGCACAGAAAGAGCGTGGGTAACACAACTTCACGTAATATGGCATCAGTTCCAACCGGCCTCTTAAAGTGAAACCCAACTCAATGTGTGAATTATGTAAGTTTCTACCAATTGCATTACGCTACCCTGCATCAGGATTGAGACTGCAGAGGGTGTTTTCGATGCAAAGAACGCACAGAATGCTGCGGGTAGGAAGTCGAGATGATTCAAAGTAAATTTTATTATCAATATATAAAATAGCTGTCCATATTGAACCCTGAGATTTATTTTTCTGTGTGCATACCGACCAAATCTATAGGATAGTAACTATTACAAGATCAATAAAAGATCAACCAGAGTGCAGAAGAGAACAAACTGTGCAAATGTAAATACAAATAAATAGCAATAAATAACGATAACATGTGATAATGAGATAAAGAGTCTATAAAGTTAGATTGCTGGTAGTAAGAAAATTTCATTGATAAGGCAAGTGAGTGTAGTTATCCCCTTTTATTCACGAAGCTGATGGTTGAGGGGTAGTAACAGTTACTGGTTCTGATCCAGGGCTATAACCAGCATTGTTCTAAGGTTTTTTGCCCTCCCTCATTTCCTTTCTTATTTTCAACTCTTGACTGGTGCAAAGCAATGAGACCAGGTGACCCATACACTGAGCTTCCTCCAATTCCACCTGCAAGCCTGCCACTTACAGAATAAATAGCTACTTGTCTGAGAATGGTCTCAGGTTTAGCATGTCATTAGCTGAAAACTGCATCCGCATTCCATTGCTCTGATTATATTATCCCAGAGCAGGAAATCAATTTGAAACAGTTCACAAAATGGAGGATGCCAGGGCACGCTCACAAAATCACCACCTATAATTTACAGTCACTGACTGTTATTCTTTCTGTCCAACACAATGTTGGCGCCGGAGTGTGTGGGGTCGCTGCAGGCTGACAAATAAACTTGAATTTTCAATCTTTAAAATTATGAGGGGCATAGATAGGGTAGGTAGACAAAGGCTTTTCCACAGGGTAGAAATATTAAGCACAAGGGGACATCTTTAGAGTTGTTGGTGGTGGGGTGCGTAGCGAAGCACAGCCCTTTATGCAGGGAGTGGTAGATGCCTGGAATTGTTACCAGGGGTAGTAGTGGAAGCAGGTAGTGTAATAGAATTTAAGAGGATTTAGATAGACACATGAATCTTAAAGTAATGGGGTGATATGGATGATATACAGGGTGATAGGTAGTTCAATTTGGCATCAGGATCGGCTGCTTCATGGGAGAGACTGAGACTCTGGTCAAGGGAAAAAAAGAGGTACTTTCCAGGTTTAGACAGCTGGGTTCAAGTTAATGGTTTCAGGAGTACATGGGATGCAAGAGTACACAAGGTAAATTGAAAGGGCAAAAAAGACATAAGATTGTCACGGGGGCGGGGGGGGGGCGTTGATGGCGGACCCAAATGCAAGACACAGACACTGAAGTACAAGGAACAGGACTTGACTAGAGTAGCGACGTTGCAGGATGCATACAAGGAGCAGGGTCAAGAACACAGACTTGGTCTAGGACATGACAAGACAGGGAACCCGGACTAGGAACTATGCACGAGAAGCCTGAGCTTGGGCTCCGAGACTGGACAAGGACCCAGAACCTGGGCGTTGCCTCGGGCTCGAACCCAGAACCAGGCAAGGACAGGATATGGCTGGGGTCTTGAGTCTTGAGGCTTGACGCTGGGTTCTTGGGTCTTGCGGCTGCAGGCATGGGTCTTGGGTCTTGGGTCTTGCGGCTGCAGGCAGGGGTCTTGGGTCTTGGAATGCGGAAGCCGATAACTCGAAGGCTGGAGCTCGGAGACAGACTGGGAACTGTACATCATCATAGAGCTGGGACTTATCCTTCGCAAAGACGGGACTCATCTTTAACTCAACACCAACATGAGACAGGGCAGTACGTAGACAAAGAGGCGGGACTCATCCATAGACAAGCCGGGACTCAACTTTATCTCTACACCAAGGTGGGACAGGTCCACCTGTTGGGTAATGGCAGAACGGCCGGACTTACCCAACAGAGGCAAAGACAAGACAGGACAGGTCCCCCCACAGGCCAACGGAAGAACGGCCTGACTTACCCCACGGAGGGGAGGACAAGAAGAGACAAACACCAAAGAACGACAGACAGTTCCATCTCTGCTTCGGGGTTGCTCCGAGTCGCAGTTACAGCCAGCAACCTCAGCTGGCTACAGAAACAGCTGGATCCCTACCTAGCTCGGAGTGGCTGACGGCCCCTCAGCTGGCCCAGGAAATGGCCGAATCCATAAAACAAAGACAGCTCCGACTACTGACAGCAAGATTCCATGAGGCGATGCTTCACTAACGCAGCCTAAAGATGGAAAGTGGTCGCTCTAGCCTTCCACCAGCAGGTTGCTCCCAGGGAATCTTGACAAGACAAACCAGCAGCCCACACTCAACTCCAAGGCTACTTATATTCTAAGCCCCAAGATGAGAATCAGGTGCTATGATTAACTCAACCAAAACAAGGGACAGCTGGAAGACCCGGAGTCCGGAGTCCATGGACTGGACCATGAACCGGAATATGGTCTTCACGGACCGGACCATAGCAGAGAAGGTAGTGGAAAATGAAGAAGCAATATTCTCTCACAGAACGTGGTGGATATGTGGAAAAGAAGAAGTGGTATAACAGGTAAAATTGCAAACTCTGAGCTGTTTTTCTGTGATTCTGCTTCTCTGAGATTATTTCTCTCTGATATTCTGCATCTCAGAGGTTCTACTTTACCGTGCTTCTGATTTTCTCTGAATCTGCATTACTGAGATTCTGCTCTTTTGAGATTTTGCTTCTTTGATCTTTAGCTTCTCTGTGATCCAGCTTCACCGAGATTCACCTTCTATGCGATTCTGCTTCTCTGAGGTTCTTCCCTGTTGAGAATCTGCTCCTCTGAGATGATGCTTCTCTGTGATTCTGATCTCTGAGATCCCGCTTCTCTGATATTCTGCTTTTCTGTGTTCCAGCTGCTCCCTGATTCGGCTCTCAGACAACTGCCCAATCCTGTTCCCATGTTTTATGGCCTTATGGTCACATATATTCTACCAGGATATGTGTTAGGGACTGTGCACCAAATAGGTCAATCCGGGTGTTCCAAAACCAGGAAACCACTGGTGCACCGGGAGTTCCACACCCTGCTGAATCCAGGACGTCAACATTAATAACAGGTGACCCTGTCTTTTTGAACAGAAGGGAATCGGTATGTTACCAGCCACTCTGATAATGCACCAGAACCTACAGTTACCATTGCAGACATAAGAGCTGACGTCAGGGAAATGAATCAACGGAAAACACCTGGCCCATGGCTATGCCCTTAGATCCCCTGCAGATCGACTGGCAGGGATACTTAGGGAGATTTTGACCTCTCCCTGCTTCAGACTAAGTTTCACATTTGTTTTAGAAAGACCATTACCATCGCTGTATCGAAGGTGGTCGTGGAACGCAGTAACTTCAGCCTCTCCGAGAACCTCGACCAACTGCAACTCGCCTACCGCTGAAGCAGGTCCACGACAGAGGCCATCGCTCTGACGGTTCGTTCACTTCTGGTCAACAAAGTTACCTATGACAGTCTCGTAACGACATTGCTGCATATTGACTATAGCTCCGCCTTCGGTACCATAACTTCAAGTAAACTCATCACCAAATCCAAGGCCTGAGTCTCAACAACACCTTTTGCGGCTGAATTTTTGACTTCCTTACCAACAGACCGCAATCAGTAAGGATAGTCAGCGACATCACCTCTGCTCTTACCTTTAATAATAGTGTCCCTCAGTTGTGCGCTCTCAGCTCCTTACTCTACGCTCTATATACTCCCTATACCCTGCTTGGCCAGATCCTGTTCTAACTCCATCTACAGGTTTGCAGATGATACTACTACTGCGGGCCATATCTCAAACAATGATAAATTGGAGTGCAGGAAGGAGATTGAGCGACTAGTAACACAGTGCCACAGAGTCACAGAGCAATACAACACAGAATCATGACCTCGTCCCATCGACTCCGTGCCGTACACCGACCTTCACCCAGAGCAGAGCATTACGTGCTGCTCCCATCCATATACCTATCGAAATTTCTCTTCACTGTTGAAATACAACCCGCATCCCCCACAGTACGCTAGCACTCGTTGCATCCTCTCATCATCCTCTGAGTGTAGTTCCCATCAGATTCTCCTTGAACAAATCACCTTTCATGCTTAGCCCATGACCGGCCTTTCTAGTCACACCCAACCACAGTGAAAAATACCTGCTTGTGTTTACCCTATCTATACTCCTTATGATGTTGTTTCAAATCTCTCCTCATTCTCCTACGTTTCATGGGATAAAGTCCTAACCTATCCAACCGGTCCCTATAACTCAGGTGCTCAAGTCTGGAAGCATCCTTGTAATTTTTTTCTTCTCACTTAAAATCTTATTAACGTCTTTCCTGTAGGTAAGTGACCAGAGATGCACACAATACTGTATAAATTAGGCCTCTCCAGCGTATGCAACTTCAATATAATATCCAAACTCTTGTACTCAATACTTCGAGTTATGAAGGCAAATGTGCAATAGCTCTCTTTATGACCATATCTACCTGTCACTCCACTTTCGAGGAATTATAGGTCTGCATTTTCAGATCGCTCTGTTTTACCGTACTCAGTGCCCTGCCTCTCACCGTGTATGCCCTACCCTGGTTTGTCCTCCCAAAGCGCGACACTTCTCACTTGTCTGTATTAAATTCCATCTGCTATTTTCAGCCCACTTTTTCGAACTTGGTTCAGATCCCGTTGCAAGTTTTGACAGCCTTCCTTGCTAAACCCACTACACCCAATTTTGGTAGCATCCACAAATTTGCTGATCCAGTATACTACAGTATCACCCAGATTGTTGATAGAGATGACAATATAACAACAATCTTTCCATCAATGTCAGCAAGACAAAGAGAAGGCCATGGACCTTAGAAGGCGATGCGGCGTGTATATGCTCCTATTTACATCAACAGCGGTGAAGACGAAAGAGGGCTGTGAGCTTTACGTTCCTTGGAGTGAATATCATCAATGGCCTGTCTTGATCCGACCTCGCCCAAGGAAGATCAGCAACACCTCTACTTCATCAGGAGACTAAATAAACTTTGAATCTTCTTTTTGATTCTCTTTAATTTACGTATATCGACGCAACAAAGGAAGTATCCTACCCAGATGCATCTCAGCTTGGTATGGCAATTTCTCTGCCTGTGACCGCAAGAAGCTGCAGGGAGTTGTGGACACAGCTCAGCACATAACGTGAACTAGGCTTCCCTCCATGGACTACCTACATTCCTAACTCTCCATGTAACGCAGTCAACATAATCAACCATTCCGCCCACTGAGGACATTCTCTCTTCTTCTCCGATATGTCAGAAAATCCAATAAACTGCAAACACTTGCCACAGGATCAAAGCCTGCTCCTATCGCACTGTTATAAAACATTTGAACTCTTATCTAATACGATGAGATGGACAATGCGTCCCCTGATGTGTTACTTGCAGTGAACTTTCTCTATACCTGTTGATTTCGCACTTTGCTGTTTTACATTTACTACTGTCAATGCACTGTTTTAATAAATCGATGAACGGCATGTAAGTCGTTTTACGGTGCACCGATACATATGACTATGAAATAAATCAACCAGGAATGCGGAATGACATGATTCAAATCTTTTAAAGGCCATGGTAGGTGAGATGTTAAGACGTTGTCTCTAGTGGTAGAAATGCAACGTGTACATAACTCTCTGACTCAATGGAATATTGAACGCAATTCTGGTCGCCGCATTATAGGAAGGAAGCAAAGACATGAACAGAATAATTCACAAAGAAGATTTACGGGAGCCAGTCCTGCGATGAAGGACCATGGTTAAAAGATAGATTAAGGAGACCGGAACTTTTGTTTCTGGAGATGTCCGACAGGAGATTTGATGGAAGTTCTTAAAGCGAGGAGTGACGCGGTAGGATTGGTGGAGAACACTTGGGCGAAGGAGGTACCTCGGGATCCATCAGGTTTAGAAAAAGCTATTATCCCTCAGCCAATAATGCTCTTAAATCAGAGGGGATACCTTCCACTTAACTTCACGTTTCCCATCACTGAATTGTTCCCACAGCACATGGACTCACTTTCAAGGGTCTTCATCTCAAGTTCCCGATATTACTTTATCTATCTATCTATCTATCTATCTATCTATCTATCTATCTACCTATCTATATCTATCTATCATTTTGTATTTGTCTATTTATTTATTCATGTATCTATTTAGTTATCTATCTATCTACTTATTCATTCTTCTTCTTGTTTTGTAGTTATAAAATGTTTGCATAATGGTTCTTTGTTGTCCTGTTATGGCTGTCTTTCTTTGATTCTATCGTATTTCTTAGTATTTACTTGTTGTATGTGGTGAGCCGTACAGCATGGATTTTGATAATGTATTTTGTTTGAATATTTAATTGTCAGTGGGAGGATAAAGAAACAGTGCTTTTGAAGCAGGTGTACGACTTGGAGTTAATTTACTTTCATGAACCACAGCTTGCGGTGACTAGCTCATATCAGGGTACAACACGCTTCCTGTTGCGTCCAAAATGTCCCGGTTATTGGCTGAAGAGTCTAACTTGTCTGGGTATAACACCCGCAGTTAATGATCTCAGGAAACACCGTTTCAGTTAATGACTCCCATGCGTCCTTGTCGAAGATTTTTCATGGTAACTTACTGGCAGTCAGTCCCACAACTATTTATATTTACCCTTTTCGATGCATTTGCTGATGAGGCGTGCAGCAGAGTGCTTAGATAAAAATCTGAATGGCAATTTTTGGAAACCTCCTCCTCTCTGTTTTTCCATCTTCGTCTGTTCAGCACGTTACTGTGTCGCTGATTTCTGGGAAAGAAACACGAAGCTGATATTGCTGGAGGTAAGAGACCGAATACTGGGCACACCGCTCGTTTAAAATTATCAGCCTTCCCCTTCCGCGTTGCCAGCGGGATGGTTCAGTGAGGGAGAAATTGAAAGAGAGAGGAGAAAAGAAGAGGAAAGGAGGGAGAGAGGGAGAGGGGAAGGGGGAGAGGGAGAAAGGGAGGGAGCGGGAGGGAGAGAGAAGGCGAGGAAGAGCGAAAAAACATAAAGGCAATGTTTGGTTGCATTCTCCTTCCTCCTGTATGTCCTTGTGTGAGTGAGCGAGGGAAAGGGAAGGTAAGAGAAAGAATAGAGAAAGAGAAATTCGGGGGGGGGGGGCGCGGGGGGTGGGTGGAGAGAGAGAGAGAAAATGTTCAGTGAATACGTATAATACCGCATTTTTTATTATTATTGCCAGTATGTATGTGCCAGCGTTTCCGTGTGTTTGCACGACAGTGCTTTCCCATATGTAAGCGTGTGGCAGAATATGTTTGTCCCTGGCTCTGGCTGCATGTGAGTGAGTGTGCACTTGACCATGTTTGCTTGCGCTGGTGCGATTACGTCCACGTTGGGCTGTGCAAATGCAGCTGTGTTGGTAAATGTGTGTGAATGTGTGGTTAAGCACGTGTGTGTGCAAGTGGCTGTATGAGAAGAGGGCATGTATGTACACGCGCCTGTTTAGGTCTGTGTGTGGGGTGTCTGTGATTTTGTGTATTCGCTTTTATGTGAGGCTTTCTGTTCGCTTTCCACTCCCCACACCGCTTTGTCTGTCCGTCTGTGTGTCTTTCATTCTCTGTCTGTGTCTGTCTCTTCTCTCTCTCCGTCACGCACTCTCTCACATACTCTCTGTCTGTCTGCCTGTCTGCCTTTAACTCTCTCTTTCAATCTCTCTCTCTCTCTCTCTTTCTCTCTCCCCCTCTCTCTCTTTCTCTCTCCCCCCCCCTCACACACACACACACTGACACTCTGTCTGTCTTTCTCTTATGCGCGCGTGCACAAATGCCTTTTATGTAAGGTATGGGTGACATCTCCACCCTATCTCTCGCAGGTTTGTTACCTCTCAGTGATTCAGTGACTCACAATAGAACGACAACGGTGCAGACGAGGACAATGCTATTCTGACAGCTGCGAGCGAGGATGAAGAGTCATTAAGATGTCCCTTAGCTGTTTTACATGGCCATGTAAGTTTCTCTATTTCCTTCGACGCCCTAACACAATAAATCTGTCACCCACGGCCTAATAAACTTCGCCGTCACGTAAAATAATATATACCATTTGAAAGACGATCAAAAACGCAGTGTATGTTACCTTAGAATAGCCGGGCACAAGAGTAGGCCTTCGCTTCGCGGTGATTGCGGCGACCTTGATGTCAATCAGAACTAATCACAGCTGCCCACACACTGTATAAATATAGAAAATAATCGATTTGGTATTAATAGGATATTTATCCAGGAACTGACTGAAAAACGAAATAAACAAACAAATAAACAAACCAAGTAAGTAAACAGACCGCTAACTACGCAGGAACAATTGGGTAAATAATGAAATTCGAATGAGTGAGTAAGAAAAGAAAAAGAGCTTGTTGTTTACTCGGCGTAAAAGAGAGGCGAGACTGCGTAGGCCCATGACGTCAGCCAGCAGAGCGCGAAAGGTTTCAAAAGAAGACCGCTATATCCAGCGGGAAGCAGAGTGAGAGGCGGCAGAGTGATAGGGCTTTGGCTCAACGGGCTTAGGAGGTAACTGGAAGAGGCGAGGTAGGTTTACCTGTGTTAATTGCGGGAAGGAAGTAGTATGAGTGTGAGGCCAGTTTTCTGTTCTCGGTGTCAGGTGTGGGAGGGCCTGGAGTCTCCCAGCCTCCCGGACGGCCATATCTGCACCAGGTGTGTCGAGCTGCATCTCCTAAGGGACCGAGTTAGGGAACTGGAGATACAGCTCGATGACCTTTGCTTGGTCAGGCAGAGCGAGGAGGTGATAGAAAGGAGTTATAGGCAGGTGGTCACACCGGGGCCGCGGGAGACAGACAAGTGGGTCACAGTCAGGAAGTAGAAGGGGAAGAGTCAGGTACTAGAGAGTACCCCTGTGGCTATACCCCTCGAAAATAAGTACTCCTGTTTGAGTACTGTTGGGGGGGGGGGCAGCCTACCTGGGAGAAGCGACAGTGGCCGTGCCTCTGTCACAGAGTATGGCCCTGTGGCTCAAAAGGGTCGGAAAGGAAGAGGATGGCAGCAGTGATAGGAGACTTAATAGTTAGGGGGTCAGACAGGCGATTCTGTGGACGCAGGAAAGAAACTCGGATGATAGTTTGCCTCCCAGGTGCCAGGGTCCGGGATGTTTCAGATCGTGTCAAGTTATCCTGCAGTGGGAGGGAGAACCGCCAGAGGTCGTGGCACATATTGGTACCAATGACGTAGGTAGGAAAAGGGAAGAGGTTCTGAAAAAAGACTACAGGGAGTTAGGAAAGAAGTTGAGAAACAGGACTGCAAAGGTAGTAATCTCGAGATTACTGCCTGTGCCACATGACAGTGAGTATAGGAATAGAATATGGTGGAGGATATATGCGTGGCTGAGGGATTGGAGCAGGGGGCAGGGATTCCGATTTCTGGATCATTGGGACCTCTTTTGGGGCAGGTGTGACCTGTACAAAAAGGATGAGATGCACTTAAATCTCAGGGGGACCAATATCCTGGCGGGAGGGTTTGATAAGGCTAGTGGGGAGAGTTTAAACTGGATTATTGGGGGGTGGGAACCGAACTGCAGGGAGACTGGGGAAGAGGAGGTTGTCTCACAAATAGAGAAAGCTTGTAGAGAATAGGCAGGTGATACAGAAGGGACGCTCTCAGACTGAAGGTTTGAGATGTGTCTATTTTAACGCAAGGAGTGTTGTGAACAAAGCGGATGAGCTTAGAGCGTGGATCAGTACTTGGAGATATGATGTGGTGGCCATTGCAGAGACTTAGATGGCATAGGGACAGGAATGGTTACTTCAGGTGCTGGGTTTTAGATGTTTCAGAAAGGACAAGGAGGGAGGCAAAAGAGGTGGAGGCGTGGCACTGTTGATCAGAGATAGTGTCATGGCTGCAGGAAAGGTGGACGCCATGGAGGAATTGTCTACGGAGTCTCTGTGGGTGGAGGTTAGGAGAAAGAAGGGGTCAATAACTTTACTGGGTAATTTTTATAGGCCACCCAATAGTAACGGGGGTATCAAGGAGCAGATAGGAAAACAAATCCTGGAAAGGTGTAATAATAACAAAGTTGTCGTGATGGGAGATTTTAGTTTCCCAAATATCGATTGGCATCTCCCTAGAGCAAGTGTTTCAGATGGGGTGGCGTTTGTTCGGTATGTTCAGGAAAGTTTCTTGACACAATATGTAGATAAGCCTACAAGAGGAGAGGCTGTACTTGATTTGGTATTGGGAAATGAACCTGGTCAGGTGTCAGATCTCTCAGTGGGAGAGCATTTTGGGGATAGTGATCATCATTCTATCTACTTTACAATAGCATTAGAGGGAGATAGGAACAGACAAGTTAGAAAAGCGTTTAATTGGAGTAAGGGGAATTATAAGGCTGTCAGGCAGTAAATTGGAGGATTAATTTGGAAACAGATGCTCTCAGGGAAAAGTACGGAAGAAATGTGGCAAATGTTCAGGGGATATTTGTGTGGAAGTCTGCATAGGTACGATCCAATGAGACAAGGAAGTTATGGTAGGGTACAGGAACCGTGGTGTACAAAGGCTTTAATAAATCTAGTCAAGAAGAAAAGAATAGCTTACAAAAAGTTCAAAGAGCTAGGTGATGTTAGAGATCTAGAAGATTAGAAGGCTAACAGGAAGGAGCTTAAGAAGGAAATTAGGAGAGCCAGAAGGGGCCATGAGAAAGCCTTGGCCGGCAGGATTAAGAAAAACCCCAAGGCCTTCTACAAGTATGTGAAGAGCAAGAGGATAAGACGTGAAAGAACAGGACCTATCACGTTTGACAGTGGAGAGAGTATATATGGAACCGGAGGAAATAACAGAGGTACTTAATGAATATGTTACTTCAGTATTCACGATGGAAAAGGATGTTGCTGATTGTAGTGATGACTTGCAGCAGACTGAAAAACTTGAGCATGTAGATGTTAAGAAAGAGGATATGCTGGAGCTTTTGGAAAGCATCAAGTTGGATAAGTCGCCGGGATCGGATGAGATGTACCCCAGGCTACAGTGGGAGGTAAGGAAGGAGATTGCCTAGCCTCTGGCGATGATCTTTGCATCACCAATGGGGACGGGAGAGGTTCCGGAGGATTGGAGGGTTGCGGATGTTGTTTCTTTATTCAAGAAAGGGAGTAGAAATAGCCCAGGAAATTATTGACCAGTGATTCTTACCTCAGTGGTTGGTAAGTTGTTGGAGAAGATCCTGAGAGGCAGGATTTATGAATATTTGGAGAGGTATAATATGATTAGGAGTAGTCAGCATGGCTTTGTCAAGGGCAGATCATGGCTTACGATACTGATTGAATTTCTTGAGGATGTGACTAAACACATTGATGAAGGAAGAGCAGTTGATGTAGTGTATATGGATTTCAGCAAGGCATTTGATAAGGTACCTCATGCAAGGCTTATTGTGAAAGTAAGGAGTCATGGGATCCAAGGTGATATTGCTTTGTGGATCCGGAACTGGCTTGCCCACAGAAGGCAAAGAAAGGTTGTAGACGGGTCATATTCTGCATGAAGGTCGGTGACCAGTGGAGTGCATCAGGGATTTGTTCTGGGACCCTTACACTTCGTGATTTTTATAAATGACCTGGATGAGGAAGTGGAGGGATGGGTTAATAAGTTTATTGATGACAGAAAGGTTGGAGGTGTGGATAGTGTGGAGGGCTGTCAGAATTTACAGCGTGTCATTGATAGGGTGCAAATCTGGGCTGAGAAGTGGCAGATGGAGTTCAACCCAGATAAGTGTGAAGTGGTTCATTTTGGTAGGTTATATATGCTAGCAGAATATAGTATTAATGGTAAGACTGTTGGTAGTGTGAAGGATCAGAGGGATGTTGGGGTCCGAGTCCATAGCACACTCAAAGCATCTACGCAGGTTGACTCTGTAGTTAAGAAGGCATACGGTGTATTGGCCTTCATCAATCGTGGAATTGAATTTAGGAGCTGAGAGGTAATATTCAAGCTATATAGGACCCTGGTCAGACCACACTTTGAGTACTGTGCTCAGTTCTGGTCACCTCACTACAGAAAGGATGTGGAAGCCATAGAAAGGTTGCAGAGGAGATTTACAAGGATGTTGCCTGGATTGGCACGCATGGTTTATGAGAATAGGCTGAGTGAACTCGGCCTTTTCTCGTTGGAGCGACAGAGGCTGAGAGGTGACCTGACAGAGGCATATAAGATAATGAGAGGCATTGATCGTGTGGATAGTCAGAGGCTTTTTCCCTCAGGCTGAAATGGCTAACACGAGAGGACACAGTTTTAAGGTGCTTGGAAATAGGTACATAGGAGATGTCAGGGTTAAGTTTTTTACGCAGAGAATAATGAGTACGTGGAATGGGCTGCCGGCGACGGTGGTGGAGGCGGATACAGCTGAGTCTTTTAAGAGACTCCTGAATAGGTACATGGAGCTATATATATAATAATGTATACATGTATGGCGGACGAGTAGAAGCTATTCGTAAAGCAGTGGGTGTCTTCAGGCTCTTGTATATCATTTCCTGATAGAAGTAATAAGAAGGGGACTTATCCTGGGAGACAGTGGACTTAAATAATGTACGTCTCCTTCTCGAGGCATCGCTCTTTTGAAAATGTGCTCGATACCAGGGAAGTCTTACCCCATAAGATTGTCTGATGACTGATAACATTGCCTCCGGCAACTCAGCAAGATTCCTGAGACTGGACGGTCCATGCCTACCACCTCCGTCAACCAGCGGGGCAAGAGTGGAGAAAGTATAGGCAGAACATCTGGATGTCATTCTGCCGGCTACGCACAATCTTATTATGGAACTATAACATTGCTGCTTCACTATGAGCAGGGTTATCATCCAGCAACTCCCTCCCTAACAGCAAAGCTTCTTTCTCCTCAAGGACTGCTCTCCGCAAAGCCTCAGAATGGAAGGGGATTCCTTAGAACAGAGATGAGGAATTTCTTTAGCTAGTGGGTGGCGAATCTGTGGAGTTCGTTGCCACAAACGGCTGTGGAGACCAAGTAGTTTTATTTAAAACGGGGGGTAGATAGTTTTTTGATTATTAATGGCGTCAAAGATAACAGGGAGAAAGCGGGAGAATTGGGTTGAGAGGAATAATAAATCAGCCATGGTGGAATGGCCGAGTGGAATCAATGGGTCGAATGGCTTAATTCTGCTCTCATGACTTAGATCTTATGCAGCGGTTACAGGCGGCAGCTCAAGCCGCTCTATCAAGGGCAATTTAGGGCGGGTGGGCAATTAAGTGCCAGTTTATCCTGTGAAATCCACATACTTTGAATGAATAGAATAAACGCATCATACAGAATCAATATATTTTTCTTCCTCTGCCCCTCACATTGGCCCTTGCCATAATATAATTTATCTCTCTGCCTCTTCACATTGTCCCCATGTTTCCACTTATGTACACTTCACGTTACGCCATCACCTACCACGAATACGGGCACCTTTGAGCCAGCACATTCCGTGTCCCAGCACATTGTCCCAGCCCTCAAATGCCACCCCGGATTCCTTACGAAATAAAGCAGCTTGGAACATCCTTGGTTTTATTTTTGCTCTACATTTGCTATCTGAGCCTTTGCACAATCCTCTGATTCTTTTTTCACCTGTAGTAAACCGGGAAACTTGACTGTACTTCTCTCTCCACCTTGCATGTTGGGTTATTTCAATATTTATTTCAATATTTTTTTTGTGCTTCTGTCCGTAGCCACACGATGGTGAAGCACGTAACAGAACCTTCGTCGCACGCAGGTCCGATTCTGACCTCCCTTGTGACCTCCCTTGTGGCCTGTTTTGTCTCACCGTTTCAGTCGAAGCTGGCTGTTGGATTATTACTAAGCCCAGCAAGACGTTATATCTGACCTTTGTGATCATATCCTAAGCTGAACACGGGAGCCGTTTGGTTCAACCTTCAAACGTTTAGCGGTGATTTCCCGACAAGCCCGGGAAGAGACTTTTCTCTTTCCAAACAATACCTGATCATACAGGAACTTGATTCAACGAACTTCATCTGTGCCCAAGCGTTAATGATCATAAAACATAGGACTAGAATTAGGGCATTCGGCTTATCGAGTGTGATGCTCTATTCCATTGTAGCAGATTTATTATACCTTGGAATCCCATACACCTGTCTTCTCTTAGTAATGCTTGGCGCCCTTACTAATCAAGAACAGAAATCTCCGCTTTAAATATCCCCAATGACTTGGCCTTCCACAGCCGCCTGTGATTAACCACTCTAATCTCTGTTCTAAAGGAATGTCTTTGCGTTCTGATGCTTTGCTCTAGTCCCAGACTCTTCTATTCGAAGAAACACCCTTTCTACGTCCATTCAACCTAGGCCTTTCAATATGCCTTAGGTTTCAGTGAGATTCCCCCCTCATTATTCTAAATTCCAGCGAAAGCAGTCCCAAAGCCATCAAACCTTTCTCATACGTTAAACATTTCAGTCGCGGGTTTATTCTGGTGAACCCGTCTGGACCCTATTTAAATCCAGCACAGCCGTTGTTTAGGTAAGCGGCCCAAAATTACACGCAATATTCCAAGTGAGATTTGTCTAATGACTTATGAAGACTCAGCGTTATATCTTTAATATTAGATTCTCGTCCTCACGAAATTAATGCTAACATTGCATTTGTCGTATACTGTACGAGGACCCATTTACTATCAGAGAAATGTATACGGTATACAACCTGCAGTCGTTTTTCTTTGCAGACGTCCACGAAAAACGGAAGAGCGCCCAAAGAATGACTGGTAGTTAAAACGTTAGAACACAAAGCCCCCCACCCACGCACAAGCAGCAGCTTCCCCACCCCCAACCCCACTCACTTTTAACAAAAACATCATCAGCATCCTCCACCCGCCAAACATACAATCGCAATGTCCCCAATAAAGACCATGATATGCAGTACAACAAAAACTAATTACCCGACAATTTGGCATGTCACAGGCCCCCCCTCTCTCTTTCTCTCTCTCTCCCGAATAAAGTAAAAATAAAATCAGGTATCCCCTTTCACAGTGAGAGGGGAGACATAACAAAACAACTCGCTGACTTACGGGGTCCCTGTGAACCTCCGATTTCTAAATTCGCTCCTTCTTTTGATAATATTCTTCTACCGAAGTGCAGACCATCCACAAGCTTCACCCCTTTATTCTGCAGAGGCATTTTCAGTTCCTGAAAATGGGCCCACACACAATGCTTCAGAGCTGTTGCTTTGATGCAAGAAAATAAATGTTGTTCCTACACACGTGGGCCTTTTCCCCTATAATTAGAAGCATGTTTCTACTATTTCAGAAAACATCCCCCTTGCTGATATGTAAAATAATTTCGGCCGAAACTCGGGACGAAATAAGCTTTCGCTATGATCTGAAATTTTCCCCTTTGAGGGTACTGGTTGCAACCTGAGAAAGCCAAACAGACATGAGAAACAGGAATTCATCGAGTCATAACGATACGTTTAAGAGGAAAGGCCCCTCGGCACAGCCTGTCCATGGCGACAAGATGCCTACGTGAGCTTGTCCCATTTTCCATGGTTTGGAGTACATCGTTCTAAACTTTTGCTATGCATTTGTCTGTCCAAATGATTTTAACCGTCTTAATTGTGTGACCCTCGGCTACATCCTCTGGCAGGGCTTTCCATACCTTTCTATCAGTCGCCCTTTAATCTTTGCATTACACGGAGTAAAGCCCTAGTCTGTCCAGACTCTCAACAAACTCAATCTCCAGTTCCTGGCAACACCCTCGTAGCTTTCTCTTCATTCTTTTCAGCTTAGCCACATATGAGCGTGCTAAATGCGTTTTCTTCACCATCTTGCCTAACAGTGATACCGCTTTGAAGATATTTCTAATCTCTCTGTTTCCTGACGCTCCTTAGTTTCCCAAGTGCTACGATGGGTTGCCTGTTTTAGAATGCATCACCTGACATTTATCCGTATTGAAGTAGGTTTACCACCCCTCGGACATGATTATTTATTGATTATTTAGAGATACAGAGCCTTAACAGGCCCTTTTGACCCATCCAACCAAGCCGCTTAGCAACCCACCGATTTTGATTAGTCAATGCATGAAGAGTTACGGGGAGAAACAGGGAGGGAAATGGATCAATTATGATGAAATGCAGCGGAGAGGGAAAAGAATCCGGCATGATGAAATGGCGTAGAAGATTCGATGGTCCAAATAGCCGAATTTGCTCCTATATCTTACGGCTTTACGGTCGTAACCCTAGCTTAATCACAGGACAATTTACAGTGACTAAGCTACCATTAGCTTCTTCGTTGGACCTAGCGAGGTAGCCCATGCGCATACAGGAAGATCATACACGGTAGGTCGCCGGAAATTGAACTCCGAACTCCGATGGCCTGAGCTGTAATCACGTCCCGCCAGCCATGCGCTGCTGTGGCACTCTACAATAACCTACGATTACCTTCTTGAAGACGAACCGAGAAGTTTGCTTCTCCTTCCTTTCGTTCCATACATAATTTCTAATGCACCATGCAAATAACCTGAAGGAAGGCGGGTTGTGTAATTTATGCAGGCAGGCACACACTCGTAACTGTTTCTGTTTAAATTATAGAACACAATTAGAAAGATGCCGAGAAGTGTGTATGGAACCGGAGGAGATAGCAGAGGTACTTAATGAATACTTTGCTTAAGTATTCACTACGGAAAATGATCTTGGCGGTTGTAGGGATGAACTACAGCGGACTGAAAAGCTTGAGCATATGGATATTAAGAAGGAGGATGGGCTGGAACTTTTGGAAAGCATCAAGTTCGATGAGTCACCGGGACCGGACGAGATGTACCCCAGGCTACTATGGGAGGCGAGGGAGGAGATTGCTGAGCCTCTGATGATGATATTTGCATCATCAATGTGGACGGGAGAGGTTCTGGAGGATTGGAGGGCTGCGGATGTTGTTCTTTTATTCAAGAAACGGAGTAGAGATAGCCCAGGAAATCATAGACCAGTGAGTCTTACTTCATTGGTTGGTAAATTGATGGAGAAGATCCTGAGAGGCAGGATTTATGAACATTTCCAAAGGCATAATTTGATTAGGGATAGTCAGCATGGCTTTGTCAAAGGCAGGTCGTGCTTACGAGCCTGATTCAATTTTTTGAGGATGTGACTAAACACATTGATGAAGGTACAGCAGTAGATGTAGCGTATATGGATTTCAGCAAGACATTTGATAAGGTACCCCATGCGAGGCGAATTGAGAAAGTAAGGAGGCACGGGATCCAAGGGGATATTGCTTTCTGGATCCAGAATTGGCTTGCCCACAGAAGGCAAAGAGTGGCTGTAGATGGATCATATTCTGCATGGAGCTCGGTGACCAGTGGTGTGCCTCAGTGATCTGTTCTGGGACTCCTTTTCTTCGTAACTTTTACAAATGACCGGATGAGGAAGCGGAGGGATGAGTTAGTAAATTTGCTGATGACACAAAGGTTGGGGGTGTTGTGGATAGTATGGAGCTGTCAGAGGTTACAGCGGGGTACCGATAGGATGCAAAACTGGGCTGAGAAGTGGCAGATGGAGTTCAACCCAGATAAGTGTGAGGTGGTTCATTTTAGTAGGTCAAATATTTGGCAGTATAGAGGATCAGAGGTATCTTTTGGTCCGAGTCCATAGGACGATCGAAGCAGCTATGCAGGTTGACTCTGTGGTTAAGAAGGCATACGGTGCATTGGCCTTTATCAATCGTGGGATTGAATTCAGGAGCTGAGAGGTAATTTTGCAGATATATAGGATCCTGGTCAGTCCCCACTTGGAGTACTGTGCTCAGTTCTGGTCCCCTCACTACAGGAAGAATGTGGAAACTATAGAAAGGGTGCAGAGGAGATTTACAAGGACGTTGTCTGGATTGGAGAGCTTGCCTTATGAGAATAGGTTGAGTGAACTTGGCCTTTTCTCCTTGGTGCGATGGAGGATGAGAGGTGACCTGACAGAGGTGTATAAGTTGGTGAGAGGCATTGATTGTGTGGACAGTAAGAGGCTTTTTCCGTAGGGCTGAAATTATTAACACGAGAGGGCACAGTTTTAAGGTGCTTGGAAGTAGGTACACAGGAGGTGTCAGGGGGAAGATTGTTACGCAGAGAGTGATGAGTACGTGGAATGGGCTGCCGGCGACGGTGGAGGCCGATACAGTTGGGTCTTTTAAGAGACTCCTGGATAGGTACATGGAGCTTTGAAAAATAGAGGGCTATGGGTAACCCTAGGTAATTTCTAAAACAAGTACATGTAAAATAAGGGCCTGTATTGAGCTGTAGGGTTTCTGTGTTCTATGTTCGGTGAACCCAGTAAGACTACCTTCTTTAGAACATAGAATAGAAAAGATTACAGCATAAGAAAAGACCATTGGACCCACGATGTCTTTTCTACAATGATGCCTTTCTAGCCTGCACGTGCTGTAATACCTCCATTCACTGCCTCTTCAAACTGCTATCCAAACTTATCCGAATCCGCCAGTTCCCCCGACAACGCATTCCAGGCGCTCATAGCTCTCCGAAAATTGCCATTTTTTTAAAAGTTAAAGATCAATGTTTTTATTTTTAATGTTTTTAGTTTTTAAGTTTTCATTGGAAACCTCCTTTAAAGGATCCTCCCTCCTTGAAACGATTCCTTCGCTTACTTGACATTTCCTCTCTGGGGAAAAAAAAAGCTGGTGTTTCCTTATTGAAGACAATCCGGAAGAGAGACCCAAAATACAATTCTGTTGACAAAAATGTGGAAACAATTATGCCTTTCTTGTTGCAGCAAGGTAAAATTACCGTCCGCAAGCAAATACCGGAGCCTCATTTAGTCTGACAAATGCAATCATTTCAATTTAATTAATTTTCCTTTCTTCACCTTGTCTCCTCTGCTCCCTGGAGGCAATTAATAGTAGCTAGTTTATGGACCAGCACTTCTTTCGGATGTGCAAGATAATCAGTATAATGGGGACTTTAACCGAGGGAACTTTCCAAAAATGCGCAGGCAGTGATCCAAGTCGTCATTAAATTCAGTCCCTGCAGCCCTGCTGCAATAGTGTTGCCTGCAGCACCAGGATTATCCTTCGCTCTCTTCTGGAAGTGGGTCGATTAAAGTATCAAGTGATTTAACTACGATTCGTGCACAGCAGACACAGTGAAGGTTATGTACATTTTAACGTGATTCACGGCAGTTGCATATGAGTCCTAGAAATCGTGCTGCAACCACGTGAGAAAGAGTTGCTTCAAGCGAACATCTCACAGCTCCAGGGAGCGGCTTTGATCCCAGCCTCCCAATCTCTGCAAGTGCGTGCGTGCGCACGCGCGTTTGAGTGTAGCAACAACCCCACTACTGTGTATCTTCCATATTCCCCCCATTCTCGTCACGGTCAAGTGTCTACCTAAAGAGGCTCTTAAGGTGCAACAAACTGCCTTCTCCCACAACTAGCCCTGGTGGCCCATTCCAGACGCCCACCATACTTTACACTTTACCCCCTCTCTAACCTTAAAATCACGTCTTTTGGTATTTCACATTTCTACCCTCTGGAAAAGATTCTATCTATCCCTCTCAGGTCTTGCATCAGCCTTTGCTGTTTTGTAGAGAACGGTTCAAGTTTTTCCGACGTTTCCTTAGAGCTCACACGTTTCAATTTATGCAGCGTTCTGATAAGCCTCTTCCCTACCCCTTTCCACAGTTTCCATACCTGCTCCACATTTGGACCATGTCGCTGGCGCCAAGCCCTCAATATCCATACCACTTCAGCATTTTCCCTTAGGAAGTTCATACTTTTTAATAACACAGCCACTTACTGTTCTAAACAATGAGTGGAATCCCGGCCATTATATCCCATTCATCACAGTTAACCCTCCCTGACTGAAAGGTCTCTCATGAAATAACACATTTCCTGGATTTGAAGGTCTGAAAATGTTAACAGTTCTCTAGGCGTGGTCCAATTCGCCTAGTCCAGAGACGGCTCTCGACCAAAAATGCTGCCTCACCCTCTGTGTTCCTCCAGCGCGTTTTCCCCCTTCTATGTTCAACTCTCCTATCACATTCCTTGCACAGTTGCAGTGAGACACTCCTATCATTACACTCAAATCCCCTTGAACCCAGAGTCCAACATACCTCTTATCGAATGGATCTCTGGACCAGCTGTCTGCGTCTTATGCACAAGAACCGCTTTCCAGAGTGTTTTTCTAATGCAATCATTCTCCATTCCAAAGTCAGCAGGCTGACTTACCACCCAGGCGATGCATTGTTTCTCGCTGCTCCCATCAGGTAGATGGTACAAGTGCCTCAGGATTCGCACCGGCAGGTTGAAGAACCGTTACTATCCCTAACCATCAGGCTCTTGAACAAAAGGAGATAACTACACTCACCTGCCCATTCATTGAAGTGTTACCAAAATCAATGATCTCACTTTCAAGATTCTTTATCTTGTTATCTCATGTTCTCGTTATTTGTTGCTATTTATTTATATTTGTACATGAACAGCTTGTTGTCTTTTGCACCTCAGACGTAATTTCGACACCCAAATTACCCTTCAAGCTCTCTCTCTGAACAGTGCTGCGATTCTCTTCACAAATTTACTCCTCGCTTGTTTCGTGTTGACCTCTTATTTTGGTTGCCATATATTAGCTTCCATTCCTCATGATTAATATATATATAATAGCAGTCTGTGACGACAGCAGTAATGCTTCTGGTGTTTGATAACCTGCGAATGATCCCGTTTTCCCGGCTAGGTTTTATTCAAGTCATTTTCCCGTACGAATACATAATTTTCAACGCCTTATCATTTGCCCAATCACTCCAACATTGTGCTCTAATTGTTCCAGATTCCAGTATCTGTTGCCAGTTTTGTCTTCAGTCCGCTTTAGCATCCTTCATGCACAGCAATATACTCTTAGAAGAATATGATCCATCTTGACTTCTTTTCTTTTATCTGATCACTTAATATTTTGTGAGACACCTGGTCACACGAATTCTGGAATCTACGTGGAAAACCATTTTTTCTTTCCTATTTCACAGCTGTGCTCAACACTTCCTCTTACAGGTCTTCTTTAAATATGCGAAACACGATTAGCAATCCACACTTTCACTCAGTAGCCACTTTATCAGGTACACACGTACGCCTGCTGGATAATCCAATTATTTAATCAGCCAATCACGTGGCAGCAAAACAATGCATAAAAGCATGCAGACATGATCAAGAGGTTCAGATGTTATTCAGACCAAGTACCAGAATGGGGAAGAAATGTGACCGAGGTAACTTTGACTGTAGAACAGTTGTTTGTGCTAGACCGAGTGGTTTAAGTGTCTCAGAAACTGCAGAACTCCAAGGATTTTCACGCACGACCCTCTATAAAGTTTACAAATAATGGTGCGGAAACCAAATAAACAAAGAACATCCACTGAGCGCCAGTTTTCCGGGAAAAAAATCCTTGTTAATCAGAGGTCAGTGGTAAACGGCTAGACTGGTTCAAGCGGACTAAAAAGCGACAGCAAATTAGATAACTAGGCGTTACAACGGTGGTTTTCAGAAGAGCAAATCTGAACTCAGAACACCTCGAATCTTGACGTAGATGGGCTACAGCAGCAGAGGAGTTACAAATGTTCATAATAACATGGCCAGGGAGCGTATAGACATTGTTGCAAGCACAGCAAACGTTGTTAATTTTACTGAGAGCCTGAAGACCACACCCGGGTACCTAATAAAGTGGCCTCTGAATGTATATTCCCCAGTAGTCTGCCCACGTAATAAAAATGCATCACAGGAACGGCCCCGTGTGGCCTCCGATGTCGGTGCCGAACAGGATGCCGACTGAACCTAAATGTCTGTACATGATCCATGCCGTGCTATATCTGTATAATCATGTGCCAGTCAGAAAATCTCCTCTTAAATACCAAGATTGTATCAGCTTTTACCATCAAACATGACAGCCTGTTAAATGAAACTTTTACATCTTCATTTCTCTTAACCTGCTCCCTCCATAAACTGATGTGCTGTAGTACAATGGCATGCAAAAGTTTGGGCATACCTGGTCAAAATTTCTGTTACTGGGAATAGCTGAGCGAGTAAGAGGAACTGGTTTCCAAAAAGCATAAAGTTGAAGATGACATATTTCTCCAATATTTTAAGCAAGATTACTTTTTCATTTCCATCTTTTACAATTCCAAAATAACAAAAAAGGAAAAGGGCCCGAAGCAAAAGTTTGGGCACACTGCATGATCAGTACTTAGTAACACCCACTCTGGTAAGTATCACAGCTTGTAAACGCTTTCTGTAGCCAGCTAAACGTCCTTCAATTCTTGTTTGGGGGATTTTCGCCGATTCTTCCTTGCAAAAGGCTTCCAGTTCTGTGAGATTCTTGGGACATCTTGCACGCACTGTTCTTTTGACGTCTATCCAGAGATTTTAGATGATTTTTAGGTCGGGGGATTGTGAGGGCCATGGTAAAACCTTACCTTGCGCCTCTTGAGGTAGTCCATTATGGGTTTTGAGGTGTGGTTAGGATCATTATCTTGTTGTAGAAGCCATCCTCCTTTCACCTTCAGCTTTTTTACAGACGGTGTGATGCTTGTTTCCAGAATTTTCAGGAATTTAATTGATTTCATTCTTCCCTCTACCAGTGAAATGTTCCCCGTGCAACTCCTAATACACAAGCCCAAAGCAAGATCGATCAACCCCGTACTTAACAGTTGGAGAGGTGTTCTTTTCATGAAATTCTGCACCCTGTTTTCTCCAAACATAACTTTGCTCATTGCGGCCAAAAAGTTATATTTTAACTTCATCAGTCCACTGGACTTGTTTCCAAAATGAATCAGGCTTGTTTAGATGTTCCTTTCCAAACTTCGGACGCTGAAGTTTGTGGTGAGGACGCAAGAAATGTTTTATTCTGATGACTCTTCCATGAAGGTCATATTTGTGCTGGTGTCGCTGCACAGTAGAACAGTGCACCACCACTCCAGAGTCTGCTAAATCTTCCTGAAGGTCTTTTGCAGTCAAACGGGGGTTTCGATTTTCCTTTCTGGCAATCCTACGAGCAGTTCTCTCGGAAAGTTTTCTTGGTCTTACAGACCTCAACTTGACCTCCACCGTTCCTGTTAACTGCTATTTCTCAATTACATTACGAACTGAGGAAACGGCTACATGAAAACGCTTTGTCATCTTCTTACAGCCTTCTGCTGCTTTGTGGGCATCATTTATTTTAATTTTCAGAGCGCTAGGCAGCTGCTTAGAGGAGCCCATGGCTGCTGATTGTTGGGGCAAGATTTGAGGAGTTAGGGTATTTATAAAGCTTTGAAATTTGCATCACCTGGCCGTTCCTAACGATGACTGTGAACAGGCCATAGCTCTAACAAGATAATTAAGGCCTGAGACCTTGGTAAAAGTTATCTGAGAGCTCAAATCTCTTGGGGTGCCCAAACTTCTGCATGGTGCTCGTTTCCTTTTTTTCACTCTAAAATTGCACAGAACAAAAATAATACACTAATCTTGCTTAAAATGTTGAAAAGAATGTTTCATCTTTAACTTTATGATTTCAGGAGATTACTTCATCTTCTACTCACTTAACTATTCACAGTAACAGAAATTTTGACCAGGGGTGCCCAAACTTTTGCACACTTCTGTATTTGAAATCTGTAACCAGGCAAAATGATCTCAACTCTCTACCCTATCATAACACTTCCGAAAAATATTAGTAAACAGAACGGCTCTGGTAATTACATGGCCAGTAACTTTATTGTATGTTTATGCATAATTAATAAAGAAATACTTGATTAGTTCTGAGAGGAGGGTGCTTCAATCAGGTCCACTGCCCGAGTACAAAAGGCAACAGCAGGTCGCTACAGCGAAAAACAGTTTTGACCAGCGGCCAATTCGAACTTCAGAAGTTTTGAGAGGAAGGGATGTCAGTGAGATCAATAGCATGTCGCTAGAGCGAAAAGAAATTTTGATCAGCGAGCAATCGGCGTTTGGGATTAATTAGCAAGATCAAAGTAAAACAAGCCAGGGGCAAGCGCAGTGGCCTTCGTCTTAGTGGAAAGAGTCAGTATGGTGACCTTGAGGCTTTAGTTCTTCGAAGCTTCAGAGAAGCGAATCTTCGGTCAGAGAAAGCAAAAGGAAAGCTCAAGGTTACGGTTAGTTTCATTCTCTTCTTTATGTCTGCTCAGCTAGGGCAGTCGGATGACAGGCAGGATAGTGAAATGCTCTTCTTGCGGGATGTGAGAAGACAGGGAGACCTCAAGTGTCCCTGATGAGTACAACTGCGAGAAGTGTATCTAGCTGCAGCTTCTGAAAAACCGCGTTGACGTGTTGGAAATGGAACTGGCAGAACTCCGGATCATTTGGGAGGCTGAAGGGTGATGGATAGGATATGTAATGAGGTAGTTACACCCAAGGTGCAGGACACACGAAATTGAGTGACAGCCAGGAAGAGGAAAAGGGTTAAGGAGCCAGTGCAGACTACTCCTGTGTCTATCCCGCCTTAGCAACAAGTATACCACTTTGGATATTGTCGGGTATGACGTAACATAAGAAAGTCACGGTGGTCAGGTCACTGGCACTGAGTCTGCCTCTGGGACACAGAAGGGAAGCGGGGAGAATAAGCATGCGGTAGTGATACGGGGATTCGTTAGTTAGGGGAACAGCAGGATGTTCAGTGGGCGAGAACGAAATTCACTCATGGTATGTTGTGTCCCGTTGCCAGGTTTCGGGATATCTCAGATCGAGCCCCCAGCATTCTTAAATGGGAGGGAGACAGCCAAAAGTCGTGGTCTATGTACGTACCGATGACATGGATAGGACGAGTGACGTGGTTCTGCATAGTTAGTTCAGGGAGTTAGGTGTTATGTTACAGGGCAGGACCTCCAGGGTTGTGATCTTAGGATTGCTACCTGTGCCCCGTGCCAGTGAGCAGTGAGGCCAGAATTACAAAGATAATACCGTTTATACCGTGGCTAACGTGTTGGTGTAAAAGTGTGTGGGGGGGGGGGTGCATAGGAGTTTTGGATCATTGGGCTCTCTTCCAGGGAAGATGAGACCTGTAAAGAAGCGACGGTTCACACCTGAACTGAATGGGGATTAATATCCTAGCGGGAAGGTTTGCTAATGCTGCACTGTGGGGTTAAACTAGAGATGCAGGGGGATGGGGACCAGGGCAGCAGAACAGTTAGTGGAGAGGTTGTAGAGGCAGATGCTGGTAAGACCCCACTCAAAGTTAGTAATCAGAAGGTTGAGCATGGTGGGACTAGTGTCCTGAGTGGCGTATATTTCAGTGCAAGAAGTATCGGAGGAAAGTCAGCTGATAACGCTGAATATGACGTAGCTGATTTACAAGCAGAGGCAACGTGTACTGAGGAGAGACTTCTGTTAGGACAAAATTGAAATCAAGAGAATGAGCTGCAACGGAAAAGGTGGACAAAATCGAAGAAGGCGAAGACAGGACTGAAGATGTTATATTTGAATCTGTGCAGTATACAGAATAAGGTAGATAAACTTGAAACGCAGTTGCAGATTGGCAGGTATGATATTGTAGGCATCACTGAATCATGGCTGAAGGAAGATTATATCTGGGACCTTAATGTCCAAAGATACACAATGTTTTGGAAAAACAGGCAGGAAGGCAAAGCTGGTAAAAAATGAAATCAAATAATGAGAAAATTGACATAAGTTCGTAAGGTGTTGAATCATTGTGGATAGAGTTAAGGAACTACAAAGATAAAATGACTTTGATGTGAATTGTATTCGGACTCCCAAACAGTAGTAAGGGTGTGATCTACAAATTACAACGGGAGATAGAAAATGCCTGCCAAACAGGGCAATATTACAATAGTCATGGGGGATTTTAATATGCAGGTAGATTGGTAAAATCAGGTTGGTTCTGGATTCCAGGAAGCAGGATTTCTGCCTACGAGATGGCTTTTAAGAGTACTCGTGATTGAACCCACAAAGCGATAGCTATTCTCGACTGGCAATGAAGCAGAATTGATTACTGAGCTTAAGGTAAAAGAACCCGTAGGGGAAAGTGATCATATCATGGTCGCGGTCAGCCTGAACTTTGAGAAGGAGAAGCTAAAGTCAGATGTATCAGTATTACAGTGCAGTAAAGGGAACTCAAGAGAGGAGTTGGCTAGCAATGATTGGAAACGAACTTTGGTAGTGATGACAGTAGGGCAGCAATGGCTGGAATTTCTGGAAGGGAATTCGGAGGATCCATCCTGAAGAGGAAGATGTAGTTTAAAGGAAATATGAGATAACCATGGCTCACAAGAGTTGTCAAAGCCGACATCAAAGCCAAAAGGAGGACATGAAATAGAGCAAAAATCAGTAGTAAGCTAGAAGATAAGGAACTGTAAAAACTAACAGAAGTCAACTAAAAATGTCATTAAGTAGGATAGATGGAATACCAATATATAAGCCAGTCAATAACATGAAAGATATACCAACAATTCTTCAGATATGTGAAAGAGAGGCGAGAGTGGATATCAGACAGCTGCACGACGATCCTGGACAGGTAACAATGGAGGACAAAGAAATGGTGTACAGAGTGAATAAGTATTCTGCTTAACTTTTCACTGTAGAAGACATTAGAAGTATGGTGGCAGTTTCATGTATCAGGGAGCATAAAGTGTATGAAGTTACCGAAACTACAGAGAAGGCTCTTGGAAACTGAAAGGTCCGAAGGTAGATAGCGCACCTAGACCGGATGATGTACACCACGGCGCTCTGAAAGAGGGGACTAAAGAGATTATGGAGGCAGTGATCTTTCAAGAAATCCAAGATTCGAGAATGGTTCCGAAAGGCTGGAAAATTGGGAATGTAATTCCACTTTTCAAGAAGGGAGAGAGGCAGAAGAAAGGAAATTATAGGCCGGTAATTCTGACCGCTGTGGTTGTAAAGATGTTGGAGACGATTATAGCGATGAGGTTTCAGGGTACCCGGATGCCCACGATAAAATAGGCCATATTGGCATGGTTTCTTCAAGGGAAAATCTTGCGTGACAACCAGTGGCTGATTGGCAGAAGGCAAAGAGTGGGACAAAGTTACCCTTTTCTGATTGGCAGTTGGTGAGTAGTGGTATTCCACAGGAGTCTGTGTTGGGACAGATTCTCGTTACGATATATGCCAATGATTTGGATGATGGAATTGATGGCTTTGTTGCAAAGTTTGGAGATAATATGAAGATAGGTGGAGGAGTAGCAGTTTTGAGGAAGTAGAGGGGGTACAAATGGCCTTAGATCAGGACAATGGGCAAATAAAAGACAGATGGAATACAGTGTAGGGAAGTGTATGGTCATGCACTTTGGTTGAAGAAATGAAAAAGCTCTTTACTTTATACATGGTGAGAATATACAAAAAACTGAGGTGAAAAGGTCTTGCAAGTCCTTGTGCAGGATTTCCGTAAGGTTAATTTGCAGTTTGAGTCTGCTGTGAGGAAGGCAAATGCAACGTTAGCATTCATTTCAAGAAGACTCTACTATAAAAGCATAGATGTAATGTTGAGACTTTGGAAAGAACTGATGAAGCCTCTCTTGGAGTATTGAGAGCATTTTGGGCGCCTTTTAATAGAAGGGATGTGCTGAAACTGGAGAAGGTTCAAAGGAAGTTCTGAAAATTATTCCAGGATTGAATGGCCTGTCAAACGATGAGCGTCTGATTGCTCTGGGCCTGGATTCACTGGAATTCAGAGGAAAGAGCAGTGACCAAATTAAAACATATCGAATGGTGGACAAGGAGAGATGTTTCCTGAGGAGAGAATGTTTCCTAAGGCGGGAGAGTCATAGCCTCAGGATAGGGTGGCGTCCTTTTAGAATGGAGATGACAAAGAAATTCTTGAGCAGAGAATCGGGAATCCATGGAAGCCAATTCTTATGGTTTCTTAAGGCAGAGTTTGATAGTTTCTTGATGGTCAGGGTGTAAAGGGATACGCGGAGAAGGCAGGAGATTGGAGCTGAGAGAAAAATTGATGAAATGGCGGAGCTGACTCGATAGGCCAAATAGTCTAATTCTGCTGCTCTATCTTACGTTCTTTTGACCATAATTCAAATTGCTCCTAATGAGAGTGACGGGATTTGAAAGTGTGTTTCAGGGTCGTAATATGCATCCCCTCGAGGACATTCTGAACAGCATGAGGACTACTCAGGTTAACTTCCTGAAATGCACACTGCCATGTACTTTTCCTTGGATCTCTCTCTCTCCTTCACCATTTGCCGGCGCACACACGCACACACGAGTGCATACAAACACACACAGACCCACAAACATGTACAGTGCATATACACACGAACACTGAAGCATAAAGATACGCACATATACACAAAAAACATACCTTGTCCAACATAGAAGTATGTAGGCAAACACACAAATGCTGGAGGAGCTCAGCAGGCCATGCAGCATCGGTGGAAAAGAGACCAGTCGACGTTTCGGACCGAGACTCTTAAGCAGGACTGGAGAAAAGAAAAGATGAGTAGATGTAAAAGGAGGGTGGAAGGAGAGAGAGAGAAACTCAAGGTGATAGGTGAAACCTGGAGGGGGAGGGGTGAAATAAAGAGCTGGGGAATTAATTGATGAAAGAAATAAGGGGGTGGAGAGCGGGGAATCAAATAGGAGAGGACAGAAGGACATGGAAGGAAAAGGGGGTGGGGAGTGGGAAGAAGAGCACCAGAGGGAGGCAATGGATAGGTAAGGAGATAAGTTAAGAGAGGGAAAAGCGGATGGGAAATGGTGGAGGAAAGAGAGTGGGAGCCATTACTGGAAGTTCGAAAATCAATGATTATTTTAACAGTTTGGAGGCTACACAGACGGAATATAAGGCGTTGTTCCTCCCTCATGAATGTAGCCTCATCGCGTTAGTAGAGGCCATGGATGGAGATATCGGAACTGGAATGGGAAGTGGAATTAAAATCGGTGACCACTGGAAGGCTGTCCGCCAGAAAAAGCGGGAACCATGGCATGACTTCTTATTATGCTCTATAATTGTTGCTGAATTTTTTTTCTCTATTTAAGTAATAAATTATTTTACTTGTAGCTTTAAATAAATGTAAATGTTTTTTTTTAGCAGTTATTTGCTATTCCCAGTTGTTTTCACCGTGAATCAGAAATCAAATATTTATATAGGTCCTATGTAATGACCGGAAAGGTAGTGAGCCATGGGGCTGAGGTATACGAACCGAGTGGGCACAGATCCAAAAATGCTTTGGAACTCAGAAAAAGGATAGCGTTAGCTTTCACTGTGTATTTGTTTAAAGCATAAATTTACATATGGGGAAACTAATAGCAAGTGGTAAGGAAATGTTGTATTACTAATAGGTTATGTACTACGGGGATTTCTACAGTGAAGGACAAGTGCTGTCAAATGAGCCGGAGCATGAGAATGTAGGTGTAGAGAAGTGAGAAAATGGGTGCTGATGATAAGCATTGAAAGAAATTTCGTGATACCCTTGCAAACCTCAGGAAGGAGTAGGTAGTGGCTGGTATATTTACGTGTCATGCAACTCAGGAGACCTACATCTGTGCAGAACAAACTTTCCATTGTTCATCAAGGGCTCGAATTGTTGCAGAGGGACCTCGCTTCCTATGCGTTGACTTCTGTAATTGGGGAAGAGTTTTAAATACGGGCAGGCGCTGCTTTGTATCTTCGCGTTCAATGTGATATAATGTCACTCTCTTTGAGAAACAGGTTCATTTGGACATTTGTGAGGCCACAGTAAAGTAGCAGTTAGCACGACGCTGTTAGAGCTCGGGGCCTCCCGGAGTTTGGAGTTCAATTCAGGAGGCATCTGCAAAGAGCTTGTACATTCTCCCCGTGACAGCGCCTGAAGAAGAAGAAGAACGAGAACAAGAACTTGTTGTTGTTGGTCTTGAACGTGGCTTGGACAGGACGAGAGACTCCTGGACAGGACGAGGGAACCCCAACACAGGACGAGGGAACCCCAGCACCGGGCTGGGCACGGTACTCCTGGGCTGGACGAGGCAAATGGACAGAACGAGAACACGAAGCCTTGACTAGGTCGAGGGAGACAGGAACGCAGAGACTTGGTCTTGGGAGACAGGAACGCAGAACACAAGCCTTGGTCTAGAGAGGACAGGAACGCAGACCCGGAACCCATCCTTGGGAGCAGGACTTGGGGTCGGGTCTCTACACAGATTCAGAACCCCTCCTAGTGAGCAGGACGTAGGGCCGGGAGACGTACAGAGAACACAGAGAGACAGTTCTCAACACAAGGTAGCGGCAAACTGCCGGACCTACCTAGCGAAGGCATGGACATAGAGACAGTTTAAAACAACGATAGACGGTTCCTTATCTAGGCACAGCAAGGCTCTGGACTTGCTCCGGTGGTTGAACTTCACAGCGGTGCAGGCAAAGGTTGCAGGCAAGGGGTACAGGCGAGGCAAGGCTCCAGGGGCGGCAAGGCGAGGCAAGGGTCCAGGAGGAAGGGGCAGAGAAGGGATTCAGACAGGGGGTTTGGACAGGACCAATCCAGCAAATGAAGCTGAACCAAGGAGCTATTTATGTAGCCAGCCCAAAATGTGAACCAGCTGCCTCAATTAGAGAACCCACTAGAAAAAGAGAAAACCAGAAAACCTGAAATAAGGAGCGATTTAACTCCCTGCAACGTTTGAAATATATGTTTAGCAAAAGGATCATTCACAGTTCAAAGTTCCGGATTTCACAGACCAGCCCTTGACAGAAGAAGAAGTAGAAGAAGAAGAAGAAGAAGTAGAAGTAGAATAATTGCGACGTGGGAGGAAACACAACATCCCGGGGAAGAATACAACATTTAGACGACAGTTTCGAAGGTGGTAGTAGGGGTTAGAGGAGGCGGGGGGGGGGGGGCGGGCGGTGTTCTTAAACGAGATCGTACAGACAATTAACGGTCTGCAAAGTAATGGCGACGTAAAGGTCCTATTTAAAGTATATACGTATTTCTCCGACTCTGAAGATAACTGCCATCGCCAGCGGACAGACTTCAATCCACCGAATTGCAGTATGTAAATAGGTTAGATTCCTAGATTCCTCAAGTAAATATCAATGCAAATCTGACACGAAGAATTGGTTATTTATTGGATATTTCTGAATTTATTCGCTTGTTTTTATGGTTTGCTGAATTTGTCTTTTTTTTCCTGCACATTGGGTGTTTGACGGTCTTCTTTTTCCATTGGGGTTCTTTGTTTTGTGCTGCCTGTAAGGAGACAAATCTCCAGGTTGAAAACAATATATACATTGATAATGAATGTAGTTTGAACTTTGAACTGTGAATGAACCTTTTGCTTAACATATATTTCAAACGTTGCAGGGAGTTAAATGCTTGGTGGCTACCAGCTTAAATATTAGAAACATAGAAACATAAAAAACCTACAGCACAATACAGGCCCTTCGACCCACAATGCTGTGCAGAACATGTACTTAGAAATTACCTAGGGTTACCGATAGTCCTCTATTTTTCTAAGCTCCATGTACCTATCGAGGAGTCTCTTAAAAGACCCTATTGCATCTGCCTCCACCACCATCGCCGGCAGCTCATTCGACACACTCACCACCCTCTGCGTAAAAAACATACCCTTTACATCTCCTCTGTACCTACTTCCAAGCACTTTAAAACTATACCCTCTCATGTTAGCCATTTTAGCCCTGGGAAAAAGCTTCTGACTATCCCTACGATCAATGCCCCAAACCATCTTATAGACATCTATCAGGTCACATCTCATCCTCCGTCGCTCCAAAGAGAAAAGGCCGAGTTCACCCAACCTATTTACATAAGGCATGCTCTCGAATCCAGGCAACATCCTTGTAAATCTCTTCTGCTTCCTTTCTATTGTTTCCACATTCTTCCTGAAGTGAGGCGACCAGAACTGAGCACAGTATTCCAAATGGGTCTGACCAGGGCTCTGTATAGCTGCAACATTACCTCTCGGCTCCCAAACTCAGTCCCACGGTTGGTGAAGGCCAATGCACCGTATGCCTTCTTAACCACAGAGTCAACCTGCACAGCTGATCTGAGTGTCTTATGGACTCGGACCCAAAAACCCCTTCGATCCCGCACACTGTCAAGAGTCTTATTTGTCTGTGTTGAACTCCATCTGTCACTTCTCAGCCCAGTTTTGCATCCTATTGATGTCCCGCTGTAACCTCTGACAGCTCTCCACACTATCCACAACACTCCCAACCTTTGTGTTATCAGCAAATTTACTAACCATCTCTCCACTTACTCATCCAGGTCATTTATAAAAATCACGAAGAGAAGGGGTCCCAGAACAAATCTTTGAGGCACACCACTGTTCACCGACCTCTATGCAGAATATGACCCGTCTACAACCACTCGTTGCCTCTTTGCAATGTCCCCTTGGATCCCATACCTGCTTACTTTCTCAATAAGCCTCGCAAGGGGTACCTTATCAAATGCTTTACTGAAATCCATATACACTACATCTACTGCTCTACCTTCATCAATGTGTTTAGTCACATTCTCAAAAAATTCAATCAGGCTCGTAAGACACGGCCTGCCATTGGCAAAGCAATGCTGACTATTCCTAAGTATATTATGCTTCTTCAGATGTTCATAAATCCTGCCTCTCAGGATCTTTTCCGTCAACTTACCTGGGCTATCTCTACTCCCTTTCTTGAATAAGGGATCAACATCCGCAACCCATTCAGTACAGGATTTTCGCTGTCTCTTTCTTTCACCTCACTCTCCGATGTTGCTAATCTGCATACACAGTTCTTAAGTTGTCGTTCACCCGGGTAATTCGTTATGATAGTATTCCAGTGTGAAACTACAGGTATGTCTTTCCGCTAATGCGGTAAGGTTAACTTGGAGTAGACTGTTTCAATCATTTTACGGGGTAGCCTCGGGGTAAGATTCCATCTGCTTGTTAGAGATAAGAAAACTGCTGGAGTTGCAGGTTTGGTATCATCCGGTCGGCTCAAGTTCCACTTCTCCCTCTTGTGCTCAGGAAGTCACAGAATCTACAACGGCATCTTACACTCTATTGGAGCGGAAGCCTGATTGTATGTAAGTGCGATTTTGGGACCCGTGCCTGCTTTTCACCTTGCGATAGCGAACACATCTGGGTAACTTAAATTTGTGACGGGAAAAGCTAGAACGGGGACGTGCCTGATGTGAAATGCTTCACGCGCTGTGTTTTGATGTTTATTGGACGTCTTTTTTCTCCTATTAGATCTTGAAATAAAAAGGCAAATGTACAGCATAATTCCCAGTTTGTGGTTAAGTTTTCTTATTGTGCCTCGTCTATAAATATTCCGGCAGAATTCATGGGTAATGTGATGTGTTGATGTAAAACGCCTGCTTGTTGCTTAAGGGGACTTGCAACACGGTAACGAAATTGAAAATCGGCCCGGTTTAAAATTAACAAGCGTTGTCTGACGATCGATTATGATTCGACCCCATCAGGGAATTTCTGCGCATGAGGTTGATCTGAATAACGCAGATTCACAGAATTGACTGAATTGTACACCGTAGACTGAACATGAAGAGGGCCTACTTCCTTCTGATTTTCTGTAAGCGAATTTATAATATTTCGGTTGTCGGTTTAACATTGCACTTAGCTTCGGGCGCTTAATCAGACTGAAAAGATTTATGATTTGTACTTCCTTATACCGAGTTAATTACCTCCGTCCTCTGAAGGTCTGAAACTTAATTCGGATATTCTGGTACAAAATAGAACATTAATAATTTATTTTAATGAAAGCCTATTGTAAATCAGAACTGGTGGGTAATGTTCTAATCGGGATTAATTTGTTAAAGTTAGAGTTGATTCCTAAGAAATATTTCGATCTTGAATTCCTTATGATGTGTATTACTTAATTACGTCGAGAAAAGGAATTGAATTTGGCAGATTTTGTAATTTTGAGGAATATTTGTCAGCAGTGGCCCAGCTGTTCCCGTATAAAGTTTTCATAACCCGAGGTCAATTTTATGGTGTGTGATTTCGAGAGTGAAACCTGAAACTTGATCAAGGCAGGCGTTCTGCTGACGATCTAATAAAGTGGGTACCGGAAGGGAAAGACAAGCACGCAGAGATATTAAAAAAAAGCAACAATTAGAGAAGGGTGGAGAAAGGTAGAGCTAGGGAAACAAAGTAAGGGAATAGTGGAATAGTTGATAGGGGAGATGGCGGAGGGTGGTGGAGAGAGAGAGAGAGAGAGAGAAATGATAGACATGATAGACAGATTGCTGGATGGATACATAGATGGATAGATAGAGTTATAAATAGTTATATAAATATTACTGAGATAAACAAATAAATAAATGAATGAATGAATGGGATGACAAGAATGAGAACAGGATATGGCCACGATGATGGCGAGACTTAATGACAGATGTCGCCTTCCTGTAAAGTCTCCTCCTGTAGATATCCTTGGTGGAGGAATCTGAACTGGCGGAGTCCACTTCTTTACCATCTTTCTCGACCTTTTCTACTACTATGAACAATCTGTGTACACTCGCAGCTATCTGCTCTGCTAACTTTACCAAAACTAATGCCTTTAGATCTCATCGCTTCTTCTCCAGCTTATTTCCAACACGTCACCATTCACCTAGACTCATAGTCGCATAGAGAACTACAGCACAAAAACAGGTCCTTTATCCAAACATGTCCGTGTCGTAATATTATTCTGCATAGGCCCATCGACCTGCACCTGATCCATAATCCTCCATACCTCAAACATCCTTGAAGTTATCCATATTTCTCTTAAATGTTATAGAGTCAGAGGCCGTCTGGATTGAACACCTTTTCTGCGTTAAATCCATTCTATCTCTATTTTCTACAGCCTCCTGTGGGAATGCAAATTTTAGGTTGCTGGGGCCTAGGAAGAATTAACTCTTTGCTAACCATTGGTAAGTTACCATAAGTTATAGGAGCCAATGAGGCCATTTGGCCCATCGAGTCTCTTCCGCCATGCAATCATAGTTGATCCTTACCCACCCCCCGCCCCTTTGCCCCACTCCCCGGCCTTCTCCATGTATCTTTTGATGTCGTAGTCAATCATAAATAGATCAATTTCCGCCTTAAATATACCTAACAACCTACCTCCACAGTTGCCTGTGGTAATAAATTCCACAAATTCACCACCCCTGGTAAAGACATGTCTCCGTATTTCTATTTTAAATGGACGCTCCTTTATCCTGATGCTGTAACTTTTTGTCCTAGACTCCCCCACCATGGTAAACATCCTTTCCACATCTACTCTGTCTAGGTCTTGCAACGTTCGCAAGGTTTCAATGAGATCCACCCCCCTTACCTATCCTTCTAAATTTCAGCGAGGATGACCCCAGAACCATCAAATGTTCCTCACATAATAACCCTTTCATTCCCCGAATCATCGTTGTGAACCTCCTCTGACCCTTTTCCAATGCCGGCACGTCTTTTCTAAGACAAGGAGCCCAAAACTCTTCAAAATCCTCAAGCTGAGGTCTCACCAGTGCCTTAGAAAGACTCAGCATCACATCCCTGCTCATATATTCTAGACATCTTGAAATGAATTCCAACATTACATTTGCCTTCCTTACCACGGACTCAACATGCAAGTTAACTTTGAGGGTGTTCTGCACAAGGACACCCAAGTGCCCTTGCATGTCAGATTTTTGGAATTTCTCTCCGTTTAGAAAACAATCCGCACATTTATTTCTTATACCGAAGTGCATGACATGCGTTTTACAACATTGTATTTAATTTACCACTTTCTTGCCTATTCCTCCAATCTGCCTGAATCCTTCTGCACCCATTCTATTTTCTCAACACTACCTGCCCCTCCACTCATCGTCGTATCATCTGCAAACCTGACAACAAAGGGATCTATTCCATCATCGAAATCATTGATATACAGCATAAAAAGAAACAGTTCCAACACCGATCACTGCGGAATAACACCAGTTACTGGCAGTCAACCAGAAAAGGAATCCTTTATTCCCACTCACTGCCTCCTACCAATCAGTCAACGCCCTAACCATCCTAGTAACTTTTCTGTAATACCATGGGCTCTTAACTTGGTAAGCAGCCTCATGTATGTCACCTTGTCAAAGGCCTTCTGAGAATCCAAATATACAACATCCACTGCACCCCCTTTATCTATCCCACTTGTAGTCTCCTCAAAGAATTACAACAAGTTCGTCAGGGAAGATTTCCCTTACGGAAACTATGCTGACTTTGTCCTATCTTTTTCTGTCTCCCCAAGTACTTCATAACCTCACCTTTAACAATTCAAGCCAAAATCTTCCCAACCACTGAGTCCAGGCTAACTTCCCTTTCTGCTGCCTTCCTCCTTTCTTAAAGACTGGGGTGACATTTGCAATTTCCCACTCCTCTGGAACCATGCCAGAGTCCAATGATTCTTGAAAGATCTTTACTAATGCCTCCTAAATCTATACCGCTACCTGTTTTAGAATCTTCAGGTGCAGTTTATCTGGTCTGGGTGACTTTTTTTTTTTTTTTTTTTTAGCTTTTTGAGCACCCTCTCCCTTATAATAGTAACTGCACTCACTGTGTCTTCCCTCACACCCTTCAACACAAGGCATATTGCTAGTGACTTCCGCAGTGAAGACTGATGCAAAATACTTATTTAGTTCATCTGACATCTCCTTTTCCCCTGTTATTATTTCTCTGGCCTCATTTTCTAACAGTCCTATATCCACTCTAATCTCTCTAAATTTTTATACACTTGAAGTAGCCTTTTCAATCCACCTTGATATATTTTGCTAGCTTGCTTTCACATTTCATCTTTTCCTTCCTAATGATTTTTTTAGTTGCTCTCTGTCAGTTTTAAAAGCTGAATCCTTTATCTTCCCACTTTTTTTTTTTGCTCTATTATATACCTTCTCTTTTGCTTTTTCATTCGCTTCGACGTCTCTTGCCAGCCACGGTTGTAGTGCAGTATTTTGCCATTTGAGTATTTCTTTGTTTTTGGAATACATCTACCCCGCAGCTATCTGATTTTACCCAGAGACTCAAGTGATTGCTGCTCTGCTATGATCCCAGGTCAGTATCTGTTTACAATTTACATTGGCCAACTCCTTTCTAATATTACTGTAACTTGCTTTACTCCACTAAAATACTGCAACGTCAAACTTTACTTTCTCCCTATCAAATTTCAAGTTGAACTTACTATACATAAAGACAGCCTTTATAGCTGTCTGTAGCAAAAAATTCCATAGATTCACCACTCTCTGGCTACCACATCACTGTTCCAAAAGGATGTCCCTCTATTTTGAGGCTGTGCCCTCCGGTCATAGAAAACATCCACCATATGTTTCCCACCATAGGAAACATCCTCTCCACAGCCACTCCATCAAGGCCTTTCAGCATCAATACGTTTGAGCGAGGTCACCCCTGATTCTTCTGAACTCCAGAGTACACAGGTCCAGAGCCATCAAATGCTCTTCTCTTTTGACAAGCTATTCAAACTTGGAATCATTTTCGTGAACTTCCTTTGAACCCTCTCAAGTTTCAGCATATCCGGTCTAAGATAAGGGGCCCAAACCTGCTCACAATGCTTAAAGTGAGGCCTCACCAGTTCTTTATACAGTCTCAACATTACATTATATTCTATCTCTCTTGAAAGGAATGCTAACATTGCATTTGCTTTCCTCATCACAAACTCAATCTGTAAAGTAATCTTTAAGGAATCCTGTACACGGACTCCCAAGGCACCTTGCACCTCTCCATTTAGAAAATAGTCAATCCTTTCATTTTTTCTGCCTAAGTGCATAACCATACACTGTATGGTTTTCGACACTGTATGAGATTACTTTGCACTGTCTAAGTCTTTCTGTAGCCTCTCTGCTTCCTCAAAACTATTAACAATTCCACCTATCTTCATATTGTCTGAAATCTTTGCAACAAAACCATCAATTCCATCATCCAAATCTTTCAGAATAAGCATAAAAAGAATCAGTCCCAATACAGAATCCCTGTGGAAGACCACTAGTCACCGTTAACCAGCCAGAAATGGCTCACTTTATTCCCACACTTTGCCTCCTCCTGCCAATCGCCACTGCTTTATCCAGGATAGAATATTCCTGTAACACTATGGGCGCATAGCTTGTTAAGCAGCCTCATATGTATCAACTTATCTAAAGCCTTCTGAAAATCCAAGTGCACAACATCAGCCGATTCTTCATTGGCTATCCTGTTTGTCATATCTTCAAAGAATTCCAACAGATTTCTCAGCAAGATCTTCCTTTGACGAAACCGGGATGACTACGGCCCATTTTATCATATGCTTCCAAGCACCCCGAGGCCTCATCCTTAATAATCGGCTCCAAATTCTTTCCAACCAGAGGTTAGACTTACTGGCCTATAGTTTCCATTCTTCTGCCCCTCTCCCTTCTTGAAGAATGGGTGTCAATTTTCCAGTCTTCCAGAACCATTCCAGAAACTCGTGATTCCTGTAAGATCATTACTAATACCTCCACCATCTCTTCAGTCACCCCTTTCAGAGCCCTGTGGTGTACATAGAAACATAGAAACACAGAAAATAGGTGCAGAAGTAGGCCATTCGGCCCCTCGAGCCTGAACCGCCATTCAGTATGATCATGGTTGATCATCCAACTCAGAACCCTGTACCTGCCCTCTCTTCATACCCCCTGATCCCTTTAGACACAAGGGCGATATCTAACTCCCTCTTAAATATAGCCAATGAACTGGCCTCAACTGTTTCCTGTGGCAGAGAATTCCACAGATTCACCACTCTCTGTCTGAAGACGTTTTTCCGCATTTCGGTCCTAAAAGGCTTCCCCTTTATCCTCAAACTGTGGCCCCTCGTTCTGGACTTCCCCAACATCGGGAACAATCTTCCTACATCTAGCCTGTCCAATCCCTTTAGAATTTTATACTTTTCAATAAGATCCCCCCTCAATCTTCTAAATTCCAGAGAGTATAAGCCTAGTCGATCCAGTCTTTCAACATATGAAAGTCCTGCCATCCCAGGAATCAATCTGGTGAACCTTCTTTGTACTCCCTCTATTGCAAGAATGTCTTTCCTCAGATTAGGGGATCAAAACTGCACACAATACTCCAGGTGTGGTCTCACCAACGCCTTGTACAAGTGCAGTAGTACCTCCCTGCTCCTGTACTCGAATCCTCTTGCTATGAACGCCAGCATACCATTTGCCTTTTTCACCACCTGCTGTACCTGCATGCCCACTTTCAATGACTGGTGTACATGACACCCAGGTCTCGTTGCACTTCCCCTTTTCCTAATCGGCCACCATTAAGATAATAATCTGTTTTCCTGTTCTTGCCACCAAAGTGGATAAACTCACATTTATCCACATTAAATTGCATCTGCCATGAATTTGCCCGCTCACCTAACCTATCCACGTCACCCTGCATCCTCTTAGCAACTTCCTCACAGCTAACACTGCCGTCCAGCTTCGTGTCATCCGCAAACTTGGAGATGCTGCATTTAATTCCCTCGTCTAAGTCATTAATATATATTGTAAACAACTGGAGTCCCAGCACTGAGCCTTGCGGTACCCCACTAGTCACTGCCTGCCATTCTGAAAAGGTACCGTTTATTCCCACTCTTTTCTTCCTGTCTGCCAACCAATTCTCTATCCACATCAATACCATACCTCCAATACCGTGTGCTTTAAGCTTGCACACTAATCTCCTGTGTGGGACCTTGCCAAAAACCTTCCGAAAATCCAAAATATACCACATCCACTGGTTCTCCCTTATTTACTCTACTAGTTACATCCTCAAAAAATTCTATGAGATTCGTCAGACATGATTTTCCTTTCAGAAATCCATGCTGACTTTGTCCGATGATTTCACCGCTTTCCAAATGTGCTATTATCACGTCCTTGATAACTGACTCTAGTATTTTTCCCACCACCGATGTCAGGCTTACCGGTCTATAATTGCCTGGTTTCTCTCTCCCTCCTTTTTTAAAAAGCAGAGTTACATTAGCCACCCTCCAATCCTCAGGAACTAATCAAGAATCTAAAGAGTTTTGAAAAATTATCACTAATGCATCCACTATTTCTTGGGCTACTTCCTTAAGCACTCTGGGATGCAGACCATCTGGCCCTGGGGATTTATCTGCCTTCAGTCCCTTCAATTTACCTAACACCACTTCCCTATTAACATGTATTTCCCTCAGTTCCTCCATCTCACTAGACCCTGGGGTCCCCTACTATTTCCCGAAGATTATTTATGTCCTCCTTAGCGAAGACGGAACCAGAGTAGTTATTCAATTGGTCTGCCATGTCCTTGTTCCCCATGATCAATTCACCTGTTTCTGACTGTAAGGGACCTACATTTGTCTTATCCAATCTTTTTCTTTTCACATATCTATAAATGCTTTTACAGTCAGTGTTTATGTTCCCTGCCGGCTTTCTCTCATCATCTTTTTTCCCTTTCCTAATTAAGCCCTTTGTCCTCCTCTGCTGGACTCTGAGTTTCTCCCAGTCCTCAGGTGTGCCGCTCTTTCTGGCTAATTTGTATGTTTCTTCTTTGGAATTGATACTATCCCTAATTCCCCTTGTCAGACTCGGGTGCACAACCTTCCCTGGTTTATTCTTTTGCCAAACTGGGATGAACAATTGTAGTTCATCCATGTGATCTTTAAATGCTTGCCATTGCATATCCACCGTCAACCCTTTAAGTATCAGTTGCCAGTCTATCTTAGCTAATTTACGTCTCATACCTTCAAAATTACCCTTCTTTAAGTTCAGAACCTTTGTTATTGAATTAATTGTATCACTCTCCATCTTAATGAAGAATTCAACCATATTATGGTCACTCTTACCCAAGGGGCCTCGCACGACAAGATTGCTAATTAACCCTTCCCCATTGTTCAATACCCAGTCTAGAATGGCCTGCTCTCTAGTTCGTTCCTCGACATGTTGGCTCAGAAAACCATCCCGCATACATTCCAAGAAATCCTCTGCCTCAGCACACTTACCAATTTGGTTCACCCAATCTATATGTAGATTGAAGTCACCCACTATAACTGCTGTTCCTTTATTGCACGCATTTCTAATTTCCTGTTTAATGCCCAACTACTACTGTTAGGTGGCCTGTACACAACTCCCACCAGCGTTTTCAGCCCCTTAGTGTTATGCAGCTCTACCCATATCGATTCCACATCCTCCCGACTAATGTCCTTTCTTTCTATTGTGTTAATCTCCTCTCTAACCAGCAATGCCACCCACCTCCTTTTCTTTCATGTCTATCCCTCCTGAATATTGAATATCCCTGAATGTTGAGCTCCCATCCTTGGTCACACTGGAGCCATGTCTCTGTGATCCCAACTATATCATATGCATTAATAACTATCTGCACATTCAATTCATCCACCTTGTTACGAATGCTCCTTGCATTGACACACAAAGCTTTCAGGCTTGCTTTTACAACACTCTTAGTCCTTATACAATTATGTTGAAAAGTGGCCCATTTTTGATTTTTGCCCTGGATTTGCCGACCTGCCACTTTTACTTTTTACCTTACTACTATTTGCTTCTATCCTCATTTTACACCCCTCTGTCTCTATGCACTTGTTCCCATCCCCCGCCACATTAGTTTAAATCTTCCTGAACAACAGTAGCAAACGCTCCCCCTAGGACATTGGTTCCTGTCCAGCCCAGGTGCAGACCATCCTCTTTGTACCGGTTCCACCTCCTCCAGAACTGGTTCCAATGCCCCAGAAATTTGAATCCCTCCCCCTTGCTCCATTTTCAAGCCACATATTCATCTGAAATATCCTCCTATTTCTACTCTGACTAGCACGTGGCACTAGTAGTAATCTCGAGATTATTACCTTTGTGGTCCTACTTTTTAGTTTATCCTTTAACTCCCTAAATTCACCTTATAGGACCTCATCACGGTTTTTACCTATATCGTTGGTAGATATGTGCACCACGACCACTGGCTGTTCACCTTCCCACTCCAGAATGTCCTGCAGCCGCTCAGAGACATCCTTGACCCTTGCACCAAGGAGGCAACATACCCTCCTGTAGTCTCGTTTGCTGCCGCAGAAATGCCTATCTGTCCCCCTTGCAAGCGATCCCCTATCACTACAGCTCTCCCACTCCTTTTCCTTCCCTCCTGTGCCGCAGAGCCTCCCATGGTACCATGAATTCGGCTGCTGCTGCCTATCGCCTGATGAGACATCTCCCCCAACAGTATCCAGAACAGTATATCTGTTTAGGAGGGAGATCATCTTGTCCAGGTGACTTATCTACCTTCAGAACTTTCAGTTACCAAGAACCTTCTCTGTAGTTATAGTAGTTTTACACTCTTCATGTCCCTTAACACCTGGAACTTTCACCGCACTGCTAGTGTCTTGTTCAGTGAAGAATGAAGTTAAATACTTATTCACCTCGTACGGCGTTTCTTTGTTCCCCGTTATTACAGCATTGTTTTGCAGCGGTCCGATATTCACTGTTGCCTCTCTTTTACACTTTACGTACCTGAAGAAACTTTTGTTATATCTTTAATAATGCTGTGTAGCTTACTTTCGTATTCCATCTTTCCCTTCAGAATAACTTTTTAGTTGCCTTCTGTTGGATCTTACAAGCTTTACAATCCTCTAAATCACCGCAAATTTTTGCTCTACTATATGCCCTCCTCTTAGATTTTTTGTTGGCTTTGACTTCTCTTGTTAGCCACAGTTGTGCCATCTTTCCTTTAGAATACTTTTTCCTCTTTCCGTTGTTCTATCCCGTGTTCCGAATTGCTGCCAGAAATTCCAGCCATTGCTACTCTGCCGTCATCGTCGCCGGAGATCGTTTCCTATCAGTCCAGACCAAATCCTCTCTCATGCCTCTGTAATTCCTTTTACTCCACTATAATGATGATACATCTGATTTCAGCGCCTCTTTCTCAAATTTCAGGGGAAATTCCATCATATTATATCACTTTCTCCGAAGGCTTTCTTTATTACCTTAAACTCTCCAATCAATTCTAGCCGATCCCTTAGTTAGCTCAATCACGAGCTGCAGTAAAATGCCATTTCGTAGGTACTGTAGATATTCCTCCTCCTGGAATCGTGAACCAACCTAATTTTCTCAATCTACCTGCATATTGAAATCTCCCATGATCATTGTAATATTGCCCTTCTGGGATGCATTTTCTAACACACGTTGTAATTTGTAGACCACATCCCTAGTATTGTTTTGGTACAGCTCCCATCAAGGTAGTTTTACCCTGGCTATTTCAATACTCTATCCATAATGATTCAACATCTTCCGAACTATGTCACCTATGTCAGCTCTCTTTAATGATTCGATCTGAATTTTTTACCAACAGAGCAAGGACGTCCCTTTGCTGTCTGCCAGTCCTTTCGATACAATGTGTATCTTTGGACTTCACACTCCCAGCTATAATCTTCTTAACCATTCATTGATATCTACAACATTATACCTGCCAACCACCAACTATGCTGCAAGTTCATCTACTTTATTTTTTTACGTACATTGCGCCCATTCAAATACAACCCTTTCAGTCCTGTATTCAGCCTTTTAAATTTTGTCCGCCTTTTACGCTATAACTCATCCTGTTGATTACAATTTTGGCCTAACAGAAGTCTCTCCTCATTACGCTTTGCCTCTGGTTGTAAATCAGCTACGCTGTTTTCAGCACTATCACCTACCTTTCCCACGATACCTCTTGCACTGATATATACGCAGCTCAGGACACCAGTCGCACCATGCTCAAACTTTTCCTTCCGTACCATATCTGAGTTCTTACCAACATCTGCCTCCACAACCTCTCCACTAACTGGTCTACCACTCTGGTTCTCATCCTCCTGCATCTCAGGTCTAAACCCACCGTGAAGCATTAACAAAGCTTTCTGCTAGGACATTAGTACCCCTCCAGTTCAGGTGCAAACCGAACCTTCTATACAGGTCCACCTTCCCTCGAAGAGAGCCCAATGATCCAGAAAATCGTATGGCCTCACTCCCATACATTTTTAACTGTATAAGCTGCCGAATTCTGGCCTCTCTGGCACGTGGCACAGGGAGCAAACCTAAGACCACAACCCTGAAGGTCTTGTCCATTAGCCTAGCATCCAACTTCTTTTGCCGAAACTCGTTACTTATCATATCCATGTCATTTGTACCTATGTGGACCACGACCTCTGGCTGTTCACACTCCCACCTTACAATTCTGAGGGCTCGATCCAAGATATCCCGGACCCTGGCACCCGTAATAGGAATCTCGTTTTCGCTTTCAGAACCTCTTGTCCAGTTCCTTAACTAACTAATTCCTGATTCACCACAGCACGCCTCTTCTTCCCCCTTGTATTCTGAGTCACGGAGCTCATACAACAGCTGTTGCCCAGGTGCTTCATCAGTTACAGCTCATATGAAATCTAGGCTAGAGTTTGCCAGAAAGCATGTAAAAATACTCTGAAATCAGCTGAAATCATGCTGTGGGGATGCTTCATTGCAGCAGGCCCTTTAAGGCTTGTGAAGGTAGAGAGTAATATGAATGCAGCAAAATATAAGGAAATCCTGGAGGAAAATCTGATGCAGTCTGCAAGAGAACTGCGACTTGGGAGATTTGTTTTTCAGCAGACTATGACCCCAAGCATAAAATCAAAGTTACACAGGAATATTTAAAAACAGCAAAGTTAATGACTTGGAGTGGCCATGTCAGAGTCCAATTGAGAATTTGTGGCTGGACTTGTAAATGTCTGGTCATTCACGATCCCCATGCAATCTGACAGAGCCTGAGCAGTTTTGTCAGGAAGAATGGGAATAATTGTTGTGTCCATACGTGAAAAGCTGACAACACATTCTAAAGGCTGTAATTTCTGCCAAAGGTGCATCTACTAAATGCTGACTTGAAGGCGGGTGAATACTTATGCAATCAATTCTTTTGTGTTTTATGTTTGTAGTTAACTTAGATCACTTTGTAGAAATCTGTTTTCACTTTGACACGAAGTAGTCTGTTTTCGTTGATCAATATCAAAGAAGAGCCAGACTAAATCCACTGTCATTCAATGTTGTAAAACAATAAAACATGAAAACTTCCAAGGCGTTGAATACATTTTATGGACACTATATATTCTAGGTTACATAGGCGTACTAGTGGGGAATAGACGACTCTTCAATAGGTAACCAGTACGGTTTTCAGGTTCTCAGTATAATAACAACGTTCGTTGTACTTGCACGAATGGCGATACAATCCCTGGCCACTTTATTAGGTGAAGTCTGTGCATAATAAAGAGGCCACTGAGTGCATTTTCGTGGTCCTCTGCTGCTGTAGCACATCCACGTCCAGCTTCGAAGTGCTTTGAGTTCAGAAATGTTCTTCTGCAAATCACCGTTGCAACGCCTAGTTATTTGAGTTACTGTCACATTTTTTTGTTCGCTGAAACACACCCAGCCTCTCATTAGCAACACACATCAAAGTTGCTGGTGAACATAGCAGGCCAGGCAGCATCTCTAGGAAGAGGTACAGTCGACGTTTCGGGCCGAGACCCGACGAAGTCCTGACGAAGGGTCTCGGCCTGAAACGTGAACTGTACCTCTTCCCAGAGATGCTGCCTGGCCTGCTGCGTTCACCAACAACTTTGATGTGTGTTGCTTGAATTTCAAGCATCTGCAGAATTCCTCGTGTTTGTTGCCTCTCATTAACACGGAGTTTTCGCCCGCAAATCTGCCGCTCACTGGACGCTCTTGTCTGTTAGCTGATTGTTTTCCGCACCACTCTATAGAGACTGTTGTGCAGGAAAATCCCAGGAGAGCAGCAATTTCTGAGATATTCAAAGTATTCGGTCTACCACCAACAATCATTCCACAGTCAAAGTTACCCTGGTCACATTTCTTTCCCATTCTGATATTTGGTCTGAATAGCATTTTGAATCTCTTGACAAAGCTCTCCAGGCTTCTAATGCCCGGACTGGCAACTGGTCAAAGCTTTATTACGCTGTCGTGTCCGCTCTTGCCTTTTATCCTCGGACAGTGGACATGATTGAGGTTCCCTCCTCTCCAAGCTTCAGATGTCCGGATTGGCCACGAGACAAAGCTTGATTTCTCGGTCAGTTCCTCCAACTCCTTTGTGCGTTTCTCCAATATTCCAATATGTGCAATATTTTGTACCTCGATTTAAATAATTACATAATAAAATTACGGTCGTCCTTAGAATGGTGGCCATTGTTGAGTCCCACAATTTCCCCCAGTAGATTTTGACCGACCTGCTGAGTTCTTCCAGCAGCCTATTTCTTTTGCTCTAGATTTCAGAATATGTGCACACTGGTGTCACCATTTGTATCAACAACATCCTTCGAGGTAGAAAAATGTCATTCAGTCTCAGTAATAGCAATACAGCTCGAATTCACTTAGTTCCAGAACAATCATAATGTCAACCATGCGGCTGAAGCTCGATGCCAAGGAGGAAATGATACTGTACATAACAATAAAATTTTTCTACACAGTTTAGCATGGTGTTACCGATGATAAATGTACTACAAGATCTTTTGTTTTCTTTTTCAGTGCAAATTGCTCTCTCGATGGCTCCACACGGTATGATGTAAATTTAATAATTTTTTTACTTATGATATTAACTGTTCGTGATTGTATTCGAGTTCAGGTTGATGATCCACTGTTGGTATCTCACCATCTTCCCATGAAAATAATATCTGTCTTCTACGAATTGAGATGGTAGGGAAACGTGTTTCTTGGAGAATTGAACGTATTCGAGTCATAAAGTCCCATACCTTATAGACACGGAAAGAAGACCTTCTGCCACCCGATCACTACCGACTGGGCGGTATGGTAGCTTTCATTACAGGCGACCCAGGTTCAATTCTGCCTCTGCCTGTATGGAATTTCTACGTCCTCCCTGTGGTTTCCTCCCGCAGTCCAAAGATGTTCCAGTTGGTATGTTAATTGGTCATTGTAAATTGTCCCATGATTAGGCTAGCATTAAATCAGTGGGGGCGGCGTGGCTCGAAGGGCTGTAAGGGCCCATTGTGCACTGTATAGTAAATAAATAAATTCTCATTTGCCCGGGTTTGACCCATATCCCTCTGGGGATTTAACCTCGCCTTTCCCTGTCCAAGTGCATTTGAAATGTTGACAATATACCTGCCTCATCCACTTCTAGCAGTTCATTCTAGGAGCGAGTAAGTTTCTCGCGTCATTCCCATTACATCTGTCCCCTTTAGTTTCTGATTTCCCAATTTGTGTTCCACACGATCTTACAGCCCTCAATAAAATCACCCTTCCTCCTCCAATGAATAAATTTACACCCTGAGTAACTTCTGCCTGTAACCCAGGCCCTTGTCAGGACGCCGCAGCAAGGATGCAATCATAGACCAAGTACTGTGCTCACTGTGATACTTATTGAATAGCAGGACAACAAAGTCGGCGTCAAAGTTCAGGCGGAGATCAAAAAATCCAGAGAAATCCAAAAATCAGAATCGGGAAACAGGCAGAGCCGATATTCAGACGGACAGAGTTCAGATACGAATGCTAGAAAGGCTCGGGAAAGGTCACGGACACAATCTGGCAACAAATAGGTGAAAACACAGGACTAAAGTACACTGAGCAATAAACAGAGAGGCAGATGACAGATGAAGCGCAATGAGACACAAGTGGCAGAAAAACAGGTAATAATGGGAAACAGGTGAGAGGCCGAGTAATCAGTGATACAGGGGCCGGAGTAGAGCAGGAGTGGGGACAGGAACACACGGGGCAAGAAAACAAACAAGAGCACATGACACTAGAAAACCACAGAATGACGGTTAGGGGGAAAACACACAAAAAGACAGATTTCAACTGGATGTACTGACAGTAAGCCCCTCTCCCCTCTACGGACACCTGTTAGCGTCACGGCAGGAGGAACTGGGTGCTGGCGATGAATGTCCCTGTTGAGAGTGGGGTCCAGGATGTTACAGGCGGGTATCCAGCACCTCTCCTCAGGACCATAGCCCTCCCAGACAAGAAGGTACTGGAAGGCACGACTTCAGTGACGAACGCCCCACAGTCGACGCACCGTGAAGGCCTCTGACCCGTCGACGAGCCGTGGGGGAGGGGGGATGTTGGTGACAGGACACAGGGGATCGCTCATGATAGGGTTGATGCGGGACACATGGATTGTGGGATAAATGCGGCAGAGAGTGGAGGGGAGCTTGAGACGGACGGCAGCAGGGCTGTTGACTTTAGCCGTGGGAAAAGGGCCGATAAAGCAGGGGGCGAGTTTGCGGAAATCTACCTTGAGGGCAGGTCTCGGGTTGAAGGTCACACACGCTGTTCCTGTCGGTATCGTAGGGCCGTGGAGCGATTGCAGTCAGCTTGATACTTGATCCTAGCTGAGGCATGGAGAGGACACAAAGAGTGCGCTTGCACGTCCGATAGCAACAGCGGATGAATGCCTCGGCAGATGGAACGCAAATCTCCTCTTCCTGGGCAAGGAAATAGTGGAGGTTGGTAGTCAAGGTAGCATTCGAAGGGCGACAGACCGTTGGATGAGGACCGATGAGAGTTTATGGCCTACTCGGCCCAGGGTAACTGTTGACTCCACGCGGAGGGGTTCTGGGAGACCAGACATCGCAATACTGTCTCAGGCTGTTGGTTGGCCCTCTCGGTCTGGCCATTGGCCTGTAAGTGGAATCCTGAAGACAGACTCACAGACGCACCCAGAAGATTGCATAATGCCCTCCAGAAGTTGGATGTGAATTGAGAACCCCTGTCTGACATAACATCTACAGGTAAACCGTGTAATTTTAAAACATGTAGTATTAGTAATTTGGCTGTTTCTTTGGCAGAGGGTTGTTTAGGTAAAGGAATGAAGTGTACAGACTTGGAGAAGCGATCAACTGCTGTGAGAATGGTGGTGTTCCCATCTGATTGGGGAAGATCGGTCACGAAGTCTAGGGCAATGTGGGAGCAGGATCTCTTGGGGATAGACAGGGGTTGTAACAGACCAGCGGGTGACCGGTCAGAATTCTTGCCTTGAGTACAGATTGAGCAGGCTGAGACGTAGTTGCGGATGTCATCTCCCATGGAGAGCCACCAGAAACGCCGACTGATGAAGGCCTGAGTACGCCTGGTTCCAGGGTGATAGGAAAACCGGGAAGAGTGACCCCACTGCAGTACCTGTGAGCGGACAGAGCTGGGAACATAAACACGGTTAGTGGGGTATTGACTAGGGGCTGCCTCGCTTGGTTGAGCCGCATGCACAATGGATTCAATGTCCAATTGCTCTGCACCGACGAGACAGTAACGAGGGAGGATGATATTGGGTACCTCAGGGGTCTCAGAGGAGAGAAATATTCTGGAGAGGCCATCAGGTTTTCCATTCTTGGAACTGGGGCGGAAAGACAGAGTAAAATTGAATCTTTAGAAAAACGGAGACCAACGAGCTTGATGGGAATTAAGACGCTTGGCCATACGGATATATTCCAGATTCTTGTGATCCATCCAGACCAAGAATGGCACCTTCAGCCAATGCCTCCACTCCTCCAGAGCTAGCTTCACAGCCAGCAGCTCCCAGTTTCCGACAGCGTAATTCCGCTCCGTGGGAGTGAGGCGGTGAGAGAAGAAGGCGCAGAGGTGTACCTTCTCATCCTTGGCCGAGCGCTGAGAGAGAACAGCTCCTATGCCAATGTCAGACGCATCAAACTCCACGATGAGCTGCCGGTCGGTGTCGGGTTGAATCAGGATGGGGGTAGAGTTGAAACCTTGCTTCAGGTCAGAGAATGCTTTTTCAGCAGCAGAGGACCAGGAGAATCTGACAGGAGATGAGGTAACAGCAGTGAGTGGTGCAGCCAGTGTACTGTGATTTCTGATGAGGCGGCGATAGAAGTTAGCGAAGCCCAAGAAGCGTTGCAACTCCCGACAAGTCGAAGGTTGGCGCCATTCGACCACCGCCCTGACCTTCCGTTGGTCCATCAGAATGGAACTGCGTGAAATTACATACCCCAGGAAGGAGACTGCATTGCGATGAAACTCACATTTCTCAGCCTTCGCGGATGCGGACAAGATGGTAGCCGTTACGGAGATCAAGCTTGGCGAAAACTGAGGCTCCTTGTGGAGGTTAAAATGCCGAGGTCATGAGAGGAAGAGGATAGCGTTTCTTAACAGTGACTTCATTCAGGCCCCGGTAATCAGTGCATAGACGCAAGGAGCCATCCTTCTTTCCAACAGAGAAAACACTGGCACCAGCAGGGATGCTGGATGATGCCTGCAGCCAGAGAGTCTTGAATGCACTTACTCATGGCTTCTGTTTCAGGTACGGACAAGGAATACAAGCGGGCCTTTAGGGGAGATGTGCCAGACAAGAGCTCAATGGCCCAATTATATCGACGATGAGGCGGCCCGGGAATTGCTGAGCACAGCCTTGAGGTCCATGTCTTCAGGAGGGATGGCAGAAAAGTCCGGAAATCCGTAGGCTACCGTGGCTCGATCAGTCGGAACTGTTGTTGGTTGTAATTCAAAATAAGGTTGCACTATGGAAGAAAAGACTGGCAGGTATCGGGCTCAACTGAGTACTTTTCTGGAGGAGGCAGACGGGGCTATTGGACGGGAAAAGTAAGCGAGAACGCATAGGGCAAAGCGGAAGATGCAGTCGCGGAATGTTGGTGGGCGCTCCAGAACAGCTGTAGTGACTGAGTCTGGGCCCCAAGATTCGTTAAAATCGGCAGAAAGTGACTCCACTGCCTTGAACACGGACTCCAGCTGGTTCTGGTGTCTCCCCAGCATCACTCCCTGTTGTTCCAGGGTACCACTCAGATGACCAGGGTGTGCTGTATCCATTCTGGGCAGATCGTACTGTCAGGGCGCTGAAGCAGGGACCCAATCGCAGGACTAAATACTGTGCGCACTGTGATATTTATTGAGCAGCAAATCCAGAGAGGCAACAAATCGGTGTCAAAGTTCAGGCGGAGATTAAAAAAATCCAAAAAGATGCATAAATCAGAATCGGGAGATAGGCAGAGTCGATATTTAGACGGACGGAGTTCAGATACGAATGCTGGAAAGACTCAGGCAAACTCATCTGGCAACAAATTGGCGAAAACACAGGATTAAAATACACTGAGCAATAAACAGAGAGGCAGATGATAGGTGGAGCCCAAAGAGACACAAGTGGCAGCAAAACAGGTAATAATGGTAAAGAAGTGAGAGGCGGAGTAATCAGTATCACACGGGCCGGAGTAGAGTAGGAGCGGGGACAGGAACACATGGGTCATGAAAACAAACAAGTGCACATGGCAATACAAAACCAGAGAATGACAGCTAGGGAGAAACCACATAAAAAGACAGAGTTCAACTGGAGGTACTGACAGCCCTGGAGTCCTGGCAACATCCTTGTAACTTTTTCTATGCCCTCTTTTCAACTTAATGCTAGCTTTCCTAAATGAGGGTACTAAAGCTGAACACAATTTGAGAAATTGCACCTCACTACCGTCGTATGCAACTGCAAGTTAATAACGCAATTTCAATACTCAATCGCATTTATTCGCATTTCAGTTAATGCTAGTTAATGGCATTCAAGAGGCTTTTAGTTTGGCACTTAGACATGCAGGCAATGATGGGTTGGTCAGAGTGATATGTTTAGTTTAATTTGGCGGAGATATGCTGAGCTGAAGAACCTGTCCCTGTGCTGTGTTCTACTATGATCTCTATTCTTTGTTTGCAGACCACAAGGTAACTTTACGTTTGGAAATTCAACCAAGAGCTGCGTTTACTGGAGAACGGGTTGTCCTGAAGTGTTTATGGTCCGATCTAAATCCAGACCCTTATGCACCCTACCGGTGGTATAAAAATAACCAGTTCACGAAACTTACGTATCATAATACTTACGTCATCAACTCAGCGAAACTTTCGGACGCAGCAAGATACCGCTGTGAGTTTAACTCTCATCAGTGGAAATGGGTTTCACAGGACGAAAACGTTGTTGTTACAGGTTGGTCTCAAGTTTGATCTTGTTCTTTTATGCACCATTAACAATCATAGAGCCAAGGAGTTATGCAGACCACTCGGCCCAACCAGCCTATGACCAACAAGATAGAAATCCAATTTGCGAGTAATCTTCAGTCCCTTATTGAGGAAATAAATCAGGGCCCTGTATGCTCAGAAGGTTCACAGAGCCTAGGCCTAAGGATCCAATTACATAGCTCCTTAAAACTGAGCATGCAATTAGATAGCGTAGATAGCATAGAAGGAGTGTGACATGTTTGCCTTCTTTGGACGTAACATTGAGCAAAATCTCCATCAGCACAGGTGCACCACCAGACCAGACTGTGTGTTTAGCCCCCTGCTCTACTCGCTTAATACTTTTGACTGTGAGACTAAGCACAGCTGCAATGTCATATTGAAGTTTTCTGACGACACGACAGTCTTTGGCCGAATCAAAGGTGGTGACTAATCAGCAGAGAGGAGCGCAATTGAGAATCTATTTGAGCGGTGTCTCAACAACAACCTCTTACTCAATGTCAGCAAGATCAAGGAGCTGATTATTGACTTCAGGAGGAGGAAGCCGGAGGCCCATGAGTCAGTTCTCATCAGAGAATTGGAGGTGCAATGCGTTAGCAACTTTAAATTCCTCGGTGTTGTCATCTGAGGATGGTACCAGTGTTCAGAATGCAAGTGCTATTCCGAAGAACGAACAGCGGCGCCTTTACTTTCTTAGAAGTTTATGAAGATTCGCCATGTCATTTAAAACTTTGACAACAATACAGTACATATTTCTATAAACTTGTTTTTACATAACGAGTACCCTCTAACAGTATTTTGACGAGTTGCACCATGGCCTAGCATGGAAACATGAATGTCTTTGAACCTGAAAAGTCTACAAAAAGTAGCGCATACAGCCTGTCCATCATGGGTTAAACTCTTCCCAAAGCGCTGTTACAGGAAAGCATCATCAATTATTAAGGACCATACTATCTACGCTCTGCTCTCTTCTTGCAGCTGCAATCAGGAAGAAGGTACAGCAATCATCGAATCAACACCATCTGGTTCTGGAACGGTTATTATCTCCTCTACCATCAGGCTATTGAACCAGAGTGGAGAATCACTCGCCCATCACTGAACTGTTCCCACATACTATTGATGACTTTCAGTGACACTTCAACTCATAGTCTTGATATTTATTACTTACTCATTATGTAAAAACAAGTTTATAGAAATATGTATTGTTGTCTTTTTCTTTCTTTCTGGAGTGTGGAGACTAAAAAGCGACCTGAAAGATGTTAACTATTTATCAGAGGCATAAATAGAGCGGATAGTCGGAGTCTTTATCTCTAGGGTCGTCGATATGTCGCATCTGGCATTTTCCAGTTGGCGGACAATTTCCTTCCACGCTGCTCTGACATATTGCGAAATCGTGTACTTGGCAAGATGTAGCAGTGGTTTGCCATTGCCTTCTGCCCGGTGAGTTTTTATTTAAGAGATCACCAGCTCTTAAACCAGCACAGATGGAGAGCGTGCAAGGGAGCCGGCCGGATTCGAACTCGGGACCTCTCGCCCTGAAGTTCAGCGCTGATGCCGTAAAGCCACTTGTCAAATGCTTGAGGGCATGAATTAAAGATGATAAACGGTGAGTCTAAATAAAATGGGAACGCAACATGTTTTGTCTTACTGGTGGGTCCCTGGCATGGAAACAATGGTGGAGGAGGTGGCAACGAATACGGAGGTAGGTTTAACGAAGCTATTAGATAGGCATATAAATATACAGTCTAAAGGGATGTGGATCATGGTAAGGCAGATGAGATTTAGTTTAACTGGGAACTAAGTTCGGCATAGACGCTACGGGCCGAAGGGTTGGTGCCTGCGTTATACTGGTCTATGTTCTCCGCACCTACACTATGCTCTCGGTTCGTATGTTCGTAACGACACATTTTTCTCCGCACCTACTCATATACCAGCCGCTAAATATTTGCCAGAAACTTAGATTTTACTTTAGTTCTGCTCTGCCTCCGTTGGGTACTAATACAGCGTTTAATAAAAATTATCTTGCAATACCCTCCTCACCACTAGGCGGTAAAATCGTCCTTGAAGTCGACCGGTCTTCAGTTTTCGAGGGAGAAACTCTGCAGCTGACTTGCCGGTGCAAAAACTCACGTAGGAGATACCAAGTCAAATTTGCCAAAAATTGGATCCTGTTTCATTCCTCGACGGGGGTCAATAAGATTACGGTGCACAGAATGAAAGTCAATGGCTTTAAGGATAGTGGATATTATCGTTGCATTATTGACAGCAAACATTCCAATGCAGTGAACGTGGTTGTTAATGGTATGTATATATTTGTGAGAAGGGTCCTCTGGAGACTGTGGGGCGGGGGTGGGGGTGTGTGTGGGGGAGGTGGTTGCTTGTTGTGCATTTCTTTCCATTCAAGTAGCTATACATAAACCATTTACATCCGTGTCACGACCTCGGGTCGATGGTAGAGTATTCTGCGGTTTCTGACTTTTTTCGCTGTTTTTTTGTATGTTCTTAGTTTTATTACTTATAATTATCTGAAAATTTCGGAGTTTTTCGGGTTATTGTTAACCCTTGTCCTTGATGATTTCCAATTAATTCTCCGAGACTGAGCAGCTCTCCAATTAAGTATCCTTGGACTTTGATCTTTTATTAGAATAGTTAGTTGTTAGCTTCTTATTAGTCTGGGTAACACACACGAAATTCTGGAGGAACTCAGCAAGTCAGGCAGCATCTATGGAAAAAAGTATACTCGACGTTTCAGTTCGATACCGTTTTGTATATGTTAATTGAATTTTCAGCATCTCTTGCTTGCCTATTCGTCTGGGGTTTCTTGAGCTCCGCACAGATCCTTTCATGTTCTGGGCCGTATCCAAAGGGCAGTGTTATTCCCCCGTTGGCATGGTCGCCCTGATCCTTGTCTAGTGAAGTTCTGACCTAGTTATTCTGAGTTATCCAAGACCATGCCATTTGTACTGTTCTGTTCTGTCTCTTTTGTTAACGAAAATTATTAGTTTTGTTTAACCATTCCGAGTCTGTATGATCCTGTGCTCGCGGCCGAAGATACAGCATGACACATCGTGCTTTTCTCCGGGCGGGAACTATTCGCTGAAGGTCAAGTTTGACCTAGGGTGGGTTGAACGATCAATGTGTGAGATAGAGAGCTGTCGTCACAGGATGGTCGAAGGCCATTGTCACGTGGCGACAGCCATTCGGCACCAAGCATCCAGGAGCTATTTATTACGATGAATAGACTTGACCCATTCCGTCGACTGCTCATTTCCTTCCATAAACGCTGTCTCAGCTAATGAGTTCCTCGAGCTACTTTATGTGTTGCAGCCATTTAATCGAAACCTATTGTGATTCAGTTTTACCCTCCCCCAGATTCCCGTTACTTTTCCCGGGTAAGCACTGGCTAGCGGACAAAGGACGAGATAACATGCGATGCTGCTGGTCTTGACGACAACGGCTGGTTTAGAATTATACTTAGATTGTTTGCACTGTAGCCCAGCTAGTCGACCCACTGCCTGACGGCGACGATGACCCTATACCATCCTGTTGTGGAGCTGTATGTGTGGAGATTGAGCGACCGCCCTATGAGTGCGTAGATTTCCTCCGGTTGCTACACTCTCTTCCCGCACTTCACGAGGATTACATTTTATTTTGGCTGAATTGTCACTGCTATATTGATTATTTGTGCATTGGCCGGGACGTGGTTTGGGGAGTGGTAAAAAAGTATGTGACCGGTGGTGTAGTGGCATCCACACCGGACTTCTAGGCGAGTGGTTCTGGATTTGAATCCGGCCAGCTCCTGCCCGCCTTCCATCCGTGCTGAGTTGAGTGTCGAGTTAGCCTCGAATAAACAAAAACACAACAGATAAAAAGGCTAAGGAAACGATAAGTTTGCCGCCCGATGCTCCACAAGGTGCGGAAAGGAACAACAACAAATAAGAATGTAGCCATTCAACGAGGATTGGGATTAATGATTAATGGATGATTGATAGATTTGCCTAGCCGAAGGGCCGTATTTCTCTGCGACTCTAATTCCCGCTGAAAATTCTCCCCAACTAATTAAGTATTACACTATTAACATTTCTTCTAATTAACAATTGATTTATTACTGTCATAAGTACCGAGTTACAATGCAAAACTTTGTTTTGCATGTCTACCATACAGATTAGTTCGCTACGTAAGTATATCGAGGTAGTACAAAGGGAAAAGCCGTAACAGAAAGCAGAATGAAGTGAGATACAGTATAAGAGAATGTACAGTGCAGTCAGACAGTGGATTAATGGCCATGCCAAGATACCTTGTGTGATCAGGGGTCCATATATTCGTAGAAGAGATCCGATCAAGAAACTTTTAACAACGGCATAGAGGCTGTCTTTGAGCATTATCGTGTCTGTTACTAATTACAGTTTGTGTTAGTAAGCATGCTGCGTCAATGTACTTTATATCTTCACAGAACTGTTTTCCAAGCCGGTGCTGAGGATCGAACAAGCTCCCGAAATATTGGAGGGGGAACGATTAACACTGGATTGCTTTGTCCAAACGATCAATTCTAACTTCCCTCTGAGATACGCTTTCTACAAAGACATCGAGACACTGAATGCTATTTCAGAACATCGTGAAATGCACTTGGGAACCGTGACGCCAGAAAACTCAGGAACTTACTTTTGCGAAGCATCTTCGGTGGTGCTGGATGTGCGAAAGAGGAGCGACAAGGTTTCCGTCTCGGTAAGAGGTAAGTTTTGCAGCCAAACCGTGTATAAACAGTGACACCAACATTGTTTGTGCCGTGGGGCATGAAGTATGGTATTTATGGTTTCAGTACGATTTAAACCAACTGGGAAAGCGGACCAAGTAATGGCAGATGGAACTGAACTGAGACAATTGGGAACCGATGCATTCTGGGGTTGCTTACCAGAGCAAGATTTAGGCAGTGAATGGCAGGGTTCCTTGGCAGTGTTTTGAATAGGCAGTCCTACAGATCCAATCCATTGGTCAATAAAAGTGGGGATATAAGTTGAAAAACTTGTGAAAAAGGCGTATGACATGCTCGGAGTATCTGAAAGTGACTCTGACAGAAGACGATCAGCTGACAAAGTGAATCTTAGCAAGTGGTAATCTGCTATGTAGCAGTTTGGCTATGAAACCTGGAGTGGCGGGACGGGTTAATGAGTGAAGCTGTTGATCAGTCTGATGGCTTGGGGGAGGTAACTGCTTTTGAGTCTGTTTGTCCAGGCGTGGATGCTACGTAGCCTCTGGCCTAATGGGAGTGCGATAGACAGTGAAAGTTTAATAATGTACACATTAGAGTCGCGTTGACGTCTTAGGTTTTTTTCCCGAATTTTAAAGTTTAGTTTCAACGGAATCATTAATCTGATATGATTCAGTACAAAAAATGGGAGGGAGTGATAATATACGAGGCTATTTGCTTTGTCGAGCAATAAAAACATAGAAACATAGAAAATCTACAGCACAATATAGGCTCTTCGGCCTTCAAAGTTGTGCTGAACGTGTCCCTACCTTAGAAATTACTGGTCTTACCCATAGCTCTCTATTTTTCTAAGCTCCATGTACCTATCCAAAAGTCTCTTAACAGGCCCTTTCCTTTCCGCCTCCACCACCGTTGCCGGCAGTCCATTCCACGCACTCACCACTCTCTGCGTAAAAAACTTACCCCTGACATCTTCTCTGTACCTACTCCCCAGCACCTTAAACCTGTGTCCTCTGGTGGCAACCATTTCAGCCCTGGGAAAAAGCCCCTGACTATCCACACGATCAATGCCTCTCATCATCTCTATCAGGTCACCCTTCATTCTCCGTCGCTCCAAGGAGAAAAGGCCAAGTTCACTCAACCTGTTTTCATAAGGCGTGCTCCACAATCCAGGCAACATTCTTTTTAAATCTCCTCTGCACCCTTTCTATGGTTTCCACATCCGTCCTGTAGTGAGGCTACCAGAACTGAGCACAGTACTCTACGTGGGCTCTGACCAGAGTCCTATATAGCTGCAATATTACCTCTCGGCTCCTAAATTCAATTCCACGATTAATGAAAGCCAATGCACTGTATGCCTTCTTAAACACAGTCAACCTGCGCAGCTGCTTTGAGTGCCCTATGGGCTCGGACCTCAAGATCCCTCTGATGCTCCCCACTGCCAAGAGTCTTACCGTTAATGTATGTTCTGCCATCATATTTGACCTACCAAAATGAACCACTTCACACTTATCTGGGTTGAACTCCATCTCCACTTATCGGCCCAGTTTTGCATCCTATCAATGTCCCGTTGTAATCTCTGACAGCCCTCCACACTATCCACAATACCTTCAACCTTTGTGTCATCAGCAAACTAACTAACCCGTCCTTCCACTTTCTCATCCAGGTCATTTATAAAAATCACAAGGAGTAGGGGTACCAGAACAGATCCCTGAGGCACAACACTGGTCACCGACCTCGATGCAGAATATGAGCCGTCTACAACCACTCTTTGCCTTCTGTGGGCAAGCCGATTCTGGATCCACGAATCAATGTCCCCTTGGATCCCATGCCTCCTTACTTTCTCAATAAGCCTTGCATGGGGCACCTTATCAAATGACTTGCTGAAATCCATATACACTACATCTATTGCTCTTCCTTCATCAATGTGTTTAGTCCAATCCTCAAAAAATTCAATCAGGCTCGTGAAGCACGACCCGCCCTTGACAAAGCCATGCTAAATATTCACAATCATGTTATACCTCTCCAAATGTTCATAAGTCCTGCCTCTCAGGATCTTCTGCATCAACTTACCAACCAATGAAGTAAGACTCACTGGTCTATGATTTCCTGAGCTATCTCTACTCCCTTTCTTGAATAAAGGAACAACATCCTCAACCCTCCAGTCCTCCGGAACCTCTCCTGTCCCCATTGATGATTCAAAGATCATCGCTAGAGGCTCAGCAATCTCCTCCCTCGCCTCTCACAGTAGCCTGGGGTATATCTCATCCGGTCCCGGCGACTTATCCAACTTGATGCTTTCCAAAAGCTCCAGCACAAAAGCTCCAGCACATCCTCTATCTTAATAAGTACGTGCTCAAGCTTTTCAGTCTGCTGCAAGTCAGCACTACAATCGCCACGATCCTTTTCAATAGTGAATACCGAAGTAAAGTATTCATTAAGTACAGCTGCTATTTCCTCCGGTTCCATACACACTTTCCCACTGTCACACTTGATGGGTCCTATTGTTTCACGTCTTATCCTCTTGCTCTTCACATATTTGCAAAATGCCTTGGGGTTTTCCGTAATCCTGCCCGCCAAGGCCTTCACATGGCCCCTTTTGGCTCTCCTAATTTCCTTTTTAAGCTCCTTCCTGTTAGCCTTATAATCTTCTAGATCTCTAACATTACCTAGATCTCTGAACCTTTGGTAAGTTTTTCTTTTCTTTATGACTAGATTTATTACAGCCTTTGTACACCACGGTTCCTGTACCCTACCATAACTTCATTGTCTCATTGGAATATACCTATGCAGAACTCCACACAAACATCCCCTGAACATTTGCCACATTTCTTCCGTACTTTTCCCTGAGAACATCTGTTTATAACTTAACCTTCCATTTTCCTGACCGACACCTTCATAATTCCCTTTACTCCAATTAAACGCTTTTCTAACTTTTCTGTTCCTATCTCTCTTTAATGCTATTGTAAAGGAAATAGAATTATGATCACTATCTCCAAAATGTTCTCCCACTGAGAGATCTGACACCTGACCAGGTTCATTTCCCAATACCAAATCAAGTACAGTCTCTCCTCTTGTAGGCTTATCGACATATTGTGTCAAGAAACCCTCCTGAACACACCAAATAAACTCCACCCGATTTAAACCCCTTGCTCTAGGGAGATGCTAATCGATATTTGGGAAATTAAATCTCCTATTACGACAACTCTGTTATTATTACACCTTCCTAGGATTTTTTTCCCTATTTGCTCTTCGATATCACTGTTACTATTGGGCGGCCTATAAAAACACCCAGTAAAGTTATTGACCCCTTCCTGTTCCTAACCTCTACCCACAGAGACTCCGTAGACAATCCCTCCATGATGTCCACGTTCTCTGCAGCTGTGACACTATCTCTGATCAACAGTGCCACGCCCCCACCTCTGTTGCCTCCCTCTCTGTCCTTTCTGAAACATCTAAAACCCAGCATCTGAAGTAACTATTCTTGGCCCTGAGCTATCAAAGTCTCTGTATTGGCCATCACATCATAGCTCCAAGTACCGATCCACGCTCTAAGCTCATCCGCTTTGTTCACAATACCCCTTGAGTTGAAATAGACACATCTCAATCCGTCCGTCTGAGCGCGTCCCTTCTCTATTACCTACCTATCCTCCCTCACACACTGTCTCCAAGCTTTCTCCAATTGTGAGCCAACCGCCTCTTCTCCAGTCTCCTCAATTCGGATCCCGCCCCCAACAATTCCAGTTTAAACTCTCCCCAGTAGCTTTAGCAAACCTCCCCGCCAGGATATTGGTCCCTCTGGGATTCAAGTGCAACCCGTCCTTTTTGTACAGGTCACATCTGCCCCAAAAGAGGTCACAATGATCCAGAAATCTGAATCCCTGCCGCCTGCTCCAATCCCTCAGCCACGCATTAATCCTCCAGCTCATGCTATTCCTGTACTCACTGTCGCGTGGCACAGGCAGTAATCCCGAGTTTATGACCTTTGCGGTCCTGCTTATCAACTCACTGTGATCTTTCTTCAGGATCTCTTCCGTTTTCCGACCTATGTCGTTGGTACCAATATGTACCATGACCTCTGGCTGTTCTCCCTTCCACTGCAGGATATCTTGGACGCGATCTGAAACATCCCGGACCCTGGCACTTTGTAGGCAAACAACCATCCGAGTTTCTTTTCTGCGTCCACATAATCGCCTGTCGGGCCCCCTATCTATAGAGTCCCCTATCACTGCTGCCTTCCTCTTCCATTCCTTACTCTTGTGAGCCACAGGGCCGGGCTCTGTACCAGAGGCACAGCCACTGTTGCTTCCCCCATGTAGGCTGCCCCACCCCCCAACAGTACTCAAACTGCAGTACTTATTGTCAAGAGTTACAGCCACAGGGGTACTCTCTAGAACCTGACTCTTCCCCTTCCCTCTCCTGACTGTTATCCACTTGTCTGTCTCCCGTGGCCTTAGTGTGACCACCTGCCTATAACTCCTTTCTATCACTTCCTCGCTCTCCCTGACCAGACGAAGGTCATCGTGCTGCATCTCCAGTTCCCTTACGCGGTCCCTTAGGAGCTGCAGCTCGACACACCAGGCGCAGATATGGTCAACCGGGAGGCTGGGAGACTCCAGGACCTCCTACATCTGACACCCTGCACAGAAAATCGGCCTCACACACGTACTACTTCCTTTCCATAATCAACACAGGCAAACCTACCTCGCCTTGTTTCAGCCTAAGCCCGTTGAGCCAAAGCCCTATCACTCTGCTACCTCTCACTCCGCTGCCCGCTGGATATGGTGGTCTTCTTTTCAAACTTTTCCTGCTCTACTGGCTGACGTCACGCGCCTGCGCATTCTTGCCTGTCTTTTACCCCGAGTATTAAAACTGCCTTCGCTCCGGAAATCCTTAGCCGTTCATTCGCAGCCTCCTTGCTCCGAATAGGTGCTTTAGAATCGTATTCGGACAGTTCGGCACGGTGGCCGAGCAGGTCAAACCACTGCCTCGCAGCGACTGCGACCCTATTCCATTCTGACACCGGCGTGTGGAGCTTAAACGATCGCCCTGTGATCGCATAGGTTTCCCCCGGATGCTGCGCTCTCTTCTGGCATTCTTCTTCTTCTTCAGGTGCCTTGCGCGTTACACGCTTGGGTGCTCATGGCTCTCCACATCGAACGATCCCTCGCAGCGTCAATGATATCTCGCATATTTAGATCTGTTAGTTCTTACACAGTGTCCACATATTTTCTTCTTTGCTTTCCTCTTCCGCGTTTTCCTGGCATAAGGCCTTGTAATGTAAAGTATTCTATTTCTCCCTTTCTGATGACATGGCCCAGGAAGTTAAGTTTCCTCTCCTTTAATGTTCTCATTAAAGATCTTTTTGTATGGGCAATTTGGAGTACTGTCTCATTAGTTACCCTATCTCTATATGATATTTTCAGCATTCTTCTAAGAAATCACATTTCTGTTGCATCTAAGTTACTTTGGAGTTCTGCTGTTATAGTCCATGTTTCGTAAGCATACAGCAAGATTCACCAAATGTAACGTTTTAGTAGCCCAAGCCTTGTTGTCATAGAAATGTGTCTGTTGGTAAAAATGAGTTTCATTTTTTGGAAGTTGGTTTTGGCAATGGCAATTCTTCTTTCTATTTCTACTTCACTTCTAGCACCTTGTGATATAAAGCTACCAAGGCAATTAAAGCTGGTCTTTTGTTCAGTCTCTTGGTTACCGCTGTACAATTATCAGTTGGGAGTATCCTGCTGTATTGATATTACAATACATTTGGTTTTTTTTACAGTTGATAGTTAGACTAAAATCTGTACTTGTTTGTACTACTTTGTCTCGGAGGATTTGTAGGTCTTCTGCAGCACTTGCTATAGGGTGGTATCATCTGCATATCTTATATTGTTGATGTTAACGCCTACAATTTTTATTCCATCTAGGTCTTCTATTTCTCTGAGAATCATTTCACTATATATATTAAATAATTCCGGTGAGGCAACGAATTCTTGTCTAATTCCTCTTTGAATTTTAGTCCAACTGCTTACATTATCATCATTTTTTACTGCCGCCGTTTGATTCCAATATAAATTTTGAAGCGGTTGTTGGTCCCTTCCATCAATATTTAGTTTACTGAGAATTTGAAATAATTTTTCATGTTACACTTCGTCGAATGCTTTAGTGAAATCAATAAAACATAAAAATACATCATTTTGATATTCAATTGCCCTTTCTGAAAGCATTCGTAGTGTGGAAATTGCGTTCATAGTTCCTCTGTCCTCAATAAACCCATATTGCAGTTTAGAACCCATATCGCAGCGTCAATGATATCTCGCACATTTAGATCTGTTAGTTCTTTCACAGTGTCCACATATTTTCTTCTTTGTTTTCTTCTTCCGCTTTTTTTCTGGCATACGGCCTTGTAGTGTAAATTATTGTATTTCTCCCTTTCTGATTACATGGCCCAGGAATTTAAGTTTTCTCTCATTTAATGTTCTCATTAAAGATTAACCCATATTGGCAGATGGAGGTTAATACAGACAAGAGTCAGGCATTGCACTTTGGAAGGACAAACCAAGGTAGAACATACAGGGTAAATGGTAAGGCACTGAAGAGTGCAGTAAAACACAGGGATCTGGGAATACAGATACAAAATTCCCTAAAAGTGGCGTCACAGGTAGATAGGGTCATAAAGAGAGCTTTTGGTACATTGGCCTTTCTTAATCAAAATATTGAGTATAAGAGCTGGAATGTTATGATGAGGTTGTATAAGGCATTGGTGAAGCCGAATCTGGAGTATTGTGTTCAGTTTTGGTCACCAAATTACAGGAAGGATATTAATAAGGTTGAACGAGTGCAGAGAAGTTTTACAAGGATGTCCCCGGGACTTAAGAAACTCAATTACAGAGAAATGTTGAATAGGTTAGGACTTTATTCCCTGGAGCGTAGAAGAATGAGGGGAGATTTGATAGGTATATAAAATTATGATGGGTATAGACAAAGTGAATGCCAGCAGCCTTTTTCCACTGAGGCAAGGGGAGAAAAAAATAGAGGACACGGGTTAAGAGTGAGGGGGGGAAAAGTTTAAAGAGAACATTGGGGGGGGGGGCTTCTTCACACAGAGAGTGGTGCGAGTGTGCAATGAGCTGCCAGACGAGGTGGTAAATGCGGTTTCTTTTTTAACATTTAAGAATAAATGGGACAGCTACATGGATGGAAGGTGTACAGAGGGATATGGTCAGGGTGTAGGTCAGTGGGACTAGGCAGAAAATAGTTCGGCACAGCCAAGAAGGGCAAAAGGCCTTTTTCTGTGCTGTAGTTTTTCTATGGTTTCTATGGTTCTAGAAGTTTCTGGTCTTAACTTGTTTTTATGTCGACTCAGAACAATTCTCAAAAAAACCTTTATTATGTGACTCATAAGGCTGATTGTTCTATAATTTTCACAGTCAATATTTCCAGGAATTTTTGGCAGAGTTATAATACTGATTTCAAGAGATCGTCAGGCAATACACCAGACTCATATATGCCATTAAACATTTTAAAAAGAATATCTATGCCCAGATCTTCTTGGGCTTGTATCATTTCCACTGAAATTTCATTAGGTCCAGTGGCTTTACCATGTTTCATGTTTTTCATTGCTTTAGTTCTTTCTTCTTTGGTAATAGGTGGGCCACAATTAGGGTGTTTAATATCTGGGGGTTCCCCTCTATTACCTTCAAAAAACTGTTCTATATACTGAATTCACCTCTCACATACTTTATCTCGATCTGTTAGCATGGATCCGTCTGCTGATCTTATGCATCCTGTAGAGGAGGTGCTCTTAATTCCAGTAATTTCCTTAATTTTCTTGTGCATTTCTTTGCTGTTGTTAATATGGCCTTCTACTTCATTGCATTTTTGATTCAGCCATTCTTCCTCTGCAATATTTCACAATTGTCTGGTCTGTCTGTCCAGCTCTCTGTATTGCACTTCATTATTCTTCACTAACCTTCTTTGTTCCACCAGATCTAGAATTTCTTGGGTTATCCACCCCTTGTTGGATTTCTTGTCCTGGGATTATCTCCTCTGCTGGTGGATGTTTAGCATATTTAAATCTGTCCCAAATAGGTGTTTCGTTTTCGTTGAGGTGTTCTTTTACAGCTGTTTTCAATTGTTGCTTAAGTATGCTATCATTTTTAAGTTCTCCCAACATATATTTCTTACTCTTTTTTCCACGTTTCATTTTCTTTAATTTTGTTTTGATGGTAGCTATTGCTGGATGGCAATCTGAACCACAGTCTGCTCCTGGGAAGACTTCAGAATTTCTGATATTATTTCTGAAGCGTTCATTGATGGCAATGATCTCTATTTGATTCCTTGTTCTATCTCCAGGGCTAATCCAAGTACACAATCTACGTGGATGATTTTTATGCCAAGTATTGGTGATCACTTGGTTGTTGCTGAAACACCAATCAGTAAACCTTTCTCTATTTTCATTTTTCTCCCCTAACCCAAAAGGTCTTATAATGTTATAGAAACATAGAAACATAGAAAATAGGTGCAGGAGTAGGCCATTCGGCCCTTCGAGCCGGCACCGCCATTTATTATGATCATGGCTGATCATCCAACTCAGAACTCTGCCCCAGCCTTCCCTCCATACCCCCTGATCCCCGTAGCCACAAGGGCCATATCTAACTCCCTCTTAAATATAGCCAATGAACTGGCCTCAACTGTTTCCTGTGGCAGAGAATTCCACAGATTCACCACTCTCTGTGTGAAGAAGTTTTTCCTAATCTCGGTCCTAAAAGGCTTCCCCTTTATCCTCAAACTGTGACCCCTCGTTCTGGACTTCCCCAACATCGGGAACAATCTTCCTTCATCTAGCCTGTCCAATCCCTTTAGGATTTTACACGTTTCAATCAGATCCCCCCTCAATCTTCTAAATTCCAACGAGTACAAGCCCAGTTCATCCAGTCTTTCGTCATATGAAAGTCCTGCCATCCCAGGAATCAATCTGGTGAACCTTCTTTGTACTCCCTCTATGGCAAGGATGTCTTTCCTCAGATTAGGGGACCAAAACTGCACACAATAATCCAGGTGTGGTCTCACCAAGGCCTTGTACAACTGCAGTAGTACCTCCATGCTCCTGTACTCGAATCCTCTCGCTATAAATGCCAGCATACCATTCGCCTTTTTCACCGCCTGCTGTACCTGCATGCCCACTTTCAATGACTGGTGTATAATGACACCCAGGTCTCGTTGCACCTCCCCTTTTCCTAATCGGCCACCATTCAGATAATAATCTGTTTTCCTATTTTTGCGACCAAAGTGGATAACTTCACATTTATCCACATTAAATTGCATCTGCCATGAATTTGCCCGCTCACCCAACCTATCCAAGTCAGTCTGCATCCTCTTAGCATCCTCCTCACAGCTAACACTGCCACCCAGCTTCGTGTCATCCGCAAACTTGGAGATGCTGCATTTAATTCCCTCATCCAAGTCATTAATATATATTGTAAACAACTGGGGTCCCAGCACTGAGCCTTGCGGTACCCCACTAGTCACTGCCTGCCATTCTGAAAAGGTCCCGTTTATTCCCACTCTTTGCTTCCTGTCTGCTAACCAATTCTCTATCCACATCAAACCTTACCCCAATACCGTGTGCTTTAAGTTTGCACACTAATCTCCTGTGTGGCACCTTGTCAAAAGCCTTCTGAAAATCCACATATACCACATCTACTGGTTCTCCCCTATCCACTCTACTAGTTACATCCTCAAAAAATTCTATCAGATTCATCAAACATGATTTTCCTTTCACAAATCCATGCTGACTTTGTCCGATGATTTCACCGATTTCCAAATGTGCTGTTATCACATCTTTGATAACTGACTCCAGCAGTTTCCCCACCACTGACGTTAGGCTATAATTCCCCGGTTTCTCTCTCCCTCCTTTTTTAAAAAAGTGGGGTTACATGAGCCATCCTCCAATCCTCAGGAACTAGTCCAGAATCTAACGAGTTTTGAAAAATTATCACTAATACATCCACTATTTCTTGGGCTACTTCCTTACGCACTCTGGGATGCAGACCATCTGGCCCTTGGGATTTATCTGCCTTCAATCCCTTCAATTTACCTAACACCACTTCCCTACTAACATGTATTTCGCTCAGTTCCTCCACCTCACTGGACCCTCTGTCCCCTACTATTTCTGGAAGATTATATATGTCCTCCTTAGTGAAGACAGAACCAAAGTAATTATTCAATTGGTCTGCCATGTCCTTGCTCCCCATAATCAATTCACCTGTTTCTGTCTGTAGGGGACCTACATTTGTCTTTACCAGTCTTTTCCTTTTTACATATCTATAAAAGCTTTTACAGTCAGTTTTTATGTTCCCTGCCAGTTTTCTCTCATAATTTTTTTTCCCCCCTTCCTAATTAAGCCCTTTGTCCTCCCCTGCTGAACTCTGAATTTCTCCCAGTCCTCAGGTGAGCCACTTTTTCTGGCTAATTTGTATGCTTCTTCTTTGGAATTGATACTATCCCTAATTTCTTTTGTCAGCCACGGGTGCACTACCTTCCTTGATTTATTCTTTTGCCAAACTGGGTTGAGCAATTGTTGTAGTTCATCCATGCAATCTTTAAATGCTTGCCATTGCATATCCACCGTCAATCCTTTAAGTGTCATTTGCCAGTCTATCTTAGCTAATTCACGTTTCATACCTTCAAAGTTACCCCTCTTTAAGTTCAGAACCTTTGTTTCTGAATTAACTATGTCACTCTCCATCTTAATGAAGAATTCCACCATATTATGGTCACTCTTACCCAAGGGGCCACTCACGACAAGATTGCTAATTAACCCTTCCTCATTGCTCAAAACCCTGTCCAGAATAACCTGCCCTCTAGTTGGTTCCTCGACATGTTGGTTCAAAAAACCATCCCGCATACATTCCAAGATATCCTCTTCCTCAGCACCTTTACCAATTTGGTTCACCCAATCTACATGTAGATTGAAGTCACCCATTATAACTGCTGTTCCTTTATTGCACACATTTCGAATTTCCTGTTTAATACCATCTCCGACCTCACTACTACTGTTAGGTGGCCTGTACACAACTCCCACCAGCGTTTTCTGCCCCTTAGTGTTACGCAGCTCTACCCATATCGATTCCACATCTTCCCGGCTTATGTCCTTCCTTTCTATTGCGTTAATCTCCTCTTTAAACAGCAACGCCACCCCATCTCCTTTTCTTTCATGTCTATCCCTCCTGAATATTGAATATCCCTGAATGTTGAGCTCCCATCCTTGGTCACCCTGGAGCCATGTCTCTGTGATCCCTACTATATCATAATCATTAATAACAATCTGCACTTTCAATTCATCCACCTTGTTACGAATGCTCCTTGCATTGACACACAAAGCCTTCAGGCGCTCTTTTACAACTCTCTTAGCCCTTATACAATTATGTTGAAAAGTGGCCCTTTTTAATGCTTGCCCTGGATATTTCGGCCTGCCACTTTTACTTTTCTCCTTACTACTTTTTGCTTCTACCCTCACTTTACACCCCTCTGTCTCTCTGCACTCGTTCTCATCCCCCTGTTGTGAACTAACCTCCTCACGCCTAGCTTCTTTAATTTGATTCCCACCCCCCAACCATTCTAGTTTAAAGTCACTTCAGTAGCCCTTGCTAATCTCCCTGCCAGGATATTGGTCCCCCTAGGATTCAAGTGTAACCCGTCCTTTTTGTACAGATCACGCCTGCACCAAAAGAGGTCCCAATGATCCAAAAACTTGAATCCCTGCCCCCTGCTCCAATCCCTCAGCCACGCATTTATCCTCCACCTCATCGCATTCCTACTCTCACTGTCGCGTGGCACAGGCAGTGATCCCGAGATTACTACCTTTGCGGTCCTTTTTCTCAACTCCCTTCCTAGCTCCCTATATTCTCCTTTCAGGACCTCATCCCTTTTCCTACCTATGTCATTGGTACCTATATGTACCACGACCTCTGGCTCCTCACCCTCCCACTTCAGGATATCTTGAACACGATCAGAAATATCCCGGACCCTGGCACCAGGGAGGCAAACTACCATCCAGGTCTCTGGACTGCGTCCACAGAATCGCCTATCTGACCCCCTTACTATCGAGTCCCCTATCACAACTGCCCTCCTCTTCCTTGCCCTACCCTTCTGAGCTAGAGGGCCAGACTCTATGCCGGAGGGACGGCCACTGTCGCTTCCCCCGGGTAAGCTGTCCCCCCCAACAGTACTCAAACAGGAGTACCTATTGTTAAGGGGCACAGCCACCGGGGTACTCTCTATTATCTGACTCTTCCCCTTCCCCCTCCTAACCGTGACCCACTTGTCTGCCTCCCGTGGCCCCGGTGTGACCACCTGCCTGCAACTCCTCTCTATCAACTCCTCACTCTCCCTGATCAGACGAAGGTCATCGAGCTGCAGCTCTAGTTCCGTAACGCGGTCCCTCAGCAGCTGCATCTCGATGCACTTGGCGCAGATGTAGACGTCCGGGAGGCTTGAAGACTCCAGGGCCTCCCACATCCGACACAGAGGACAGCAAACTGCCCTCACACTCATACTGCCCCTCTCCTCAAATAACAACAGAAAATGAATGCCAAACCTTCCTCGCCTTGTCGGTTTCCGCCTAAGCCCGTTGAGCCGAAGCCCTTAAGCCTTCACTCTGCTCCCGGATCACTCCGCAGTCCGCAAACTACGCTGCCCGCTCTATGAGGCTCTGTTCCTTTTAAATCTGCCGCGCTGCACTGCCCGACGTCACACGCCTGCGCAGTCCCGCTTCTCTGAATGCCGTTGGAGAAAAAAAAACGAAAATTTCAAAAATGTCTTTCTCGGCACTAGCGCTCCGACTCTCAGACTCTCAGACTTCCTTCTTCGAATCAAACCTGAAGCAGGATTTCTGCCCTTTTGAATCTGCCGCGTTGCACTGCCCGACGTCACACGCCTGCGCAGTCCCGCCTCTCTGAACGCCGTTGTAGAAAAAAAAAACGAAAATTTCAAACATGTCTTTCTCGGCACTCCCGCTCAGACTCTCAGACTCTCAGACTTCCTTCTTCGAATCAAACCCGAAGCAGGATTTCTGACCTTTTAAATCTGCCGCGCTGCACTTCCCGACATCACACGCCTGCGCTGTCCCGCCTCTCTGAACGCCGTTGGAGGAAAAAAAACCGAAAATTTCAAAAACGTCTTTCTCGGCACTCCCGCTCCGACTCTCAGACTCTCAGACTCCTTCTTCGAATCAAACCCGAAGCAGGATTTCTGCCCTTTTAAATCTGCCGCGCTGCACTGCCCGACGTCACACGCCTGCGCAGTCAGCCTCTCTGAACGCCGTTGGAGAAAAAAACCCGAAAATTTCAAAAATGTCTTTTTCGGCACTCCCGCTCCGACTCTCAGACTCTCAGACTTCCTTCTTCGAATCAACCCTTTCCTGTCCAACTTTCGAGTTAAAATTTCCCATGACTAGTTTTATATCCTGAGATTTACATTGCTTATAGGTACTGTCGAGATCTTCACAAAACTTGTTTGTATCCTCTTCATCCGCATCATTTGTTGGCGCATAGGCTTCGATTATGCTAATGTTAAAAGGGTTACCCCTTAATTTAAATAAAAGCAGCCGGTCCGATATCGCTCAATATGCGATACTTGGTACTTGTTTGCTCCAAATAATTCCAACTCCATACGTATGCTGTTAACCCCTAGAATACATTATCAGAGAACTTTTCATCGTGAATTTGCCACTGTCGGTCCATCTAATTTCTGACAGACCTAAGATATCAACTTCCAACCTCTTAATTTCATTTAATGTGTTGTACAACTATCCTTTCTGGTAAAGTGTACGGATGTACCATGTTGCTACCCTAAGCCTTTTCCTATTGCTTACAGTCTCTAGATGATGGTCTGGTGCCACCTGCAGCACATGACTACCCCCAGCGAGCGAGGTGTTGGCATTCTAATGGCACGGATTGCAGCTTATTTGGCTAAGTCGACCCTACTTTGTTGGTTATTTATGTAAGATATCCATGCAGATCAGTTCGCTACATCGGTCTATCGAGGCAGTACAAAGGGGAAAACCATAACAGAAAGCAGAATGAACTAACAAAGAATAGAATATACTTTGCAGGCAGAAAATATATTAACGACCATGCTCAGGTAGCTTGTGAGGTCAAGAGTCCATATTACTGTAGAAGAAGTCCGACCAAGATTCTTCTCATAGCGCCTTAGAAGCTGCCTTTGAGCTCGTTCGTGTCTGTTACTAATTGTCCTTTGTGCTAGTGAGCATGCTCCGTCAATGTATTCTATATCTTCACAGAACTCTTTTCCAAACCGTTGCTGAGGATCGATCATGCTCTCGAATTTTTGGAGGGAGAACTATTAACACTGGATTGCTTTGTTGAAACGATACTTTACGATGTTCCTCTGCATTACGCGTTCCACAAAGACTTCAGGGTTCTGAATGCCAATTCAGAGTTCCATGAAATGTACTTAGGAGCCCTGAGGCTGGAAAACTCGGGAACCTACTTTTGCGAAGCAAGTTCGCAGCAGCTGGATGTGAGAAAGACGAGTGAAGAGGTATTCATTTCAGTAAGAGGTACGTTTTTAAGCCAAAACGTTTATAAACCTCGCAAGCGATGACACCGAATGTGGAGATGCCGTGGGCCATGAAGTATTTATGGTTTCAGTAGGATATAAATCAACCGGTAAAGCAGAAATAATGGCAGATGGAAATGACTGAGACAAGTAGGAAGTGATGTACTCTGGGTATGTCTCCCAGGGCAAGACATGCAGTGAATGACGGGGTCCCTTGGTAGTATATTGAACATGCAGACCTACAGGTCGAAGTCCATATCTCAACGAAGGTGGCAATATAGGTTTTTCAAGCTAGTGACGACGGAATACGGCATTCCCGGCTCAGGCACTGAGCATTGGAGCTGGGACGCCATGTTACACGATGTTTCTGAGATCGCATATGTCGCATTGTGTGCACAGCTGGTCGCCATTTCATGTGAAGGGCTTTACGTTGGAGAGCAGATTCACACCGATATTAACGGGTATTACAGGTGCGGTGATGGGGCTTGAGTAGTTGAGATACATTGGAGAGGCCAAGGTTTTCTTTCATCTAGGCCCACAATAAAATATTTCACAAACTTTCTTTTATTTTAATACCCAGGAAGAGATGGATCCTGAGTCGCACGTTGAGTTGCCCGAATGTATTACTCCGTGAATCAATACAGTGAATAAACTGTTTGAATATTGTGTTTTTTTTCTAAAACGATCTAAGTTAGCATTGAAAGGTATATTCACACGAAGAGCAAATGGTAAGGAGCATTTATTCCACAGCGTTAAAACAGGTCTGCTAAAACTATCTTCATCAGGGAGCAAACAGATACCCTAATCTCCATGTGGGTCCACTGCGATAAGTGCCGTGTTTGAACGGAAGTGTTGAAGGAGTTCAAAGGTGCAATGGTTCAATTTTATGTCAGAGGGTGTATAGAGGATACAACCTGAATTATTTTTTTTCTTTCAACGAAGACATCCACGAAACAGAAGAAAAATGTAAAGGATAAACGACAGGAAGTCTTTAGAGGCCCAAAGCCCTCCTAACCCCCTCCCACGCACAAGCAGCAGTAAAAGCATCAACCTTCCCCTCCTCGCCAGCTGCCTCAACAAAAAAGCATCGCCCCACCACCCACCCTGCAATGAATAGTGAAGCCCCCCTCAGGGATCATGATCTAAAATCAATCAAACACCACAGTTCACCCGACAGTTCGATATGCCACGGGCTCTCTCTCTCATTAACACACGCGAGACAGGAATCGCTCCTGCCACAGTTAGAGGAAGCCCAACAGCTCATGGTTTCGATGTTATCGTCCGCAGCGTGGTGTATTTCGACAGCAGCCTGTACTGCTGTCTCGATGTTCCGGTTTCCCAGGACACGTTATTCGGCGTCGGCGGCGTGGAATCGGTTCGCCCAAGGGCCGCAGAACCGCACGCCAAAGGCGCCCTTCTTCCAGTCCGCTCCTGGAAATATTGATAACGCAGCCGCTCGGCGAGCTCCAAGAGCAGGGACCGACCGCCGTGAAGGGTCGCAGTTGTAGATCACGGACTCCTACAGGATCCTAGCCACCTTGAGAAGGAAAGAAGAGAGTAATTACGTATTTGGGATAATAATAATGATCATGTTTACTATCCCGAGAATAATAATTATCGAGCAAATCCGGAAAAATGAAGCAATTATCAGTATTGAAGAAAACGTAAACCAATGGAAGACATGACCCTCCATGGAGGACATCCCTACGATCTGAGCAGACTAGGTGTCGACAAAGAAGCGTCGAAAATCTGGCTCAGAGTTGCAGACCTCTTCCCAGAAACAGAAGGATTCCTTGTGGCAATCGAGCACCTGGTAGCTAACACAGAAATATCAAAAATACATAATAAAAAACTAACAAATTGAAGGCGATAAATGTAGAAAGTGCCAGCTAAAATCAGAAACAATCCAACACCTTACAGAATCCTGTAGCAGTTTAACTCAATCTGATTACCTACACTGGCACAATCAAATGTAAACATCATTCACGAAAATTCTGCTTTAAAATGAAAACTCATAAAAGAAATCATATCTTACTATAAATAAAAGCCTGATGCAGTTTTAGAGTCAGAATCCCACAAATTATATTACAAACGATCCGTTATTATAGATAGGGTAATCGATAATAATCGTTCCGATATAATAGTACAGGATAAACAAGTAAAACACCTTACTTAACAGATGTAGCCATTCCAAACACAAATAACGTATAGAAATCAAAAAGAGAAAACACCATAAGAACACTGAATTAAAAGACGATATTGAAAGACTTTGTTTGGATAGTAATATCTACCACCGGTATCATCCCAAAGGCACTACACAATAGCATTACACAATTAGGGCTACACAGCAGTATCTATGTAAATCTTCAGAAAGGTGCTACAGGAGCTTTACGTCCCACACCATCTGTTTCAGGAATAGTTACAACCTTTCAACCTTCTGAACTACCGTATGTAACGTTGCTCAAACAACTCTGAACTGGACTCATTTTCAAGGACTCTATAACTCATGCTTTTATTTATTTATTTATCTATCTATCTATCTATTTATTTATTTATTTATTTATTTATTTATTTGCACCGTTTGTCTTCTATGCGTCTCTCTTTGTGTGCATTTTGATTATATTGCATTTTTTCTGTTCTTCTGTGAATGCCTGCAAGAAAATAAACCTCGGCAGAATATGATGACATACATGTAATTTGTGTCACAATGGGGGCGCTGGGAGTGGACCCAAATGCAAGACACAGAAACACTATGTGGGGTAAACTCAACTGAGTTTATTGCTCGTTGAAAGGAGAACAAAGCAGAAGTAGGAATAGCGTACTGGACATGGACTCGGGCCTTAGGCTAGGCTGGGACTAAGGGTCTGGGCTAGCACCCGGAATCACGCACCGCCGGGGCCAGGACTTGAGACTTGGAGACGCTGGGGCCAGGACTTGAGACTTGGGGCTCGAGGCTGAGGTCTTGGCTCTTGAGGCTCGAGGCTGGGGTCTTGGCTCTTGAGGCTCGCAGTATCTTCGGTGATTTTGTGAACGCTGTCGCCCCGAATGGCTGAAAGCCGGAGACTATAAACTGCCGGTTCAGCCCAGAGTGAATTGCCTCCAATCACCAAGCCCGAGGGACACAGGAAAACAGGGAACCAAAGGGAAACAGGGAGTCGACGGTCCGGATCGTAACATACACAAAGTAAATTTAAAGGGTCCCCGATCCGGACCATGACAATTTGATAATAAATTTCTTTTGAACTTCGATTTGTAATAGCCTTTAATCTGATCAATGACATTTGACGTGAAGTACTTATTCAGCTCTTGGTTTGTAGACAATTATTCATTGATCTTATGTTATGCACTTACAGAGCTCTTCTCCAAACCAATACTACAGGCGGATTATGAAGCTGAAATATTTGAAGGAGACTCATTAATGCTCACCTGCTTTGTCCAAATGAACAGTTCCAATGCACTTCTTCAATACACATTTTACAAAGACGACGAAGCACTGGAGGGAGCTTCAGATATCAACCAAATATGGATGGAAACGGTGTCATTGCAAGACTCCGGTACATACTCCTGCGAAGCAAATACTCTGACCCAGGCTGTGGTGAAGAGCAGCAATGAAGTGTTTATTTCAGTAAACCGTAAGTACACTTATCTATGACAAACTTATTTTAAGATTTCACTTCCATTTCTGTCACTTCGAGTACTAGAGTGTATAGATTTAAGGTAATGATATGACGCAGGTGTTATTTTACGCAGAGATTGTGAGGGACTAAAACGGTGTCAGCGGTAGAAGTAAATTAAATCGTGACATTAGAGCATTTAGATAGGTACATGAATAAGTAGGCCGTGGAATAATACGGGACATGCGTTGTTGTGGTAGTTAATGGATTAAACCTATGCCACTCAGTTAGCCGCTCCCATATGGGAAGATTTCAGATACTGTACCAGCAGGGTTATCAGTAAAACGAGTTGAATAGGCTGCACACCCTCCGGGTGTCCATTTCTGTACTCTCCCTCAATATCGAACACACCATGTGTAGCTCCATTACGTTAGTTAATTTAGCGTCATGCCTGGTACACAAATGGTGTGCCGAGCGATCTGTTCATGTATTGCTCTATTTTTAAACAAAGAAGCGTAACGTCCTAATGTGGACAAATAAGTTGTCCGCATTCTGGCGTCATGCATCTCTGCTTAAAAATTACAGTATTTGTTTAAAGGCAGATTAAAAGTAGCAATTGCAGTTGGATCCACTATTTTCTCTCGGCATTCCCTTCCAGATATCGACCACTCAGAAAACTGTCTTTCAGATGATCGTTAGAACTCTTTATTCTCAACTAACTACATGAGACCAGAAGACCATAAGACAAAGGAGCAGAAGTCGGCCATTCAGCCCATCGAGTCTGCTCCGCCACTTTATCATGAGCTGATCCATTTTCCCATTTAGTCCCACTCCCCCGCCTTCTCACCATAACCTTTGATGCCCTGGCTACTCAGATACCTATCAATCTCTGCCTTAAATACACCCAATCACTTGGCCTCCACTGCCGCCCATGGCAAAAAAATTCCATAGATTCACCACCCTCTCGCTAAAAAAATTCTTCGCATCTCTGTTCTGAAGGGGAGCCCTTCAATCCTTAAGTCATGCCCTCTCGTACTAGACTCCCCCATCATGGAAAAGAACTTTGCCACATCCGCTCTGTCCATGCCTTTGAACATTCGAAATATTTCTATGAGGTCCCCCTCATTCTTTTAAACTCCAAGGAATACAGTCCAAGAGCGGACAAACGTTCCTCATATGCTAACCCTCTCATTACCGGAATCATTCTAGTGAACCTTCTCTACCCTCTCCAACGTCAGCACATCCTTTTTAAATAAGGAGCCCCAAACTGCCCACAGTACTCCAAGTGAGGTCTCACCAGTGCCTTATGGAGCCTCAACATCACATCCCTGCTCCTATACTCTATTCCTCTAGAAATTAATGCAAACATTGCGTTCGCCTTCTTCACCACCGACTCAAGCTGGAGGTTAACCTTAAGGGTATCCTGCACGAGGACTCCCAAGCCCCTTTGCATCTCAGAACTTTGAATTCTTTCCCGATTTAAGTAATAGTCTGCCCTTTCATTTCTTCTGCCAAAGTGCATAACCATACGTATTCCAACATTGTATTTCATTTGCCACTTCTTCCAATCTATCCAAGTCTCTCTGCAGACTCTCTGTTTCCGCAGCACTACCGGCCCCTCCACCTATCTTTGTATCATCAGCAGACTTTGCCACAAAGCTATCTATTCCATAATCTAAATCGTTTATGTAAACGTAAAAAGAAGCGGCCCCAACATGGACCCCTGTGGAACACCACTGGTAACGGGCAGCCAACCAGAATAGGATCCCCTAATTCCCACTCACTGTTTCCTGCAAATCAGCCAACCCCCTATCTACGTATGTAACTTTCCCATAATTCTATGGGCTCTTATTTTGTTAAGCAGCCTTATGTGGGGCACCTTGTCAAAGGCCTTCTGAAAATCCAAATATACAACATCCACTGCATCTCCCTTGTCTAGCCTACTTGTAATTTCCTCAAAAAATTGTAATAGGTTTGTCAGGCAGGATTTTCCTTTAAGGAATCCATGCTGAGTTCTGCCTATTTTGTCATATGCCTCCAGGTACTCCCTAACCTCATCCTTGACAATCGACTCCATCAACTTCCCAACCACTGATGTCAAGCGAACAGGTCTATAATTTCCTTTTTGCTTCCTTGCCCCCTTCTTAAATAGCAGAGTGACATTTGCAATCTTCCAGTCCTCCAGAACCATGCCAGAATCTATCGACTTTTGAAAGATCATTGCTAATGCCTCCGCAATCTCCACAGCTACTTCCTTCAGAACACGAGGGTGCATTCCATCTGGTCTGGGAGATTTATCTACCTTCAGACTATTCAGCTTCCTGAGTACTTTCTCTGTCGTAATTGTGACTACGCAAACTTCTCTTCCCTGCTACCCTTGAGTGTCCGGTATCCTGCTGTCTTCCTCAGTGAAGACTGATGCAAAATACTGGTTCAGTTCCTCCGCTATCTCCTTATCTCCCATTACAATTTCTACAGCATGATTTTCTATCGGTCCTATATCTACTGTCACCCGTCTTTTACCCTTTATATACTTGAAAACGTTTTTAGTATCCTCTTTGATATTATTTGCTAGCTTCCTTTCATAGTTCATGTTTTCCCTCTTAAAGACTTCCTTAGTTTCCTTTTGTAAGCTTTTAAAAACTTTCCAATCCTCTGTCTTCCCACTAATTTTTTCTTCCATGTATGCCCTCTCCTTTGCTTTAACTTTGGCTTTGATTTCTCTTGTCAGCCAAGGTTGCATCCTTTTTCCATTCGAAAATTTCATCTTTTATGGAATATATCTGTCTTGCACCTTCTTCACTTCTCGCATAAACTCCTGCCACTGCTGCTCTGCTGTCCTTCTCGCCAGTGTCCCTTTCCTGTCAACTTTGGCCAGTTTCTCTCTCATGTCACTGTAATTTCCTTTACTCCACTGAAATACCGACACATCTGTTTTTGGCTGCTATTTTTCAAATTTCACAGTGGACTCAATCATGCTATGATCACTACCTCCTAAGGGTTCCTTCACTTCAATCTCTCTAATCACCTCCGGTTCATTACGTCTGGCTACCTGCCTATTCCTCCGATACACCGTGTATCCTTGGCCGTTCAGCTCCCAGAGACATGCATCCTTTAGCCACGTCTCAGTGGTGGCCACAATATCATACCTGCCAATCCGTAGCTGTACGACAAGATTATCCACCTTATTCCTTATGCTGCGTGCATTTAGGTATAACACCTTAAGACCAGGATTTAGTACTTTTTGCTTTGATTGCACTGCAACTTTATTGCACTGCAACTCATCCTAATGGCTGCAAATTTGCCCCATCACCTGCCTGTCTTTCCTGACATCTTTACTGCTCACTATATTAGATTTATTTCTGTTCTCCCCTTCTTCGCTCTATCATTCCGGTTCCCATCCCACTGCCAAATTAGTTTAAACCCTCCTTAACAGCTCTTTTAAACCTTCTCGCCAGGATATTGGTCCCCTTCAGGTTCAGGTGCAACCCGTCCATTTTGAACAGGTAATACTTCCCCCAGAAGAGATCCCAATGATCCAAGAATCTGAAACCCTGCCCCCTGCACCATCTTTCAGCCACGCATTCATCTGCCTCATCCTACTCTTCCTGCCCACTGGCACATGGCACAGGTAGCAATCCCGAGAGTACTACCCTGGAGGTCCTGCTTCTCAGCTTCCTTCCAAACTCCCGGAACTCTCTCTTCAGGACCTCCTCCCTTCTCCTATCTATGTTCATTGGTACCAACATGTACCAAGACAACTGGCTGCTCGCCCTCTCCCTTCAGAATATTCTGGACCCGATCCGAGACTTTCCGTACCCTGGCATCTGGGAGGCAACACACCATGTGGGTATCTCTATGAGGCTCACAGAATCTCCTGTCTGTTCCCCTGACTATGGAATCCCCTATGACTACCGCATTCCTCTTCTCCCTCCTTCCCTCCTGCACAACAGCGCCAGGCTCGGTGCCAGAGACCTGGCTACTGTGGGCGTCCCCTGTCAGGTCATCCCCCTCAGCAGCATCCAGAACAAGATACTTGTTGCTGAGGGGGACTGCCACAGGGACAACCAACTCTGCGATCTCTTACTTTTTCTACACCACCCCCTCCACACGAGAAAATACTCTGTTTATCTACTGTGTTTATTCCTCTCATCATCTTTTGCACGTTCGCCATGGAATCCTTTAGTCTCCTTCCGACCAGGGAAAACAATTGCAGCTTTTCCAATCGCTCTGCTTAAACAAAGTCTCATAATCCAGGCAACGGTCAGGCGAACCTCATGTGCACTCTTTCCAGCGCAAACCCACACTACCTCTGGTGTGGAGCACGCAGTACCCCAAGCGTGTTCTAATCTGTCTTTTGTAAAATTACATCACAAAGCCCCATTTCTTATATCCTAAGAAGTGAATCACGCTATGTATTTCCTTTAGATTTGTATCAACCACGTTGTCATTTTCAGGTATCCACAGACTGTGGGATTAATTTATTCAATTTCATTACTCTTTAGATGAATACGTCTGTCCTCAGTTATTGTTAATGTATTCAGCATTCCACTTTTGATAAAATAGACCATTTTATCTTTTGGTATGTTCCCGCTTGCTCGAAAGTAATGCGTGAAAATTACACTGCAATTGTAAGTATTTTTCAGAAACAATTCGTCCACAGAACGAAAGCTGGTCAGGCCAATATTTTTCCAACATTTCATAATGCACCAAATATGAAACCACTCAGATCATGTGCGAGGCATCATATGAATATTAAGAAAGAGCAATTCGGTTCTATGTCTGTTTAAAATCGATGATATTAAATTTAGCTGAAGTTATTTCGTCCCGCTCATTTTGAATTGTGATGCAATGTCAAAGGAAAAATATTGCAGACATTCAGCCTTTCTCTGCCCTTCATAATTTTGTACACTGAACAATGTCACAGCTCAAACCCATTCATTTCAAGGAAAAAACTCTCGCCTGCCCAACATCTCGGCTCCAAATCAGTGCAGTGCAGTATCTGGCCACGTTGAGTAGGCGGCGTTTCCAGTTGATTGCATTCTTTATTGAGGCCACAAAAGTACATAACAGGGTTAAAAAAAAAGACTGAATTCAGTGCGCAAATATCTTGGATGTAGAGGAAATTGGCTTCGATCAGGCGGTTGGCAGCTTTCGTAGTTGAGATAAGTTTCGGATGAATAGGAAAGCAAATGTTTCAAGTTCTGTCAAACTAGAGGCATAGCACGTTGATGCCACCAAACATAAATAAGGTGATTTCTCACTTATAGTTTGATTTGATCTTATAGCGCTTAAAAGAAAGTCCTTTAGCCATTGCAGAGCGCACAGCCTTCTAGTAGAATGTATTAAGTTCGATTTCCCACTTCTCTCCCCTGTAATCTATTCAATATCAGCAGCTCCTCAGTTGTGTCCTGTTCTGCAGCTGCTATGCATTTACGCCGGGGTAACCTACAGAGGAAATTGTCTTCCGGCATATTATTGGGATGTGGGGAAAAAACAGCGTTCTGTACAAACCCGACGCAGACTGGGAGACCGCTTTGCTGAACATCTACGCTCTGTCCGCCAGAGAAAGCAGGATCTCCCAGTGGCCACACATTTTAATTCCACATCCCATTCCCATTCTGACATGTCTATCCACGGCCTCCTCTACTGTAAAGGTGAAGCCACACTCAGGTTGGAGGAACAACACCTTATATTCCGTCTGGGTAGCCTCCAACCTGATGGCATGAACATCGACTTCCCTAACTTCCGCTAAGGCCCCACCTCCCCCTCGTACCCCATCTGTTACTTATTTTTACGCACACATTCTTTCTCTCACTCTGCTTTTTCTCCCTCTGTCCCTCCTAATATACCTCTTGCCCATCCTCTGGGTCCCCCCCCCCTTGTCTTTCTTCCCGGACCTCCTGTCCCATGATCCTCTCGTGTTCCCTTTTGCCTATCACCCGTCCAGCTCTTGGCTCTATCCCTCCCCCTCCTGTCTTCTCCTATCATTTTGGATCTTCCCCTCCCCCTCCAACTTTCAAATCCCTTACTCACTCTTCCTTCAGTTAGTCCTGACGAAGGGTCTCGGCCTGAAACGTCGACTGCACCTCTTCCTGCAGATGCTGCCTAGCCTGCTGCGTTCACCAGCAAATTTGATGTGTGTTGCTTGAATTTCCAGCATCTGCAGAATTCCTGTTGTTTTCTGTACAAACACACTTGGTCACATGGAAGTAAATCGGATAGTTTCCAGACAATCACCACCGACGGACAGGTTCACAGCCGGGTCTCATAGCTGCGAGGCGGCAGTAATGCTCTGTCTAAGATGTAATACATTTTACCTCGAGAACACTCAGTTACAGAACACTACAGCAAGTACGTGGGTGAGGCGGGAGATAACTCTTTGAAGTCTGAGCTGAGCGCATGATGTTGCACAAAACATGGGAGAATGTAACTTTTTTGTAATGGAAGTATTTATTTAAAAACAGAATTTTATGAATCTTTATAAAATGAAAGAAAAACCTTTCAATGCTGGATACATTTTCGTGAACCCGGTTTGAGCCCTCTCCAATGTCAGCAATCCTTTCTTTGATAAGGGGCCCAAAACTGTTCAAAATACTGCAGTGGATTATTGGGACTAGGCCAGACAGGATCTTGACTGGTATGGACGTGTTGCCGCAGAGCACCCGCTTCCGTGATCTATTAGTCTATGACTCAGTAATGCTAACAGAGTTTAAAACTAAATTTATTTAAGAGAGAATGTTGGTTGGACGGACGGACAGTTAAAGTTAATTCTTGACTGGATGCCAAACACTCTAAACATTTTACATCGATAGGAAGTTCAACATGTTCCTAAATCAGGGTATTTCTCCAAGTCACGAGAAATCGGTTTCCTTTTTGGAACTACGGATGTCTGTCCAAATCAGAAGATCTTAAATATGTGATAACTATTTCAAGTCCATATTTTCTTCCTCTTTGCAGATAGTTTCTCAAAACCGACATTGAGGGCAGAATCCGAGACACAATTATTTGAAGGCCAGATTTTAAAGCTTGCGTGTCAAGTTGAAGTTTTTCGACCGGTTACGCTGGCTTTCGCATTTTACAAAGATGGAGCGGCTCTCAATTACTTCTATGATGAGAATTTTTACGTTTCGAGGGTATCTTGGCCAGACGATTCGGGCATTTACCAATGTCAAGTGACTGCTCTGCGAGGCGTAGTGAAGATGATGAGTGATCAGCTTTCCATCTCAGTCCGAGGCACGTAAAACTCCTCCCGATTGCTTACTGGTTTTGACAACCGTGGCAAATGTTCTCGAAGAATGCTTCATTCTAGACGGGCATTTGTATGGACGTCAATTGACAAAGGGGTGGGGGTTGAGTTGTTTGAAGGAAAAGTTCTCAAGCAATATGCATTTAATTATCGCTTTCCTACACAATGTGATAATAACCCTAAGGATAGGAAGCATACTGTAAATTGATTTTAAGTTAATATCTCCAGCGATGAGTGCTTAAAGAACAAACCATTCGCCCCGTGGTGCCCATTCTGACTCTCAGAAAAATACCATCAAAGAATTCCCCTAATTTCCCAATGAAATAATGCGACATAATTTGGCAAGGTATTGCAGGGGGAAGTGGCTAAGAGAAGTGCTACTGATGCATTGAGAGAAATTATACCGGGGAAGTCATACACAGTAAACGGGCGACCTGATGGATATGTATAGATACTGTAGATGTTTATCATGAGGGGAATGGATACAGTGGATTGTCAAAGTCTCATTGGTAGGGTCGGGGAGGTCTGTATTAGGATGATATGTTTATATTGGAAGTCGAACGATATAAAGGAGAACTGAGGGGTCGTTTTATCATACAGAAAGTCGTGGGTGCATGGAATGTGCTGTCAGCGAAATTGGGAGAGTTGTTAGTGGGATCGTGGGGGAGGAAGAGAGAGAGAGATAGATAGATAGAGAGAGAGACAGAGAGAGAGAGAGAGAGAGAGAGAGAGAGAGAGAGAGAGAGAGAGAGCGCTACCCACTGCATGGTACAATTGCAGCAGGGATTTCCACACTCGTCCATTTACCTTATACAGGACAGAGTAATATTTTGTTCGCAGAGTCAGATGCAATCTGCTATTCTTACCAACCCTGCCAATGCGACTCTGACAGTCTACTGTATCCATTCTCCTCATGATAAACATCCATCAGGTCACCATTCAGCATCGTTCGATCCAGAGGAAAAGAAGCCGCACCCTTTCCGGTATTTCCTTATAACTCAAGACACCCAGCCTCAGTAACAAACTCGTGAAGCTTTTCTGCACTTTTTCCAGCATACTAGGATGCTACCTGTAGCTGGGCGACTGTAATTTCAAACTTCACTCAAACTGAAGAATCACCAACATCTCGTACAGCAGTAAAGTGACGTCCCATCTCCTTGTATTAACTATTCTGTACAGTCGTCATGATTTAACTCTGTGACGGATCTTTCTGATATTATGCAAACATAATACACACACACACACACACACACACACACACACACACGTGTTTGACTTTCCACTTGTACCGTTCTTTCTCTCTTTCTCCCTCTGACGTTCTCCATTGAACTACAAGATCATTAGACATAGGAGCAAGACATATGTCATTCGGCCATTCGTGTCTGCTCCGGCATTTTATCATGGCTGATTTATTGTCCTTCTGAATTTCACTCCCCTGCCTTCTCCCCATAACTGTTGACACCTTTAATAATCAAAAGCCTATCAAGTAAAGTAAAGGCATCCGTTAGACCTGCGAGACCATGGATCTGCGCCTGGAAAGTCTTCACTCTCCAGGGCACAGGCCTGGGCAAGGTTGTATGGAAGACCAGCAGTTGCCCATGCTGCATGTCTCCCCTCTCCATGACACCAATGTTGTCCAAGGAAAGGGCATTAGGACCCATACAGCTTGGCACCAGCGTCGTCGCAGAGCAATGTGTGATTAAGTGCCTTGCTCAAGGACACAACAGGTCGCCTCGGCTGGGGCTCGAACTCACGACCTTCAGGTTGCTAGTCCAATGCCTTAACCACTTGGCCACGAGCCCACAAATGCCTACCAACCCTGCTTTAAATGTACCCAATGTCGTGGCTTCCACAGTCCTATGTGGCAATAAATTACACAGACTGACCACTATTGTCTCAGTTCGAGAGGGACTTTCTTCTTTCGAAGGCTTTGGCTACTAGTCCTAGACGACCCTGCTATAGGGCACATCCTCTCTCTATGCCTTTCATTATTCGATTGATAAAGAATCTTAGGTTCAAGAAGTTCATGCCAGCTAAGCCCCGCCCTTGCACGTCTCCATCCAAGTGCTTCTTAAATGATACTGTTGCATCTGCCTGTTCCGCATAGTTGTCACCCTTTGTGTGAAGAAGTTCCTCTTAAGTCCCATTTGAATCTTTTCCCTCGCACACCAAATTAATACATCCTGGTTTTGGACTGCCATACTGTAGGGAAAAATTTTCTCCGTCTACCTTATCCTGCAATTCTAAACATTTCCGTAAGGTCTTCTCTCAATATCAGACTTTTTAAAGAAGGGAGTACTAGCCTGGCCCGAGCTCATCTGTAACTCAGGCACTCACATCCTGGAAACATCATCGTAAATCTTTCGATCACTTCTTTCCGATGGAAGGGCGACCAGATCTTTACACAGTGCTCCAAGCATGTTTAAGAGTTAGGTTTTGCTATATACCCTGGAGGTGTATGACTATCATTAACAATGCATACGGTAATACCAAATCATTAGGCGTGATCTTAATTTCCTCAGTTTTTATTGTCAAAGCGTGATCCATCAACTGGTCAGTTCTGTTGCTATTTATTCTCGAAGATTGTTGATTAGAATTAGAGCGAAACCCACAAAAAAGCAGAAAAGGAACTTTTTCTTGTATTAGTTTAAAGGTGTTAGCGAATTTGGCCAACTCAAGGAAAGAAGGAAGGGGTCGTGTTTCATCATATAACATTAACTGAGAGCTTGAAAGGACATAAGATATTAGAAATGAAATGCTGCTGGTGCAACGACGGCAGCGGATCTGGTACCGATAGCTGATGCTGGACTTGCTGAAAACACTTGGAGGTTGATGGGGATATGTAGGGAAAGATTTTTCAACCCAGGCATTGGCCTAAAGCATACGGTATCAGTTCGATAGCTCTAGAAAATAGCTGGTATTTAGTTGAATAAATGTGATGAAATTTCAGTATACACGATTGTATTAATGGCGCCTGATTTGTACCTTTGTTATTGACCAAGTTAAGAGTGAAAATCCTTTCCTTATCATCGACGGTACTTCTCCATTTAAACAACGGAAATTCTCTAAAGCGACTAATTTCAGGCTGAGTGTATACATCTACGTGTAATTTTCCTGCACATCAACTCATCAATTCTAGTGAAGCGCATGAAATGTGTCAGATAAAATGCATAGGTAGGAGAAGTTTGCTAACACCATTTCATGGAGTTTCCTTTCCGAAGTGCAGTACACTTTGTCCAAGATGTCGATGTTTACCTCATTTTCAGATCTAAATCCGGGATTATCCACCCAGCACGAAGGATTCTGGAACCTATATCCAGCTTCCTTTGACCAATTAGATCGCTAGTACGAACAGCCACCTACAGAATAAAATAATTAAAGAATACGTCGAGACTTTGGAGCAATACATAGGACAAAACGGACTAATGCAATTAGAGGTACAATGGCCAGTGCCCTACAGTTCCCTGCATGTGTAACGATCTCTTTAAGGTTGCTATTGTATCCTCTTCCAGTACCTCGCCTATCAACTCGTTGCAGGTAGCCAGCACACCTTATACAAAACTTGTCCATTAGGTCTCCACTAAATTGATCTTCTCTCACCTTAATCAAACCGAACATCCATAACTGTCTGAAGAAAATATTTCTGAGTCCTAACAATACAACCTGCAATGAAATCTTACTTCCTTCCATACCCAATTGTTTTCCACACTTGTACGTTTGTTTACTGCGTTTCAACATCGATCAACATATCTATGAGTTCTTCTGCATGTACCAAACTTTTCAGGTTTTTTTTGCCAGTGTCGGTATTAGTCAGTACCAATAGTGGCGATGGCGCTTACTGCCCCTACCCATTGAAATGCGTGCAGAATAGGTGACAGAAAAAACTCGAGCGCTAACCTGAGTACTCAATTCTTTAAGAAGCTCCGATTCATCTCATATAACTATCAGTCATTTTAATGTCGACAGAGTCACAATGATTTTATATGCTTTTCTTCTTAGGAATTCCCGTGTCCAAGCCAGTACTTACAATGAGTCCAACCAAAGAGCTGATGGAAGGAGGCACGGCGCTCCTAACCTGCACTGTGACCAATGGCTCTAAACCTATTACTTATATTTTCCTCAAAGATGGGGAGAAGGAATTATACCGAGAGGAATCAAACCAGACTGAAATTCCACACGAAATTGCTAATGTAAACAAAATCTTGGAAGGAAATTATAGCTGTGTTGTTGAAAACGCCGTGTCGGAACTCCGCCTTTACAGTGACTTCATTAAGATTACAGTAACCGGTGAGTTATCGTGGATATTTCTATGGTGGAATCAACTAGGACACCAGATTATCCAAGGATTTGTTCCGTTATTAAATTCGGGTTTGACCAAGAACTCCAGGAGTGTTTAGAGCTCTGGTGTTTATAGGGTGGAGAGCGATTAAATGGTTATGGCATCCGAATGTGCGCTCAAGGACTTTAATAATTGCAGGGGCTCAAGTCAGAGCCTAGATTAGGTCAACGAGTGAGTACGTGGCAAGAAGACTATAGGAGGAATTCAGATCTATGGAGAATAAAACAAGAAATACTTGTAAGCAATACACTACAGTAGAGACCTGTAGCGCACATGTCGAAGACCATAAGACGGTAACAGAAGTACGGCAACCTGCTCCGTCATTCCATGATGGCTGATATATTTTCTCCTCTCAATCCCATTTTCCTGCCTTTCCCCCGTAACCTTTGATACCGTTACTATTCAAAAGCCTATCAACCAGCACTTTTAATATACCCAATGATCTAGCCTCCGTAGCCATCTGTAGCAATTAATTCAGCAAGCTTGGCCTAAATAAATTCCTATTATCTGTGTTCTAAAGGGATATCCTTGCATTCCGAGTCTGTGCCTTCTGGTCGCAGACTCTACCATTGGACACTTCCCCTCCACGTTCACTCTTATCGAATCATTCCAATATTTGGCAGGTTTCAATCACATTTGCCATGAGTTAATGGAAGAAATCTGTACACGCCTCAACGGGGAGAAGATGTAATCCCGATAAAGGTAGCGCTAAAGAATAGGATTGAACCCTGTTCTCTTTTGCTCTGAGGCAGCGCTTTCCCCGCTGCGCATTCCGTTAAGGCTTTCACGGAAGGTGTCTCTGTGTTTGATGACATTTCACTATTTTCATTACAGGGCAAAGTCCCGCAACCAGAATTAGTCTTTCAACTCTTTCCTGTCTTCTCGTCACTGCCCTGATTGGATTGTACTTCCTCAGGCGTCGGAGCAAGAAACAGAGTAAGTGATGATCTAATGTCGCAAATAGGTGTCTGACAGAGGGAAACTTATCAAATTACCTGAATTCAACACTGAGATAGGGAGGCTGGAGCATATCCAGTCAGATGATTAGAGGGTACATTGGCAAATTGGTGCAACGAAAGACGTGACGCGCATTTCGTCCATATAGATGAATTTATTAAATATGCACCGAGATAATTTAAGGGTCAACCAATGCACAGAGGGCAGAATAAGATGATATAGTTATAGAAAAGTGTACCGCAGAAAGGCAGTAAAGTTTAAGGTCGTAACATGTCAGACTGTGGCGTCAAAACTTCATCTTATCAGACTCGGGGCTGTTTAATAGTCTTATATTAGGGTAGAAGCTGCCTTTGAGACTGGTGTTATGTTAGCGGAGAAGAGAGAATGCTCCTCAAACATGCTTTGCACATCCTTTCAATTGTCCAGGTAATCAGGAGCCTCAAAGTTCAGAAAGCCAAAAAGATGAAGAAATAACGGGGCAGTTAAACGGACGGGCAGCCTCACTTCAGTGGACTGAACACAAACTCTCTGCAAAGTGATTATCGAATTTACGTTTGGTTTCTCCACTGTAGATGAAGCCACACCGTTGCCAGTAAATTTAATTCACCTACCTATAAGAAGTACAAGCGAATCATTCTTTCTCCTTGAACTTGCGTTTTGGTCCCTGAATGGCGGAGAGGAAGAGATGGAAGGACAGGTGTTTCAACACCTGAGGTTTCAAGGGAAAGTGTCTTAAGAAAAGGGGAGTTGGTGAGAATGGAAATGTGAAACAAGGAAACAGGAAGGGAACTGTCCTAGCAAATGCTGAAAAGGGAAGGGAAAAGAAGCAGCTGGGAGCCCTCACTCACTCATTGACCAGTTGATCTGGTTCCAATCTAACCTTATAGTCTCTACAGCCTCAACCCAAGTGAGATACCACACTACTCCCCATCAAACCCCGCCACACTCCCTATATTCCATATTGTAATGTAGAATGTCGTGAGTAACTATGCAGGTAAGTAAACAAATATCGAGGATGCTATCACTCTAAAAACAAACATCAATAAAATACGGGAGATACTCAGCAGGCCAGGCAGTATCTATGCAAAGGGAACAGACCTAATGTAAAACGTCTTTTGTAAGGTAAAGAAAAGTCATAACCGTAGCTTTCATATGCTTTCTGTAATGGGTTTGCTTAAGTGAAAATCCTGCCTGATGTTCCTGTTAGAACTCTTTGAGAAGATTACAAGTAGGATTGACCAGATGTAACATTTTAGTAGCCTAAGCCTTGTTATCATAGAAATGTGTCTGCTGGTAAAAATGGGTTAAATGAGAGGAAACTTAAATTCCTGGGCAATGTCATCAGAAAGGAAGAAATAGAATGCCTTACATTACAAGACCGTATGCCTGGGAAACGCGGAAGAGGAAGGCAAAGAAGAAAATATATGGACACTGTGAAAGAACTAACAGATCTAAATATGCGAAATATCATTGACGCTGTGAGGGATCGTTCGATGTGGAGAGCCATTATCGCCCAAACGTGTAACGTTCAAGGCACATGAAGAAGAAGAAGAGACAAGCAGGATAGATAAAGGGGATGCATTGGATGTTGTGTATTTGGACCTTCAGAAGGCCTTAGACAAGGTGCCTCACATGAGTTAAGAGCCCGTGATATTAAAGGAATATTCCTATCATGGTTAGAGCATTGGCTGATTGGAAGAAGACAGTGAGTGGAAATAAAAGGGTCCTTGTCTGGTTGGCTGCCAGTGACTAGTGGTGTTCCGCAGAGGTCGGTGTTGGGACTATTCCTTTTTATGCTGTATATAAATGATTTAAATGATGAAATAGATGGCTTTGTTGCCAAGCTTGCAGATGATACGAAGATTGGTGGAGGGGCAGGTAGTATTGAGGAAACAGGTAGGATACAGAAGGACTTAAACAGATTAGGAGAATGGGTAAGAAAGTGGCAAATAAAATATAATGCTGGGAAATACGTGGTCATGCTCTTTGGTAGTAGAAATAAAAGTGCAGACTATTTTCTAAACGGGGAAAAAATCCAAAAATCTGAGATGCCTAGGGACTTGGAAGTCATTGTTCAGAACACCGTAAAGGTTAACTTGCAGGTTGATTCAGTGGTGAAGAAGGCAAATAGAATGTTAGCATTCATTTCAAGAGTTCTAGAATACAAGAACAGGGATGTGATGCTGAGGCTTTATAAGACACTGGTGAGACTTCACCTTGAGTACTGTCTACAGTTTTGGGCTCCTCATCTTAGAAGAGAAGTGCTGGCATTGGAGAGAGTCTAGAAGAGGTTCACAAGGATGATTTCAGGAATGAAACGGCTATCATACGAGGAACGTTTGATGGCTCTGCGTCTGTAATCGCTAGAATTTAGAAGGATGAGGGGGGATCTCATTGAAACCTTTCGAATGTTGAAAGGCCTAGACAGAGTAGATGTGGAAAGGATGTTTCCCATGGTGGGAGAGTCTAGGACAAGCAGGCAGTACCTCAGGATAAAGGGGCGCCCATTCAAAACAGAGATGCGGAGAAATTTCTTTAGCTAGAGGGTGGTGAAATTGTGGAATATATTGCCACGTGCAGCTGTGGAGGTCAGCTTGTAGGGTGTATTTAAAGCAGAAACTGATAGGTTTTTGATTGGACATGGCACCAAAGGTTATGGGGAGAAGGCCGTTAAATGGGGTTGAGGAGGAGAAAAAAAAGGTTAGCCACGATTAACTGGCGGAGCAGACTCGATGGTCATGTGGCCTAATTCTACTCCTATGTCTTAAGGTATTATGGTCTTAAAACTGCTCACAATATTCCAAGGGAGGCTTCTGTTTTGCCACTGAACATACTTAAGGATTTATATTAAAACATGATTATTGTTAGCCAATATAGCTTGAAGAATTATCAGGAACCCAAACCAACTTATAGAATTCAAACAACATAAGCTAGGTATTGTGCTAAAATCTGTCTCTTTTATAGTCTCTACAGGTGAACCCGCAAGTGCTTCGCAAAGTCAGTGGTGAGTCAGAAAAAAAACTTAATATTACAATGTCATAGCTATAATAACGATGATACTGTGTCGACCTGAATGGACGGAAGCAAAGCAGGGACACGTAATGTGGTATTTTCAGCACATGTACTGAACGTTCCTAATTTTATGGAATGATAATAACGGTCAGGATTCAAGATTGTTTAATGTCATCTCCATCAGTCAAGTGTAAAGCAGAAGGAAGTAATTGTTCAGATCCGATCATAAGGGGAAATAAACATCAATACAAAAGTACAATAATAAGAAGAAACAAATTACATATAAATACATAAGACAGCTTATATGAATAGATTGATTTTATGTCTATGAAGTGACACTAGACACCTTTAAGTGTACATAAGACACTTAAAGGTAATGATAAAGTAGCGGCGGTGTGAGTGTGGAGGGGCGGTGCAGTAGATGAATGTACAGTGCTGATCAGCCTTGCGGTTTGGGGAAAGTTTCTGTTTTTGGGTCTAGTGGTCCTGGCGTGGATGCTACGTATCTTCCTTTCCTATCTGAGTATTCACAGTATTAATCACTTTATTATTATTATTAGTTTAGTTTTTGTGTTTGCGCAGTTCGTCAGACTGTGTGTGTATGTATTCTCTGCATTGATTCTATTGGTTTCTTTTATTCTACAGTGACTGCCTGCAAGCAAGTGAATCTTAGATAGTAGTTGGTAACATATACGTAAATTTACTTTGAACCTCGTTGCATCAGTCGTTAATATTTGAGTGTGCCTTTCCTTGCAGGATGAATGCGGGGAATGGATCTCAGCCAAATAATGACGAAACAACCTTAAATAACTTGGAGTATGCTGTGGTAGGGATTGCTCGGGATTCTGGTGAGCAGGCGTTCTTTGATAAAACACCAAATTTTACCCGGTGATATTTTCGACTCCCCTGTCAGAAGGGTTAGCTTGAAAAGTCGGCATATCACTTGGTGCTCGTGTTCGTACCCTGAGCTAGCGTCCGATTTCCGGCTCCGTCTGTGCTGAGTTAACCCCCTTTCCCCGTGATCACATGGTTTTTAATCATTTGCTCCCATTTCTTTGCCCATCCCAATGATGTGAAGAGGAGCTGACTGATTATCCTTAATATACGGCAATATGGTTCGTTCGTTATGTGAAGTGTCATAGGACGTGTCCGATCACGGTCTTTCTATGATAATGCTGTTCCTGGCAAATTTTCCTAAAGAAACGGTTAGCCGTTGCCTTCTTCTGTGCAGTGTCTTCACAAGTCGGGCGACCTCAGATATAATCAAACCTCCTCAGAGTTTGTCTGCTTTGAGTTAGTGGTGGCATAACAAGGACGTGATATGCACCAGCTTATAATACTACCATCTACCACCTACTCCCATGGCTTCAGGGCACTCTGATCGGGGCTGCTGGTGATGATGGGTCGGGGAGGGAGGTAGCTAAGCCAGAGCTACATCTTGCCCAAGATGACTTGCAGGCGAGCAGAGGGAAGGAGCTCCTTTTGGTGGAGACGTATCATCAACCCGCCACACAGGATATGCTAAGTATGGTACTACCTCGCATTCCTTTGAACTCCGGTGAAATGAAGGTACAGCCTACTTTTGATACTGATTGGGTAAAACATCATCCCAGGAAAGAACACGGTAAACTTACAGATGAATGCTCCAAAATCTTGAACTGTTGGCTAATGAGACCGACTTCAATCTATCTGCCCTTTCATGGACGCGAACAGCTTTATGAAATTTTCTCTGGGCTTAGTTCCTTCAATGACTTAAGCATCGGATTCCCTTCACCTGAAATCCATCCTCTTGGACAACAATTCAGTTAATTCGTCTCGGAATTTCAGTAGAGCAGAAGAAGCTGACTACGTTTTAATACTTCCACGAAGTTTCTTCTGTCTTTATATTTGGTCAAATACGCAAAGGTTAAGCTTTCTTTCTGTTACATATTAATCCTTATAAAGGTCAGAAAAAGTATTGTTTTTCTTTCCATTTAGATTCCACTGAATTGTCTGCTGGCGTTGTTTATTCGGAATGCATCATAAAGGAACAAAGCGACTATGGTAAGTTATGACATGTTTTATACTGCCAGCAGAGTGTGGGAATAATGTATGCAGCACGATGCAGACCCAAGCAGTTAACTCACATTACATGCTGGCAAAGACTGAACCCAAGGGCGGACGAAGGACAGATTCCTACGTGGAAACGCCGACCAGGGTTTAATCATAAGAGTTCCACCAAGACCTCGGTGGCTCCGCAGGGCGTCACCCCGAGACGAGATATTCCGAAAGCTGGCACCCAGTGATAAGCTTTAATCGGGAGTCTACTTAAATAATCAGAGGAAGTGGAAAACCCGTGGCGTCAAAACAAACTTAATATTAAACTGAAAGCACAACTGTTTAACGGCTCTCGTTAAGACAACTATTAACAAAATCAGGTGACCTAGAAACCTCAGAGTCCAAGGCTCTTCGGCTCCTCGCACGGGACCAAAGGCATCATGACAGTCAGCATTGTACAAGACATGCGATCATAGAAAGACAGAAACATAGAAAACGTACAGCACAATACAGGCCTTTAGGCTCACGATGCTGTGCCGAAAATGTACTTACTTTAGAAATTACCTAGAGTTACCCGTAGCCCTCTATTTTTCTAAGTTCAATGTCCCTATCCAGGAGTCTCTTAAAAGACCCTATCGTATCTGCCTCCACCACCGTCGCCGGCAGCCTATTCCACGCATTCACCGCTCTCTGTGTAAAAAAAAAACGTACCCCTGACATCTCCTCTGTATCTACTTCCAAGCACCTTAAAACTGTGTCCTCTTGCGTTTGCCATTTCATCCCTGGGGAAAAGCATCTAACTATCCACACGATCAATGCCTCTCACAATCATATACACATCTATCAGGTCACCTCTGTTCCTCCGTCGCTCCAAGGAGAAAAGACCGAGCTCACTCAACATATTCTCATAAGGCATGCTTCCCAATCGAGGCAACATTCTTGTAAATATCCTCTGCACCCTTTCTATAGTTTCCACATCCTTCCTGTAGTGAGCTGGACAGAACCGAGCACAGTACGCCGTGGGGTTTAATCCCCTACACTGCCAAGAGTCTTACCATTAATACTAAGTTCTGTCATCATATTTGACCTACCAAAATGAACCACCTCACACTTATTTGGGTTGAACTCCACCTGCCATTTCTAAGCCCAGTTTTCTATCCTATCGATGTCCCGCTGTAACGTCTGACAGCCCTCCACACTATCCACAACAACCCCAACCTCTGTGTCATCAGTAAATTTATTAACCGACCCCTCCACTTCCTCATCCAGGTTATTTATAAAAATCACGAACAGAAAGGGTCCCAGGACTGATCCCTGAGGCACACTGGTCGTCATTGACCTCCATCCAGAATATGACTGCTCTACAACAACTCTTTGCCTTTTGTGGGCAGCCATTTCTGTATCCACAAAGCAAGGTTCCCATAGATCCTATTCTTACTTACTTTCTCAATAGGTCTTGCATGAGGTACCTTGGCAAGTGCCTTGCCGAATCCATATACGCTGCATCTACAGCTCTACCTTCATCAACCTGCATAGTCACATCTTCAAAAAATTCAATCAGGCTCGTAAGGCACGACCTGCTTTTGACAAAGCCATGCTAACTATCTCTAACCATATTATGCCTCTCCAAATGTTCATAAATCCTGCCTCCAAGATCTTTTCCATCAGGTTATGTAAGACTCACCGGTCTATAATTTCCTGAGATATCTCTACTCTCTTTCTTGAGTAAGGGAACAACATCTGCAACCCTTCAATCCTCCAGAACCTCTCCCGTCCCCACTGATGATACAAAGATCATTGTCAGAGGCTCAGCAGTCTCCTCCCTCGCCTCCCACAGTAGCCTTGGGTATATCTCGTCCTGTCCCAGAGACTTATCCGACTTAATGCTTTCCAAAAGCTTCAACACATCCTCTTTCTTAATGTCTGTATGCTCAAGGTTTTCAATCCGCTGTAAGTCATCCGTACAATCTCCAAAGTCCTTTTCCGTAGTGAATACTGAAGCAATGTATTCATTAAGTATCTCTGCTATCACCTCCAGTTCCATACACACTTTTCCACTGCCACACTTGATTGGTCCTATTCTCTCATGTCTTATCCTCTTGCTCTTCACATACTTATAGAATGTCTTGGGGTTCTCTTTAATGATGCTCGCCAAGGCCCTCTCATGTTCCCTTCTGGCTCTCCTAATTTCATTCTTAAGCTCCTTCCTGCTAGCCTTATAACCTTCTAGATCTCTATCATTGCCTAGTTTTTTGAAACTTTCGTTAGCTTTTCTTTTCTTCTTGACTAGATTTGCAACAGCCTTTGTACTCCACGGTTCCTGTACCCTACTATCATTTCCTGTCTCATTGGAACTTACCTATACAGAGCGCCACTCAAATATCCCCTGAACATTTGCCACATTTCTCACGTACATTTCCGTGAAAACATCTGCTCCCAATTTATGCTTCCAAGTTCCTGCTTGATAGCTTCATATTTCCCCTGACGCCAGTTAAACGCTTTCCTAACTTCTCTGTTTCTATCCCTTTCCAATGTTATCGTAAAAAATATAGAATTGTTATCACTATCTCCAAAATGCTCTATCACTGCGAAACCTGAAACCGAACCAGGTTCCTTTCTCAATGCCAGATAAAGTACAGCCTCTCCTCTTGTACGTTTTTCTACATATTGTGTCAGGAAACCTTCCTGAACACACCTAACAAACTGCATCGCGTCTAATCCCCTTGCTCCAGCGAGATGCCAATCAATATTTGGGAAATTTAAATCTCCCACCACGACAACCCTGTTATTATTACACCTTTCCAGAATCTGTTTCTCTATCTGCTCCTCGATGTCCATGTTACAACTGGGTGGTCAACAAAAAACATCCAGTAGAGTTATTGACCCCTCCTTCTTTTTAACCTCCACCCACAGAGACTCAGTAGATAATCCCTCCGTGACCTCCTCCTTTTCTGCAGCCGTGAAACTATCTCTGATCAGCAGTGCAACGCTTCCACCTCTTTGCCTCCTTCCCTGTCCTCTCTTAGCCATGCCTGCCCCTCAGACATCCAAGTCTCTGTAATGACCACAACATCCCAGCTCCATGTACTGATCCGCACTCTAAGTTAATCCGCTTTGTCCTTGCATTAAAATAGACACATCTCAAACCATCGGTCTGAACGTATCCTTTCTCTATTACCTGCCTATCCTCCCTCTCGCACTGTTTCCAAGCTTTCTCTGTTTGTGAACCAACCGCCACTTCCTCCGTCCTTTTAGGTCGGTTCCCAACCCCCAGAAATTCTAATTTAAACTCTCCCCAATAGCCTTAGCAAAACTCCATGCCGGTATATTAGTCCCCCTCGGATTCAAGTGCAACCCGTCCTTTTTGTACAGGTCACAACTGCCCCAAAAGAGGCCCCAGTGATCCAGAAATCTGAATCCCTGCCGCCTACTCCAATTCCTCAGCCACACATTTATCCTCCACCTCACTCTATTCCTATACTCAGCGTTGCGTGGCACAGGCAGCAATTCCGAGATTTCTACATTTGAGGCCCCGTTTCTCAACTTCCTTCCTAACTGCTTGTAGTCTGTTTTCAGGACCTCCTCCCCTTTCCTACCTGCGTCGTTGGTACCAATATGTACCACGACCTTTAGCTGTTCACTTTAGGATATCGTGGACGCGATCAGAAACATCCCGGACCCTAGCACCTGCGAGGCAAACTACCATCCATGTTTCTTTCCTGCGTCTATAGAATCGCCTGTCTGACCCACTAACTATAGAGTCCCCTATTAATGCTGCCTTTTCCTTTCCCTACCCTTCTGAGCCACAGGGTCAGACTCTGTGCCAGAGGCGCCACCACTATTCCTTTCCACAGGTAGGCCATCCCCCCGGGGGAGGGTTAGGGGGCTGGAATCATAGGGTCATGTGACACAGGAAAAATAAAGTTTACCCATATGATCATGCTGACCATCATCTGCGCCAAACACTAATTATCCGCATTTGAATCATGACCTTATCCATCTTGCTTCCAATGACTTTTTCGATGTTATGCAAATCAATGCATCCAAACCTCCACAGGCCGCAAGTTCCAGATTCCTATCTCCATAAGGGTTACGCTCACAGATCTCGATTTTGTAGATGACATAGTCCTGCTCTCTGACCAGATGGAGGAAGCACAGCAGCTACTGAGAAAAGTTGAAATTGAGTGCAATGAAGTTGGACTTCACCTAAACGCTAAAAAGACAGAGTACATGGCGTTTAACTGCAACGAATGTACTCTCAGGACCGTAAAGAATGATACCATTAAGAAAGTATTTGACTTCAGGTACCTCGGGTCAAGAATGATGAGTTCGGAGGAGGACATAAAGATACGGAAGGTGCTGGCGTGGAGGGCTATGAACGACATGTAGGAAATCTGGAAGTCGAACCTGACCAGACGGCTTAAAAAGAGGATCTTCATAGCAGTCATAGAGTCCATTCTCATGGACGGATGCGAGAAGTGGACACTCACCAAGACGATGCGAAAGTCTCTAGATGGTTGCTACACACGAATGCTCCGCATGGCTCTTGACGTGAGTTGACAACAGCACATGACGAACGTCGAGCTCTATAACGACCTACCGATGCTCACCACTGAAATTGAGGCGAGAAGACTGCAACTAGCGGGGCACTGTCTACGCCACCCCGAGCTACCTGCTAGCCTAGTCATCATATGGGAGCCCAAACATGGGAGGATGAACCCTGGGAGTCCTCCCAAAACTATGGTCGACACGCTCCTAGAAGACAGCGGTGCGGCTAACGCAGATGAACAGAACACACTGATGAAGGAGAGGGAGAAGTGGAGATTCAGTCATCGTGCCCGACGCCGGCCCCCTAGGCCTGAGTCGACGTAGTAGTAGTAGTAGTAGTAGTAACAAGGGTTAATGGAAATCTCCTTATATCCCCTCCAGTTTTTTTTATTTATATAGAAAGTTCGGGCGGAACAGGCCCTTTTGACCCAATGAGCTTCACTGCACTGCAGCCCACCTTACTCCTAGCGTTATCACAGTACAATTTACAACAACCATTTTACCTGCTAGCATGTATGCATCTCGTACAGGACCTTCACTGTCACGTAGCGCTCAGGCGTTCTCAAAAAATCTGATTTGCATGAAAAGAATGTAAACTCCATGTCTAAGCTTCCTAAATTTCCTTTCTCACGATAGTTAGGTTTCAATGATCCTCATATAGGATTAAACAGGGCACAAGGCTAGAGTAGCGATTACCGCTATGCCATTGCTGGTCGGGGATTTCCGAATTTCGGAGTTCAATCCCGGAGCCGTCTATAGGGAGATCGTGCGTTGTTCATGTGTATCGCGTGACTTTCCTCTGGGTGCTCTGGTTTGCTTCAGTTCGTAAGTTACTTGGTCATTGTAAATTATCCTGTGAAATTTGGCAAGGATTCGTTGTGTTGGAGTGGCCTTTTCCGCCCTCGAAATGAATCAAAGTTTAAAAAGTTCGAAGTAAATTGTATTATCAGAGCACATACATGTCATCACATACTACCCTGCGATTCTTTTTCCTGCAGGCATACTTATCAAATCTATAGAACAGTAACAGAATCAATGGAAAACAAATAGCAAATGCTGATATAAGTAAATAACAATAAATAACTGGCATGAAATAACAAGATTAAGAGTCCTTATGTGAAACCATCGTTTGTAGGAATACTAGAAATAGAATGTCGTTATCTCCTTTTAATCAAGAGCCTGATGGTTGAGGGGTAGTAACTATTCTTGAAACTGATGGTGCGAGTCCTGAAGTACCTTCTACTTTATGGCAGCAACGAGAAAAGAACATGGTCTAGGTGATGAGCATCTTTGATGATAAATGCCGCTTTTCTGCAGCAAAGTTTCATGTAGATGTACTCAATGGTCGGGAGGGCTTTATCCGTGATGTACTGGGTTACGTAAATAAGTAAACATGTTTACGATTGATGGTGAACGCTAATAAATCAACATGACTTTCTGAAGGTTTTTTATTCCTTTACAGCTAACACAAGAGAAGTTTCAAGAGAGAAAAGAGTAAGTAATGTGTATAACTACGATGTGCTCGTTGTGGTTAGATCTTGGTCAGCAAAATACATGGCTCGTCCAGCAGTTTTAGGGTTCATATTTGCCCAGAGTAATGGGGCTGTGAACTATTCCAAGTAACGCATTTACAATAAAAACAGCTAAGGGATCTCGTCATCTTCACTAGCCGTTCCTAATAACGTTTGTAAATTTGTGAATCACTGTTTTAGAATGCTATAGACAATGTGGTGAAATCAGTAAATGTTATTGCTCAGGCGCTTCATCATTCGCAGTCATGTAAATTGAAGAACCGCAGTGGATAACCATGTTAAATTAGTGGACCACGTGGTTATAGTTGCGTTCTCATCCGTGTGATCTCATCTGCAAGAAGTTGTGTATCAGTCAAATACATCTGGACGTATTGTTACATTAAATAAAACTAGTTCCGGCATTTTCTGCAAATGGCTGAGCATATTCACAGTGATGTTGCTTTGACTGGACGCATCAGAGAGAGAGAGAGAGAGAGAGAGAGAGAGAGTGGATAAGTAAGCTGGGACTGATTTTACTGGAGAGACGGAACCTAAGGGGCGATCTTACAGAGATTTGTAAATCCATGAGGGCATAATATTTTACCCTGGGCTGGAGAGTCCGCAAATGGCCATGGATTTAAGATGTGAGGAGGACTATGAAAAGAAGCTTCGGGAAAAGTTTCACAAATGTGTCTTGGTCGGTATTCGGACGGTACTCGCGGAGGAGGTGGTAGAGGCGGGTACATTTACGACATTTAAAATGGATGATGGAGAGAAAGGTTTAGAGGAGTATTGGCCACACACAGATAAATTGTGCAATCATAGATAGGCATCTTGATCGGCATGGAGGTGTTCGGCAAAATGGCCCGTTTGACTCTTCCGAATTTCTGTGAATGTAAATGCAGAAAATGCTCAACAGATAAGGCAGGATTAGGGGAACTTAAAAATGCTTTTTTATATAAATCTGAGGATTATTGCCAGTATTTAGATAGTTATTTTTTGCAAAGTTTGTGATTTAACGCAATTGTTCACCTGTGACTTTCAAACCTGCAAATCCACGTTTTATTAGGGCACGCTTTAATCAATTGTGCGCCAGCAGCAGTCCAATCTCACATGTGTACTCTAATTCCAGAATAACCTGGTGAGCCCCAGCGATTACAGCGTCGTGTATGCCGCAGTGAATCACATGAAAATGGGTGCCGGTTTGGAAAGGTCTGACACAGATGAACCAGACAGCAGTGAAACAAACTTCTATGAAAACTTTGCAAGAAAGTAAAACGACACGGACAACTTCAACTGAAATTCTGCGTTCAAAACAGTTGGACTTTGAAGGGGATATTATTTTTACTTTTCATTTTCAGTGTTAAGCCAATGTATTCCAAGAGTAACACACACAAATACTGAAGGAAATTAGCAGGGGTCAGAAGTGAGTGCGATTGTTATTACTAGGGAGAAGGTACTTTGGAATTCAAAGGTCTGAAAATGGATAAGTCACCTAAACCATATGGTTTAAACACTAGGGCTCTGAAAGAGGTGGCTGTGGAGACTGTGGAGGCATTGGTAATGATCTCTCAAGAATCAGTAGATTCTGATATGTTTCTAGAGGACTGAAAAATTGTGGAAGGTCAATCCATTCTTCAAGAAGGGAGGAAATTATAGGCTAGTTTGCGTGATCTCAATGGTGGGGAAAATGTTGGAGATCATTTTCTGGTTGGCTGCGAATAACCAGGGGTGTTCCGCAGGGTTCGGTGTTGGGATCACTTCATTGTACGTTATATTTCAATGATTTAGATGACGGAATTGATGTCTTTGTAGCCGAGTTTGCGGACGATACTAAGTTACCTGTAGGTGCAGAGCAGGCAGTAAAGTGGAAACAGGAAAGCTGCAGAAGGATCTAGACAGTTTGAGAGAATAGGCAAAGGAGTGGCAGATAGAATACAGCGTCGGGACCTGTATGGTCATGCACTTAGGCGGAAGGAATAAAAGCATGGATTATTTTCTAACCGGGCAGAACATTCAAAAGTCCCAGTTGTAAAAAGACTTGGGAGTCTTCGTGCAGGATTCCCCAAACGTTTACGGCAGGTTGAATCGGCGGTGAGACAGGCAAAAACAAATCATTTCGAAGTGCCAAGAATATAGCAGCAAGGATGGAATGCTGAAACTTTGTAAGTCACTGGTGAGTCCTTACTTGAAATATTGTGAACAATTTGGGCCTCTTATATATGAAAGGATGTGTTGACATTGCACAGGTTTCAGGGGAGGTTCACGAGAATGATTCCGGGAATAAAGGGACTATCCAGTGGGGAGCGTTTTATGGATCTGGGCCGATACTCAATGGAACTTGAAAGAACGAGAGGGGATCTCATTGAAACCTATCGAATTTTGAAATATCTAGTTACAGTCGATGTGGCGAGGATGTTTCCTATTGTGAAGGAGTCTAGGATCAGCGGGTACTACCTCAGAATACAGGGACTTCCATTTAGAATGGAGATGAATGGGATTATCTTTAGCCAGCGGGTGGTGAATGTGTGGAATTCGTCGCCACTGGCGGCTGTGGAGATCAGGTCATTGGGTATATTTAAGGCAGAGGTTGACAGGTTGAATGCTATAATTGCACTCCTCCATTTTACGGACTTATGGCCTTATGGTCAGGCAGCATCATTGAAGAGGAATACAGTGATGAAGGGTCTCTGCCCGAATAATCGATTGCGTATTTCTGCATAGATGCTACGGGACCTGCTGAATTTCTTCAGCATTTTGTCTGTTGCTCTGGATTTTAGCGTCAGCAAAGTCTTCTGTGTTGATGCATTCCGAAAGTTGTATTTTTATTGGTTGGTACGTGTTCTTCAGCATTAAACATGTATATTATGTCATTTTGCAGTCCTGGTAGATAACAAAATGCCGACGGGTCCAACATGTTACTTTGATTTGGTACTTTTTCATGTTTGACACTATCACCTGCACCACAAATTTTTTTTTAGTTAGCTGGCGAATGTTGCAAGTTGCGTCGTTCAAATTTTACAAGCACCATCCAGTCGCTCAACAAAATTAAACTCCAATATATATTTAAGCGCCCTGAATGCTAGGCTGGAGGTTGGGCGTGTTCAAAAATCAGCTCTATTAAACTTGATTTTTCTTCTATCCGATCTCCGAATTTGCCTACCATTATCAAAAAACAATGTAGTTTACAACTGAATCTGGAGTTAAAATTGAACACCCTCTTACCTTTAGGATCATGGCTTTTGTTTCACTCTGTCAAAAAAAAAAAGGAACAGAAATTATATTGAAACATTTCGAAGTCCAGCCAATTTCAAATTAGAGTTTATAATCACATTTAGAAATACATGTGTGGAGAGGTACAATGAAAAACTTACTTGCAACAAAATCACAGGCAAAAAAAGGAAATTAGAGAAGGGAAATGAACAAGAAGAAATAGCACAGATACAGCTCATTTCACAATGAAAATCATTAGAACAAATGCTATTTTTTGCAAAGCGGTGGTCAAAGTGGCCATGATGCTATTTTACTGAGTAGCAATTAGGATTATTCAGTTTAGTTTAAGAATCTAGTGCTTGAAGGAAAGCAAGCTTTAGAACCAAGTGGAGCCATTTGACATTACATTTAATGGTTTATTAATGTTTTGGGAAAGTCGGGTACTTCTGGTTCCGTGATTGCTGGCTAAGACATCTTACTTATTTCTTGCACCCAATATCATTCAGCCCATCGGGAAAAGGCTGCAAAACATATATTTCCCACCACATATTTCTGCTGAATGCGTCGTAGATTATGCGACCAGTACCGAACATAAAACTTCAATTTAAGATGTATCAGCGTTTATGACGGTGAAGCAGGAAGTCCCTGCTTTCACAACTATCTTCAAACTTGTAAACCTCTTCGTCTTTGAATGACTGATGCACACATGCATCCAGGTCTCTTTGCTCCTGTACACCTTTGAGAATGGTACACTTTATCGTATGCATAGCGTTAAGTTTAAAGGAGAAAGATTATGTATAATGTACAGCTTATTTATAATTCCCCTTTAACAAAGAGAATATCAGGCACAACCAGTTTGGTGTTGGAAGCAAACCCAGTGGTGGAGTTTACGAAGCATTTTGACAGGCACCTGAACGTGCAAGTAATTGAAGAATATGGATCGTATGCAGACACGTGGGTTTAGTTTATTTTGAAGGTGAAATCGTATAGCACAGCATCCGGGCTCTTTGGTGCACGAAGTTGTGCTAAGTTATTTAAACTAGCAATTAAATAGCCAACTAAGCGAATCCTTTCTGCCTCCGCAAAGTCCATGACCCTATAAGGCCATAAAGCCATAAGACTGAGGAACAGTTACAATAACATTCGACCTATCGAGTCTGTTCGCCCATTCCATCATGCCTCATTTATTATCTCTCTCAAACCCATTCTCCTGGGTTCTCCCCATAGACTTCGACACCCTTTCAAATAAAAAGAGCTTTAAGTATACTTAATGGTGTACCCCTCACAGCCGTCTATGGCAATGCATTCGTCTGGCAAAAGAAATTGCGTCTCATCTCTTTTCTAAGGTGACATCCTTCTATCCCGAGTATGACGATATCCTGAGGTATTCATTACGGACTGTGCCTTTAAAAAGAGAGAGAGAACGTGCAGCTGTACAGCACAAACAGTTTGTTACAGAGAGAGAGAGAGAGAGAGAGAGAGAGAGAGAGAGAGAGAGAGAGGCGAAGACTGCTCGCAGGTTGTTTGGGATTTCTGCAAGGACACTACCAGCTTCTGAGTTCCTACAGAGAGAGAGAGAGAGAGAGAGAGAGAGAGAGAGAGAAAGAGAGAGAGAGAGGAGCTACTTGATGGACAGCTGGTGTTCAGCACAACAGTACTTAAACCAGCGTAGTTCCTTGTTTCACAGGACACGCAGACGCACTAAAGTGTGGTGAAGTTACCACTATCCTTTTCAGGTGCCCACGAGTGTGGGACTGAGGATCGATTGAGAGGAATCGATCTGTGATTATTAGTGCGTGAAAGAGCGACCCTGTGGAGTCTACCAGTGTGTCTAACCCTAGCTTGGGTTGGTAGATTATCACCTGATGAAGGCGCTCTTAAGTTGGTCAAGTATGGCTAACTTGGAAGTTTTGGAGGACAACGGGAAGAAGCGACGGCATCAGCTTACATAGACAACCTCAACAGCGCTCTCTCTCTCTCTCTCTCTCTCTCTCTCTCTCTCTCTCTCTCTCTCTCTCCCCACCATTACTCAACTCAATAACACCAACTGAACTGACTTCATTTACTCATCATCGTAAGACTGTATCTATTTACCCCATAAGCTTGAAGAAGCTTGGCTTTTATATTTCCACACTCATATATGGATGAATTTTGCTAAACTGTTCGATTTATCTGATCTTTATACTACTATATTGCATAGTTACTAATAAAATAGCTTTAGTTAACAGCAAACTCAAGATGTTTTTCCATTTCTGCTGGTTCTTGAACCCATTACGGGGTACGTAACACGAGGCTGTGGTCTTGAGTCCTGGACTCTGCAATATTGTAAATATAATCTCCATCCCACTCCATCTAGGCTTTTCAATATTCAATAGGTTTCAATAAGATTCCTGCTCCTCCTTACCCCAGCACTTATGTTTTCTCAGAAACCATGGACTCGTTTTCAAGGATTCTTCATCCCATGTTCTCGATATTTATTACTGATTTAGCTGTTATTACTATTCCCCTTTTTTTTGAATTTGCGGAGTTTGTGTCTCTTGTACGTTGGCTGTTTGTCATTCATTGTTCCCTTTCATTGATTTTATTGCATTGTATTTACTGTGAATGTCCTCAAGAAAATGAATCTCATGGTTGCCTATGGTAACCTGTATGTAGTTCGGTAATAAATTTACTTTGAACTCTGAACCTTTCATTCTTCGAAACTTTCGATCCGTCGACCCGCTGAAGTCTTCCCGAAGTTTATATGTCACTCCGGTTTCCAGCATCTGCATTCTCTTTTGCGACTGCTCTGCAGCATTTCCACAGAGTTCGAAGACGATACTCATTCAACAGATACCACTTCTGCTGATAAAACAACTTTATAATTTTTATCGACGGCATCTGTTCTCTCCAGCAATCCTGTGGCCGAATTCCACTATTGCACTAACATGTGTCTTGCGTGCCAGAAATACGCAACTGGATCGCGAGGGTGTCGCGTCCATAATCATCACAATGAGCTCTTTGCACGTTCTCTAGGCCTGTGAATACATTCGTTTGTCAATCTGTTCCAGCAGAAGAATTAAAGAAGTTGCCTGACCGAGGGGGGTTTCATATTAAGGGACGCTGGATATATGTACGCTGAGCGGCTGAGGATGTGGTAGTTGGTTTTGTGGTTTGCTTTTTCTCAAGCAAATTATGCAGAAGGTAAATATGTAAACTGCAGTGATACCTCTACATAATCATTATGCTATGTCAGTTGAATCCTCGGGGATTAAATGCTCAGTAATGCAAGATCTAACAGATTCTGCCGTCAACCATCGTTACAAAGGGCACTATCACATTGTTTCCTGCGGGTTTCTTGTGTACATGCAGATAATCACTGGGTCGTCTTAGACAGATGAGGAAAACGCAGAACCTTGAACAGCAGATAAGAATGTTTTTACTAGATTACAACACACACTGCGGTCGGAGTAAATCATTGCTGACCGTTGGGACCTGCTCTCTCCAGGTATCTTACTGCCAACGACCCGTCAAAATCTTATCAGTCGCCAACAGAACAGAATCCACTCGCCGACTCTGGAATTGATACACTTGACGTCGTTTCCTCTTCACTACAGTGCGGCATGAATTCAAACTAATTGGAACGTGCAAGGGAATAGTGCACGGCCTGTGGGCCGTATAGTATATGAGCTGACTGGTCTGGTTGTGACCTCGCGAACTCTCCCGACGTTCCATTAAATAATTCCACCCGGCTGTACGCCTGAGGTTCAGTGGAAAGGAGAGATGAAGGAAATCAAACGAGCGTGCCCCGGTGATTTGAATGAATTGTGCTGTGAAGCTCTGAAAAACTGGCTTAGCGGAGCGAGACTCCCATGTTTCAGTTATGTGTGTGTGTGATATAGAGAGAGTGAGAGTTAGTGTCGGGGGCGGAGGGGGGGGGGGGGGGGGGGGAGAACGAGACGACTTGGCCACAGGGAAAGTGAACTGAAAAGCTTGCTTTGCAGCGAAAAGGCATGGGCACGATGGGCTGAGTGGCCTCAGATTTTTTCTTCAGCAATTCTATGACATCATTTTATGCATCATTGCAGGGTGGTGAGTGGGAAGGTGAACACGCAGTGGTTGGATTAATCACGTGTTGATATAATTGTGCTATTGAGATGTACAGTATAAAACGTGTGCTTTGGCACCCCCCCCCCCATGCCCATACCAACATTTTTGTCGATCTACAATAATCCCACTTGCTACTGTCACCTGTTGCGATTTAACTGTTTAAGAATTTTATCCAAATGCCCATTTAAACCCAAGAACTGTGCGTAATTCTGCCAACTCCACAGGCAGCGCACTCCCAATGCCACCAATGCCTCTGCAAAACATAGATGTGAACCCCTTCAATGCCCCCTCTTCATAACTTAATCCAAATGCCCTCTTGTTCTTTTTCCTACCGTAGGAGAATAGCTTTGAATATCTACCAAATCTCTCCCTGTCGTAATATTTTATACTTCCCGCTGGCATTTCTCAGCTTCACTCGCTACAGGAGAAGCAGGCCGAGACGATCCAGCCTCGCCCACCACCAAATTCCCACGATCCTGGGAGCATCGCAGGGAGCCCCCTCTTCGTTCCATCCAGCGCAATAGCATCCTGAGCAGGCGATGTACGTGATAACAGCCGACAACCTGAGAATGGTGTCGGAATTACAGGAGGTTACGGAAATGGAAAGAGTGCTATCATTAATGGTTTCGCTAGAAAGTCATTGTGATAGCAAATCCAACACAGTATTGGCAAACCGATTGATTTAGCCAAACCACAGTTTGCTTCGCATGAGCGGAGTAAGAACGGCAATGGGGCAGTATGATTAAGCATTTTTACTGAATCATGTTACTAATAGTACATACCGGGAGCTTACTGTTTAGGAGCTACAAACTCGGCCCGCTGAGACGAAAAAATGCGCACTTAAAAGCTTGCTTCAACAAAGAGAGCCCAGATGGATTCTCTGCCCTATTGAAAGACCGCATGCGTAACGGCCGTTTTCTTGGAATCGACACAATGCAGTTTGTGTTTGCTGGTTGGAGGGCGGAGAAGAGCTGAAGGAGGCAAGATGCTGGAAATACACATAATGTACTGGAGGAGCTCAGCATGTCAGGAACATCTATGGATGGGAAAAACCTTCATCAGGATTTGAAGGATAGAAGTAGCATTACAGCAACTCTGATTAAAATAAGCTACTCAACCGATAAATTGCAAGCATTTAAGGTTGCCTTCGATGTACAAATGCTCACCAGCAGGCCACGAAACCAAACGTTTTGACTAGTGTTGTTTTTTTTCTTCTTGCCTTGTGCCAGTATCAACGTCATCGTGCCATAATATAACTATTGAACATAGATCGAAGATAGGAAGAGTTGCAAAAGAGAGACACAACACGGAAGAAAGGAACACGGATTCTGAACCGCAATCAAACACCAGTTAATGTTAATCTTACATGGGCCCCACAGTTTTAATTTTCCTGGCGTTCTCATAAGCTCCCCTCCCACACCATCATCATCTCCCCAGATCTTATCGCTCAGTTACACGCAGATAAACAGTGCGTAAACGATCTACCAAACCCCAAATCGAGTGTGGGTAGAGCATAGGACAGCCGAAGGAAGCTGTTTTAGGGAGTATAATTTACTGAAACAATGTTCTGAATTTAGGTTCCTGCATTGACTATTGTTCATTGTTGGACAACACTATTCGCTCTCTTCCACTGCCGACAACTTCGGTAAATCTCGCCTCCAAGCTATTAATCGGTTAACTGTAAGGGTACTTGTGCTGAGCTTCAATTCCCAGATGTCTTTCCATGAGTTATGGCATACCAGTGCTTGCATGTACTAGTTATGAAGAGCCAAATTCGTCGAACCTGATCTTCGTGAAGTTCCTGAACTAGGGTCGTAGACCGCTGCATTAACTGGTTTGTCTTTCTACAAATGCTGCTCCAGATCACTGTACTTGCAGTGTTATATTTTTTTTCTCTGTGAAATGCTCTTCACAGGACCCGACCTAGATTAGCGTGACAGGCAGGTATAGCTCTGGAGCCCATTTTACCTTGGTGTTAGGTGGACCCTTATTCACTTCCTTAGAACAGTTAGAACTGAAATAAGCGAGTTTTAAAACAAACAAAATATTGGAAATTAAAATTAAATGATTAAAATACGTGTACTCGGTCACGTTTCTTTTTACTTAGATATGAAACTATGGAATCAGGATGCGGGACATAAACAAGAAGACAGCCAGAACTGCTCTGATGTTCCTTCAGCTCATTTCCCATAGTCTTGTTATTGTTTGTTTATTATTTATCAGATTATCCACCCTATAGTATACTGTTCTTCCTACTTCCTATTTGCTCAATTAGAACAGTGGAGATGTCAGACAGGATAGTAGAATGCTCCGCTTGCGGAATGTGGCAAAACAGGGAGACCTTCAGTGTCCCTGATGACTGCTACTGCGGAAAGTGCATCAGGCTGCAGCTTCTGTCACCCCGCATTAAGTATTTGATGATGAAACTGGATGAACTTAGGATCATTCGGGAGGCAGAGGGGTGATAGACAGGGCATATAGAAAGGTAGTTACACCCAAGGTTCAGGACACAGGAAACCGTATGACAGCCAGGAAGGGTAAACCGGTTAAACAACCAGTGTAGGGGAAAGTAACAGGTCTCTCTTGGTGAGTCTGACTCTGTGATTCACAAAGAAATAAGGGAGAAGAGGTGAGCTGTTGTGCAAGGGGGTTCGTTGGTTAGGAAAACTGAAAAGAGATTCTGTGCACAAGAACGAGATTCTCTGATGGTATATTGAACCCCAACCCCACCCCTCCCCACCGTGTTACAAGATACCGGAGCATCTCAGATAGAGTCCTCAGCATTCTTAATTGGGAAGGAGAACAACCAGTTTGTATCTTGCTTTATGCCTCTCATCAGACTCCGACGCTCTAGAGAAGGCAACACAAGTGTGTTCAAAGTCTCCTTATAGCCAACACCATCAAAAGCAAGAAATAAGAAATATACTGGTTAACCTCTTCTGCGCCTTTTCTGGTGCTTCCAGATTATGGTTGGATTCATCTCATTGCGTTTGTCATGAGTATACCTGACATCCCAAAAGCAGTCTTTTGTAGAAAAGGGTTTGGTCATCGATTCAGTGCACCCGCTGAAAAGCTAATATCAAATTCATACTTCATCGCAATAATAAGGATATTGATTTATTTCATTTTGAAATTCGTTATGCAATGAAACTTTTACACAAATATATGGCCATCCACCCGTTTATTGCTATGCATTATTCATTTGGGTTGACCGATGGTCTGCCGAAAAAGAATACAATCGGACTGACAGAAGAAAAATATAATTGTCTCAGAAAATCACATGTCCTTAAAGATAGCACTAACTCCCAAATTACATCCAGCAACTTATTCGGAAAAGTAAGATCATGCTGAAGTATACATTGCTTTTTTGTTTTCAAAAATTGTGATACCATTTGCAGACGAATACATGAAATAATTGCACGTTGGCAAGCAACATTCTGAACTACCATTCAGCTCCTCCATCTGGCATTCTTAGATGGCAGGATAACTACTTAAATTACGCACACTACCAAAATACATATGTGAAGATGATAATAATTACTTAAATGCTAACTTCAACAAATCTCGCCCATTGTCGTCATGGGTATGTGCAGAGTGGTTCGGGAGTAGGTGAAGGACTTCAAATTAATTAATTAATGTAGGCGGACTTTTGCATTGATGAGAATTAGCGGATTAAATTACGAATGTGAGGATAATTGAAAATTGACATAGGTTTCACATTGATAAAGCAAATTCCGTTAAGAGTTTTCAACACAAGGGATTCTGCAGAAGCTGGGAATCCAGAGCGGCATACTGAAAGTGCTGGAGGAACGCAGCAGGTCAGGCAGTAATAGAGTGAAAACCTGGTCGAATGATCTCTTACTGAATGTCAGCAAGACCATAGAGCTGATTATTTTCTTCAGGAGAAGAATAACAGAATTCCATGAGCCAGTGCTTACCGGAGGATCAGAGGTGGTGGGGCTCCTGGGCTCAGCATGTAAGTGCATCTACGAAGTGAGTACGGCAGCGCACTTAATTCCTTAAGAGTTTACGAAGATTCGGCACGACATCTAAAACTTTGACAAACTTCTAAAGGTGTGCAGTTGAGAGCATATTGAGTGTAGTTGAGTATGGAAGTACCTGTGCCCTTGAGCAGAAAATCCCACTAAATGTAAAAGATACGGCCTAGCCCATCACTGAAAAATCCTCCCCACCACTGAGTACCTATCCACAAAGCGTTGTAGCAGGAAAGCAGCATCCATCATCAGAGACACTCAGCAGCCAGTATATATTCTCTTCGCGCTGCTGCTATTAGGAAGAAGGCGCAGGAGCCTCATGACTCACACCTCCAGATTCAGCAACAATTATTATTTATTAAACATCAGGCTCTTGAACCAAAGTCGTTCAGAAGATTAGAAGATTTATGGGAAGTTCTAAGGTTGGCTGGAATCAAAAACGTCAGTTCTGAGTGGCTGGTGGAGCCAGGGGCTGTCCACAACTTTTTAAAAGCATTTGGACGAGGCCTATAATCGCCACGCCAGATAAATCCCTTTGACAAGTGCTGGTAAGCGGAATTAGAATACAGTTCAACATGCAGATAATCGAACAAGTGGCTTGTTATTAGCTTCTTAAGTCTATTCTTGATGAGTATGTATGCTTACGGATGTCAGCTTAATCAGGTGGAGACTCAGAATAATGTCTCTTTCTGATGATTAACAGAGCTTGAGTCGTCACGAATAATATTTTTCTATGCATCTCAGGACATCGTCGGTTTGTTTCGTTGTTTTATTTACTATATTGCCTTGTGATGTAGATGGATTAGATTCAACCGACAAAGCTTTTCTGGGCAATAGTGTCCCCTCTACCCCCGTTACTTTTTCGCTGTAGCCTATTTAGCACACAATTGCATCGTCCAGTGTGGAAAATAATGGTATAGTTTTCGTTGGGAAATGTCAGGGAACCGGAGTTACCAGAGGAAATCCACTCGGCAATAGGACGGATATGGAGATTCCACACGCAGGCTGGCGCAGAGGTCGTGATCGAATCCAGATCACTGGCGTTTTAAGGCAGAGTTACAGTAACTGCGCTACTTCTTCTCTCTGTTGAGCAAATATCTACTCAATGCGCGAGTTATCTCACTTAGCTTGCATTGAACTTATCCCTTTCTGGAAAGAGTGTCAAATTGTTTGGAAGGTGATAACAGTTGAGCTTGCCATTGGTTGGCCTAAAGGCTTGCTACACTGTGCATCTGCATGTTGTACAGCAGATCTTATCAACATAGAGGGCAATGTGACCATAAGACAAAGGAGGATAATTTGGCCATTCAACCCATCGCGTCTGCTATGCCATTCCATCATGGCTAATTTATTTTCGCTCTCAACTAACCTTTAATGCCCTTAGCAATGAAGAACCCAAAACCACCCCTTTAAATATACCCAATGGCTAGAAACAGCTGACAATAAGACCGTAAAGCATAGGAGCAGAATTAGGCTATTCCTCCCAGGGAATCTACTCCCATGGAATCAATTATGGCTGATTTATTATTCCCTATAAACGCATTTCTTTTGATTTCTCACTCGCAAGTGCTAACAATTTAACGGATCAGGAACCAATTATACTCCTCTTTAAATTTATATAAACACATATAAATGATTCCATTGCATTGTTTGCAACTACTCTAAACGCTAGCAGGAAAAGAATTTCAGAGTGGTGCCATACACGTATGTTGATAATGAATTCATTTGAAGATCGCAACTGTGATGAGGAAATGCACTTTTATTCTGAGGTTGTGCCCTCTGGTCATCGGCTCTCTCACTATCAGAAGCTTTCTCTCTGTCCAATCTTATCCAACCTTAGAGCGGCATTTTTAGGTCTTAAGGAATTTGCGACTGAACGCGGGACTACCTCTGATAAAGGAGATATCTCAAGTGACAGTTAGCTTTCTGTGTTATTCAACAGGGACAGGAGTAGGGGAGTATTTTTTAAGGTGGGAAAGCCGTTGCACTTGCGCTGTTATCTCTCGATTTCTGAAGCCCTGGTCCGAGAGAGAAGAACACAGGTTCTTACTTTATAGAGCAGTATTTCGATGGATATTTTAAGAGAGCATCTTGCAAACAATTGTGTATCAATGCTTGCTGAGCGCGGTCATGAAGTCACCGATGACCCATGTATCATGCGGATGGAAAAACACAGCTTGTCAACGAAATATGATCCTCTTGTATTCTCTGCCAATGGATATTATAGATTTTGCATCACCTGGACGACTTAAAGAAGAGGTAAATGACATAGTTTTAAGATAGGCGTATTGGAGACCATAGAGAATCGATACAGAGGAGGAGGTGAGGCCCGGAAATATTAAATGGCAAGACTGGCTTGAAGAGCACGCTGCTCCTGGTTTCTCATGTTCCTATTCTTCAATATCAACCCCATATTTCAAAATATCAACCATAATGACACTTAACATTTGACTTTTAAACATGATGAGCAGAGACGTATATAACAGTTGACATTCATCGCCACAATACATTGCCTCAACTTGGTTTGCTTTTTGCTTACAGGCTACTGTGAAGGTTTACCCTACGACGACGAGTGACTACTCTCTAAAGGTTATGAAATAAGGCTTCATGTGGAGACCTCTTGGTGAGTATTGCGTGTCGTTCAAAAACTCCGTGCTCTGGCTGGCGTAATAGGAATTTTCACCTTCTTGTTCTCTTGGGGTTTCCAGATCCTGGAACAGAAATAGTTAAAAGCTCGTAAGTTCCAGTGTATGGGATCTTTCTCTTTCTTTGCTTCACGTCTGCGTATTCCAAGCGCGCGCACATACAGCCAGACACGCATGCACAACTCTACAAAGGTTGAAAGGGGTTGGAGGGATATATGTCAAATACAGTCCCATACACAAACACATGCTTGCATATACAGTACATAAGCCCAAATACACATAAACACACACTGACAAACACGCCACAGACGCAAAGGTTTGTAGTAGCGAGTGACATCTTGCAGGTCGGTAGCTATAGTGCGCCGATGGTGATTACAAAGTTAATGGCATGTTCATTTTGTGAGATGTAGGAACTTTGGGAGAACTTAGGTCTCCCTGATAACTACATCTGCGGGAAGTGCACCGAGTTGCAGCTCCTCAGAGACTGTGTTAAGGAACTGGAGCTGCAGCTCGATGACCCTCAATTTATACAGAGGAGTAGGAAAGTGATAGATACGAGCTACAGGGAGTTAGTCATCACTAAGGTGCAGGAGACAGTTTCCCGAGTGACTGTAATAAGCAGGTAGTGCAGAGTACCCCTGTGGCTGTTCACTTTAATAATAAGCATCCTACTTTGGAGAGGGATGTGGGTGAAATGGGGAGAAACCGCGGCAAGCAGGTCTCTGGCATTGTGTATGACTCTGCGGCTCACAAGGAGCGGGGAGAGAAGAGGAGTGTAGTATTAATAGGGAACTTTGTAGACAGGGCAGCAGATAGATTTTTCTGTGAATGTGACAAAGAGATACCGAAGGTATTTTGCTTCCCAGATGGCATGGTCAGGGATGCTTTGGATCGATCCATATCATTCAAAAGGGGGAGTGTAAACAGCCAGAGGTCGTATTACATATTTGTACCAACGACATAGGTAGGAAATGGAAGGAGATCCCGAAGATAGAATATAGGGATTTAGGCAGAAAGCTGTAAAGCACGACCTCCAGGGCAGCAATCTCTCGATTGCAGCTCATGTCACGCGCTAGTGAGGGTAGCATGAGAGGGGTTGGGAAATGAATGCCTGGCTAAGACGTGATTTCAGATTTCTGGATCTGAAATGATCGGGATCTATTCTGGGGAAGGTGTAACCTACACAAAAAGGAACGGTTAAACCCTGAATCCGAAAGGGACCAATATAGTTGCAGACAGGTTTGTTAGAGCTGTTCAGGAGGGTTTAAACTAATGTGACAGAGGTATGAGAAACGGAATGACACGGTTGAGAATGGGGCAGTTGGTATATCAGTAGAAGTTGAGTGCAGACAGACTGTAAGGAAGGACAGGCAGATGATAGGGAAAAATGGCCTATTGTCAGTGGAATGAGTTGAAGTGTAACATGGGGGAAAACTGAAAACGGTGATGAATACAGGACTGGAGATGTTGTATTCGAATGCACCGGTAGACGAAATAAGCTAGATGATCGTACAGGGCAATTGAAGATTAGATGGTGCGACATTCTGGGCACCACTGAGTCGTAGATGAATGAGGATTATAATTGGGAGCTTCATACACACGGATACACATTGTAGCGAAATGACAGGCAGTTATGCAGGGTGTTTGGCGTGGTTCTGTTGGTAAAAAGAAATAAAATCCTTATAAAGAGGTGACATAGGACTGGAAAATCTATAAACCTGAGTATTAAGAAACTACAAGAGTGAAAAAAGCCCTGATAGACTTATGTCATACACATTCACGCAGAAATATATCAACACACACACACACACACACACACACACACACTCAAACGTGCACGCAGGCACGCATATACACACATCCACACAGACGCATATAATCAAGCACAAACAAAAAAGCACTCAGAAACATAACACAGACATAAATATAAACATACAGGTATACACGCACATAGATAAACATATACACACGCATTCATGCACATGCAACAGGCTCAAACGTCAGCTCTCACATGTAGATAGACAGATGGACACACAGGCAGAATTCACAGTGCATTTTACATCTAGTCATTGAGTACAACGGGGACAGTTAGTACATATTGTAGGTTACAGGTTGGGGACCAAATATTTCCTCTGCCTGAGAGGTATTTCTGTCTTTCAAAGCTCCGATCAATACAGATGTGATATACCAAAACGCTCATAAAAAAAAAATCGAGGGGGTACTTACACGTGAAAACCTAAATGAACGCCTAATGCTCACTCGATCTGTAGGAAGAAAGTCATGTAGATAATATATTAAGGATAGTTTAACAGCTTTTTTCTTAATACTCTATGCCTTGGAGCAACCGAATAAGTCTACAATGTTTAATAATCCGTTGGAAAAAATAATTGAGCAATGCCTGTTAATAATATCACTGTGGATCGGAAACCACCGAGATATTTTAGAATTATCTGTAGAATGAGGTGGCTTAAAATTATAGATACGTAGTGTGCAAAATTACTTTGAAAAACTGAGATCAATGTCATATCACATCTGGCTTGACAGCAGGTATGTCCTGTTCTTTCCAACTTTGAGCCAATGATTAAAAGCAGCAAAACCTGGACCTGGGCAGAGAAAGCAACTTGCACCAGATGCTGCAATCTGAAGATGAAGAAAATAAAAAGAACCACTGGAAGATCCGTTTAGGTCAGGCAGCATCTGTGGAAGGAAATGGACAGTCGATGTTTCGGATCGAGAGCCTTCTCCTGCACTGAAATACTAGAGCTGAGATAGCAAGTAAAATGAGAAGGGGACATGAGCTGGCAAGCGGTAGCTGGATTCAGGTGAGGAGGGGAATATTGACAGATGGAGTCAGGATGGCTGGACTTTTGTATAGTAGGGGTATTAAAGATTATGGAAAGAGGCCGGTGGGTGGAGCTGAGCTCACGGCAAGATCAGCCATTATTGAATGGCGGAGCAGGATCTTCGCGCCAAACGGTTTACTGCTGCTCCCGCTCCTAATGTTCTTATCAACGAGGGAATTCTGAACGTCTGAACATCAAAGGATTGCTTTTTGCAACTATACAAAACCAACTTTAATTCGCCCAGCTCATTTTCTCTCTAGTAGTTCGAAGTGGTAATCGTAAATCAGGGCAATCACCCGGAACAGGTCCAATCGGGAGGGAGGGATGTAATATAAACATTTGGTAAATGTACACATCGACCGACAAATCACATACAATTATCTCACTCTTTGAAACAATCATAAGTACTTAAATTAAATCGAATATAATCCTGCTATAGATGGATATTGTCTTATTTTCCTCAGGCTGTCCTAGTTTCCCTTTAGTGGAAGATGCAGATTGTGCATTGCAAAGCACCAAATACATCACAACGATGCATTTCACAATAAATAACTGATACGATCCGTGGTAACCCATTAACATTTGGCAGAGGAAGTGATTTAAGTTGAGGAGTTCTGGAGCTCCGACCTTAAACAGATTTCATTTAATATCGACTTTCCTATATTAACGCTCTCTGTTATACTTAACTTTCAACGGCAATATTTACAGACATGATCCCGCTGAGTCAGTGCCTTTTTTTCTGTTTTGTGTACGGCATTTCAGCCTTTGCTGAATAAACGATAAGACAAAGATTAGCCATGTTCTCACTGGATTATGGGGCATTGGCGCCCCCTAACAATCTGTTATTGTCAACTAACATTTCGCTGGTGTATTATTTGTCAGAAGTGTACAAGCGAAACATGATTTTCTTCATAGAGAACCGTAAAAGCACAAAAGAAATTGTACGTCCCTTCCCTATGGATTTTTAAAGTTGAAGACCGATGAAATAAACACTAATCCGTTCTCTAAAAACAACTTAACTATTAAGCAACTTTTTTCTTCCTGGTTTTACTTCCTAGATTATTGACTGCCATGATAGTACAAGCTAGTTGGTTGTTCAGACAGATATATTGAGCTCACTGTTGTTGGTTACCATTGTATACTGAGCGAATGTCGCATGTGACAAGTAATATAAAAATAACAGGAAATTCCTCACCAAAGGAACCGTCCTGTCTTCTTTAAGTGAAAGTTTGAATCGACTGTTTGTAATGGTTGAGGGCACCAATTTAAGCACCTAATCCAATAGTACCCATTTGACGTTAACGCTAATCAGTTTTTGGTTCCTTAAGGGGTGGTAATGGGGACAAGCTCCCACTACCTATTAAATGCTCCCCATGGCGTGCGCCTCAAATAGCCTCTGACAACTAAGTCCAAATCCTGGCCTTCACGTGTGGCTTAGCTACTAAACCCAACGGAACCGTTTATACTGAAAGGAGAAAGGATAAAGGCAGGTTTCTAGCACCTTGAAACCAGTCGCTTCGGGAAGGTGGGGCCCGTCAGCGTGGTTGGCAGCTCATCTAGGAGAAGGAGCACCCTAATCTCAAACTTCAGTTTCCTTGCGGCTATACCCACACATAGGGAAGGCTTCGGGAATAAATCCCAAGGGAAAAATACGCACCTGGATTCCATGAAGCAGTCTTACATTGAGTTCAATGCTGACAGACAACTCCTGCGACGCTTCTAGTACCACACTCTATCGGTCTCAGCCGTTCCTTTAGGTTCACCAGATGCAGAGAGAGGGAGCTTGCTATATGGGCAACAGGTTGCTCGCCATATTGTTCTGCCCAGGCGTGTATCTAGGCAGCTAGGACGCAATGTGCAAGATCAACCCTAACTGACGGAGGCCACAGAAGCAGCAGTAATCAATGTAGAATCCAAGGCATACTGACTTAAAAATACGTTGAAGTAGCACTTTGATGTAGGATAATATTATAGTTTATTATTCGCTTCCAGGAGTGAGAATGGAAGCGCATACGTCTGTGGTGTTCCGAAGGCTTTTAGATAGACTCACAGATGTTCAAGAAGTGTAGGTATAAACACCATGTGCAGGCAAAAGTGGGTACTTTAATTTTGCATCGCGCCATGCACAGTCATCGTGGGCCATATGTCCTGTTACAGTGCTGCGTGACATTGATCCACGTTAACTTCTAAATTTAGTTGTTCTAAAAACACAGCTTTCCTAGACTTTGTACATTACTGCCCGAGTACGTAATGGTAGATTCCATTTACCATCCTTCACGTTCAAACCTCCTGTTCCCACGAAATTCTGTAAAATATCTTTCTTTTGCAGCAACTTCAATTCATCTGCCAACAATCTCCTTATATTGCCCATTCAGGCGTCTGAATTCGACAGCGAAATTACGCTTCCCAATTCTTGTATATAGTAGTGTTCTGGTGTATTCTTATTCTTATTCTACTCCCTATACTGACTATCTTGCTGACACACGTAAAGTCTCTGGTGAATAAAATCGATGATCTCAGAGCTAGGGTGCTGAATCAGAGGGTCATTAGAAACGCGTGTGTCCTTTGTTTCACGGAATCCTGGTTAACTACTTCCTTACCGGATGCAGCGATTCAAATCGACGGGTTTACTATATACATCAGGGTACATCTATAGAGTCTCCCAAAAGCAGATGTGGGGGAGTATGTCTCATGACCAACTCTCCTTGCTGCACAAATATATCAGTGCTGTCCCAATTTAACCAATTCCCCCCGGGATCAATAAAGTATGATTATGACTATGACTATTCTGCTCTCCAGACCTGGAATATCTAGTAGTTAAGTGCCATCCTTTTTATTTACCAACGGAGTTCTCCGGGGTCAGTGCATATTCCACTTCAGGCCAATTTAAATCAGGCTTTAGATTATCTGAGCAATGGGATAAACATGCACGAAACAGTACTCCCTAACGCCTTCACCATCGTTTTGTGAGACTTTAACCAGGCCAGTCTGAAAACAAAACACTAACCAATTACCATCAACAAATCACTTGCAATGCCAGAGGAAACAACACACTGGACCATTGCTACACCACCATCAAGAATGCATACCGTGCTATTCCACGCTCTCACTTCGGGAAGTCTGATCACCTGGCTTTAATTGTACTCCCTAGGCATAGGCAGAGACTGAAGACTGCAGCACCAGCGTCAGTACTGAGGACCAAGAAGGTATGGACAATGGAAACACAGCAGCATCTAAAGGACTGCTTTGAACCGGTGGACTGGACTGTATTCAGATATTCATCTTCGAACCAGGGTGAGTATGCTGCAGTTGTTACCGACTTCATTAAAACCTGTGTGAATGAGTGTGCGCCTACAAATACTTACAGTACATTCCCAAATCAAAAGTTGCGTCAAAAGTCAACAATTGTACCAGTGCCTAGGAAGAATAATGTAAGATGTCTTAATGACTAATGTCCGGTAGCACGCACATCCACAGTGATTAAATACTTTAAGAGGTTGGTCAGGACTAGACTGAACTCCTGCCTCAGCAAGAATCTGGGCCCATTGTAATTTGCTTATCGTCAAAATAGGTCAACTACAGACCCAGTCACAATGGCTCTCCACACAGCTTTAGAGCACCTGGACAACACAAACACCGATGTCAGGCTGCTGTTCAGCGACATTTAAGACCATCATTCCCACAATCCTAATTGAGAAATTGCAGAACCTGGGCCTCTGTACCAACCTCTGCAATTGTATCCTCGTCTTCCTAACTGGAAGACCACAATCTGTGCGGATTGGTGATAACATCTCCTCCTCGCTGACGATCAACGCTGACGCACCTCAGGGGTGTGTGCTTAGCCCACTGCTCGACTCTCTATTTACACATGACTGTGTGGCTAGGCGTAGCTCAAACACCATCTATAAATTTGCTGGTGATACAACCATTGTTGGTAGAATCTCAGGTGGTGTAGACAGGGCGTACAGGAGTGAGATATGCCAACTAGTGGAATGGTGCCGCAGCAACAACCTGGCACTCAACGTCAGTAAGACGAAAGAGCTGATTGTGGACTTCAACAATGGTAAGACGAAGGAACACATGCCAATTTTCATAGAGCGATCAAAAGTGGTGAGAGTGAGCAGTTTCAAGCTCCTGGGTGTCAAGATCTCTGAGGATCTAACCTGGTCCCAACATATCGATGTAGTTATAAAAAAGGCAAGAGAGGGGCTATACTTCATTAGAAGTTTGAAGAGATTTGGCTTGTCAACAAATACACACAAATACTTCTATAGATGTACCATGGAGAGCATTCTGACAGGCTGCAGCACTGTCTGGTATGGGTGTGGGGGTGGGGGGGGGGTTGTGAGGGGTGGTGGCGCTACCGCGCAGGACCAAAACAAGCTGCCGAGGGTGTAAATCTAGTCAGTTCCATCTTGGGTAATACGCTACAAAGTACCCAGGACATCTTTAAGGGAGCGGTGTCTCAGAAAGACAGCGTCCTTTATTAAGGACCTCCAGCACCCAGGGCATGCCCTTTTCTCACTATTACCATCAGGTAGGAGGTACAGAAGTCTGAAGGCACACACTCAGCGATCCAGGAACAGGTTCTTCTCCTCTGCCATTCGAACATTTAACCCTTGGACACTACTTCACTTTTCTTTTAATAAACAATATTTCTGTTTTTTGCACGTTTTTTAATCTATTCAATATACGCATACTGTAATTGATATACAAATTTATTGTTATTATTTACTTAGTTTATTTATTATCTTCTATATTATGTATTGCATTGAACTGCTGCTGTTAAGTTAACAAATTTCACATCACATGCCGGTAATAATAAACCTGATTCTGATTTTGATTCTGATATTTTACGGCGCATAACCTGACGTTGCATTACGCCTTACGTTCGGAGCTGCCATTCTGCCTTTTTTCGTCAGTCCTGCATGCCTCATCTCTTATTTTCGTAAAACAACACAGCTGAAGTACATTTTTATGGTCACATATCATTGAAAGGTATCTGTACAACTTTGCATTTATCAATACGCACATGCGTAAAACGACATAGAGGGAATAAGGAAATTAAAACCGAGCTTTTAAATTTATTTGATGCAAACGAGACTTACATGGAGAACAGGTATTGCTGTCCGGTGTTGTCCATAGATTATCCCTAAAGCAAGGAAAACAGTATTCAAAAATTGTTAGGCTTATTTCCTATTCTCTCCAAGCAAAAACAAAAAAAAACAACTCGATTTTTGAATTTTGTATTTTAGAAGCAAATAGTTGTTGTAATGGCCGTTTACTTAAGAATGATTACGTCGTCACGGGAAAGTTGCATTGGATGGTTGCTTTCTGTGTGAAGCAAGGAAAGCAATTGTTCGGGAAATGGAAGAGATTTTTTTTTTGCAGCACGGTTGAAGTTCTGGAAAGCTGTAGTGAAGCTAATGTGTCCCTTTTTAAGAGTAGTTGCAATAACAGGCTATGTAGCAACAGGATAGTGAGCTCAACATCCGTGGTGGGAACGCTCCTGCAAAATAATTTTGGCAGACAGGATTTATCTGGTGGTCCTGGCACCCACGCAGGACCACCGAATTCAAGAAGAGTTACTTCTAAGCCGTCAGGCTGATCAACACCTACGTGTATTAACCCACACCATCACAACCACATTATCACAAATTTGCTGTCAGACTCCCTTTTCTAGAGGTACTGCTGTGTCTAGCGTTACTTTATGTACATGTAATCAGTCTATGTATATTAGCTAATATTATCTATTTATATTGATTGTGTTTTTAATTATGTTCTTTGTGCTTACTGTGCTTTTTATGCTGCATTGATCCGGAAGAGTAAAATTTTCGTACTCCTTTACACTTATGTACTGAAGATTGACAAGAAAAACTCCCGAATCTTTGAATAAAAAATATTGGTCCTGCATTTGGAAAGGCAACGACTGATTAGGGACAGTCAGAAGCTTTGTGCATTGAAAATCGACTCTGATGAAACTGATTGAGTTTTGCTTTCGAACGAGTGATCGAAAGAATTGATGTAGGCAATGCAAATGGTGTTACCTACATGGGCTTTATCATGGCCGTGGACAATTTCCCATCTGACAGGCTGGCTGGCCTTATCTCAAATAATAACGAGGCAGTCTACAGAGAAGAAGTCATCACCCTGACACAGTGATGCCAAGAAAATAAAATAACCTCTCCCTCAATTTCGCAAAAATAAAGGAGCTGGTTGTGGACTACAGGAGGAACGGAGAAAGGTTCACCCATTGACATCAATGGTTCTGGAGCTGAGAGGGTGAACAGCTTCAAGTTCATTGTTATACACATCGCCGACGATTTTACATGATCTGTACATACCGGCTGTGTGGTGAAGAAAGCACAACCGTGCCTTTTTCACCTCAGGTGCATGAAAAAGTTAGGCATGAGACCCCTAATCTTAAGGGATTTCTACAGGGGCACAATTGAAAGTACCCTCACTAGCTGTATCACTGCCTGGTATGGGAACTGTACTTCCCCCAATCGCAGAGAGTGCGGCGAACAGCCCAGCGCATCTGTGCATGTGAACTTCCCACAATGCAGGACATTTACAGCGACAGGTGCGTAAAAGGGCCCGAACGGTCATTGGGGACCTGAGTCACCCCAATCACAAACTTTTCCAGCTGCTACCATCCAGCAAACTGTACCGAAGCATAAAAGCCAGGACCAACAGGATAGCTTCTCCCACCAGACCGTCACTGATAAATTTAAGCTGGCATAATTGTATATTTAAGCTATACTGTTCTGTTGTATGATTTACTGTACGTAATCTTTATTAAAACTGACTATAATTTGCACATTCAGACGGAGACGTAACGTAAAGATTTTTACTCCTCACTTATGTGAAGGATATAAGAAATAAAGTCAATTCAATTCAATTACAGCGAACAAGATCGCATGTTTTCCAGGTTAAACTAAGGAATTGGTAACAAAATAGCAGAAGGAGCCACAGAATAGAAACATTAAAACGCAGAAACATAGAAAACCTACAGCACAATACAAACCCTTCGGCCCACAATGCTGTGGCGAACATGTACTTACTTTAGAAATTATCTACTGTTGCCCATAGCGCTCTATATTTCTAAGCACCATGTACCTATCCAAGAGTCGCCTTAAAGACCGTATCGCATCTGCCTCCACCAACTTTGTCGGCAGCCCATTCCACGCACTCGCCACTCTCCGCGTAAAAAAACTTACCCCTGACATCTCCTCTGTACCGACTTCCAAGCACCTTAAAACTGTTTCCTGTCGTGTTAGCCATTTCAGCCCTGGGAAATAACCTCTGACCATCCACACGATCAATGCCTCTCATCATCTTATACACCTCGATCGGGTCATCTCTGATTGTACGTCTCTCCAAGGAGAAAAGGCCAAGTTCACACAACCGATTCTCATAAGGCATGCTTGCTAATCCAGGAATCATCCTTGTAAGTTTCCTCTGCACCCTTTCTATAGTTTCCACATTTCCTGGAGTGAGCTGACCAGAACAGAACACAGTACTCCAAGTGGGGTCTGACCAGGGTCCTATATAGCTGCAATATTACGTCTCGGCTCCTAAACTCAATCCCACGATTGATGAAGGCCAATGCGCCGTATGCTTTCTTAACCACAAAGTCAACCTGAACGTCAGCTTTGAGTGTCCTATGGACTCGGACCTCAAGATCCTTCTGTTCCCCCGCACTGCCAAGAGTCTTACTATTAATACAATATCCTGCCATCGTATTTGACCTACCAAATCGAAACACCTCTGCAATCTCCTCCCTCGCAGAGCAGAGCAGACTGTGGTGTAAATCGTCCTGTCCCGGTGACTTATACAACTTGATGCTTTCCAAAAGCTCCAGCACATCCTCTTTCTTAATGTCTATTTGCTCAAGCTTTACAGTCCGCTGTTAGTCATCCCTACAATCGCCATGCTCCTTTTCTGCAGTGAGTACTGAAGTAAAGTATTCATTAAGTACCTCCGCTACCTCCTCCAGTTCCATACACACTTTTCCACTGTCACACTTGATTGGTCCTATTCTCTCACGTCTTATCCTCTTGTTCCTCACATATCTGTAGAATGCCTTGGGGATTTCCTTAATCCTGCTCGCCAAGGCCTTACCATGGGCCCCTCTGATTCTCCTAATTTCATTCTTAATTTCCTTCCTGCTTGTCTTATAATTGTCCAGATCTCTATCATTACCTAGTTTTTTGAAACTTTCGTAAGTTTTTCTTTTCTTCTTGACTAGATTTGTAACTGCCTTTGTACACCACGTTTTCTGTACCTTACCACCCTTTCCCTGTCTCATTGAAACGTACCTTTGCCGAACGCCATGCAAATATCCCTTGAACATTTGCCACACTCTGCCGTACATTTCCTTCAGAACATCTGTTCCCAATTTATGCTTCCAAGTACCTGCCTGATAGCTTCATATTTCTCCTTACTCCAATTAAACACTTTCATAACTTGACAGTTCCTATCCCTCTCCAATGCTATGCTGAAGGAGATAGAATTATGATCATTATCTCCAAAATGCTCTCGCGCTGGGAGACCTGACACCTGACCAGGTTCATTTCCCGATACCAGATCAATACAGTCTCTCCTCCTGTAGGCTTATCTACATACTGTGTCAAGAAACCTTCCTGAACACACCTAACAAACTCCACCCCCTCTAAACCCCTCGCTCTCGGGACATGCCAATCAATATTGGGGAAATTAAAATCCTCCATCACGACAACCCTGTTATTACTGCACCGTTCCAGAACCCGTCTTCCTATCTGCTCCTCGATGAACTTGTTACTATTGGGTGGTCTATAAAAACACCCAGTGGAACTATTGGCTCCTTCCATTTCCTAAATTCCTCTCACAGTGACTCAGTAGAAAATCCTTCCATGACTTCCTCTTTTTCTGCAGCTGTGACACTATCTCCGGTCAGCCGTTCCAACTCCCCACCTCTATCTGATTTTGGAGGATTTTTTTTTCAGACTTGCGAGAGAGTTTGTTCTACACGGAGGATGGTAGGTGCGAGGAACACGCTGCCAGGATCAGCGATAAAAGAAAGTTACAGATAAATGTTGAACAGCATTTATTCAGGCACAAGAAAAGTTAGAGATGAAAAATATATACCATGAATAGGCATAAGGGATGAGTTTAAATTCGCATCTGCGTAGTAACGGTTGTCCGAAAGGCTTATTCTTGTGTTGTACTTTTTAATGTCCTTTTTCGGATTACGTAAGTCATGCACTTCGGGAAGATGAATCAGAGTACAGATACAGTGAATGGCAGGACCCTGGAGAATGTTACAGAGCCGAGAGCTATAGGGGTACAAATAGACTTTTCACTGAAATTAACGGAACCACCGGAGAAGATGTCCACGAAGGCATTTGACAGGATTGCCTCGTCGGTCACACCTTTGATTATACCAGATGGGACGTTGTGTTCTTTCTGTAAAAGCCCCTTCTATACATTGAATTCTTATCTCCATTTTGCAGGAAGAATAAGATTAAGCCAGATAGGATGCTGAAAAAATTTAGATGGATGCTTCTGCATCTGGAAGACTAGAGTTACACGGGGAGCTGGGATAGGCTAGCACTATTCTATCTGAAAGACGTGGAAGACGTCCTGCCTCGTCCCTGTGCCGAAGACGCCGCGCCCCAGCGGCCTCAATGACTACAGACGGGTGGCATTGACCTCCCACATCATGAAGACCCTGGAGAGACTTGTTCTGTATCTATTCCGGCCTAAGGTCAGGCCACACTTAGATCCCCTCCAGTTTGCCTACCAGCCACGACTGGGAGTTGAGGATGCCATCGTCTAACTGCTGAACCGTGTCTACGCCCACCTGGACAAGCCAGCCAGCACTGTGAGGGTCATGTTTTTTTGACTTCTCCAGTGCGCTCAACACCATCCGCCCTGCTCTGCTGAGGAAGGAGCTGACAGCGATGCAAGTGGATGCTTTCCTGGTGTCATGGATTCTTGATTACCTGACTGGCAGACCACACTACGTATGCTTGCAACACTGTGTGTTCGACAGAGTGATCAACAGCACTGGGGCTCCACAGGGGACTGTATTGTCTCCCTTTGTCTTCACCATTTACACCTCGGACTTCAACTACTGCACAGAGTCTTGTCATCTTCAGAGGTTTTCTGATGACTCTGCCATAGTTGGATGCGTCAGCAAAGGAGATGAGGCTGAGTACAGGGCTACGGTAGGAAACTTTGTCACATGGTGTGAGCAGAATTATCTGCAGCTTAATGTGAAAAAGACTAAGGAGCTGGTGGTAGACCTGAGGAGAGCTAAGGTACCGGTGACCTCTGTTTCCATCCGGTGTGGACATGGTGGAGGATTACAAACACCTGGGGATACGAATTGACAGTAAACTGGACTGGTCAAAGAACACTGAGGCTGTCTACAAGAAGGGTCAGAGCCGTCCCTATTTCCTGAGGAGACTGAGGTCCTTTAACATCTGCCAGAAGATGCTGAGGATGTTCTACGAGTCCGTGGTGGCCAGTGCGATCATATTTGCTGTTGTGTGCTGGGGCAGCAGGCTGAGGGTAGCAGACACCAATAGGATCAACAAACTCATTCGTAAGGCCAGTGATGTTGTGGGGATGGAACTGGGCTCTCTGACGGTGGTGTCTGAAAAGAGGATGCTGTCCAAGTTGCATGCCATCTTGGACAATGTCTCCCATCCACTAAATAATGTATTGATTGGGCACAGCAGTACATTCAACCAGAGACTCATTCCACCGAGATGCAACACAGAGCGTCATAGGAAGTCATTCCTGCCTGTGGCCATCAAACTTTACAACTTCTCCCTTGGAGAGTCAGACACCCTGAGCCAACAGGCTGGTGCTGGAATTATTTACATATTACTAGTTAACTATTTATGGTTTTATTACTACTTAATTATTTATGGTGCAACTGTAACGAAAACCAATTTCCCCCGGGATCAATAAAGTATGACAATGACTATGACTATGACTATATGGAGTACAGACTGAGCCGTGACCAGGCCAACATGTCCCTAAAACGCAGGCCTTCTAGCCCTGGCAACATCCTTGTAAACACATTTTTTTTTTTTTTTGCATTTTTACAGTTTAACCACATCTTTCCTATAACAGGGTGTATAAAACTATATACTGTGCTCCAAATGTAGCCTCACCGACAACTTATAGAATTACAACTTCTACGCCGCAACTGTTGTATACTTCGTGCCCTAACTGGTGGAGGCCATAAATTATTCACCACTCTGTCGACCAGAGACTCTGCTTTCACCGAAATATGCACTTGTACTTCTAAGTTCCTCTCATTCATAGTATGAATCCTGCGCTATTTTGACTTTCAAATCTGCATCACTTCATACTTATGAGCAATTAAATCCATTTGCCACTTATCGGCCCACTTCCATGTAAGCAAAATCCCACTATAATCCAAGTAGGCAACACACACACAATGCTGGAATAACTCAGCAGCTTAGGCTGCATCTACGGAAAAGAGTAAACTGTCGTTATTTCGGGAGGAGTCTCTTCGTGAGGACTGACAGGCAAAAGGGAGATACCTCAATTAAAAGGTGGCAGGAGGGGAGAGAGACCATGCGGAAGGTGATAGGTGAAGCCATGTGGGTGGGTAAAGTCAAGGGCTAGAGAAGAAAGGATCATATAGGAGAAGATATTGGACAATAGGAGAAAAGGGAGGAGGAGGGGACCTAGGGTGAAATAATAGGTGAGAGGAAGTCAGAGGTCAGAGCGGGGAATGGAGGCAGGGTTGTGCGGAATTTTGTTGACCGGAAGGAGAAATTGATATTCATATAATCAAGTTGGTGGGTATCCAGATGGAATATAAGGTGTTGATTCTCCACCCTAATAATCTACGGTAACCTTCACAATCAACGAAACACAATTTCATGTCATCGACGGACTTATTAATCAAGCTCGCCTATGCACATAGCCACGTGTGGCTGAGGATTTTATAGTAGGTTTGCTGACTAAAGTAAAGAGCCCCGTGGCCGTAAGTGAATGGCAGAATGTGGTCGAATTGACGAAAATACGAGCAAAGTCAAATGACATTAACATAGATAGGAGCTTGATGCACTCACAGGAGATTGAAACAGACACTTTCTCAGGGCTAAAGCAGAAAAAATGAAAAGCTGGATGCAAATACCATTCCGAGTGGTTCTATAATTCGCTAATAACTTTATTTGCTGTAAAATGTCTTGTCATGTCTCTTCTAGTGTTTTAATAGTTAGAATACATTTACTTGGTTCTGTCAGGCCTTCTCCCGCTGACACCTCCCAGCCTACACATGCAGACATTTACCCGTCTGCACCAAACTAATATGATCCATTTTCCATTTGTTCCAGATTCATACTCTGCAGCCTATGCATCTCCAGTTTTCATCCATATTCTTTGTTTACTCATCCAACAAGCTGGTCTCAACCATTTGCTCCCAGCTTTTAATCTCCCTGTCTAAAGTTTACCTTGTTGCTTATTGTGCTCAGTTTCTGTTCTCCCTTGTTTTGTGTCCCTCGTGTATTGTTAATTTCTGGTCGATTGTTAAAGTTATATTTCACTGATATATCGTCTCTGCGCTCTGCATTTGGATCCAGCCCCCTGCTTAGGAGAATTTTGCCTTCAGCTTTACACTTTCATTTTCCTCATAATATATACCTACAGCCTGATTTCTTGCAAGGACCTCTGCCCAACGGATTGCCCCGTCAGCTATTGTTTCTATCTGTTCTAGTTCTGGTAATATCCTCCTAAACAACATATGACCTATCTTCAGTTCAATCACATTTATCATTGTATATGGTGAACAGCATGATACTGAATTGTGGTATAAACGGACCATTGGGTGTAAGGATAATAGAGCCATAAATCATCAAACTATGCCTATAACAACGAATACGTTTCTTTCCTTGAGTTTGGTCTGTATACCACGGTGGTAAGGAAGGAAATGCAATGGTAGCATTCGTTCAAGAGTACTAGAATATAAAAGCACGGATTTATGAGGACATGGTCAGATCACACCTGGAGAATTGTGAGTGGTTTTAGGCCTACATCAAAGAAATGGATGTGCCGGCATTGCATTGAAGAGAATGACTGTGAAAATGCATTGATTACTGCGGCCGTGCAGCAACTGAAATGTTCCCACGGATAAACCCTTTGTTGCCGCGAATATGCAATAAACAGAGACGAGAAAAAGTTTACGAAGCGTGAAATATTTTCTCTGTTGTTCTGTATTTTATTATAACTGTGAATGAAGAAATACAATCAAAAGTATGTGATTTTTTTCAGTTTTCATTCTGAATATTCATAGCATACGTATTACAAAAAATAAATAAAATAATGTGCCACGTAGCTTTCAGGCAGTGTAAAAATGTACTGCTCAGATCACTGATTGGTCTACACAGCTGTAAAAAGAAACAAAGGGAACATTGACCATGAGGAGGGTTTAAAATCTCCGGGCCTGTACTCGCTGGAGTTTAGAAGAATGAGGGGGTTCTCTTTGAAAGCTGTCGAATATTGAAAGGTCTTGATAGAGTCAACGTGGAAAGTATGATTCCTATTGCGAGTGAGTCTCGGCAGAGGGAACAACCTCAGAATGAAAGGACGGAGATAACAAGGCATTTCTTTAGCGAGAGAGTGGTCAATGTTTCGATATTTTCATTTCATGATTTATTTCCTCAGGGGGAGGTATTATCATAAATTAATTTTGAACAACTTTACTTTTAGTTCAGAAACTGCGTTACTAATGGAAGAGAGAGGGCACGGAAATGATATCCACGTCTAAAGACATCAACATCTTGTGTACAGTATGAACTGTAATCTGTAATGTACTGCAAACTGTATTCAAATTCCGGCGAGAGGAAAATAAGTGTTTTCATAAACACGCGCTTCTGTTGAAAGTAACATTCACTCACCTATTGTTTCTGTTCCTTCTGGCGTTGGCTGCAAGTGAATAATAAAAATAGTAAAAATTATTCTGTGTTTTGCTTTAAAGTCAAGGTTTAAGTCAAGGCATCATGTCACCCGCACTTAATAAAGAACGGAACATTAATGTTTAAACCTACTACAAAACACAATCTGTTATCGATATTCTTCTTTACATCTGGAAAGTTTAACCTGTTGCTTGGGATAAAGGTTCAATATCCAATTGGCTGTCAAGTACATAAAGGTCGCAATCAGATACCAGAATGATTTCCACATAGCACACACCGGGGTGGCTTGGAGCATGCGAGTCACCGGTCGCAATAAAACCATATTTTATATACAACTCGTCCCATTTTCTGTTGAAAGAAGCTTTCTTTTTTTTGCAGTCTCGGTCTAAGTTGTCTCGGCGTGATCATCATCGTTAGGTCTTTTATGTCCCCTACCGCCTCTTCTAAAGAAACTCTTCGAGTAGTTGTCGATTAATGAATGACTGATGACCTCGCGTGCTTTCAAGTTCAACAGTGGACGTGACAGGGGATGAGGGAAGGTGCAGCTGACTCATATCGTTTCATATCGTCAAATCATATCGTTTCCTCGCTGCCCGGTAACACATGCTCTGCGGCCCGGTACCGATCCGCGGCCTGGTGGACTTAAAGAAGCCAAACCAGTTGTTTCATGTATGCCAAAAGTCAAAATGCTGATATTCCCAAAGTAGAGGCACAAAGTCATAGAAAAGTGCAGCAAAGAAACAGGCCTTTCTGCCTAGCTAGTCCGTGCTGAACCATTTAAACTGCCTTTACCTATCGACCTGCACCGGGACCTCAGTCCAACAATCCACGTAATTGTCCAAACGTCTCTTAAACCTTGTAATCGAGCTTGTATGCACCACTTGCGCTGGCAGCTCGTTTCACACTTTCCCAACCCTCTGAGTGAAGCAATTTCCCCTCATGTTTCCCTTAAAATTTTTACCTTTCACACTTAACCCATGATATATGATTGTAGTTCCACCCAACCTCAGTGGAAAAAGCATGAGGACTCTCGTAATGTTTTATACCTCTTTGAAATCTCCTCCTCGCTCTTCTACCTTCCTAGGAATAAAATTGTATCTTTCTTTACAACTCAGGTACTCAAGTCCTGGCAACATCGTTTTAAATTTTCTCCGAACTCTTTCTACATCATTTACATTGTTCTTTCAGGTGACCAGAACTTCACATGAAGAAGAAGAAAGCCCTTAACTCCGAGTGGAGTCATCGGAACGCCGTCATGGCAGCTTTTTTTTTTTTTTTTTTTTTAGCAGGCTTTCTTAGTTTTACGAGGCCGAGTTGCTAGCTCGCCGCTCAACCCAGCACGGATGAAAACCGTGCAAGGGATCCGCTGGATTCGAACTCGGGAGCCTTCTGTCCGAAGTCCGGCGCTCATGCCACTACGCCACCAGCCGGCAAAACTGCACATAATACTCCAAATTTGGCCTAACCAATGTCTTGTACAACTGCAACATAACATGCCATCTCCTGTACTCAATACTTTGATTTATGAAGGCCTGTGTGCCAAAAACTTTATTTATGATCCTATCTATTTGTGACGCCATGTTCAATGAATTATGGATGTGTATTGCCGATTCCTTTGTTCTACCACACTCCTCAGTACCCTGCCATTCACTGTGTAAGACTTATCTTGGTTGGTCTTACCGAAGTTCAACACCTCGCACTTGTCTCCATTAAATTTCATCTGCCATTTTGCAGACAAATTTTCCAGTTGGCCCACAGCCATTAAGTACTTTCATGCTGTCCACTACACCGGCAACCTTGGTGTCATCGAGAAATCTGCTGATCCAGTTAAACACATTTACATCCAGATCGTTGATATAAATGATAAAAAAAACAACAGGCCCAGCACCGATTCCTGCTGCCTCCGGTCAGATAGGCAACTATCTACCACCACTGTCGGCCTTCTCCCACAAAGCCAATGTCTGATCCAATTTACTACGTCATCTTGAATGCGGAGCAGCTGAAATTTCTTGACCAACTTCCTATGCAGAAACTTGTCAAAGTTCTTGCTAAAGTTTATGTAGAGAACATCGACTGCCTTGTCTGCATTAGCTATCCTGGTAACTTACTCGAAAAATTCTGTAAGGTTGGTTAGTCACGACCTACCATGGACGAAGCCGCGCTGACAATCCTTTATCAGTCCATGGCTATCCAAATACCTGTTTATCAGGTCTCTCAGTAATACCTTCCAATAACTTTCTCACTACTGACGTCAAGCTCAGCTACTTATAATTTCCTGGTTTAGTTTTGGAGCCTTTCTTGAACAGCAGAACATTAGCTATCGTCCAGTCCTCTGGTACCTTATCTGTCGCTAAGTATAGTTTAGTTACCTCTGTTAGGGTCCCGGAAATTCCTGTACTCGACTCCCGCAGGAACCTAGAGAACACTGTTACAATAATCTCCCCTTGTAATAATGATCAGTGAGGAGGTGATTCTTGCAACAACACTTTGTCAAGCTTAAGGGATTTATCCACCTTAATTTTCTTCAGGACAGAAAACAGCTGATCCTCTGTAATCTGATAGGGTCCCTTGAAGTTGATACCGCTTTGCCTCACTTCTATAGACTCCTCATCCATCTCAAGAGTAAATACAGACGCAAAAAGTTTATCTGTTATCTCCTCATCTCATTTGGATGCACACATGGATTACCATTGTGATCTTCTAAGGGAATAATTATTGTCCCTTACAATCGTTTTGCTCTTAAAAATCTGTAGAAATCCTAAGGAATCTCTTTCACCTTGTCAGCTAGGGCAAACTCTTGCCTTCTATTAGCACTCCTGATTTCTTTCCCAAGTGTTCCCTTGCACTTCGTGTAATCCAAAAACACGCCACTTGCTCCCACCTGCCTATATCTGTGGTGCACCTCCTTTCCTTTTAACCAGGGCCTCAGTGTTCCCAACACCTACTATCTTTACCTTTTATTCTGACAGGCATGTACGCGCTTTGTACTCTCAAAAATTCACTTTTGAAGTCCGAGAGCTCATTTGTCACGAAACAGCCTTTCCGAATCCACAATTTCTAGATCCTTTCTGATATCATCAAAATGGCATTTTTTCCAATTTAGAATATCAACTCGTGGACCTGACATATCTTTTTGCATATTTGCTTTGAAACGGGTGGCATTGTGATCACTAGATGCAATGTGTTCTTTACACAAATCTCTATCGCCTGCTCTGTCTCATTCCCTGATATTAGATCAAGCATCATGCACTCTGTCGTTGGGACTTCTACGTACTGTTTAAGGAAGTGTTCCTGAATTCATTTGACAAACTCTATCCAGTCTAGTGTTTTTACAGTTTGGGAATCCCAGTCAATATGTGGAAAGCTAAAATCAATTACTATAACTACATTATGCTTCAGTCAACAATACCGCTTTCAAATGTGTTCCTCCATATCCCTCGGACTGCTACCTAACTGTAATATAGCCTCATTAACATGGTCATATATTACTTACTTTTTAGTTTTTTAAAAAATCAAAGTGCACTTATTATCAAAGCATATATAAATAATGCAACCTTGACTTTTGTTTGCTGATCAGAGTCGCAAAGCAAGGAGACCGAAAGAGTCAAATAAAAACACGAGACCAACCCCAGTGCCCACAGAGAAAGAGGAGAAAAATCGAAACAAAATATGCAAAGAATAGAACCGTGAATCACCAAACAGCATTCAGAAACAAATTACGACTTCAGATCGAAACCCCGGACTAACTCGGTGTAGGACCAAAGCCTTGGTATTCAGTTCAGCATATTAGCGGGGGAATCCCCGCAAAGTTCGCAGACACGAATCATAGCACCAGCGGGTAGTCTCACAGCCTTAGCATCCCGGAGATAGCCGCCAGCCGTCATTCAATACAATTATGGCCGAACCTCCACTTTCATATCTCCTCCTCATATAGCATTGGGAAATATACGCAGCACTTTTTTTCTAACATATTTCATTCTTAGTCCTACAGTGCCATTGACAGTAGAGAATTCCACATGTTATTTTACGTCCCTTATTCCCCCCCCCCCCACCTTCCTGGTTTCATACAAACACTGAGCAAGGACTCATCCATCGGATATCTTTGCCCTATTTGCTTCCCTCCATTCCTACCCCAGTGATTCCCGTTGTGACTTTGTTTCCAGATCAGATTCCCACAATGGTAGTCCTTGTGTTCCCTGCTTATCTACCTCCATCCTGTCTCCATCTTTATCCTCCTTCCTTTTAGCTCATCTCACAGTTACTGCTTCGCCACAAGAAACGCATCGTTATAAATACAATGCGTTGTATAACATTGCGTTTGCATTTCGATTTATTTTTGTTGCATTTTTAGATTTTGTACATGATTGTTGTGAGTCCTTTTTTTAAGTACCTCATCGGGCCCGGAGTAGCAATATTTTTGCTTTGTTTCCCAGTTTGTTATCTTTCGAAAATAGCTTATTTACCCGGTCTCTGTCCTGAGCGATTGTTGTTTGGTTCTATTGTATTTCCTTGTATTTACTGTGAACGCCCGGAAGAAAAAAATCTCAGTGTAGTATACGCTGATATACGTACTTTGAAAATGAATTGATTTTGAACTTTCATAATTTCGATCTCTTCTACATACATGTACTGAAGAATGAAAATAAACAATCTTGAATATCTTCCAAACCCACCACATCTCTCCACAACCAGACCCACCCTTCATTTTCCTTCTTCTTCTCATTGCACCATTTCCCAGTCTCAACCCTCACTGCCTGTCTCTATGCTGGCATTCTTCACTTTCCTCTCAGGCCTAGAGACAAAACGATGCTAATTCTTTGTCCAACCCCCACAGGGAGAATCGGGGAGTTCATCAACCTGAGAGTTTCTTGCTCCTTAAGGTTGCGTCCCTCTTGGGGAAGATTTTTTCGACCTCACTTCTAGGTGATAGATTCCCTATTCCGTGAATCTGTCACTCGGCATTAGCCATCGGTGACATCATCTCCCTATCATGTTTGTCTAGAGGTTTATAATTTCTATAAGACCCCACCTCATGCTTTAATATTACGATGAAAATGGGGGTAACAGGTTCTCTTGCCAGACCTGCCACTCCAGGGATTACGTTAATAAACCTTACTTGCACTTTACCTACGATAAGAATATCTTTCCTCAGATAAAGAGACCAATAGACATAGAAAAATTCATATGAACTCTCGTCTGTACTTCTGTATGTGGACACGTTCTCCTTATTTCAAGAAACCCTCCGGACTCCTTAGTGCATCTAAATCGGAGGTTTGAACCATTGGTATACAAGGCTATCCAATTCCAATAAGATCCTCATTTTTGCTGGAGGGAACAAGAGAGAAGGATTCTATACAATGGTTCGGCTGGAGAAACTTCTTACCTTCATGTGTCGAGACCCTATGGTGTTCTTTGCCCTTGTAATTGTGGTAAAGATCATATCATCTGACGAATTTAATGGCTATGGAGAAGCATTTGAATGACTGGAGAATTCACTGGATTGAGCAGTTGAAACTCGAGTTGTTAAGCCATGGTCAAATTGAACGGCAGAGTAAGGCTTGACCTCCTGTTTTCTTGTGATCCTGTGTTCCGTTCTTCTATACTACTTATAGTGGCTCAATAGCAGTCTTTCCAACATGAATAACTTCATTTTATTAGCATGAAACCGTATCTGTTGTACGTTTGTCCATACATGCGGTTTCCCATATAAAGAGAACGAAATACCAACTCATAATCGCAGCAGAAGGTATAACTTAAAAACAGTAAAGGATTCACGGTCGAGAAATTGAAGGTCGAAGTATCAGAATTTTCGCACGGTTTTAAACCGATGAGCCTCGCAGCGTTTCCTGACGAGCACGGTACATGTACATTGGGGATTGCATTGACTATACTGCACTCATATAGTGCCATCGTACTCACATATTTTTCTGCGGACAAACCACACGATTGCAATGACGATCAATCCCAGTACAATCGCTCCTGCCACGATCGCAATCAATATCCAGGTATTCACTGTTGGAAAACAAATTAACAAATAAATAAACGAATGAATAAATAAGTAAATAAATCATTGTAACCGACTGGGGGAATAAAAAAATATTTCTGCGTCTGCTAATAAATGCACAACAGACATAATAGCGGAATATAATATTAAGAGAATGTATTCTTTCCCATTAATGATAAACAATGGATGTTCCAATATAATATCCATTATTTCGCTGATGAGGTTTTATTACCCACGGCCGCCCATTGTACAAAAAAGTGGTTTATAAAAGGACACCAGTAACATCAGTAACAATGCCATTAGCACAGCAGGGTAATTAAGGATTATGGTGAAAAGGCAGGTAGGTGGAGCTGAACACATGGACAGCACGGTTATGGTTTTATTGGAAAGCGGGACAGGCTCAACGGGCTGGGTGGCGTATTTCTGCTCCTACTTGTTATGCTCTTATGCTTATGTGTTCAACTTTTACATCTTCCAACAATCACCTCCCAGCATTTCACATCATCAACCTTTCCCTACACACCCACATTTCCCTTTCCCCTTGTCTCACCTATCATCTCCCTGCTTGTACTCTCCCCCCCACCCCCGCCTTCGTATCCTGACTTCATCCCCCTTCCTTTCCATTCTCGATGTAGTGTCTTGGCCCGAAGCCTTCACTGTTCATTCCCGCCCATAGATGCTGGCCGCGCTGCTGAGCTCCTGCGTTTCCCATGAAACTTCCTTAAGCGGAAAACTGGAGGGACCAACACCACCTTCTTCCGGAAAGTGACATGTAAGTGGAGATCAGGCATCGAGAAGCTAAAGGGAATATCATGCTACTTCTGTAAAACAGAGAACCCTTGTCCCAATTAAAAGCAAAGCGTTATCAGCCTAAAATTTCAGTTCTGCTTTTTTGTCTGTGCCCCTTTCCATGAGATACGAGTTCAGGATATCGGCGTCTGGATGCCATTGCGCAGAGTCCGCTGTCTCAGTGGGTCTTTAGCTGCAAGAACACAGCAGATGAGCAGTAGGTATGTCTTGGGTTGCACCTGTTTGGAGTTCCTGGATCAAAGGTTCAGCTCTGCATCACGCAGTTATCAATATCAATATGCAGGTTTACATAAAAATAACATTTTTCTGCGAAGAAACAGCTGAGACTCTATGTCTTGCCGAAGTTACAAAATGAATCCAGTGTTTCAGTTCTGCATTTATTTCCTTTGTAAAGATGCATTTTTAGACATTGCAGGTGGAATTGAGTGATCAATCTTTCACGAGTTAGACATGTGACTACTGTGCCTCATAATGGAGTCATAGCACGGCGGTGTAGCACTTGGCTCGCGCCTCGGGGCTGAGTTCCGGCGCCGTTCTGTAAGGAGTGTCTGTACGTTCTAACCCTGGAATACTTGGGGTTTCCACGGGTGCTCTAGTCTCCTCCTACAGTCCGAAGACGTACCGGTTAGGTTAATTGGTCAATGCTAAATTGTCCCGTGATTAGTTTAGGATTAATCGGAGTTGTGACGTGGCTCGGGTAGCGCGGCTCTGTATGGCTAAATAAATAAATAACAACGCGGAAAGATCTCCAGCTGTCTGTCTGTCTATCTATCTATCTATCTATCTATTACCTATCGAATCCGCGGAGCATGAAGTACACATTGACACTAAGTCCAACAGCTCCATTTTTATTCTTCCCAAATGTCAACAGATTCTACCGCTTTAACAAGGGGCAATGGACACCGGTCAATTGATCTTGCAGCCAATGGGTATCAGTTTGGATATTCCTAAAGTTGCGTGAAATCTACACAGTCAGCCCTTATCATGATTTTCTATCACGACTAGGCCTCACTCACCAGGGGAAATGTCCCAGCGCCAGCCCATGCAACCTCTCCTTATAGCTCAAACCCTCAACCTCCTGCACCTCTGGGGAAACAGTCCAAGCCTATCTTGGCATTCTGTGTAACTCAGCACTCCAGTTCCGATAGCATCTCGCGGAAATTTTCTGCACTCTTTCCAGCATAATTACATCCCTGAAATAGCCCGGTTAGCGAAACTGCACACAGTACTGCAGGTGGGGTCTCATCAACGTCTTGTAAAACTGTAACACGACGTTCTACCCCCTCTACTCAATACCCTGAACGATGAACCCAGTCTATCGCTGCAAACTATCTCTTAGGGCTCGCGTTCCCCCTTACGTCACAGAGTATTCTTGGCTGTTACGTTAATAAATGTAATATATGGTGTATGGTGTTGTTATGTGGATATTAATGACTGTTTCTGAAAGGATAGCTTCCACGTAAATACGTGCGTGAGCAGACTGATGGGACTCCGCTGAGAACTCTTAATGATTTGATAGGCCGATTGGCCTAATTTTGTGGCGAAAGGAAATACAAGAGATGTTTATCTGAAAAATAATTGAACATCGACTTCTCTAACTTCTGCTAATGCCCCACCTCCCCCTCGTACCCCATCTGTTACTTATTTTTATACACACATTCTTTCTCTCACTCTCCTTTTTCTCCCTCTGTCCCTCTGAATATACCCCTTGCCCATCCTCTGGGTCCCCCTCCCCTTGTCTTTCTTCCCGGACCTCATGACCCATGATCCTCTCGTATCCCTTTTGCCTATCACCTGTCCAGCTCTTGGCTCCATCCCTCCCCCTCCTGTCTTCTCCTATCATTTTGGATCTGCCCCTCCCCCTCCAACTTTCAAATCCCTTACTCACTCTTCCTTCAGTTAGTTCTGATGAAGGGTCTCGGCCTGAAACGTCGACTGCACCTCTTCCTAGAAATGCTGCCTGGCCTGCTGCGTTCACCAGCAACTTTGATGTGTGTTGCTTGATGATTTAATCAAAATCGCATTTTGACGTGATATCAAAGAACACACGAAACGAACGGAGGCTGGTGCAATTTACACGTTTAGGGACATTTACGCAGGTACAGGGGAAATAAAAGATTTAGAACGACATGGACCAAACACAAGCAAATGGAAACAACTTTGGTAGCAGCTGAGTCAGTATTTATGAGATCGGCTCGCTGTGTGACTCGCAAATGCTGAAGGAGCCAAGAAACCAACAACACGACACCTTGAAGGCATCGATTCAAGAACACTCAATTTGTCTTCATCATTTAACTTCTCAACATTCCAATCTGTACATGCACCAGCAAATTGACCCGATCGTTGGTGGTGTGGGGTGCTGGTGATGGTAGAGGTTGTGTTGAGGGTGCTGGTGGCGGTGGTGGTAGTTGTGTATGTGTGTGTGTGTGTGTGTGTGTGTGTGTGTGTGTGTGTGTGTGTTTCGAGCTGAGGGGGATGGCGTTTCACTGCAGTACGCCCGATAGTAAGATATGATGGAACGATATGTGCTGACAGCAACCATATACATGGTATCGAAACTTGTTTGTTTTGCTATATTACATGGAATATTAATTGCTTATTAAATACCATTTTGCGAATGGCGTTCGATATATACCTTTGAATGGTAGATCATCGGAAGATTGTCCCTCTGAGGCTGCATCTGAAAGAGTCAGGTTCGGGATATTAAATATATATCGAAAATGCAGCGATGTACATAATTGTATATGATTCATCGATGGAGCCGACTGATTTTACAAGTTTCTGCAAACTTGTGCAAAACCGCCCCCATTACACACACCTGTATGCCATTTTGTCACCCCTGACATTTTGCCAACAATGGTGCGCCAGTGTTGATTGTCAGCGAGGTGGAGATGCTATTTCAAATCCGCACAGATTGTGGTCTTGTAGAGAGAGTAAAAAAAGACCCATGTTCTGGTAGCTTTTCTATCAGGTCTGTAGGAATGGTGATGTTATTTCCTGAGCTATAGTCAATAAACAGCACCTGATATAGGTTTTTAAACTGTCTAGGTCAGTGGTCCCCAACCTCTGGGCCCACAGTTACGTGCCGGGCTAATTAATTAGCTTGTTTATTTCGTTTTTTTTCTTAAAGATGTGCTGGGTGCTTTCCGGCTACCACTGCACTCCTGCATGCTTCGTGGCGCGGTATGAGTCCGCGGCCTGGATGTTGGGGACCACTGGTCTAGGTGACCCAAGACTGCATGGTGAGCCATTGAGATTGCGTCTACTGCAGACCTATTGTGGCGATAGGCAAACTGCAGCGGGTCCAGGTCCTTCCTGAGAGAGCCGTTGATTCTAGCCATAACCAACCTTTCAAAGCATTTCATTGCCGTAGATGTGAGTGCTACTGTCTGATGGTCGATGAGACAGCTCACACCGCTCTTCTTGAGTACAGGAATAATTGTTGCTCTTTTGAAACAGGCGGGAAGTGCTGATTAATGATGAGAGATTGAAAATCTCGGCTGTAAATGACCATGTGTTTAATCTTGACTCTTAAATTTTGATGTCGGGAAGGCTTGGCAATTCAGGCAGGGACTGGGAGGGGTGTTTGAGGGAATGCTGGTTGATGTCAGAAGCTATTGATGAATATTAGAATCCGAAACTCAACTTCACTGTCCAATGTTGCGCGCAGAGCACTCTTGAACATTTCCAGAGCCAAACAGATCCTATTGAAGAGCGGTACCCCGTATTCCGCCTGGATAGGTTTTAACCCAATAGCGTGAACATTGACTTTTGCAATTTCAGTTTACCCGTACCGACTGCACTATTTTATCCCTGTATATTTCCCAGAACATCCGCATTCATCTCCCTCCTTCGCCTGGTTTCATCTTCCCATCTCTATGCCTTAATGGTTGCATTTGTCATCTACCCCACATATACAATTTCAACATCTGCAGCCCTTCCAGTGTTCTCCTCCAGGCCCTTGTCTCTACTTCCCGTTACCCCTATCCCACCTGGCTCCCACGTCACTTACCCCGCTTTTCATTCCTTTTGTCACCGTGATTGGCCCATCAACCACTGCCTCCCAATGTTGACTGCTATTCTGATGGGTTTCCTTTTACTTAATTTCGTTAATAAGGAGGCAGAGCATCGTTGTAAGTATTCAGCTCAAAATAAGTGAGAGGTACTTGACGGTACCTCAGGCAACATCAGAGTTGCGAGGCAGCAGCTGATGGGCCAAGACAGCTGCGGTCTCATCACTGCTGCGGCCCTCCTCCGCCTTCACTTCCGCTGTAATGTGTCGTCATCTTGTGCCAACGACACAGTGTGATCTAGAGTTTATCCTGTCGCACTAAAGGACCGGTCGGTCGTTTTATTACAGGGAAAGAGTAGTGCGTATTCGGCGATGCCGAGAACGTTGAAGGTAATTGAGACTGTAGAACGGAAATGAAGTCTGTTCTTGATAATTGCTGGCAGTTTTGCAGAGTGAATATTTATACTGCTTGTTGCGCACTTTCCCACTCTCAATTATGAGTTAAGTCAAGGGTTATGCTTGAATCGATGGATTCGTTTCCCACAATATCATAAGATGGAGCCGGCGAGACAGAGTGACGTTTTGCAAGTAGTAAACAAAACTAATAACTATTCTACAAAATGTACAATTTCGCACCCACGATCACTGCAGTCCGCAGCCTGTGATTTCCCTTGGCGAGGGAACTGTCTATACGTCCTAGCGTTTATGTTGGATCTTGAAATATTCGGCGTACTGCACAAACGAATTGCAGCGGCCATTGCTGGTGCAGACGTAGGGCCGGATTGAACATTTGCGGCGGACTGAAGCAGCAGGGCTCGGCAGGAGAGCTGATAACAAATCGATGTTTAGGCAATTTAACCTGCCGAGCCACAATAAAAAGATTAAGCCTCTCAAGCCGAGGCTGGTGGATGAACCGGTGTTCAGGTCACTACTCCGTGGGTTTTACGCGCTTCAGAGCTAAAATGACCCTGCGGCTCCGGCCTGTAGCTACCTGCACTCGCTTCAGTGCTGAGCCTGACTCCGTGACTATGGACTGACATTCGCTGACTCTGCAATTTATGTTTTGTGTATTGTTTGTTTTGCTTTGTTTTTATTGTTTTCACGATTTGTTCTTTCTTTTTCGCACATTGAGTGTCTTTGTTGTATGGGGGTCTTCGTGAAGTCTGTTGTTTGTGTTTGTTTTGAATCTGCCTCCAAGAATATGAATCCCAAGGATTTATATGCTATATATACTCTGACAATAAATGCACTTTGAACATTAAATATCAAGCAGTCATAGGTTAACATGCCCACTCCTGACCTCATCACAGAGGGAGTAAATTAATGAAACAACTATTCAAATTACTTTTGATGTAGATGTAGCAATGCAGCTAAAAATCGGACTCAAAAATAAAATGGCGCTACACGGGCTAGATAGGAGGTTAGATAAGGCAAAAGCAATGACTTAAGATCAAAAGCAGGAGATTAAAACAGCCATTATACCATTGTTAACTACACAGGTTTGTATCAAAGCCCGTCTTGCATTGTAAGCTAAACAATAAGAGAAAGAGAAATTACAGATTGGCAGTTGCTGAAAACATTAGTTGTAAAATCAAAAGTTTTGCTTGCATCCTACCGTGCACCATTAATTCCACCTCACTGCTGAGGTGGGATGTCTCCCACTGTCTTGAAATTTGTTTCCTGTAGAAACAGTGATATGTCCCCTGATCGCTTGCGGAGACGTTATAGATGTTGAACGTGGCCGTGTCTTCTGTTCGGGGAACAGTCCGCTGTGCGTCGAAGGTGGCTTTGCCAACTCGTTTCAGATAAAATGTGCTGCCGGGATACAAGCCAGGGGACCGGCATTCAATACGAACATCCTCCCCTTTCTTAAAAACTCTATCCGAAGAAATGGATATAGCAGGCTGCGGCAATACACGTGTGGTATCTTTGAGAGATAAAAAGAAACAGAGTGATAACCCATCAGTAAATTAACGGTATCAGGTACAATGGAGTATACATTTGGTTTCTGGGTTTCATCGGTGCAACTTCTGTCTTAATTTAATCGCGTATTTCGCCCCCTTTCCTTGCCGGATTTGGCCACATTGACGTTGACTGAACCAATATTTCGCTAGTAACGCAGTGGAGAGGGTCCGCGAAACTGCTTCTTCACGTGTTAGACATCTAGGTTCAGACCTGACCGCGACTCACGACTCATTGACCGCGACCTGACATGATGCGTCACTCTCAGGGGACGCATGAGCTTCCAGCCTGTGCTCTGATTTCCGCATCAGTCTCAAAGACTGCTGGCTTGTAGGCTAATTCTTCTAGTTCTTCTTAAGCTAATCATGCCTATTGGGGCAGAGGTCTCCGACACTAGATCGACAGAATCCTCTGCCTGGGGTAAATCTTTCAAGTTATCTCAGGTGTAGCCAATCTTCAAAGCACCGTCTCTACTGGGGATGAGGTCTTTGGATTTGCTGTTAGCAAATCTGTAGCTCTGGGTTTTATGGTCTGGGGTTTCTAGCTCTATGTCCAACACTGCTCCTTTCGCGGCCGACTTTGGGATCGTCCATGGCGAAGTTTTGGAGGCTAATTTGTCACGGTAAATGGCGGGCAATGAATCACATACAACATGGATTTAGGCCCATCGGTACAACCAGTGTATGACGTTCAAATTTCTCATGAAAGTGAATCCAAAATGCCTTTGTTCTCCCCATATCCACAAAGTGTTCCTCCTATCCATGGTCTAGTCCCTGTGTCTCTGAAAAAATGTTGCAATTCTCTCAGCTGATTCTATTCACACATTACCCCCTAGCTCACAAAACTACTATTCTGGAGGCCAAGCCTTTATGAAAATTTAAGGCAGAGATTGATAGATTGTGATTGGTTAGGGCATGATGGAATGCAAGGTGAAGGAAGGAGACTGGGGCTGAGAGGAAAATTGGATCAGCCGTTATGAAATGGCGGAACAGACTCGATGGCCAAATTATATTCCTATATGTTATGGTCTAACTGTGGTTTCTACTGAATCGGTTCCCTCCAAATTTTCTTTTCTTTTCTTGATTCCACATCTCTGAGTACGCGTGTAAATTCATTCTGGAGGTGTTGGAATCAGTGACAATCGCAACATTTAAGAACAGCTTAGAAAGGTACACATAACCAAGACGTTCAAGGATTCGGTCCCCACGAAGGATGCTGGAAATAATAAAGATGTGTATAACAGTCGAAATGAATGAGGCGAGCCCCACTGCACCGCCTGAGGAATTGCTTGGAATCTGCCCTCTGCTTTTTTGGGAAGTATATCATAAAGAAAACTCTTGAACTTACTGGACTCAACAGTCACTGAATCATTAAATTTGAATTTTCTTTTGAAAGGGATTAAAACAAAATTATTCATTCGTCAAGAAATTGTGGAAGTGGCTGACAGTTCTGACTGAAAATGAAACAGCGGGCTGCCTAATGCGCCACTGAGATGAACCATTGCCACTAATTACTTCAGTGGAGTTATTGTGAAGCCTTTCCCTTACCATGCCGGCCTGTGAGTTATCTCGTATTATGACACAGTTGCCGTGAATTGAATAGAATTGGAATTGCTGTTGCCAAGGGTGTTGGCAACATAAACTATTGTAGCTTCGAATTAAGCAAGAGAACAGACTAAATTGCGTATTTTCTTCTTTCTGTTCCTTGAACTTGCATCACGCAATCAGCAGTCGCATTTGTTCCTTCTTTTCAATCGCACACATATATAAGTAACGCAATATACACGTAGGACCAAAACCGAGAGTCTACTAAATGGATTGGATTGGTTCTTAAGCAATGAATCTAACGTTTTAAAGTTGCCCTGCGTTTAGTTGGGTAACCATACTGTTCTCGAAAATTAATCAGCTTAGTGGAGCTGCGGAAGATAAAACAGTGGAAAACTTCGGTGCCAGTCATGTACAGACCACTAAAGGCGTGTAGCGGAAACGAGGGAAGTTCATGCTTGTTAATGGTACCCAGATGATCTGCGGGAGATTTAATATGAGGAGGCAGACAACAAGAGTCAGATAGAGGAGGAAAGAACACACGAGGAGAGAAGAGAGAGGAAGGAGAAAATCAGAAATTAGGCGGCACACATCAAAGTTGCTGGTGAACGCAGCAGGCCAGGCAGCATCTCTAGGAAGAGGTACAGTCGACGTTTCGGGACGACACCCTTCGTCAGGACTAACTGAAAGAAGAGATAGTAAGAGATTTGAAAGTGGGAGGGCGAGGGGGAGATCCAAAATGATAGAGGAAGACAGGAAGGGGAGGGATGGAGCCAAGAGCTCGACAGTTGATTGGCAAAAGGGATATGAGAGGATCATGGACAGGAGGCCTAGGGAGAAAGAAAAGGGGGAGGGGGGAAACCCAGAAGATGGGCAAGGGGTATAGTGAGAGGGACAGAGGGAGAAAAAGGAGAGGGAGAAAAATAATGTGTGTATATAAATAAATAACGGATGGGATACGAGGCAGAAGTGGGGCATTAGCGGAAGTTTGAGAAGTCATGGCATGGGAAACAGAAAAAAACGTTACTGCCTGATCTCAACATAAGCTTGCCATCAAAAGGCAGCATCTGGTAGTAGTTGGAGGGTATTCTGTCTGGAAGGCAGTGACCAGTGATTTCCACAGGGATCTTTTCAGGGCCTTCTGTTCTTCGCGAATTAGTTTTTTTATAATGACATGGACGAGTACATGTAATGGTACGTTAATAAGTGTGCAGATTATACGAAGATTGACGGTGTCTTGGAGGGTGTGGAAGACAGACTTAGATTAGAGTGAGGCATTGACAGGATGCAGAGCTGGGCTGAATAGCAGTAGATGGAAACACGTAAAGTATTCACTTTGGAACTTCTAATTTATTTAGTTACAGGTGGCCTCACTATAGAAAGAACTTGGAAAGTTTAGAAAGGATGCAGAGGAAATTTACCAGAATGATGCTCGGATAGAGTGTATGTTATGAGGATAGGATACGCAAGCTAGGGCTTTACTGTTTGGTGAAAAGTAGTGGCGGTAATGCTTTATACAAGGGGGAACAACATTAAGCTCTTATGAGGAAAAAATTGGGGGAATGTCAGCGGTAGGTACTTTTACACAGAGAGTAGCAGGTGCATGGAACGTGCTGCCAGTGGTCGTGGTAGAGGCAGATACATTAGGCCCATTATAGAGACTCTTAGAGAGGCAGAGGAATGAATGAACAATGGAAGTAAGGTTTAGCTTTATCTTGGAGTAGATCAAACATCACGGCTCAAAGGGCCTACACTGAGCTGTACTGTTCAATGTTCTATGAGAGGGAGATGCAGTGTGTAAGAGAGACAATTAATAAAGCATAATAAAGTAACAAACACACAAAAAAAAATCAGCAACGAAGTTGTTGGATATCTGTAAACCCGGAACAAACAAAAATAAGAACGATGTAGAGGTCTGACAGGTAAGGTCACATTCGCGGGGAAACTTGAACGATATCAGCAACCACCTTTTGATATTAACACCTATCTGGCCTTCGATCAATAAGGCGATCGAGATTTTCAAAGTAGAGCTTCGTGGCAGTTTCTCCGAGTTGTGGAGTGACCACTCAGCAGGAGGTGGGTAAGAAGAGCTACCTTTCAGTGAAGACAGCGTTCAACACTTAATAAGCAGAGCTTTACGACAGTTGGACAGTTGACATCAGGGTGTGCGCCAAAAAAAGCTAGCTTTCAATCAGGAAGGCGATCGGGACATTACAGGCAGAGTTTTGCGGCCGTTTCTCTTAGTTGAGCAGCGACCAATCATCAAGAGAGATTCATTGGAAAGAGTCAAATAAACAGCACAGGTGCAAGTGGTAGGTCCCTCCCTTTCTGTTCTTATTTGTTCATTCCTAGTCTTTTAGGGCATCGCAGTTTTTTGAGAATTGCTCCAGGGGCCGAGTTCTTATTTCTCACTGCGAGTGGGATGTGGGAAGTCTGGCGGACCAGCAGTCTCCCGGATAAACACACCTGCACCAGGGCACCGAGCTGCAGCATCTAAGAGAATGCGTTAAGGAACTGGAGCTGTAGCTCGATGGCCTTGACGCATACGGGACAACGAGGAGGTGATAGACAGGAGCTAAACATAAGCACCTCTAGATTGCAGGGGACAGGTAATTGGGTAACTGTCAGGAGGAGAAGAAAGGCACAGAAAGGGCAGAACACACCTAAGGCCGTTCTCCTCGATAATATGCATGCAACGTTCGGTACAATTGAGAAGAACGACCTACCAGAGGAAGCCACAGGCTTTGGCACTGAGTCTAGTGCTGTTGCTCGGAAGAACAATGAGGTGAAGAGGAATGCAGTGTTGATAGGAGATTCCCTGGTCAGATGAACACAGACAAGATTCTGTGCGGGCATTAAAGATACAGCGATGGCATGTTGCCTCCTTGATGCAAGGATCAGGGATATCGCCGATCTTGTCCATGGCATTCTCAAGGGTGAGGATGAGCAGTCAGGAGTCTTGGTGCATATTGACACCAATGACATTGCTAGACAAGTTGATGAGGTTCTGAAGAAAGATTTTAGAGAGCCAGATAAAAAGCTGAGAAACACGACCTCCAGGATTGTAATCTATGACTTGATGCCTGTGCCACCTGCCAGTAAGGGTAGGGCTATGATGATTAACCAGGCAAATGAGTGGAAGAAGAAATCTTGCAGTGTTACAGATTTATAGATCATTGTGGCCGCTTCTGGGGAATGTACGATCTGTAAAAAAGAGTCGGGTTACATCTGAACCAGAGGATGGCGAGAGTTGTTCAGGAGGGTTTAAACTAATTTGGCAGGGGAATGGCAACTGGAGTCATAGTGCCAAAGATGAGGTAGCTAGTTTACAAACAGAGGCAATGTGTGATGAGGAGAGGCTGTTGCCAGAGCAAACATGTCGTCAACAGGATGAGTAGCAACGTGAAAGGTGGACAACATTGAAAATGGTGAATATAGGACTAAAGGTGTTATATTTGAATGCGCACCATATACAGAATAAGGTAGATGAACTTGCAGCACAGTTACAGATTAGCATGTATGATGTGGCAAGAATCACGGAATCATGGCTGAAAGATGATTGTAGCTGAAAGCATAATGCCCAAGGACACACATTGTTTCGAAAGGACAGGGAGGAAGGCAGAGGGAGTGGGGCTTCTCTGTTAGTAAAAATGAAATCAAATCATTAGAAAGAAGTGACCCTAATCATTTGAACGTGGTCGGAAAGTGTTGAATAATCGTGGAAAGAGCTAAGAAATTGCAAGGCTGAAAAATCCCTGATGAGCGTTATATGCACACCCCAGAGGATGAGGATGTAGTTTAAAAATTACAATGGGGGAGAGAAAATGCATGCCAAAAGGGCGATGTTACAGTAGTCATGGGGAATTTCGAAGTGCAAGTAGATTAGAAAAAAAAATAGGTTGGTGCTGGATTCCAAGAGGGGGATTTCCAGGATGCGTACAATATGGCGTTTTAGAGCAGCTAGTGTTTGAGCCCACTAGGGGACAAGCTATTCTGGTCTGGGTTTTGTGCAACGAAACGGAATTCATTGGAGAGCTTAAGGTAAAAGAACCTTTAGTGTTAAGTGATTATAATTTGTAAGAATTCACCATGAAATTTGAGAAGGAAAAGCGAATTTCAGATGTATCAGTATTACGGTGGAGTAAAGGGAATTACTGAGGTATGAGAGGGGAGTTGACACGAATTGTTTGCAAAAGAACACTGGTAGGTGTGACGGCAGAGGAGCAATGGCTGGAATTTCTTGAAACAATTCGGAAGGCACGGGATACATATATAGATCACAGAGCGAAGTATGTATTCTAAAGTCAAGATGCTACTACTGTAGCTAACAAGTGAAGTTAACGCCAACATAAAAGATAAAGAGAGGGTGTATAAAAGAGCAAAAATTACTGGGAAATTAGAGGGTTGGGAAGCTTATAAAAACCAAAAGGAGTCAACTAAAAGTCATTAAGAAGGTAAAGATGGATTAAGAAATTGAGCTATCCAATAATATTAAAGAGGATACCAAATGTTACTTCAGATACATAAAGTGTAAAAGGGAGACGACAGTTGATATCGAACGACTGGAACGATACTGGAGAGGGAGTAATGGGGGACAAGGAAATGGAGTACTCACTGAATACGTATTTTACACCAGTTTTCACTGTGGAAAACTCTAGTCGTGTTGTGTAAGTTCCATTTGTCAGGGTTCATAAAATGTATAAAGTTGCTATTACGAGAGAGGAGGTCCTTTGGAAACTGAAAGGTCAGAATGTAGCTATGAGACCTAGACCAGATGGTGTACACCCCAGGGTACTGGAAAAGGTGGGTGGAGAAATCGTGGAGGCATTAGTAATAATCTTTTAAGCATCACTAGAGTCTGTAATTGTTCCGGAAGGCTGAGAAATAGAAAATGTCAGTCTACTCTTCAAGAAGGGAGAGAGGCAGAGAGGCAGAAAAAAATACACCATAATGGTTAGGAAGACGTTGACGTCGATTATTAAGAATGAAATCACAGAGCATTTCAAGGCAAATGACAAACTGGGCGTAGTCAGCATGGTTTCCTCAAGGGAAAATATTGCCTGACAAATCTGTTGGAATTCCTTGAAGAAACACGAAGCAGAAACACCATGACAACGGAGAATCGGTTGATGTTGTGTGCTTGGATTATCTGAACTTCGTTGACAAGGTGCCACACATGAGGCTGCGTAACAAGCTACGAGCTCATTATATTACGGAAGAGATTCTAGAAAGGATAAAGCATTGGCTGATTGACAGAAGGGGAATACAGGGAATAAAGGAAGCATTTTCTGGTTGGCTGTCAGTGATTATCGTGTTCCACAGGGGTCTGTTTTGGGACCGTTTGGCTTTACGTTATATTTCAATGATTTGGATGATGGAATTGATGGCTTTGATGAAATGGTTGCAGACGATATGGAAATAGGTGGAGTAGCAGGTAGATTTTAGGAAGCATAGATGTTACGGAAAGACTCCGACTGATTAGGAGAATGGTCAATGAAGTGGCAGATGGAATACAGAGTCGGGAAGTGTATGGTCATGCACTTGATTGACAAGAATTAAAAGGGTTGACTATTTTCTAAATTGAGAGAAATACAGGATCAAAACTGAGGCACAAAGGGACCTGGGAGTGCTTGTGTAAGATGCTCGAACGGTTAATTTGCAGTTTGAGTCTGTGGTGAGGAAGGCAAACGTGATGTCAATATTCATTCCAAGATAACTAGGATATAAAAATAATGATGTAATGTTGAATTTTTATAAAGCACTGGTGAAGCCTCACTTGGAACATTATGGGCTATTTTGCGCCCCTTATCTTAAAGGAATGTAGTGAAACTAGAGAAGCTTCAAAGGAGTTTCACGAAAGTGATTCTAGAATTGAACGGTTAGTATATGAACCTCATATTCTAAATGCTTGAGGAACTCAGCAGGCAGGAAGCACCCACCGAAAATAATAAACAGTGGATATTTCGGGCCGAGATCCTTCACTGGACTCTTTTCCATACACGTCGCCTGGCCTGCTGAGTTCCTCCAGCACTTATGTGTGTTTCTGCAGATGTTCTCTTGTTTGTGTTATGAAGAGAGTTTGATGCCTCTGGGCCTGTATTCACTAGAATTTTTTTCAGAAGGATGAGAAGTGACCTCAAGGAAACCTATCGAATGGTGAAAGGCCTTGAAAGATTGGATATGGTGGAAGAGTCTAAGACCAGAGGGCACAGCCTCAGAATAGAGAGGCGTCCTTATGGAACGGAGATGAGCAGGAATTGTTTTAACCAGTGTGTTGTAAATCTGTGGAATTCTTTTCCAGAGGCAGTGTGCAGGTCAGATCGTTCTGTATAATTCCGGCAGCAGTTTTTAGTTTTTTGATTGGTAAGGGCATGAAGGGATGTGGGAAGAAGGCAGGAAACAGGGGCTGAGAGGAAAATTGGATCAACGCGATGACTGTCCCCTATATCGTATGGTCTTAGGGTGCTATAGTAACTCAGATTTTGTACTCTCAGCAGTTTTCTCATTTATGATTAAAGTAGTGCAACTTTATAGGGCATCTCAGTTTTGTCTATTTTTATTTCCTCTCTGCATTCTTCTTATCATAACTCCACCTGACGAGAAGCCTCCTCTCGATATCTGTTATCGCTATATTCCTGTATATGTCAGTCTATGATCTACATTAGCTTTTAATCTGCCCCTTATGTACTGCGTTCCTTCTGTGCCTCCCACGTTTGTGAGGATCTGCACTCTCAGATGCAGAGAAGTATAATGAGAATATACAGTAGGCACCTGAAGAGTATAAATCAAGAGAAGGGTTTTGGAGTACGTGCAAATTTCCATGCTATTGTCAAGGAAACTAGAGATGGTGATAAAGAAGGCATATGCCGTACTTGTATTTCTCACCTTTTTTTATCCTGGCGCCTTTCCCCTTCCTTTCCAGACCGAAAGAACGGTCTCAGCCAAACGCCGATAGTTTATTAATTTCCCTAAACGCTGCCTAACCTATTGAGTTGTTCCAGAATTGTGTGTGTGGTGCTCTGAATTTCTAGTTTGGAGCACTGTTTACAGTGAACATTCAGTTAACTGGAATGTTGCTTGGATTAGATTGTTATCTATGAGAAATGATGGGTAGAGTTAGGTTGTTTTCTCCAGAGTGACATAGCGCGACTTTTGATAGAGGTTTATAAATTTATGAAAGCCATAGGTGGGGTAGGTAGCCGTAGTCTTTTTTTTCCCAGAATGAAACTTGTCAAGTTCCTGGAGGAGCAGATTTATAGTAAGTGGACAACCATTTATAGGCGATTAACGACTCACTTTCTTTTACTGCCAGGTTGTCGCTGGCTGGAATTCACTGTTAGTGGAAACAGTAAAAGCAGATGCAACAGCAATGTTTAAGCGATATTAGGTCTGACACACAAAAGGGCAGGAGATACATGGATGAAGAGCATGTACATGCAGATGTCAGATAACAGTAACTTAAGCACGATCGACTCAGACAGTCTATGTTTGATGCTGTACGTCTCCTTTTCTGCAGCTTGCTATATGCAATTTTTCCCCTAATTTTTCTCTGTTTGGGCACAATATTCATGCTCATTCCTCGTCCACAGGTGCCAGCACATCCTGTGGAACACCGCTAATATTTTCTCTATCTACTGCAGTGTGATATGCTTTCCAAAATCAGTGGCATTTTGCCTTCAATAGAAGAAGGGTTTGTGGGAAGTAGGTACCCTGAAGAAATGGATTGAATGAATATTAAATATTGTGGGAAATGAGGCTGCGTGGGTAGTGATGGAAACAGATGCAGAGTCAACAAATATCAGCCAATAATATTTTGAATGACGGGACAGGTGGAGGTGCCCAACACAGTTGTTGTTATTTCTTAAGATTTTGTTTTGACGCGGTTTACACTTCCCCGGCAGCATTAGGTTGCAGATACACAGAAAGACGCAGCAGGTAAACAAGATTAAAGAACAACCAGGCTCTCGTTTACAGCAATCCTACATCAAGCTCGTTTTCCTTAACTCTCCCAGAGCCAATGGTTCAGACCTGATCTACAGGATGTTTTATACTCTCCCCGTGACCGCGTAGGGTTCTACTGCGTGCCTCTCTCCCAAAGACGTCGTGGTTAGCAGGTTAATTGGCTACCGTAAATTGTCTCTGACTTGCAGCAGAATGCCAGCTCAACAGAAGGTAGACAGAGTAAAAGAAAATAAATTTAATGTAAAATATAAGAGATTCTGCAGATGTTGGAAATCCAGATCCCTCTGTACTTCAATGCTCCTTCCTTGTACCGTTCATTTTATCTCGTGAATTGCAGAATCTCACACTTATTAAAATAAATTTGTATTTATCTGTCCATATTTTCAGCTGTTCTACATACCTTGACATACTTCCTGACTATCTAAAACTCAACTTATTCCACGGAGTTCTTCAGTCAGACAAAATTCTGGAAATCTCCTCTGTTCCTCCCATCTCCATAAAAGACATCCTGCTATATCATTGCTGGAAGTAGGTACAAGCTACTTCAGCTATTCATTGGATTACAGTTGCGTGCTATTATGGCATGCCTTTATTATACCTTAACAAATAAAAAACCCAAGAATGGTATTGTATCCACTTATCCACCCGCCCTCCCTCTTTCATAAGTCAGTGGGTATACAGTAAGCAAATGTATTTCCCGAGACAATGTGCATGTTGATGTATGCTGCTTCTGTCTCATTTATGGGGACTTTAAATGTCAAGGCAAAGCTCACTTGCAGAGAGTAACTATACTTAAAAAAAATCACACTAACCTGTTTGAAGCGATTCCTTGACTTGTGACAACTGACCTGCTACAAAAGGGAAAACACAATGTTATACAGACACATGCGATTCTGTAATACTACGAATCAGGTGTCTGGCTAAATCTGCTTCCAATGTACCGAGTAGACTAATTCTGCTCTCATGTCTTATGGTCGTATTAGTTCCCTGGTTAGTAAGGGTGTCAAAAGTTACAAAAGGAAGGAAGAAGAATGGTGTTGAGAGGCTAATAATCAGCCATGTCTGACCTAGCACGCGCGCTGTTTGTTCAGAAGACCAAATTTACAGCATCTGCAATTTTTATTACATTTATCTTAAATCCATTTCCCGTTGTTCTGCCAACAGCTGGAGAATCGTAAGCTCAAGATAGGATGCTCACATTATATTCTATGATAGAAACACTACAAAGAATCCATTGAGTGATTTAGAAAGAAAACGTTAAACGTTGGACAGAAGAGAGCAGGACGAATAACAATGCATCCTTTATCCCTCAGATTAACATGACACTGTTTCAACACTAACGAGGAAATATGCATTGTCATTTGGCTTCGTTGACACAGTTCAATTGACCCTCTAACACCACCATAGGTAAAACCACGGCGTGCCGTATAATTTAAGCATGGTCTGCGACGTCCATCAGTTCAACACCCCACCTCACTCTTCTCATAATATAATAGCAGACTAGTTAATAATATGAAAGCAGATTGCAAAGCCTTTTTTAGATGCATAAAAAGTACGAGAGAAGGAGGAATGGATATTGGACCACTGAAAAATGACACCAGGAAAATAATAATGGGGAAAAGGGAAACTGCAGAAGAACTTTGATAGAGGTACACAAAATTATGAGCAGTACAGACAGGAAAAATGCAAGTATGCTTTTCCTTTTCACTGAAAGTGGGTGGGGTGAGACTAGACCTAGAGATTAATGGTAAACTGTGAAAGGGGAACACGAGGCGGAAATGGTTCATTCAGAGGGACCACAGGTTGTGAATGAGCTGCCAGCAGACACAATGGATGCAGGTTCAGTTTTAACATAGAAGATGTTTGGATAAATACATTGATGAGAGGGCATGAAAGGTTGATGGGTCTGGGTAGTAAAACAGATCGGTACAGTCTAAATGGGCAGAACGGTCTGTTTCTGTACTGTAGTTCTCTAAGACTCCGAGTCTGTGACCCTTCGTTATTTGGCTTTAGCTGAAAGCCGAACTCATCACAACATTTGAACGCTAGGCCCTAATATTAAAATGATAATGGACCATAAAAAATGGAAGCAGATTTAGGCCATTCGGCCCATCAAGTCTAGAAATCATTTCATTATGGCTGATGCACTTCCCCACTTAACACCATTGTGTTGCGCTATACGTTATAAAACACTGTTCTATTATGCTTTTGTCTTGTTTTATTCATGCGAAAACATTCGCGTAATGATTTATAACCAATTTCTTTGACAGGGGTTATTACTTGCATTAATTTAGCCATGCAGTGATATGAGCCACAGTCATGTTGCAATGTGTGTTAACACGTACTTGTTTTAGAAATGTGTGCAGGATATTATCAATGAATAACCGACAAAATTAGTTTCAATCATATCTGAATCACACACTACGACAGTAAAAACAAACATATTATCATAGAAACGGGAAAATATCCGATTGCATGCATAGCAACACACATACAAAATATAAACACGAGAAATTCTGGAGATGTTGGAAATCCAAAGCAATGTAGTCAAAATTCTGCAGGAACTGAACAGGTCAGCAGCACCTGTGGAAATGAATACACAGTAGACGTTTCGAGAAGAGACCCTTCTCCAGGACAGGAAAGGAAGGAGGAAGTCCCAAAAACAAAGGTGGGAGGGAGGGGAAGGATGATTTGCTAAAAGATGATGGGAGAAGCAAGGTGGACTGGGAAAGTAGACAGCTTGAGGAGAAGGAATCTGATAGAAGAAGAGAGAGAACAACTTGAGAACGGGAAGGGGGAGAACCAGCGGGAAGCGATATGCCGGTGAGGAGCAGAGGTAAGAGTCCAGATTGGGGAATGGAAAAAGTGGGAAGAGGGACGGAAAATTTATTTTACTTGAAGGAGGAATCGATGTTGATGCCATCAGATTACAGGATGCCCAGGCAGAATATGAGATGTTGTTTCTGCATTCTGATGGCATTCCATAGTCTCTGAAATGTCAAAACTGACCGCCGTTGGTCTAGCTCTGATAAGCTGAAGTATTGCACAGCAGCCAGTTTGCTGCATGGTAACGAACAATACACCCAGATCCTTCAGATTCGTTAGAATCAGGAAGGAACTAGCCTGCCTTTGTTCTTGTGATAGCAGGGTGTGTTACAATTACTTAAAGGGGAAATCAGCCCTACGCCTCATGCAACACACACAAAATGCTGGAGGAACTCAGCAGGCCAGGCAGCATCTATGGAAAAGAGTGCAGTTAATGTTTCAGGCCGAGACCTTTCAGCACATGCAGATTTTCTATTCTCTTGCACATGGTGACTCACTTGTAAATCAGCGCTGATTTCGTAGCAGCACTCCCCCAGTCAGCCAGCTGACTTCTAAAACAAAATTTCCAGCCTCAGTGGTTACAGATAAACAGTAAAACCAAAATGTTCTGATTCAGAGGAGCGGCGGCCACCGCTGAACCACGGTTACCATGAAAAATTATCAACTAGTTTCATTTTCCTGTTGTGATTTTTTTCCCATCCAAAGTGTATCCGCGTATCTTCAAAGATGAATGTTAAACATCATATGCTGCTAATAACTTGGAGAAATGTAGACATTACTCACCAATTGTAAGAAGTATCAGCGTGAAAGGCATCCTGAGATGACACTGGTTGGGTGATACAGGCGCGGACATTAGAGATAATAAGTCTGCGAGAGAGAACGGTTGCAGAGTTCGGTCGGTATGTTTGTTGCTGCAGGTATCAGATCCACAATCTCTTGTGTTGCTTCAGAACGTAAGTCAATGACCTCATGTTATGTGTCACTTCCCTTTGAAAACCGGGCTATGAGCTATCCAATTGTAAATTTGCTTTTCAGTTTCAATAAGCAAAAGAAGGAAGGACTAAATGAGAGACTGTGCTACAAATGTAATAAATTTTACGTACGTAAGCTCTTGGGTTGTAGGTAAATACAAACTCACTCTTTAAGTTGAATTATTAATTATATAAATATTACTTGTAGCAGTGAGCAAAAACAAACACACAAAAAAGGATATGCGGGGGTTATTTTCTTGTAACAGACTATATAAGGTGAATTGTCACAGTCTATTCTTCGGGAGGGGAGTGCCAAATTTGAGGACAGAGACAACGGGCTGAGAGTGGAAGCACTTAAAGGAGATCTGAGGGGCTAGTGGTCATACTGAGCTGAAAAGAATCTGCTGGAGGAACGCAGCGGATTTAGAATCGTCCTTGGGATATATCAGTTGTTGACGTTTCATTGGCGCCCTATGGGGGCAGTGCATAAATTAGACTTCATTTTTTCATAACTAGTTGATGTGCAACTCAGTCTGATTAATAGCCATTGTGCGATTTAAGCTCAAGTTTATTGTCATTCAAGCAAACACATGTATACGTCTAAACAAAGCATCTTTCCTCTGGGGTCAAGATAAAAAATAGCAGTACCAATAAACACGTATATTGTTACATATGGAACCTATATACCCAATCCAGCACATGTCGACGTTAAATTATATTAGCATGCTCCTGAGTGGCATGGACAGAAGGTTGGTAGGTTGACATAAAATGCGAGGTGCATGTTTATCTCGGGCAGTGTAATGTTACTGGCACTAAGTATTGTAGGAAAAAGCTGTAGCATCAGCAGGTGAAACGGAAGGAATAAAATGCTAAAAGTGCCAGCGCATGATGAGAATGCGTCAAAGAGCTGGAGAGTATGGTGGCGGCATTCATACAGAGTGTACATGTGTGCGGGGTGGCAGCAGGCTGATAAGAAGTCTAAGAGCCTGATGGAGGAAACTTACCCAGCCTTCTGCTTTGGTTCTGACAGCTGACAGCTGACAGCTGCGGTGCCTGCTGCCGGCAGGAGGTCAAGGAGATTGTGGAAAGGATAGGAAGTATCTTTGACAATGCTGACTGCAATCGGGTTCGTGGAATGTGATATGAATCGACAATTTCTAGAATGTTAAACATGGAAACATTTTCACAAGTAATGCTGGCCTGAGAAACTAAATTAATAAATGAATGTAGCTCAGTACCCTGCTTGAAGGAGAATGCTGGAGGTTGCCTTGTTAAGGAATATGTACAGCAAATACTAGAAGTCAGACTGAACCGTTACGCACGGATGTGGTGAGGGGCCTACGAGTATCGGCATAATTTATGCACTGGCATATTGACATGATTTAGGTGGCCCTGAATTTATAATCTAACGGCTCTGTTTTTTTTTACTTAAGTTCAACAGCGAATATTGAGACGTGTTTTTTTCAGTCAGGAGTAAGTAATCCTGGGCTGCTGGTATCCATCAAGACCTTACAGTGAAACTACTGCTTAATTTAAAAACAATCTTCTATTCCGATGAATCGGAACAAGTCGAGGTGAAATATTCACCATACACTGCACCTCTTGTGACTTTGGATCTAAATGTCCATCCGTACTGTATTCTCTGCAACTGAAAGGATATGTTTTTCATCCTGTTATTGTTTTCTCTTGTACTACCTCGATGGACGGTTGCGAGGACATGGTCTACATGGGAGACAAAATAGATATTTTTACTGCAACTCCGTACATGTGACAATAATAAATTATTTTACCAATTTAATTTTGAATTAACCTTTATGCTTTTGTTTATTAACTAGATGTCAGCAAAATAATGCTTATTTCCTGTGAGAAGGAGGGGTCTAGCTGAAATTTTCAATATTTACTCTTCATGTGGTCAACTTCAAAATAGAGGGAAGACTCAATAATTTAACGTTGATTCACTAAAGGCAGCAGAACGTAGGATGGAGGCATAAAAGAAGAGATGATGGAATCTGGAACAAATAAGGAAACAAATAAATAAATAAACTGTGACAACTAAGTACGTAATAAATTAAAAATCCAGCGAATAATGTGAATAAACGAGAGAACAAAGCCATCGGGAAATAAATCATAAATAAATAAATCAGTCCATAAAGAAATAAGTAAAAAACAAGTAAATAAATAAATAGACATATGGAACAATAAATAAATAAACAAACACAGATAGACAAACAACCAAAGAAATAACTGTCCAAGTTAATAAAAAAATTACTAAGAATAAATATAAAGGTAGAGAAGACAAGAGGAGATAACTGAACGACTAAATGAATTTGGATGTGACTGCAGAGGTCAATTCTTGAACGACACAGATGTTCACAGCGGGGATAGGAGAGTTGTCTTGTTGTTGCTTTCTTTCTCTGCAGGACTGTCTCCTGGTCCGCGCGAGACCTCTCTTCTAAGTTGCTCTGATTAAGTTTAAGAAAGGCGCGACAACCAATTTTGTCTCGTACCCTATGTTCCAGATGTTGGGGGAGTAAGGCCGCTATAAGCAATGCTGGCCTTGACGACGTGTTTATACAAGGTCTACCACATTTTCTGCTTCCCTCTGATAACTGGCCACACAGCAGCTGCTTAGAGAGTCTGGAGTCCTCCAAGTGCGTAACATGTAGGGTCCAACAAAGATGTGCTTTCAGGATCAAAGCTTCAGTACTGACAGTTTCAGTCCTATACAGGACATCCAGGTCTGTGACACCAGCGGCTGCCTATAATGGATCTCAGCCTGATCATGTGGAAGAGCTTCGGCAGTTTGAATTAACTTCTGTATCTAGTCCACGTTTCACAGCCATACAGGAGACTAGTGAGGACCACAGCCTTTCACAAGTTGATCTTAGTGGACAGTTTGATATTGTGCTGATTAGCACATGTGATCGCAGACGGCGAAGTTCTGACCAGCCTTGAAATTCTAGGCGTTGATTTCTATATTCAAGGCACCATCACTGGAGGTGACAATGCCGAGGTATTTAAATACCTCAGTGCTATGCCTTCAATGGTGATAGAGTCGAAACAGCAGCGGATACAGGATCAGGATGAAAAAGGCCTGTGCTTTTTCAAGACTTTTTGTTTGAAGTCGTGTTATTGGGTACACATTGGGTATGTAGCATTGGTATATATTTGCCCAATAGGATATCTACAGCTGGTATCATCCCAATGTCGGGAGGAGGCGACAGCAGCGCGCTGAGCGCACGCAGCTCTCTGGTGAAAATGATATCGTATCCGTTAAATAGGGGCCGTGGACAATTCTGATTTGATGGAGACAGACGTGAAAGCACAGAGGAACACCTTGAGAAATTTCTGAAACGCTGGTTCGCTGCCGCTGTTACTGCGCGATCGAGAATCTTCCGTAGGGAAGGCCTCAAAATCCCCGGCTTTGCCTGCTGCTGGCGACCGAGACTGAGGTCGAATCGTTCGGATAGAGATGGCGCTCGGTACTCGGTGTCGGAGGGCTGATCGGAGGCTCGAAGTTTTCGGACGACTCAGAGTCGGACTGTGGTCGGGCATGGCAGGGAGAGTTTTCTTCCTTCTCCCGTCTGTGTGAGATGTGGGACTTTCGAGGAACTTTGAACTCTTTTACCGTGCCGTGGACTGTTCTTCATCAAGTTATGGTATTGTTGCACTGTTGTAACTATATGTTATAATTATTAGGTTTTGTTAGTTTTTTCAGTCTTGGTCTGTCCTGTGTTTTGTGATATCACACTGGAGTAATATTGTATCATTTCTTAATGCATGCATTACTAAGTGACAATAAAAGAGGACTGCGTGTCCTCATAATCTAAAAAAAGAAACTCACTGCAAAATAGCGTTAAACAATTGGGCTTAGACAGCAATATTTATGTAAATCTCCAGAAAACCGCAACACTAAACGCCACTAACGTAGTCCGAAAGTTTCTAGTAATTGAGAAGTGAGTGCGCGTGGCTCTGCCCGTGCTTCAGGTTTGACCATCTTGAGCTACGAAAGAAAGAGATAAATAGATTAAGTACCTGAGAAACCTAATGCATTAATCAACATCAGAGAAGGAAGCTGCTAGGCAATGTTTTGGATGGAGACCTGCATTAGCAGAGAGTTTCGTGAGATCATGTCCAATATAAAGAGGTCGGAAGGAGCATTAAAACCGGGGTTATCGAGAAATAGGTAGAAGAAGGCGAGAGAGAGAGGGAGAACGATGGAAGGAAGATGTAGTGGTTGGCCGGTGATAGGTAGAGGCAGATAATGAAGAAGAAAGGAAAGGAAAACAGGGAGAGGCATGGAACTAGGCGCAGGAGGAGTGGTTAGAAGGGTAGAGATTGAGAAATAGTCTGGAAGGTGACAGTGGAAACAAAAGGCAGCAGATGGTGAATTTGACAAGTTGGAAAGATGATTAATGGAACTATTTGTGAAGGGATGAGACACAGCACATATAGTCTATGGGTTATTGGCAGATGCAATTAAATGGTGTGGAGATCAGAAACAGAGAGAACGGAGTACAAGGAGTATCGATTATCGGACATGTGGAAATTCATTATTCATACTGCTTAACTGCACACTACACAGGAAGAATATGAAGTATTCTTTGCCCGTGTTTGCGGTGGCTGCGCGCTAGCACTGGATACAATATAGCGAAGGCGGACAATTCACTGTGGGGAAGCCAAAGGGATTGGATATAGCACGCACCTTAAAGTTGAGAATGGCTGTTGAAGATTAAGTGGAGGTGTCCCGAAATATAGTCGCTGGCTATACGCTTGCTTTCACCAATGCAGTGGAATTCACGCGGGAACATCGTATCCAGTAAGCTGACAATATAAGAAATTCGACTACAAGTTAGCTTTGAACTTAAAAGAATTAGGTATGGTCTATGGCCAGGCAGGAAATGCAGATTCTACGAGCAGATGTCGCTAGAGCCACCTTGTGTGGGAATTCAGAAGGTTGAATGAAAGATGAGAAAATATATGAGTTCAATTGAACATAACAGACATTACTGAGAACTGTTAGAGTTTCAACCGCCCGGTTATTACTGAGAGCTGTTGGAGTAACACACTTTAATCATCACAATTCTTCTTCGTTGCGTTTTGACTGTTGTCAGATTGCGAATCATCCGGGGTAGACGAAAGGACCTCACATGCAGAAATGCAGTAAGAAAAGGCCTTCCAGATCTTTGTAATTGCTCGAACATTTGGATCATGGCTGCTTTTTATTAACCTCTGCTCCAGTGTGCATTTGGGAACAGTGTGTTATGTTCCTACACCCACTAATTCTTTTGACATTCAAATAACTGCCGACGAATTCTGATGCCCGGTCTAAACTGCATACGTCGAGGTACACCGAGCCGGCACAGATGCCACTTGATCTGTTGACCTGTTCCAGTATTCTGGTCCTGTACTCAATATCTGCACTCTATTCATCTACCAATGTTCATTTGAAGAAACATAATGACCGAACCTTCAACCACGGAGGAAAGCAAATCTAAGGATGAACACACCTTCAGGTATCAAAATTCCCTGATACTAACTTGATTAACTGAACCTCTGTATTTTCGACTGTATACCCTGATTACATAATATAGAACACAGAAGACTACAGTACAACTCGATGCAGTGTCGAAATAATTAAGCTAATGACACATTATCGTTCCTGTCTGCTCAATATGGATGTCTCTCTATTCTCTGTACAGTCGATAAGGGAAAAGAAGTCACGGATTCAGTGCAGAGTACCTCTGTGGCCATCCCCCTCAACAACAGATTTATCGCTTTGGATACTGTTGGGTGGTGGTTGACCTCACATGGGGAATGTCTCTGCCTCTGTGACTCAGAAGGGAAGGGGAGAGAAGAGGTAAGCTTTGGGCTACGGGATTCGTTAACTAGGGGAATAACCATGAGGTTCTGAGGGCGAGAATTGGAGAAGACGCAGTAAAAGTTACATGCGCAAGTCCAGCAAAGAGTTTTAAGAACCCTTTCTCCATAAAAGGGTGGTGGTGGTGGGCGGGGGGGGGGGAGTACCTTCTAGCAGAGCAGTTAACGTGGGAGTGGTCTGCGTCAGTGTGGTAACGTCAACATGGCTGCGGCGAGAACAGGCGGAGCGAAGGCAAGTAGGTAAGTTCATTCCTTATTCCTTACTTCTTTTTGTTACTTAACTCTAGAGAGAATAGGGGATAAGTCTACAGGGCCAGTATTCTATCTGAGTGTCAGACCTGAGATTCCGGGACGCACCCAGCCTCGCCTCACCGATGGCCACATCTGCACCAGATGCACGAGATGCAGCTCCTTAGAGAGACCGTTGTAGGGAAGTGGAGATGTAGTTCGATGACTTTCGACTTGGAAGGAAGGTGAAGGGGAGATAGGAGCTACAGAGAGGTAGTCATCCCAAGGCTGCAGGAGACAGATAAATAGGTGACTGTCAAGAGAGGGAAGGCAGTACGTCAGATAGTGGACAGAACCCATGTGACTGTCCCTTGCCACAATAAGCACTCCATTTTAAATATTGGTGGGGCGGGATGGGTACGACCTACATTGTGGAATCAACAGCAGCCGCCGTAACTCTGCCACTTAGTCTGGCCCTGTGGCAGAAGAAGGGTAGGGAAATTAAGAGGATGGCAGAGGTAATAAGGGATTCTATAGTTGCGTAAACAGATTGGCGATTTTGTTGTTGCGAAAAAGAAACACTGATGGTAGTTTGCTGTACAGGTGCCAGGGTCCCTGATGTTTATGGACGCATCCACAGTATCCTGGAAAGGGAAAGTGAGCAGCTAGAAGTGGTGCTACATATTGGTATCAAAGACATACGAAGAAAAAGTGAGGAGGTTCTGAAAACAGAATAGAGGGAATACGCAAAGAGGCTGACAGCAGGACCTCAAGGGCAGAAATGTCAGGACTGATGCCTCTGCCATGCGACATTAAGGATGGGAACAGAATGAGGTGACAGATAAATGCGTGGCTGAAGAACTGAAGAAGGGGCAGGGATTCCGATTTTTCGATAATTTGGACCTCTTCTGGGGCAGGTGTGATCTGTAGAAAAAGTACGGTTTCATTTGAATCCGAGTGGGGCCAATATTCTTATAGGCAGGTTTACTAGAACTGTTCGGAGTGGTTTATACTAATATGACAGAGGGACGGGAGCGAGCATGTTAGCACTGAGGTTGACCCTGGAGCTTTAGAAGTAGATGATGGATGATGGATCTTTGGGCTCTCTTCCAGGAACTAATATTCTAGGAAGAAAGTTTGTTAATGCTGTTCGGTAGGGTCTAAACTAGAGTTGTAAGGGGAGAGGAACCAGAGGGCCAGAACAGTTAGTGGAGAGGCTGTGCAGGCAGGGTGTTGATAAAACCCCATACAAAGTTAAGAATCAAAAGATTGAGTATGATGCGACTAGTATGCTGAGGTACGCACATTTCAATGCAAGAAGTGTTGTAGGACAGGACGATGATAGTTCTAAAGATGAGGTAGCTGGTTTACAAACAGAGGCAATGTGGAGTGAAGAGAAGCCGTTGATAGGGCAAAATTGGATGAGTTGTAACGTACAGGATGGATAAAATTGAAAAGGGTGAATACAGGACTGAAGGTGTTATATTTGAATGCACGCAGTATACGGAATAACGTAGATCGACTTGTAGCATAGTTACAGATTGGCATCTATATGCAGGCACCACTGATTCATGGCGGAAGGAAGATTCACCTGTGAACTGTACAAAAAAAAAAAAACGGGTTGCACTTGAATCCCAGTGGGACCGATATCTTGCCATTCAGGTTTGCTAAGGCTTTTGGGGAGAGTTTAAATTAGAATTGCTGTGGGGTGGGAACCGAACTATAGAAACGGAGTAAAGGGCGTACAAATAGAGAAAGCTTGTAGGCAGTGCGTGAAGAAGGATAGAGGATAGGCAGGTGATAGAGAAAGGACTAGCTCAGACCGATCGTTGAGATGTGTCTATTTCAATGCGAGGAGTACTAAGAACAAAGCGGATGAACTTAGAGCGTGGATTAGTTGTGGCCATTACAGAAACTTGGATGGTTCAGAGGCAGGAATGGTTACTTAGAGTGCCAGGCTTTCGATGTTCAGAAAGGGCAGGGAGGGAGACAAAAGAGGCAGGGGGCATGGCACTGCTGATCAGAGATAGTGTCACGGCTACAGAAAAGGACGAAGTACTGGTGGGATTGTCTACTGGGTCTCTGTGGGTGGAGCTTAGGAACAGGAAGGGGTCAATAACTCTACTGGGTGTTTTTTTATAGACCACCCAATAGTAAAAGGGACATCGAGGAGCAGATAGGGAGACAGATTCGGGAACGGTGTAATAATAGCAGGGTTGCCTTGGTGGGAGACTTTAATCCTCCAAATATTGATTGGCATCTTCCCAGAGAAAGGGGTTTAGATGAGGTAGAGTTTGTTAGGTGTGTTTCGGAAGGTTTCTTGACACAGTATGTAGATAAGCCTACAAGAGGAGAGGATGTACTTGATATGGTATTGGGAAATGAACTTGGTCAGGTATCAGATCTCCCACTGGGAGAGCATTTTAGAGATAGTGACCACAATTCTACCTCCTTTATAATAACATTGGAGAGGGTTAGGAACAGACAAGTTAGGAAAGCGTTTAATTGGAGTAAGGTGAAATATGAGGCTATCAGGCAGGAACTTGGAAGCACAAATTGGGAACAGATGTTATGGCAGAAAGTTGGCAAATGTTCAGGGGATATTGTGTGGAATTCTGCATAGGTACGCTTCAATAAGATAAGGGAAAGGATGGTAGGGTACAGGAACTGTGGTGTACAAAGGCTGTTGTAAATCTAGTTAAGAAGAAAAGAAAAACTTGGTAATGACAGAGATCCAGAAGACTATAAAGCTAGCAGGAAGGAGTTTAAGAATGAAATTAGGAGAGACAGAAGGGGCCGTGAGATTATTTTGGCAGGCAGGATTAAGGAAAACCCTAAGATTCTACAAGCATGTGAAAAGCAAGAAGATAAGGCGTGAGAGAATAGGACCAAACAAGTGAGACAGTGGAAAAATGGGTATGGAACCGAAGGAATTAGCAGAGGTACTTAATGAATATTTTGCTTCAATTCCTACGGAATTCACTACGGAAAAAGATCTTGGCGGTTGTAGGGATGACTTACAGCAGACTGAAAAGCTTCAGTAGACAGATATTAAGAAAGAGGATGTGCTGGAGATTTTGGAAGTCAAAAAGTTGGATACGTCACCGAGACTACTGTGGGAGGCGAATGAGGAGATTGCTGAGCCTCTAGAGATGATCTTTGCATCATCAAAGAGGACGGAAGAGGTTCGGATGTATTGGAGGGTCGTGGATGTTGTTCCCTTATTCAAGAAAGGAAGTAGAAGTAGCCCAGGAAATTATAGACCAGGTAATCTTACTTCAGTGGTCGGTAAGTTGATGGAAACGTTCCTGAGTGGCAGGTTTTATGAACATTTCAAGAGGCATAATATGATTAGGAATAGTCAGCACGGCTTTGTCAAAGGCAGGTGATGCCTTACGAGCCTGATCAAAATATTTTGAGGATGTGACTGAACACATTGATGAAGGTAGAGCAGTAGATGCAGTGTATATAGATTTCAGCAAAGCACTTGATACGGTTCCTCATGCAAAGCTTATTGATAATGTTAAGAAACATAGTATCCAAGGGGACATTGCTTGTGGATCCAAAATTGGCTTGCACACAGAAGGGAAAGACTGGTTGTAGGCGGGACATATTCTGCATGGAGGTCGGTGATTAGTGGTTTGTCTCAGGGATCTGTTCTGGAACCCCTACTCTTCGTGATTTTTATAAATGACCTGAATGAAGAAGTGGAGGGATGAGTTTTTAAATTTGTTGATGACATAAAATTTGGGGTGTTTGGGAAAGTGTGGAGGGCTGTCGGAGGTTAGAGCGGGACATTGATAGGATGCAAAACTAGGCTGAGAAGTGGCAGATGGAAGTCAAACCAGATGAATGTGAGGTGGTTCATTTTGGTAGATCAAATATGATGGCAGAATATAGCATTAATTGTAAGACTCACCAGTGTGGAGGATCAGAGGGATCTTGGGGTAAGAGCCCATAGGATACTCAAAGCTGCTACTCAGCTTGACTCTGTCGTTAAGAACACATATTGTGTATTTTCTTTCGTCAACCGTGGGAGTGAGTTTAAAAGCCGGGAAGTAATGTTGCAGCTATATAGGACCCTTGTCAGACCCCTTTTGGAGTACTGTGCTCAGTTCAGGTCGCCTCACTACACGCAGGATGTGGAAGCCATAGAAAATGTGCAGAGGAGATTTACAAGGATGTTGCCTGGATCGGGGAGCATTCCTTATGAGAATAGATTGAGTGAACTCCGCTTTTTCTCCTCAGAGCGACGAAGGATGAGAGGTGACCTGATAGAGGTGTATAAGATGATAAGAGGCATTGATCGAGTGGATAGTCAGAGGCTTTTTCTCCCCCCAGTGTTGAAAAGGCTAACACGAGAGGGCACAATTTTAAGGTGCTTGGAAGTAGGTACAAAGGAGATGTCAGGGGTAGGTGTTTTACGCAGAAAGTGGTGAGTGTGTGGAATGGGCTTCCGGCGACGGTGGTGGAGCCAGATACGATAGGGTCTTTTAAGAGACTCCTGGATAGGTACATGGAGCTTAAAAACAGAGGGTTATCGGTAACCCTAGGTAATTTCCAAGGTAAGTACATTTTCGGCACAGCATTGTGGGTTGAAGAGCCTGTATTGTGCTGTAGGTTTTCTACGTTTCTAACCCGCACAATAATGTCCAAGTGTACAAATTCTATCGAAAGGACTGGCAGAAATGCAGAGGGTGCGGTGTTGCTCTTTTGGGAAAAAATGAAATCAAATCTTTAGAAAGAAGTGACATAGTATCGGAAGGAATTGAATCACCGTTGATGGAGCTAGGCAACTGCAAGTGTAAAAAGTCCTTGAAATGAGCGGTACACAGACACTGAAAGAGTAGTAAAGGTGTGGACTACAATTTACACCAGGAGATAGAAAATGCATGCCAAAGGTCAATGTTATAATAGTCAACGGGGATTTCATGTTATAACAGTTATGGGAGATTTCATCTTATAATAGTCATAAACAGCTTGGAAAAATCAGGATGGGTTTGGATTCCAAGAGGAGGAATTTCTAGAATGCCTACGAGATGACTTTTTAGAACAACTCATGATCTTGCCCACTGGAGTACCAGCTGTTCTGGTTTGGGTATTGTACAATGAACTAGAATTGATTAGCGAGCTTAAGATAAAAACACTTAGGCAACGTGCCACAGTGGGGGCGCTGATCGCGGACCCAAATGCAAGACACAGACACTGAAGTACAAGGAACAGGACTTGACTAGAGTATGGACGTGACAGGATACAGACAAGGAGCAGGGACAAGAAAGTAGACTTGGGCTAGGACATGGGCAAGAAACAGGGAAACCGGTCAAGGAACTATGAACTAGGAGCCTGGGCTTGGGCTCCGAACCAGAGACTGGGCAAGGACCCAAAACCTGGGTCTTGCCTCGTGCTCGGGCCCCAGAACCGGGCAAGGACATGACTACCGGACAGGACGTGGCTGGGGTCTTGGCTCTTGAGGCTGCAGGCTGGGGTCTTGGTCTTGAGGCTTGAGGCTGGGGTCTTGGTCTTGGGGCTTGAGCTTGGAGACAGACTGGGAACTGTACATCAACATACAGCCGGGACTTATCCTTCGAAAAGCCGGGACTCATCCTTAACACGACACCAACATGAGACAGGACAGTACATAGACATAGAGCAGGGAGTTATACTTAGACAAGTCAGGACTCAACTTCTCCACACCACGGTGGGACAGGACCATCTATAGGGTAACGGCAGAACGGCCAGACTTACCCAACAGAGGCAAAGACAAAACAAGACAAGACAGGTCTCCCCTCAGGGAAACAGCAGAACGGCCTGACTTACCCCACGGAGGCGAGGACAAGAAGAGGCAAACACCAAAGAACGACAGACAGTTCCATCTCTGCATCAGGGTTGCTCCGAGTAGCAGTTACGGCCAGCAACCTCAGCTGGCTACAGAAACAGCCTTATCGTTACCTAGCTCAGAGTGGCTGACGGCCACTCAGCTGGCCCAGGAAACGGCCGAATCCATACCGCAAAGACAGCTCTGACTACTGACAGTAAGGCTCCACGAGGGGACGGTTCCCCAACGCGGCCTAAAGATGGCAAATGGCCACACTAGCCTTCCACCAACAGATTGCTCCCAAGGGATCTTGACAAGACAAAACAGCAGCTCACACTCAACCCTAAGGCTACTTATATTCCAAGCCGCAAGATGTGAATCAGATGCCTATGATTAACTCAACCAAACAAGGGACAGCTGGAAGACCCGGAGTCCTGAGTCCACGGACTGGACCGTGATCCGGAATGCGGACTTCACTGACCGGACCATGACAGAACGTGATCGTAATATGGTCAAATTCACGCTGACTTATGCGATGGAGAATCTAATGTCAGGTGTATCAGTATTATAGTGGAGTAAAGGGAATTACAGAGGTCTGGGGGAGGAGATGACCAGAATTGATTGGAAAAGAACATTGGCAGGGATGACGGCAGCGTAGCAATTTCTGGAATTTCTACAAGCAATTCGGCAAGCACATATATGATATGTACATCCCAATGAGGAAGAAGTGTTCTAAAGGAAAGATGACACAACCGTGCCCAATAACAGAAGTCAAAATCAACATTAAGACCAAAGAGAGGTCAGAAAAGAGAACAAAAATTTGTCGAAGGTTAGAGGTTTGGGATGCTTTTAAAACCATCGGAAATCAACTAAAAAGTCATTAAGATGTTAAAGTTGAAATACAAAAGTAAGCTACCCAATAATATTAAAAGAAATTCCAAAATTTTCCTCAGATACATAACTGTAAAAGAGAGGCGAGAATGGATATCGGACCACTGAGAAACAATGCTAGAGAGGGATTAATGGGAGACAAAGAATTTGCGGATAATTAAACTAAAATGTTGCACCAATCTTCACTGTGGAAGACACTAGCCGTATGGTGGAAGGTCCAGGTGTGAGGTGTCATGAAGTGTGAATTTACCAAAACCAGAAAGAAGTTTCTTGGGAAACTGAAATGCCTCAAAGTAAATAAGTCATCTGGATCTGTTGGTGTACATCTCAGGTTCTGAAAGAGGTGGTTGAATAGGTTGTGAAGGCATTAGTAATGATCTTCCTAGAGTACTTTGGTTTTGGAATGATTCCAAAAGACTGGAAAATTGACAAATGTCACCACACTCGACAAGAAGAGAGAAAGATGCAGAAGAAAGAAACTACAGGCCAGTTAGTCTGAGCTTAGTGGTTGGGAAATGTTGGAGTCGATTATTTAGGATGAGGTCTTGGAGGCACATGATCAAAGAGGCCGTAGTCAGCATGGTTTCCTCAAGGAAAAATCTTGCCTGGCAGATCTGTTGGAATTCCTTGAAGAAATAACGAGAATCAGTTGATATTAAGTACTTGGATTTTCAGAAGACCTGTCACCAGGTGCCACATATGGGACTGCGTAATAAGCAGCGAGACAGATATATTACAAGAAAGATTCTAGCATCGATAAAACAGAGACTGATTGCCAGAACGCAAACAGTAGGGATGAAGGGAGAATTTTCTCGCTGGCTGCCGATTTGTGGTTTTCCACAGGGACTATTTTGGGAGGAATTATTTACGTCATATATCAATGATTTGCATAACAGGATTGATGGTTTTGCTGGAAAGTTTGCAGAGGGCAGGTAGTTTGAAGGACGTAGAAAGGCTACGGAAAACAGAGTGGGGAAATAATTTTCAGACGAAATATGGAACATAAGACCATAAGATAAAGGAGCAGAGTTAGGCCATGTGGCTCATCGAGTCTGCTGCGCCATTCTATCATGCTGATCCTTTTTTCTATATCCTACCCGACCCCAGTTCCCGCACTTCTCTCCATACCTTTGATCCCATGCCCATCAAGAACCTATCAATCTCTGCCTTAAATGTACCTAACGACCTAACCTCCACAGCTGCATGTAGCAACAAATCCCACAAATTCACCAACCTTTGGTTGAAGACATTTCTCTGCATCTCTATTTTGAAAGTGCGCCTTTCTCTCCTGAGACTCTGCCCTCTTGCTGTAGACTCTCCCACCATGGGAAACATCCTTTCCACATCTACTCTATCTAGGCCCTTCAACATTCGGAAGGTTTCAATGGGATCCACACTCATCATTCTAAATTCCAGCAAGTACAGACCAGCAGCCATCAAACGTTCCTCGTATTATATCCCTTTCATTCGTGGAATCATCCTTGTGAATCTCCTCTGGACCTTCTTTAATGCCAGCACATCTTTTCTGAGATGAGGAGCCCAAATCTGTTCACAATATTCAAGGTGCGGCCTCACCTGCATTAAAAAGGCACAGCATCTCTTTCTTGCTCTTGAATTCTAGACCACTTCAAATGAGTGCTAACGTTGCAGTTGTCTTCCTCACCAACGACTCAATCTGCAAGTTAACCTTCAGGGTGTTCTGCACAAGGACTCCAAATCCCTCTGCATCTCAGATTCCTGGATTTTCTTCCCGTTTAGAAAATAGTCCGCACATTTGTTTCTACTACCAAAGCGCATGACCATGCATATGTCAACATTGTATTTCATGTCGGAACGTGTATGCTCATGCACTTCGGAAGAAAAAAATAAAAGAGTAGACTTCCAAGTTCTTTTGCCGGATTCCCTGAAGGTTAATTTGCGGGTTAAGTCAGCGGTGAGCAACCCGAATGCGATGTTAGCATTCATTTCAAGAAGACTAATATATAAAAGTAAGACTGTACTGCTGAGATTTTATAAAGCAGTGGTGCTGAGGCACCATTTACAGTACCGGGACCCAATATCTTAGAAAGGATCTGTTGAAACTGGGAATGTTTCAAAGGACGTAAATGATAATGATTCCAGGAATGAATGGATTGCCGGATGAAAAGCGTTGGATGGCACGGGGCCTGTATTCACAAGAATTCATATGAATGAGAGATGACCTAATTGAAACCTAACAAACTCCACCCCATTTAAACCCCTTGCACTGTGAAAGTCGTTGACAGGTTGGATGAGAGGGGATGTTTCTTAAAATGAGAGTCTTAGACTATTAGACACAACCTCAGAATAGAGGGATGTCCTTTTAGAACGGAGATGAGGAGGATTTTTAAAAACCGTAACGAGGTGAATCTGTAGAATTATTTGCCATCTACAGCTGTCCTTATGTATATTTAAGGCAGAGGTTGATAGATTCTTGATTGGTCTGGGTCTGAGAGGATAGGAGGAGAGGGCAGGAGATTGCTGCTGAGAGGAAAATTGACTTAACGATGATGAAGTGGGGGAGAGTCGATGGGCCAAATATCCTAATTCTGTACATGTATCTTATGGTCTTATTATCTTATTGTCTCTGTACATTCATGTAATTCTTGAAGATTCTCTTAACTGCCTCTATGATATCTGCATCTCTACTGTACAGGCATTACAGGATCTCAACTCTCGCTGTGCAAAACAAAAAGGAAAATAAAATCGCCTTGAGCACCTCTTTTGAACATGCCCCCTATCTAGTTAAATGACTGCCTTCTGACTATTGCCCAGTAGCACTTACATCCACAATGATAAAGTGATTTGAAGGTCTGGTGTTGAAACATATCAGCTCCTAAATGGGTGGCAACGGATCTTCCCCAATTAGCCCACTGGTTAACCAGGCCCACAGCAGATGTCATCTCATTGGTTCCTCACAGAATCCTGGAACATCTGGACAACAAAGATGCAAGCATGATTGATGCTCTTTACAGAGCACACGTCAGCAATTAATACCATCATCCCCTCGAAACTAATGAGTAAACTCTAGGACCTGGACCGCTTTGTCTAATTGGATCCAGGATGTCCTGACTTGAAGACCCCAGTCATTTCGGATTTGTAAACACACCTTTTTCACAATCTCCAGCAGCACAGGTGCAAGACAGGGCTATGTGTTCAGCCCCCTGTATTACTCGCTTTACACCTAAGACTGTGTTAAGTACACCTTCAACATCATATTCAAATTTGCTGATGACAACACTTTTGCAGGCCGTATCAATGGTGGAGAGAAATCAGCATACAGGAGGGAGATTGAAAATTCGGCTGAGTGGTGGTAAAAGAACAACCTCTCACTCAGTGTCAGAAAGACCAAAGAACTAATTGTAGATTTAGGACAGGGAAGCTAGAGGTCCAATCATCATCGGAGGATCAATAACTTTAAATTCCTGGTTGTCATCATCTCAGAGGACTTGTGCTGGACCCATCATAGAAATGCAATTGTAAAGAAAGCAGGGCAGAAACCTTACTTCCTTATAAGGGTGTGGAGCTTCAGCATGGTATTTAAAACCTTGCCAAGGTTCTATAGGTGTGCAGTGGGAAGGTTAGTGACTGACTGCTTAGTGGCTGGGTTCCCGCACCATTGAGCCCATTTACATGAAGCGCTGGCGTTGGAAAACAACTTTATTCATCAAAGATCCTCACCACCCAGGTCATGCCCTTTTCTCGTTGCTGTCATCATGTGGAAGGTACAAGTGCCTCATGACTAACACAACCAATTACATAAACAGTTACTACCCCTCAATCATCAGGCCCTTAATCAAAAGAGGATAATTCCATTCGCCTGTTGAGTTCTTCCCACAATCATTGATCTCATTTTAAGACTCTTTATCGTGTTATTTCATGCTCGCATTACTTATTGCTCTTTATTTATAGTTACAGATAGTTTGTTGACTTGTATGCTCTTGCTCTTTCATTGATACTGTTTACAGGGACTATTGTATAGACTTTTTAAGGAGCCCGTAGGAGACGGAATGTCAGGGTTGTATTTGGCGACATAGAGTCATAAATTCATAGATAAGTGCAGCACAGAAACGTGCCTTTCGGCCCACACACTGCACACCGAAACCATTTAAACTGCCTACTTCCAACAACTTTCAATGAGATATCTCTACTATCATAAACCTATCCAAACTTCTTTTTAGCATCGGAATCGAGCTCGCATGGACCACTTGTGCTGAGTAAAGGCTTCTCACCTTTCACCCTTAACTCAGGTTATCTGGTTATAGTTCCACCCAACCTCAGTGTTATATAACTCTATCAAATCACCTTTTAATCTTCTACATTCTAAAGAATATAGTCCTAACCTCTTTAATCCTTCCTTATAACTCAAGTCCTCCAGATAGTGCAACATCCTTGGAAATTTTCTCAGTACTCTTTCAATTTTTTTTCCATCTTTCATATACCAAAACTGCACGCAATACTCTAAATTTGGCCTCACCAACGTAGTATACAACTTCAATATACCATACCACCTTCTGTACTATTTACATTGATTTATGTAGGTCATTATGCCAAAAGATTTCTTTACGGGCCTATCTACCTGTAAAGCCACTTTCAACAAATTCTTTAACAGTAATGCTAGATCCAATTGTTGTGCACACATTTCTCAGTGCCCTAGCGTTCGCTGTGTAAGAGCTACACTGGCTGGTCCGACCAAAGTGCAAAACCTCGCACCTGTCTGCATTAAATTCCATCTGCTATTTTCCAGCCAATTTTTCCAGCTGATGCAGATCCCTCTACAAGCCATGATAGGCTTCCTCGCTGTCCACTGTGACCCCAAGTCTTGGTGTTATCCGGAAATTTGCTAACCACATAATCAGATTATCATCCAGATCATTCAAGGACCCATCAAGGATCCCTGCACCGCACTAGTAGTCACAGGATTTTAGTCAGAGAATGACCATCCTCTGCCTTCTCCCACAAAGCCAATGTCTAATTCAATTTGCTGAGCGACTGAATCTTCTTCACCAGCCTCCCGACCTTTTGAAATGCATCCACTGTCTTGTCTTCATCTACTTTCCTGTAACGTCCTCTGAAAACTCTATGAGATTGGTTAGGATGGTAGTTTGCCTGCCAGGTGCCAGGGTTTGTGATTTTTCTGAGCGCGTCCACAATATCCTGAAATGGGAGGGTGAGAAGCCAGAAGTCGTGGTACATATTGGTACCCACGACATAGGTAGGAAAAGGGTGGAGGTCCTGAAAGCAGAATACTGGTAGTTAGGAATGAAGCTGAGAAGCAGGGCCTCACAGTTAGCAATCTCAGGATTGTTGCCTGTGCCACGCGATAGTGGGTATTGGAATAGAGAGAGGTGGTGGATAAATACGTAGCTTAAGGTTTGGAAAATGGGGCAGGAACTGAGATTTCGGATCACTGGGGCAAGTGCGACCTGTACAAAAAGATAGGTAGCATATGAATCCGAGGGAGACCAATATCCTGGAGAGGAGGTTTGCTACTGCTGTTGGGGTGCGTTCAAACTAGAATTTTAGGAAGGTGGAAGCTAAAGTGAAGAGGCAAAGAATGGGGAGGTTGGAGAACATGTAGAGACACTTGTATGGAATTTGTGGGAAAGGATAGGCAGATATGAGAGCAAAGATGCACTCAGCCTGATGGTTTAAGATGCGTCTATTTAAATGCAAGAAGTATCATGAACAAGGCGGGTGAATTTAGAGGGTAGGTCATTACATGGAGCTGTGACGATGTATCCCTTACAGAAACTTGGATGCCTCAGGAGCAGGAATGGCTGTTGAGTGTGCCAAGCTTTAGATATTTCAAAAAGAACAGAGAGGGAGGCAAAAGAAATGGGAACGTGGCATTGCTAATTATTGATAGTGTCACGGGAGCAGAAAAGGAGGAAATCATGGAAGGATGGTCTACTGAGTCAGTATGGGTGGAAGTCGGAGACAGGAAAAGGGCAATAACTCTACTGGGTGTTTTTTATAGACCTCCCAATAGTGACATTGAATAAAGGAGCAGATATAGAGGCAGGTTCTGGAATAGTGCAATGATAATAGGGTTGTTGTGATGGGAGGTTTTAACTTTCGTAATATTGATTAACGTCTCCTTAGTGCAAGGGGTTTAAGTGGGGTGGAGTTTGTTAGGTGTGTTCAGGAAGGTTTCCTAACGCAATATGTAGATAAGTCAACTAGATAAGAAGCTGTACGTGATCTATTATTGGGAAATGAACCTGGTCAGGTTTCAGATCTCTCGGTGGGAGAGCATTTTGGAGGTAGTGACCAAAATTCTATATCTTTCACCATAGGGCTTGAAAGGGTTAGGAACAAAAACTTTGGGAAACATTTAATTGGGGTAGGAGGGAAATATGATGCTATTAATCTGAACTTGGGAGCATAAATTCGGAGGAGATGTTCTCAGGGAAATGCACGGTAGAAATGTGGCAAATGTTCAGGGAGCATTTGCATGGAGTTCTGCATGGGTATTTTCCATTGAGGCAGGGAAAGGATAGTACGGTTAAAGAACCATGGTGTATAAAGTATGTAGAAAACCAAAGAAGAAAAGAAAAGCTTACGAAGGTTCAAGAAACTAGGCACTGTTAGAGCTCCAGAAAATTACAAGATTGCTAGGAAGGAACTTAAGAAGTTGTGCCAGAAGGGGCCATGAGAGGACTTGGTGAGCAGGATTCAGGAAAACCCAAGGAATTTTACAAGTATGCGAAGAGCAAGAGGATGAACCGTGTGAGAATAGAACCAATCAGGTGCGATAGTGAAAACGTGTGCATCGAGTCGGAGGAGGTAGAAAAGGTACTTAACGAATACTTTGCTTCAGTATTCACCAGAGAAAAAGACCTTGGCAATTGTGGGGATGACTTAGAGCGAACCGAATCGCTTGAGCAAATACACTTTAAGAAAGAAGTTGTGCTGGAGCATTTGAAAAGAATTAACTGGATAAGTCACCGGGACAGGATATAGCCCAGGCTACTGTGAGAAGCGAGGGAAGAGATTGCTGAGTCTCTTGCGATAATCTTTGCGTCATCGATAGAGATGGGTGATGTACCGGACGATTGGAGGGTTGCAAATGTTCAAGAAAAGGAGTAGACATAACCCAGGAAATTATAGGCTATAATTATAGTGAGTCTGACTTCAGTGGTGGGCAAGTTGTTGGAAAGGATCTTGACAGGCAGGATTTATGAGCATCTGGAGAGACATAATCTGGTTAGGAATAGTCAGCATGGCTTTGTCAAGGGCGGGTCGTGCCTTAGGACCCTAATTGACTTCTTAGAGCATGTAGCAAAACAGATTGATGAAGATAGAGCAGAGTATGTAGTGTATATAGATGTCAGTAAGGCGTTTGGTAAGGTTCCCCATGCAAGGTTAATTGAAAAAGTAAGGACACACGGGATTCAAAGAGACCTTGATTTGTGGATTCAGAATGGGCTTGCCAACAGAAGGCAAAGTGTGGTTGTAAATGTTTCGTATTCTGCATGGAGGACGGTGACCAGTGGTGTTCCGCAGGGATCTGTTCTGGGACAACTCCTCTTTGTGATTTACATAAATAACCTGGATGAAGAAGTTGAAGGGTGGGTTAGTAGGCTTTCGGATGACACAACGTTGAGGGTGTTGTGGATAGTCTGGTGGGTTGTCAGAATTTACAGCGGGACATCGATAGGATGCAGAACTAGGCTGAGAAGTGGCAGATGGGCATCAACCCTGATAAGTGTGAAGCGGTTCAGTTCGGTAGGTCCAACTTGAAAACAGATTATAATATAAATGGTAAGACTATTGTCGGTGTGAAGGATCTGAGGGATCTTGGGATCCGCTTCGAGAAGACACTCAAAGCTGTTACGCAGATTGATAGTTTTGTTAAGAAGGTGTTTAACGTTTTGGCATTCATCAACCGTGGGATTGAGTTCAAGAATCGTGAGGTAATGTTACAGCTATATAAGACCTTGGTCAGACTCCACTTGGAGTACTGTGTTCAGTTCTGGTCACCTCATAACAGGAAGGATGTGGATACTATAGAGAGAGTGCAGGTGAGATTTATAAGGATGTTGCCTGGATTGCAGAGCGTACCTTATGATAATAAGCTGCGTGTACTTTGCCTTGGCTCCTTGGAATGATGTAGGATGCGAGGTGACCTAATAAAAGTGTACAAGATGATGAGGGCATTGATTGTATGAATAGCCAGAAGCTTTTTCCCAGAACTCAAATAGCTGACACGAGGGGACATAGTTTTAAGCCACTTGGAAATAGGTACCGAGGTCAGACGTAAGTATTTCACACCGATAGTGGTGGGGCGTAGAATGCATGCGTGCAGGGTCATTTAACAGCCTCCTAGAGAGATACATGGTGCTTAGAAAAATAGAGGGCTCTGGAAATTCGAGGCAGTTTCTGCAGTATTCTTCCTTCTTCTTCTACAACATTGCGGGCCGAAGGGCCTGTAATGTGCTGTAAATTTCTATGTTCTATGTTGTTAGATATGACCTACCTCGCATGAAGCCATGCTGACTGTTCTTAATCAGTCAATGTCTATCCAAATACTTATATATCTGGTGCCTTAGAATACATGCTTGTGTTCTGAAAACAAATTTTACTTTGAACTTTGAACTGAAATTTGATATTAGTTATTTCCATCGTGGGGAAAATATAGGATTAATTTCAAGGACCTTCTTGATTCGACGTAAGCATACATATGTATTAGCAAATTGTTGTTGTGTATTGGCACGGTATTGAACAAGAAGCAAGAACAGTCAACAATTATTAAGAATAAGTAGGCATATTGAACACTGAATTATATAAACATCCTGAATGTAGCAACAGATTTTCATCTCATGTTTTGCACTCTTTTGAATTGAACCATTTAGCTCATCGAAGGCGACTGAGCTGTCAGAACATTCTCATCTGTTCCGCTATTCTGCTTATTTTACATCAGTACGACCCTCGCCCGGCCACTCACACACACCAGGGCACAGCTTTCAATAGTCAATATTACCAATTTATCGGCGATCATTAGGAAAGAGCAGAAACTGGAGCACTACCGCAGGGAACCCACACTATAACACTAAGAATGCGAAGAGTTCACAAAGGCAACAACCGAGGGAAGATTCATTACATGGTCGGAGGAGCTCTGAGTAATATTTCAGATGCAGTATTACCTACCGCCCCACTGCCAATTTGCCAGTAATATCACTCCTTTAGAATAGTGTATTTCTACATAAAATAATCTCCTATTATCCCAACTGACAAAGACAATCTGTTTAACCTGACCTCAACAGACAATGCTCATCATGTCTTAATCAAACTGGTCATCCTTCTTTACTCGAGCTCGAGCTTTCATCGGCGGCTTCAAAATCAGATAGGATGGTCTAAAAGACTCATAGAACCTCCGTAAGGTCTCTTTACCTTTTACTCTTTTACTCATGTTCTCTCGCAATGAACGGAAAATATCACCTGCATTATTAATTGCGCGCGGTACCGGCATACTAACTCTCAGCAACTCCCGGTGAAGGGCACACAGAATTCCTGACAAAAGGAATGTATGAATTTGTGTTTATTATCATCTGTCCGATAGTAATATGTGGGCATTTTTTAACGTTTACACACATGGTAAATAGATAAACATTAGATATTTTGTTGGTATGCTCACCAGTTTCATCTTGAATTAATATTTGAAATTCCTTTTGCGTGTTAACCTCATAATTACTGTTCCAAAGGATCATCTTTCCTGCTTCTTCAGCCTCTTCATTGTTTAGCGGAAGTAAGTGAAGCTGCAGGTGTCACGTGACAATGAGCCCCTGTTGTGCGTTTCACCCTCCGACTCATGCCCAATTGCTTGCAAGTTCTGAGATATGCTCCGACGCGCAGCGGTACTTCCTCCGCAACACCTGCCATCACTATTCCCACAGAGGGCCCTTAAATGCAGCTAAATGTTCCTACTGTGACATGGTTATTTTCTGTTCGTTTCCCCACAATAATTACAAAGAAAATTCGTGTGATAGGGGCCTATGCGGAGTCCTGTATTAGCTTTCGATCAGATGCGTTTGCCTTCAGAAGCAGTGGTCTCATGTAAGTAAACTAAGTTGCATCACTATAAAAGGTGCTGGTTCTGCGCAGCTCTCGTCAATACATTGCGTAAAAGACGTGGCGTGTACAGAGGCAGCTCACCATGGTGTTACCTTGTTTGAAGTATATCAGCTATATGCTCTCATTCCGTCCTACTTATTTACATTTTGCATTTCTTATTGTTATGTATTGCACTGCATGGTTGCCGCAAAGTAACAAATTCGACGAATCACCATGATTCTGATTATGATAAGCATTGGTTGGACAAATTTGTGCTATTCTCTTCGGAGCGCCGGAACCTGCGGGGCGATAGAAAAGGAGCATATAGAAGTGCATAAGATTATGAGGACCTGCTCCTCGGAGGTAGAATATCAGAGCCATTTGTAATAAAGTGGAACTATCACTTACTGTTTGCGGCGAGAGGGGAGTCATTAAAGGAGATCTGCGAGACGATTTATTTTAAACATGGAATGTGGTCCACTCTCCAATCACCTTGCCAGGAGAAGTGATGGACATATGTATAATAGACGAGTCATTCAGAGGGACGGATGGAGAGACAGGTGATGGGGTAAGCAGATCATATGCATGCAGATGGGACCTGTTAGATTGACATCAAGGTCGCTGTTGATGTGGCGAGGCTGAAAATAACTGCTCCTACGCTGTGCTGCTCTGTGTTCATTTTCTAGTTTTGTAGTTATAGTTGGCACACCTGTGCATTTGGGTAAAACATATGTTATGTAATGCCCTCGACGTGAAATAGGATCTGAGGGCTGGGCTGCGGAATTTTAGATATTGAAATCGTATTCATAACATTTTCAACAATATTGTCATGCACACACTAAAACGTTGTTTCTCAGTTGTGCTTTGCTATGATACCGGATGGTGGGGTAAACCCTAGGTTGCTGCGCCCATCTCCGGTAACCTGGTTCGAATCAGACGTCGAGCGCTCTATTTCTGGAGCTTGCAAAAGCAACGCGTGACCTCAGTGCTCTCTTTTTCTCCAGTGTTCCAAAAGCAACGTTGAATAATTAGATGCACCACACATAAAAATTGCCGGTGAACGCAGCAGGCCAGGCTGCATCTATAGGAAGAGGTACAGTCGACGTTTTGAGGAGGGTCTCGACCTGCGTTCACCAGCAATTTTTATGTGTGTTGCTTGAAATTCCAGCATCTGCAGATTTCCTCGTGTTTGAAGGATTAGATGATTATTTTGAAATGGGCGTTAGCGCAATATGGTGGCGGGAAAATCGGAAATCGATAAGTACGTGAGATAGAATAAAGCTGCAGAGGAAGGAATGCGAATTCTCCACCTGTCGGTATTACTTCCTTTTATATTCATCGACCAAAAATCATGAACGACGCGAGTATAATTATTTGTCTTTCATTGTTAACCAAAGCATGCTGCCTACTACATCAATAATTAATTATAAGGCTAAAACGATAACGGAAACAAATCGGCGACGGTATTTGTTTCAATGAAGAAGCATTTCAAACAACACTTGACTTGTACCATTGGGAAAGACTTAAAACATATTTTAGAGGGATGCGTACCGACAGGAGGCAAATTGAACAAATAAATTGGCACCTGGTCGGCAAGGGCAAATTGGTTGGAAAAACAATGCTTTTAAGCTTGTATTTACAAGATATTTCGATATTTATTTAATATTAATGCTGTGTATTTAATAGATATATTAAATCTATTTGTTATCTATCTATCTATTTATTTATCTATCTATCTATCGATCTATCGATCTATCGATCTATCTATCTATCTATCTATCTATCTATCTATCTATCTATCTATCTATTTAGGTACAGCGTGGCATATGCCTTTCCAGCTCATTTCAGTCGCTCCGGTTTTACCCTAGCCTGATCACGGGACAGCTGACAATGGCCAATTAACCTACCAACCGGTACGTCTTTTAATTGTGGTAGTAAACTGGAGGAAACCCACATGGTGCCGGCGGGAACGTGCAATCTCCTTAAAGGCAGTGACCGGACTTGAACCCTGGTCGCTGGTACTGGAAAGTGTTGCGCTACTTACTACTGTCATGATCCCGTCCGTGGAATCCTCGTTCCGGATTCTGGTCCGGTCCGTGGACTCCGGACTCCGGGCCTTCCTGCTGTCCCTTGTTTCAGTGGGACTTAATTATAGGCACCTGATGCTCGTCTTGGGGCTGGGAATATAAGTGGCCCAGAGTTCGAATGTGGTTACTGATTCATCTCGTCAGGATCGTGTCAGCGCCTCCGTGGGGGAAGTCAGGCTGTCGTTGCCGTTACCTTGCGGTTGGATCCGTGCCTTCCTGTCCTTGCCTCCGTTGGGTAAGCCAGGCCGTCTTTGCCGTTACGCTGAGGCTGGACTGTTCCCTTCCCTTCCCCTTCCTTCTGAAGCCTTGCCTGCAACCTGTGTTTGGAGCCTTGCCTGCAACCTAGTCAAGTTCAACCACCGGAGCGAGACTGGAGCCTTGCTGTGTCAAGATAAGGAACTGCCTATCGTTCAGTTAGAAATGTCTCTGTGTCCACGCCTTCGCTAGGTAGGTCCGGCCGTTTGCCGCTACCTAGTGTTGAGAACCGTCTCTGCGTCCACGCCTTTGCTAGGTAGGTTCGGCCGTTTGCTGCTACCTAGTGTTCGGAACCGTCTCGTCGAGTTTGGCATTCTGTGGTCCTTGTCCAGTCTCTGGCTCGGAGTCAGAACCCAAGCCTCGCACGTCCTCGCCATGAAGAACCCAGGCCATGTCCAATCCTGTAGCCACGTCATGCCTTCGCCCCGTTCCGGGTCCCGAGCCCGAGTCAAGACGCAGGTTCTGGGTCCTTGTCCAGTCTATAGCTCGGAGTCCATGTCCGGGTTCCAAGTTCCTAGTTCCTTGACCTGGTCCCGCTTGCCTAGCCAATGTCCTAGCGCAAGTCTGTGTTCTTGTTCCAGCTCCTAGTTTGCATCCAGGCACGTCCCTAACCCAGCTCTCTAGTCAGGTCCTGTTCTTAGTACTTCAGTGTCTGTGTCTTGCATTTGGGTCAGCCACCAGGGCCCCCTTATGACAACTACACTATCATGCCGTCCCACGGTACTTATTTGTGAAGCAAAACTTCGTACCATTCGCTTGTGTTAAACCAAAATGTGTGTTATTTAGAATAGAGGAAATCGATGCTTTACAAACAAGGCCAAGGAGCAGGGAAGGACTATCTCCTCTCCCTGTATTAAGACAACCTTACTAGTTTTCGCTTTCTTACTGCACAATCTATTCATACTGATATGTATTTCTCATTGTAACTTATGGTATATTTTCTGTATCTCACTGCCCTGATGTCGATATGCAACTCATTTCATGACTTACGTCAACGATACCTGAATCGGATTCTGATTCTGGTATTGGGTTGTGTTGCTATATTGATGTCTTGACTGATAAACTGAAATTGTGCATAAAAATCCCGCCAGGTTGGTCTGGACTTTCAGTAGACTAAATCATTCTCAAACCACCGATCTCCTACTAGGCTCTATCTTCCCTCTGCTCTTCGTATCAGCCACCTCTCCTCTCCACTCTCTGTTGAAAGGCAGGGTCTTAGCAGAAACACCAACAACGCCACCCCACCACCACCAACAACAAGGTGCAGAATGGGTTTTGGTGACAGTGATATATGATGGTAGTGTTCCATCTCTGCCTGTTATGAGTTTGTAAGTTCTCCCTGTGATCGGGTAGGTGTCCTGCGGATGCTTGTAATATGATTGGCTGGATTAACTGCTGGTCGAAAGCTGTTTATGCCGTACCCGTTCGCGGGATGCAACAGCTCTCTCTCAACCGTCTCGAATTCACCACAACTTGTTCCCATTCCAACCTCACTCCTTCGGAACGCTCTGCTCTCCACTCTCTCCGCACCAATCCTAACCTTATTATTAAACCCACCGATAATTGGGGTGCTGTTGTAGTCTGGCGTACTGACCTCTACCTTGCCGAGGCACAGCGACAACCCGTGGATACCTTCTCTTATTTACCCCTCGATCGTGACCCCACTAAGGAGCACCAGGCCATTGTTTCCCACATCATCACCGACTTTATCCGCTCAGGGGATCTCCTATCAACTGCTACCAACCTTATAGTTCCCACACCCCGTACTTCCCGTTTCTACCTCCTACCTAAGATCCACATACCTGCCTGCCCTGGCAGACCTATTGTCTCAGCTTGCTCCTGCCCCACCGAACTCGTTTCTGCATACTCGACACGGTTTTATCCCCCCTTGTTCAATCCCTTCCTACCTATGTTCATGACACTTCTCACGCTCTTACACCTTTCGATAATTTTAAGTTCCCTGGCCGCCCCCCCTGCTTTATTTTCACCATGGATGTCCAGTCTCTATATACTTCCATCCCCATCAGGAAGGTCTCCAAACTCTCCGCTTCTTTTTGGATTCCAGACCTAATCAGTTCTCCTCTACCACCACTCTGCTCCGTCTAGCTGAATTAGTCCTTACTCTTAATAATTTTTCCTTTGGCTCCTACCACTTCCTCCGAACTAAAGGTGTAGCTATGGGCACCCGTATGGGTCCTAGCTATGCCTGCTATTTTGTTGGCTTTGTGGAACAATCTATGTTCCGTGTCTGTTCTGGTATCTGTCCCCCACTTTTCCTTCACTACATCGACGACTGCATTGCTGCCGCTTCCTGCACGCATGCTGAGCTCGTTGACTTTATTAACTTTGCCTCCAACTTTCACCCTGCCCTCAAATTTTCCTGGTCCATTTCCGACACCTTCTTCCCCTTTCTAGGTCTTTCTGTCTCTGTCTCAGCAGACAGCTTATCCGCTGATGTCTACTGTAAGCCTACTGACTCTCACAGCTATCTGGACTATTCCTCTTCTCACCCTGTGTCTTGCAAAAATGCCATCCCCTTCTCGCAATTCCTCCGTCTGCGCCGCATCTGCTGTCAGGATGAGGCTTTTCATTCCAGGACGAGGGAGATGTCCTCCTTTTTTAAAGAAAGGGGCTTCCCTTCCTCCACTATCAACTCTGCTCTCAAACGCAGCTCCCCCATTTCACGCACATCTGCTCTCACTCCATCCTCCCGCCACCCCACTAGGAATAGGGCTTCCCTGGTCCTCACCTACCACCCCATCAGCCTCCGGGTCCAACATATTATTCTCCGTAACTTCCGCCACCTCCAACGGGATCCCACCATTAAGCACATCTTTCCCTCCCCTAACTCTCTGCTTTCAGCAGGGATCGCTCCCTACGCGACTCCCTTGTCCATTCGTCCCCCCCATCCCTCCCCACTGATCTCCCTCCTGTCACTTAACCTTGTAAGCAGAACAAGTGCTACACATGCCCTTTCACTTCCTCCCTTACCACCATTCAGGGCCCCAGACAGTCCTTCCAGGTGAGGCGACACTTCACCTGTGAGTCGGCAGGGGTGATATACTGCGTCCGGTGCTCCTGATGTGGCCTTCTATATATTGGCGAGACCCGACGCGGACTGGGAGACCGCTTTGCTGAACACCTACGCTCTGTCCACCAGAGAAAGCAGGATCTCCCAGTGGCCACACATTTTAATTCTACATCCCATTCCCATTCTGACATGTCTATCCACGTCCTCTTCTACTGTGAAGACGAAGCCGCACTCAGGTTGGAGGAACAACACCTTATATTCCGTTTGGGTAGCCTCCAACCTGATGGCATGAGCATCGACTTCTCTAATTTCCGCTAATGCCCCACATCTCCCTCGTACCACATCCGTTATTTATTTTTATACACACATTCTTTCTCTCACTCTCCTTTTTCTCCCTCTGTCTCTCTGACTATACCCCTTGCTCATCCTCTGGGTTCCCCCCCCCTTGTCTTTCTCCCCGGACCTCCTGTCCCATGATCCTCTCATATCCCCTTTGCCAATCACCTGTCCAGCTCTTGGCTCCATCCCTCCCCCTCCTGTCTTCTCCTATCATTTTGGATCTCCCCTCCCCCTCCCACTTTCAAATCTCTTACTAACTCTTCCTTCAGTTAGTCCTGACGAAGGGTCTCGGCCTGAAACGTCGACTGTACCTCTTCCTAGGGATGCTGCCTGGCCTGCTGCGTTCACCAGCAACCTTGATGTGTGTCGCTCTCTCTCATGGTTTACCTTGCGTGCCACGGTACCGGTTTCCAGTTCCAGATGCATTTGGTGTATAAGAATAGCACATGCGAGATAATAATGGGCTTTTCCTTTGTCTGTAGGGGCTCATCTCGTAGGTCCCGACCACTACTGAAGAGTGATTGGAAAAGTATGCTGCAGATGAATGAGGGCCCACGCGCACACTTGCCTAAGTACCCGTTGTATGTTTTGTTTTGTGGTCATATAACTTGGCGAGTCTTAATGAAGTACTTATAGAGTTTGATGTGCTACTGAATGTTTAATGTCGTAGATTTTGTAACATAAACAGACTTAGATGTTTGGTTGAATACTTTACTGTTTGTCTGTAAATAAAGGTTTATTGTGATTTTTTGTAAATGATGTATTCTGTCATACTTACGAAACTTGTGAACCTGCTTTCTCGTGACAGTGTCCCATTTTCCTCCCATAGTTTGAAGACGTAGAAACATAGAAACGTAGAAAACCTACAGCACAATACAGGCCCTTCGGCCCACAAAGTTGTGCCGAACATGTCTCTACCTTAGAAATTACTTGGTTTACCTATAGCCCACTATTTTTCTAAGCTCCATGTACCTATCTAACAGTCTCTTAAAAGACCCTATCTTATCCGCTTTCACCACCGTTGCCGGCAGCCCATTCCACGCACTCACCACACTCTGAGTGAAAAACTTACACCCGACATCTCCTCTGTATCTACTCCCCAGGACCTAAAAGCTGTGTCCTCTTGTGGCAACCATTTCAGCCCTGGGAAAAAGCCTCTGACTATCCACACGATCAATGCTTCTCATCATCTTATACACTTATGTCAGGTAACCTCTCATCCTCCGTCGCTCCAAGGAGAATAGGCCAAGTTCACTCAACCTATTCTCAAAAGGCATGCTCCCCAATCCAGGCAACATCCCAGTAAATCTCCTCTGCACCCTTTCTATGGCTTCCAGATCCTTTCTATAGTGAGGCGACCAGAACTGAGCACAGTTTTCTGACCAGGGTCCTATATAACTGCAACATTACCTATCGGCTACTAAATTCAATTCCACGATTGACGAATGCCAATACACCGTACACCTTCTTAACCACAGAGTCAACATGTGCAGTTGCTTTGAGCGTCCTATGGACTCCGTCCCCAAGATCCCTCTGATCCTCCACACTGCCAAGAGTCTTACCATTAATACTATATTCTGCCATCATATTGGGCCTACCAAAATGAGCCACTTCATACTTATAATAGCTCAGCAGAAAGCAGTGGATTAGACAATCAAGATTTGAATAGCTCAGACTCAGCAGAAAGCAGCTGATTGAACAATTGAGGTCAGGTGACCAAGCAGTTTGAAATGATCAAACAAATAAATAGAGGGGTAGCTCAAGCGGAGGGGCCTGTGGACAGCGGCCAGTGAGTGAGTGGGCCAGTGAAGGAGTGGAGCTTTGAGGCTTTGACTCGATGGATTTTGTCAGTTTTGGCAGTTGGACTATGCAATCAAGTCAATCAAGATTTGAAAAGCTCAGCAGAAAGCAGTTGATTAGACAATCAAGATTTGAATAGCTCAGACTCAGCAGAAAGCAGCTGATTGGGCAATCGAAGTCAGGTGACCAAACAGTTTAAAAAGCTCAAACAAATAAATAGCGGGGTAGCTCAAGCGGAGCGGCCAGTGAGTGAGTGGGCCAGTGAAGGAGTGGGGCTTTGTTGCTTTGACTGGAGGGGTTCTGGCAGTTTTGGCAGTTGGACTGTACAATCAAGTCAACCAAGATTTGAATAGCTCAGACCCAGCAGAAAGCAGCTGATTTGGCAATCGAGGTCAAGTGACCACGCAGTTTGAAAAGCTCAAACAAATAAATGGAGGGGTAGCTCAAGAGGAGCGGCCTGCGGAAAGCGGACAGTGAGTGAGTGAGCCAGTGAAGGAGTGGAGTTCGAGGCTTTCACCCGAGAGGTTTCGACGAGAAGGGGCGGAGGAAGAGCTTGCTCCAATGCGTCCTGAGAGGGTAATGTGCCTCTCATATGAGATGTGGCAGTTTTGGGGGAACTCCCCTCTCCCGCAGAGTCACATCTGCCAGAAGTGCATGCGGCTGGGCGATCTGGAAGACCGTATAAGGAATGGTGAGCAGCAGCTGGATGACCTTCGACTCATAAGGGAGAATGAGGCAGTCATAGATGAGAGCTACAGGGAGGTAGTCACACCTAGGCTGCCAGAAACCGGTCGTTGGGTGATAGTCAGAGAGCGGAAAGCGAAGGTGAGTAGACAGGTAATGCAGAGCACCCCTGTAGCCAATTCACTGAATAAGTTTACCGTCCTGGATACTATTGGCGGGAACGACCGACCTGGTGTGAGCCACGGTGGCAGGGCCTCTGGCACTGAGTCTGACCCTGTGGTGCAGAAGGTAGGACGGAGAAGAGGAGAGCTGTCGTCATTGGAGACTCTATAGTCAGGGGAGCAGATAGGAGATTTTGCGGACGTGAGAAGGACACCCGCATGATTTTTTGACTCCCGGGTGCCAGGGTCCGGGATGTCTCTGACCGTGTGAACGACATCCTGATACGAGAGGGAAAGGAACCAGACGTTTAGATACATGTTGGCAAGAACGACATAAGCAGGAAGAGGGTTGAGGTCCTGAAGTGTGAGTTTCGGGAACTAGGCAGAAGGCTGAAGAACAGGACCTCAAGGGTGGCGTTCTCAGGATTGCTGCCAGTGCTACGTGATAGTGATGGTAATAATTGGAGGAGATGGCAGTTGAATGCGTAGCTGAGGAGTTGGTGCAGGAGGCAGTGTTTTAGATTTTTGGATCATTGGAATCTCTTCTGGGGAAGGTGGAACCTATACAGATGGGATGGGTTACACCTGAACTCAAGAGGAAGCAATATCCTTGCAGGTAGCTTTGCTGGCATGGTTCGGGAGGGTTTAAACTAATTTGCGAGGGGGATGGGACCCGGAGCGATAGAGAAGTGAAAGAAGTTCATGGAGTAAAGCCAGGCCTAACATATAGCAAGGCTTCGAGGAAAGAGAAGCAGAAAGAGGGAGTAAAGTAGAAGCATCAGGAACAAAGGTGATGAACTGAGAGATTGGATACACACATGGATTTGTGATGTACTGGCCATTACAGAGACTTGACTGGCACCAGGGCAGGAATGGATTCTCAATATTCCTGGATTTCAGTGCTTTAAAAGGGATAGAGAGGAGGGAAAGGGAAGGAGGGGTGGCTTTACCGGTCAGGGATACTATTACAGCTACAGAAAGGGAGGGAAATGTAGCAGGATCCTCTTTTGAATCAGTATGGGTGGAAGTCAGGAGCAGGAAGGGAGCAGTTACTGGGGGTATTCTATAGGCTCCCTGGTAGCAGCAGAGATACCGAGGAGCAGATTGGTAGGCAGATTTTGGAAAGGTGCAAAAATTACAGGGTTATTATCATAGGTGACTTTAACTTCCATAATACTGATTGGCACTTGATTAGTTCCAAGGGACTGGACGGGGCAGAGCTTGTTAAGTGTGTCCAGGACGGATTCCTGTCACAGTATGTTGACAGGCCGACTAGGTGGAATGCCATACAAGATCTAGTACTAGGTAATGAACCGGGTCAGGTCACAGATAACTCAGTGGGTGAGCATCTGAGGGGCAGTGACCACCGCTCCATGCTCTTTAGCATTATCATGGAAAAGGATAGAATCAGAGAGGACAGGAAAAATTTTAATTGGAGAAGGGCAAATTATGAGGCTATAAGGCTAGAACTTGCGGGTGTGAATTGGGATGATGTTTTTGCAGGAAAACGTACTATAGACATGTGGTCGATGTTTAGGGATCTCTTGCAGGATGTTAGGGATAAATCTGTCCCGGTGAGGAAGGTAAAGGATGGTAGGGTGAAAGAACCGTGGGTGACAAGTGAGGTGGAAAATGTAGTCAGGTGGAAGAAGGCAGCATACATGAGGTTTAGGAAGCAAGGATCAGATGGATCTATTGAGGAATATAGGGTAGCAAGAAAGGAGCTTAAGAAGAGGCTGAGAAGAGCAAGAAGAGGGCATGAGAAGGTCTTGGCGAGTAAGGTAAAGGAAAATCTCAAGGCATTCTTCAATTATGTGAAGAACAAAAGGATGACAGGAGTGAAGGTAGGACCGATTGGAGATAAAGGTGAGCAGATGTGCCTGGAGACTGTGGAAGTGAGCGAGGTCCTCAGTGAATACTTCTCTTCGGTTTTCACCAATGAGAGGGAACTTGATGAAGGTGAGGACAATACTAATGAGGTTGATGTTCTGGAGCATGTTGATATTAACGGAGAGGAGGTGTTGGAGTTATTAAAATATCTTAGGACGGACAAGGGCCCGGGGCCTGACGGAATATTCTCCAGACTGCTCCATGAAGCGAGGGAAGAGATTGCTGTGCTTCTGGCTAGGATCATTATGTCCTCGTTGTCTACGGTAATGGTACCGGAGGACTGGAGGGAGGCTAATGTTGTCCCCTTGCTCAAAAAAGATAGTAGGGATAGTCTGGGTAATTATAGACCACCGAGCCCTATGTCTGTGGTGGGAAAGCTGCTGGAAAAGATTCTTAGAGATGGGATCTATGGGCTTTCAGAGAATCATGGTGTGATCAGGGACAGTCATCATGGCTTTATGAAGCGCAAATCGTATCTAACAAGCCTGATAGAGTTCTTTATGGAGGCAACCTGGCATATGAATGAGGGTAGTGCACTGGATGTGATCTATATGGATGTTAGTACGGCATTTGACAAGGTTCCACACGGCAGACTTATTCAGAAAGTCAGAAGGCATGGGATCCAGGGAAGTTTGGCCAGGTTGATTCAGAATTGGCTTGCCTGCAGAAGGCAGAGGGTCGTGGTGGAGGGAGTATATTCGTGATTTTTATTAACGAACTGGATGTGGGAGTAGAAGGGTGAGTTATCAATTTTGCGGACGACACAGAGGTTGTTGGTGTTGTAGATAGTGTAGAGGATTGTTAAAGATTGCAGAGAGATATTGATAGGATGTAGAGTGGTCTGAGTGTAGAGTGGCAGATGGAGTTCAACCCGGAGAAGTGTGAGGTGGTACACTTTGGAAGGACAAACTCCAAGACAGATTACAAAGTAAATGGCAGGGTACTTGGTAGTGTGGAGGAGCAGAGGGATCTGGGGGTACATATCCATAGATCCCTGAAAGTTGCCTCACAGGTAGATAGGGTAATTAAGAAAGCTTATGGGTTGTTAGCGTTCATAATTTGAGGGATAGAGTTTAAGAGTCGCGAGGTAATGATGCAGCTCTATAAAACTGTGGTTAGGCCACACTTGGAGTACTGTGTTCAGTTCTGGGCGCCTCACTATAGGAAGGATGTGGAAGCATTGGCAAGGGTACAGAGGAGATTTACCAGGATGCCGCCTGGTTTAGAGTGTATGGATTGTGACCAGAGATTAAGGGAGCTAGGGCTTTACTCTTTGGAGAGAAGGAGGATGATAGGAGACATGATAGAGTTATATAAGCTTTTAAGAGGAATAGACAGAGTGGATAGCCAGCGCCTCTTCCCCAGGGCACCACTGCTCAATACAAGAGGACATGGCTTTAAGGTAAGGGGCGGGAAGTTCAAAGAAGGCTTTTTACTCAGAGTGGTTGGTGCGTGGAATACACTGCCTGAGTCAGTGGTGGAGGCAGATACACTAGTGAAATTTAAGAGACTACTAGATAGATATATGGAGATATTGAAGGTGGGGGGGTTATATGGGAGGCAGGGTTTAAGGGTCGGCACAACAATGTGGGCTGAAGAGCCTGTACTGTGCTGTACTATTCTATGTTCTATGTTCTATGCTATCTAGGTTGAACTTCATCTGCCACTTCTCAGCCCGGTTTTGCATCCTATCAACGTCCCGCTGTAACCTCTGACAGCCCTCCACACTATCCATAACACCTCCATCCGTTGTGTCATCAGTAAACTTACTAACCCATCCACCCACTTCCTCATCCAGGTTATTTATAAAAATTACGAAGAGTAAGGGTCCCAGAAAAGATCCCTGAGGCACTCCACTGGTGACCGACTGAAATGCAGAATATGACCCGTCTACAGCAATCTCCTCCCGCTCTTCCCAGAGTAGCCTGGGGTTCATCTCATCCGGTCCCGGCGACTTATCGAACTTGATGCTTTCCAGAGGCTCCACAACATCCTCTTTCTTAATATATGCATGCTCAAACTTTTCAGTCTGCTGCAAGTAATCACTACAATCTCCAAGTTGTTTTTCCACAGTGAATACTGAAGTAAAGTATTCATTAAGCACCTCTCCTATTCCCTCCGGATTCATACATACATTCCCACTGTCACACTTGATAGGCCCTATTCTTTCACGTCTTATACTCTTGCTCTTCACATACTTGTAGAATGCCTTGGGGTTTTCCTTAATCCTACCCGTCAAAGCCTTCTCCTGGATACTTCTGGCTCTCCTAATTTCCTCTTTAAGCTCCTTCCTATTAGCCTCATAATCTTCTTGATCTCTAACATTACCTAGCTCTCTAAACCTTTTGTAAGCTTTTCTATTCTTCTTGACTAGATTTATTACAGCCTTTGTACACCACGGCTTCTGTACCCTACCATAACTTCCCTGTCTCATTGGAACGTACCTATGCCGAATTCCACACAAATATCCCCTGAACATTTGCCACATTTCTTCCGTACTTTTCCCTGAGAGCATCTGTTTCCAATTTCAGCTTCCATTTTCCTGCTTGATAGCCTCATAATTCCCCTTACTCCAATTGAACGCTTTTCCAACTTGTCTGTTCCTATCTCGCTCCAATGGTCATGTAACGGAGATAGAATTATGATCACTATCTCCAAAATACTCTCTCACTGCGAGTCCTGACACCTGACCAGGTTCATTTCCCAAATGCAAAATCAAATACAGCCTCTCCTCTTGTAGGCTTATCTGCATATTGTGTCAGGAAACCTTCCTGAACACAACTAATAAACTCCACCCGATTTAAACCGGAGATGCCAATCGATATGTGGGAAATTAAAATCTCTCATCACGACAACTCCGTTATTATTGCACCTTTCGAGGACCTGTGTCCCTATCTGCTCCTCGATATCCCTGTTACTATTGGGCGGCCTATAAAATGACCCAGTAAATTTATTGATCCATTCCTGTTCCTAACCTCCACCCACAGAGACTCCGTAGGCAATCCTTCCATGGCGTTCACCTTTTCTTCAGCCGTGACACTATCTCTGATCAACAGTGCCAAGCCGCCTCCTCTTTTGCCTCCCTCCCTGTCCTTTCTGAGACATCTAAAACCCGGCACTTGAAGTAACCATTCCTGGCCCTGAGCCATCCAAGTCTCTGTAATGGCCACCACATTATATCTCTAATGCTGATACAGGCTTTGTTCATCCGCTTTGTTCATAACACTCCTTGTGTTAAAATAGACACATCTGAAACCTTCGGTCTGAGCGCGTCTCTTCTCTAACACCTGCGTTCCTCTCGCACGGCCTACAAGCTTTCTCTATTCGTTAGCCTACCTCCTCTTCCCCAGTCTCTTCAGTTCGGTTCCCACCCCCCCAACAATTCTAGTTTAAACTCTCCCAATAGCCTTAGCAAACCTCCCCTCTAGGATATTGGTCCTCCGGGATTCAAGTGCAACCCGTCCTTTTTGTACAGATCACACCTGCAATAAAAGAGGTCCCGACGATCCAGAAATCTGAATCCCTACCCCCTGTTTCAATCCCTCAGCCACACATTTATCTTCCAGCTCCTTCTATTCCTATTCTCACTGTCGCGTTGCACAGGCAGTAATCCCGAGATTACTACCTTTGCGGTCCTTCTTCTCAACTCCCTTCCCAACTCCCTGTAACCTAATTTCAGGACCTCTTCCCTTTTCCTACCTATGTCATTGGTACCAATATGTACTAAGACCTCTGGCTGTTTTCCCTCCCACTGTAGGATATCTTGGATGTGATCTGAAACATCCCGGACCCTGGCACCTGGGATATACCATGTGGTAGGTTAATCGTTCATTGTCAAATGTTCTGTGATTAGGTTCATTTGAACTGTGCTCATTTCTGGCCACCTCACTACAGGGAGGATGTGGATACTCTAGAAACAGTGCAGAGGAGATTTACAAGGATGTTGCCTGGATTGGAGAGAATTCCTCATGAGAATAGGTTGAGTGAGCTTGGCAGATTTAAATAATTTGACTTGCAATATGACTCAAAGCAGAAAGAAACTTTTTTCTTCTTCTCTGCACTTGCAACGCTGCTCCGTAGTTCGGGAAAAAGTATTTGTATTAATCGAGGTATAAGATAATTACTCTAGCTCAGCACCGGCTTGCTGTTTGGTATGTTGGATAATTTCAGCACTGCTGCGTAAAACGGGAATGCGATATAATGCTAGTTTTTTCCCTTATAAAATAATTACATATAGTACACTGAGAACAAATCTTTCTGGGAAATGCGATCACTTCGAATTCCAAGTGGCTGTCATTGTGAAGAGGTAACTATTGCTTCGGCGACTAGTGCTATAGAATCGATTTTTGCAGGAACGCAAGGGTCCCAGTTTGAAGACTGTCTGCACTGGCCTGACGTTGTCTCACAACGGAATATGTGCATGAAAACAAGTGCTTTTTCTCGGAGCACCTTGGCCATATTGTTGGCAAGAGGGGTCGCACGCTAGTCGTAAGAGAAATATCACCCGACATACAACATAGAAACGGCCTTTCATACATTTTCATACAGACCATCGCTTATTCATGCACAGCGATTTGGTTTGCCAAAATGTCTTTGATAGCCTTGCATGTTTTCGCGATTAGAATGCTCTCCATAGATTTCTTGATTGTGAAAGTATCCGCTACCCAAGCATACAGTGTTGTGTCTGGTTAGGTGATGAAAGCAGGTACTTCAACCGTCAAATGAACTGACCCAGTAAACCATTTGTATGATTCAAGGGCTTCAAAGGTGCAATTTATTGTCAGAGAAATGTATACAATATACATCCTGAAACACTGTTTCTTCACAACTATCCACATAAACAGAGGAGTGCCCCAAAGAATGAACGGCAGTCAAATGTTAGAACCCAAAGACCCTCGCCAACTCCATCCTACCGCGCGTAAGCGGCAGCAAACAACGATTCCCCTGTCCCCACCGGTAAAAAATAAGTATCGGCACGCGCCACCGAGCACTCAAGCATGAGCAAAGCAACATTAAAGACGCAGACTTGCAGTTACCCCAAAGACTACATTGTTTACCCGGCATTCGACATGCCACAGGTTCTCTCTCTTCCTAATAAGGGATAAAAGAGGTGTCTCCGTTTTCACAGCCAGCGGGCAGAGATAACAAACAACCCGCTGGTTAACGATGTTAAAAGTCCGCCACGACGTTTTTTTTCGAGCCCTGTGCCCAAAGATCACGAGTCCCTGGGCACACAGTCGCAGGTATTCCGACTCACCACGACACACAGGTCTCCTGTCGTGAAACCGACCCTCGATCCGCCCGTCTCCAGAGGCCCGAGATCGTAGGCTTCCAAAGCCGAGCCAATACTTAGGTCGAGCTCTTGGCATGCCGAACAACGGCCAGTCCTAAAAACACTAGGCAGGGTCCCATTCCCGCAAAGTACCGTAGTCAGTGTGTAACTCCAGGTCAGGGTCTTCGAAATTTCCCTGAAAGGTAAAATAACGATATTAAAGATGGAAATAGAGCTGGTTCCGAAGTTGCAAGCAAAGGAGTCGCCGTTTAGCGCCATCATCACTCCGCTCCTCATTCGAAGCCACTTTTGGGTCAGCTCACTTCCAAACATCGTGCCCTTATCCTGATTAAGTCCAGATGAAGGTTCTCGAACCGAAATGTCGCTTCTTCATTCCGTTCTATTAATACTGTCTGCCTTGCTGAATTCCATGTTTGATTGTGTTACTACCCTCAGGCTATGTCCTCTAAGTCGCTATAATTATTTAATGAGGAAGTGTTTCCAGTCTTCCGCAACAAATGCTTCATGTCGCCATCTATCTGCCCCCCTCTACACATGCAGGTGTCTTCCGCAAAGAAAGCAAATACAGTCTAACGGTCTCTCCTCTTAACTGGGCCCACCTATGCCGGAGAAATGCCTGTATAGGTTTTCCTTTGCAGTCAAACTGCCCCCACCTCATATTACGATGATCTAAGCAACCACATCACTCCAGCTGTGGCTGAACGTAAGAGTTCAGCATTAACGGCATTTCAGTGACGTAATATAGAACAATTGAGAGGAAGACCAATGATCTTAAACAGTTTGATTTGCGATGGGTCTATTCACAGAATTCTACAGCACGAGAACTGTCCGCCAATTTAATGCATCTTAGACCGATCGTTCATCATATCTCACGCGACTTCCTGCTTTAAAAATGTCCCAGGAATACTCATCTGCGTCGCCATTTCACTACCGCCCGTATGACTACATCCACTAGTCGCTGTTTTACTCATCTTATCATTTTGTCCCGTTCTTCCTGCGGGCTCTTTCGTATCTTTCAACCCGTCTTTCCGACATCAGTTAGTTCCACCTATCACCCATCAGTCGTTGTTGCATCCATACTCATCACCGCTTTATTTTGGCTCGCTTACCTCTATGCTGTCAGTCCTGATGGTGACTCACGACCTAAATGTCGAATATATATTTGCCTCTATGGTTGCTGCCTAACCTGCTGAGTTCTTCCAGAAGGTTACTTTTGCTCCAGGTTCCAGTATATGCTGACTACTGTGTTCATTCAGTCGCTTGCGCGGCCCCATTCCCAGTAGGAGGCTTTGTCTTGGTATTCCATTCTTGTCAACAGCAATTCTCTTTTTGAAGTATATAATCCATAGATAAATGTCTTGCTTTTCAGCAGATGTGACAGTTTCAACTATTCAAGGCAACGCTTTCATGAATAATGTAACGATTATTCAAAGAATAGCACAAAATTAAAGGGGATGATTTTCTGGCAGCCATGTCCCTTAGACTGCATTGCTGGCACAGGTAAAGGCGGTTTGCAATATTGATAACTTATTCGATCAATTTTTTTTTTGCATAGCAGGAAAAAGAAAATGCAACAAACACACAGCATGCCAGGTAGCATCTGTGAAGTTGTGCAGAGAACAACTTTGCACAACCATTCAACTTATTCGAAACTGCCGAGTCACCGAGCGATAGGATCATACAGTTTGAAACAGCCCCATGGTTCACCTCACGTGTGTCGTTGAAGGCGTCTTCAGCACTCGGTGTAGAATAGTGAACACACTGAAAATGCATGGATTCTGATTGAATTGGACGGGGAATTTCGTCCAGTACTTGAAATACAGAAATGCAAGGTGCCGAGAAACTGCTACCGTATTTTTTGCTGTAAGGCTATGGAAAGTCTGGCTTTCATGCAGATTCAACAACTCGTAAAACAATTAGATCGGCACATGGTTGGATACATTGCCGGAGTGAAATGAAATGAGAGAAGAAAGAAAGAAAGGGAGAAAGGAAGGAAGAAATGAAGAAAGAAAGAAAGAAAGAAAGAAAGAAAGAGAAAGGAAGGAAAGAATAAAGAAAGGATGAAAAATATACAGAGAAAATCTGCTACAACTGGAAATCCAAAGCAGCTCACCCAAAATGCTGGAGGAACTCAGCAAGAATTGAGAGTCAAAAAGAAGGATCTTGGACCGAAACGTTGACTATTTATTCTTTAACATGGATGCTGCTTGGCATGTTGAGTTCCTCCACCGTTTGTGTGTGTGTTACGTCAGAGAGATGGATAGATATATAGATAGATAGAGAAGTAGATAGATAGGCAGATGGACTAGCAGACAGATCTGTAGAGAGAAACAAAGAAAAGAAGATAATTAGATAGAAATAGATTTATAGATACAGTATATATACTATTCTAAATTACACTCTCTTTATTATCTCCCCTTCCTGAACTCCCTTGGTCTTTCCATCCTTTGTCAACCTTGCTGAGTATTAGCACTCGCTATGCCCTCGCAATATGTTTCTTCAGGTGGTACTCAGAGAGAGCCGTCTATATTCATAGTTCCCAATCAATGCAGAGATGTTCTAATATCATGAGAAATTTATAACAGTTCCTCTTACAGTATGTCCTCAGCAAGGATTTCATTCCATCTAGCCTCGTGCATATCCTTATTTGTGAAATATCGTACCATCTCAATCCAGATTTCCGTAGGTTCATCTAAGTTTTCTACCTTGTACGTTTAGGCCCATACCTGCTTTTCTACTTGCATCCTCGATGCTACTAATCATCTGCCTGGCCATTAATATGCTTACTCATGGGCTCTGCAGATATTCGGTGATATTCTTGAATCAAGTAATAGGGCGTACATATTCCAGCCTCCAGTCATCGGTAACGCCACTGAAGCTACTCACTGTGCGAACACTGTCTCAGCTCTCTTCCCTCCCGGGCAATTGGGCCACCCCTCGCGCCGATCTTCTGGCTCTTCCTACAATTTCCCAACGAATCATTAATCCTACCACTATCAGAATGTTCTCATCGGTAATTTCGATTTCCAAAATATTTCACGTTACATTTTCCACTTGGTTAAGACGACGCACCAGGTCTTACCTTAAGAATTAATAGACTTAAACTTTCATAAATTATTCACCATCCAGCCACTCAAATGATGCCTAAAATTGATGACATCTTTGCGATTCTCTTGGCGAAGTTGCTTGCCACTATCTGAGTAAATTTCGCTTAACAGAATAAGTTCAGCTGTGGTATGGTTCCAGCAATAGCTTCGGAGTATTCAAGTTGACCAAAGCTAGTGCTGAAGAACAGAGAGCCTTTGGAAGGCAAGTACATCGTTCGCCGGAGGTAGCGTCGCAGATAGACAGTATGCTGACGAAGGCGTTGTCATGTTGGCCATCATCAACAGAGTGGACAGATCTGAACACAAATTCTGACTCACTGACGCCTTCAAGAATAACAAACCAACTTATAAACTCACAGTTCTAGCTGAAGAAGCCCGCGTAAAAAAGCCCCCTTCACCACCTTGGACGCTAAGTATAGAAACTGGGATTTTACGCTGAAGTGGTGCAAGACGGTGGTGAGGCGAAGCTTAGAATAGTATGTGAAGCTTTGTCCACCTTGTTGTGGAAAATATGACACAGCTGGAAATTTGTGAGGATGTTGCCGGTAGTCGAGGGACTGTTTCACGAGGGGAAAAAAAGCAGAAAAGCTTGGAACTATTTTTGTTGGAGCATAGCCCAATAGGAGCTATTGTTAGAGAGGTGTATAAAACAGCAAAATGTAGTCTTTTTGTTCCCCCATAGTTAAAGAATTACATACAAGAGATATAATGTTTGAGATTGCAGGCGTGAAGTTTATATTGATCTACAAGAAAAACTGTTTGGAGCAGGAACGTTGAAAACATTTTATGAGGCGCAAGGCCAAATGAAAAGCAAGACTTAGAGGGATATAGGCCTAACAGAGGCAAATATCACGAGCAATAGATGTTACCCTTCGTCAGTATTAACCAGCTATGCCGAGGGCCCTCTTTCCGTGCTGTATGACTGTGAGTTTTTTCCACGTAGGCACGTAAGCACAGAAATGTTTGTTCGCCTTTAGAATCACAAATATTAGACCATGCCGACTAATCTGCCCACGTGTTGGCCTCATTTTCTGTACCATGTCACTGTAAACCTTTCCTGCCCACGTGCCTACCCCAAATTCTTTTAACCGTTGTAATTGCACCCTAGTTTATGACTTTCCCTGGTGGAGTGTGGGGTTCATTCTGTACCTGTCAGCCTCTAGAACAGTGTGAGAGTGTGGAGTTCATTCTGTGCCTGTCAGTCTCTGGTACCGTGTGAGTGTGGGGCTCATTCTGCACCAGTCAGTCGCTGTTACAGTATGAGAGTGTGGGGTTCATTCTGTACCTGTCAGTCTCTCATACACATTAGATTTCCTGGAGATATTACCGTTTGTATCTTAACCAAGTGCCGTCTGATTTGATGCTCGCCTGTTCAGCGAAATAGACTAGCCATTTTTTATAGCCTTCATGATTTTGTGCTTGCTCACCTATAAGGACAATGTTCCTTTAAAAAGTAACAGTGATATTTCAGTGCCAAGTGTTCACATTCGTCTCGCTGGGTTAATAATCCTTAATTTATTCTTTTCTCAAGTGCGCCCCCATGCGCCAGAGGGCATGTAGTGCCACAAAATGCTGAACGCACAAGTTTATTGATGTACTGTATATATGCCACAGGGCAAATATTTTCAATGTGACGACACTGGTGCCCAGAGGTGAATTTGAGTCTCTGTTCTCAAGCCGTTTTAGTAATATTCTGAAACATCGTGCTGATTCCAGATGCTCATCCCCAGCAGAAACATTTTGAAAGGTGTAGTTATGATTCCTGAACATTAAAACAACCTGAAACAACAAACGGAATAAACACGTTCAGTACGAGTGAATATATTGTGAATGGACCACCATTAATTGAAGTAAAGTCCAATGCAAACGAAAGAAATGACAATCAGGTCATGAAAACATGCAATGCAAAAATAAATAAATGAATGAACAAACAAACAAATAAATAAATGAATGAACGAATAATTGAAACAATCTGCAAGTTAGGGGCCACCTACATAAAAAGAGACAGTTAAGGCTTTAGTTATGATGACACAATGCGGACTGAAAATATTAACTAGTCACATTTAGGAGCCTTAATGTAGTGTCTCGGCGAAATGTCCTCTGTTTACTGTACTACCTTCCGTGGATGTTGCCTGACCTGCTGAGTTCCTCCAGAACGATTTGTGTGCTGTGCGTTGTATGCACCTGGGACACTGGGAACATGTCGTGCCGTTCACGTCACCACATTAGAGGAAGGCTATATACTCTGGAGACCTCGCAGAAGAAGTTTACGAGGCCGAAATTGAAGGTTAGTAGTTTAACGAATTTGGAAGAACGTTAGATTGTTTGACAGCCATAGGGGCAATGCAGCAAGGGGGCAGATTCGTCTCCCAAATGTGTCCATGCTGACCTCTGTGTCCAGTTAATTAGCCCAATTTCATATATTCGGCCTATTTCATTCCAAGCGCCGCCCCTCCATGCACGTTCTTACTCGATTCCTTTGTACATGCCTCAAACACCTGTGGCAGCACGTTTGAGATACTCACCAGGCGGCGTGGCAAAAGTGGCCTTTTGGGCCATTTTAAATCTTTCTCCTCTCATCCTCAATCTATGCAACCTATGTTGTCCGTCTGCCCTTGCCCTGGGGTATAAACTATTAGCACCCAGTTTAATCCGAAAGATTTTCTAGAGATTCGGTGGTTGAAAGGCGATGTGATAATAGTTAGAGAGAATGGTAGGTGCATTGAACAGTAACATTTAAAAAGCATTCAGATAGGCACATGAGGAAGAAGGGATGCAGATCAAAGGCAGCAAGAAGATACTATTTCAAAGTGGCATCATGGTCATTTCCGAATTTGTTGGCCGCAGGCGATGGTCGCCATATCTAGTGCCTGTTTATTTCCAGTCTTTCCTAAGCAGAATGCCATATATTTCAAAGAAGTGAAGGTAATAAGATAGGACGTCTTAGAATATATGCACACTACAGGAAAGCAAGTGTTTGCAACTATGAAGCATATTAGTTTAGAGAAAATTTTAAACTTGTTCATATATATCTCCGAGGGGCAGACGCCTGGGTAGAAATTACAGAGATATTTGATTCATTGTCTACCTCAGGTGAAGTTCCAGAAGACTGGAGGATTGGTAATGTTGTCCCATTTTTCATATAGTGTGGCAAGGAAATACCAAAGAACTGACTTCATTTGTAGCGAAATTACTGGGGGAATTCTGAGGGAGAACTACCATCATTTAGATATTCAAGACCTGTTCGGGAATAGACAGCATTGTTTTGCGCGTAGAAGCTCATGTCTGATGTCTCTCTTTAAAATTATCTAATAGGCAACCACGGTAATAGTCGAAATTTGAACAGTGGATGTTGTCTGTATGAACTTCAGTAAAGCCTATAACAAGATCGCCCATGGTAGGCAGGTCTGGAAAGTTAGATTGCATGTTATTCAGTGTTATTCAGGAGGAGTTAGCGAAGGGCGTTCAGAGATGGTTCCATAACATATTGAAGACCGATTCTGAGGCTAGAAACTAGTCATGAGTGGAGTGATTGGGGCATCAGTGTTGTTACATCAGTTATTTATTACTTACGAAAATAATTTGGGTATGAATGCACATGGTATGTTTGATAGTTTGATGATGATACCAGGGATTCTTGTGGATAGTGAAGGCAGAAAGCAATGAGTTGTAAATAGATCTTCATCAGTTGGGCAGATGACCAGGGATTGACAGTGGATTTCAACTTTGATACGTCTGACTTAATCGATTTGGATACTGAAAGCCGGCTAAGCCCTATGCAATGAATGGCAAGGCACGGATGAGTGTTGTGGTACAATGGTGTATAAGAATACACCTGCACAGTACGCTGAAAGCGGCCGCAGATGTAGACAGCGTGGTCAAGAAGGCTTTCAGCATGCTGTCGTTCAGGACATCGAATTCGTGGTAGAGGCATTTTGTTGCAATTCTTTAAGTTGTTGGTGAGACCACACAAGAAGTACTGTATACAGGTTTGTCTACTCTGTTATAGGAATGACATTGTGAAGCTGGAGAGGATGCATGTGAGATTTAAAAGGATGCTGACAGACGTCGAATATGTTATTTATAGGGAGAGTTAGGACTCTTTGGATCGTTATTCCGTGAAGCATAGGAAATTGAGGCGTAACCTCATAGAAGGGCTTGGAAAATTATGCGTCGAAAGCGGGCAACGAGAAATATCAGGGAGATTGTTCTGGTTGGCACGGATCAGCCAATCATGCGTTGTATTACGCTGTGATTCAATGAACCATAAAGGGGTTTCCCAGTGGTGGACTGTTCCATATTCTGTGTAAACTTGAGACAGTGGAAGCTAACTTCTTCTGATAAATTGTGCTCATTGCAAATGTCTGTCAGCTGATCCGATTTGAAAATGTTAGAGATGGCTCATAAAAATGAGGAAACAACAAAGAAAACAACCAGCGTCAGCGAAATTGCACGTCACATGCGTAAGTTAACAGTGAAGTAATTGCAATTATATCAAAATTGAATGCGAACAGGTGAAACAAAACCAAATGATGGAAGTTTATAATGAAAAAGGAAAAATAGGGAATACCCACTAGGACAGGCAACAATCTTGCAAAGGGAAGGAGTTAACAGCGCTGACGAATCCAATGACTAATTCAGCAAATTGTTTGCTTATGGAACAAGCAGTTTCAGTTCCCACACTGTGGTCTTGGACGGGAAGAAATAACATTTTCCCAAAAGCAAGCACATTTTTTCATGACTTAATCATTGGGTTGGTCATCTCTGTTTTCTTCACTTAGTATAAAATTAAAGATAAGAGCCTGAAGATGAAGTGATATTATTTTCATAGTTGCTAAAGATTACCTACGCACTTGATTTCACCTAAATTTTACGAGCGAAGCCATTTCTTTTTGGAATTTTTATGAATTGCTAAGTTATAGTGTATCAGATTGTGTCAGCATTCGTTTCAAGATTACTAGAACAGAAAATGAAAGATGTTCTGTTGAGGCTTTACAAAGAACTGGTAAAGCCTCACTTGGAGTATTGTGAGCCGTTTTGAGCCACTTATCCAAGAAAGGATGTCTTGAGATTAGATAGGGTTCAAAGTTAGTTCACGAAAATGATTCCGGGATTGAAAGGGTTGTCATATAAAGAGAGGGTGATGGCTCTTCGTCTATACTCACTTGAAATCTGAAGAATAAGGGGGTGACCTCTTTGAAACCTGTCGAGTCCAAGATTAGAGAATACAACCTCAGAATAGAGGGGCGTCTTTTTAGAACGGAGTTGATGAGGAATTCCTAGAGCCAGAACATGATGGATCTGTGGAATTCATTACCACAGGTGGGTGTGGCGGACAAGTCATTAAGTATATTTAAGGCAGAGGCTGATAGATTCTTGTTATGTCAGAGCATACGAGGAGAAAGGAGGTGATCGGGAAAATGGATCAGCCATGATGAAATGGCGGAGCAGACGCGCTTGGTCAAAATGGCCTAATTCTTCTCCTATATCACATGGTCTTATGGTCTTATGAACTATGGGTTCTGAATGTGATGCTGTAGGAGCTAGCAGGATATCCGTCAACGGTAAATATTCTGAGTGTAGATACCGAAAAGCTGTCATCTCAAAAGCTAATTTAACTGCGACAATTTCACTTACTGTCCATACTATTTCAAGTTCCCCGGGACATTCCCAATTGATGTAGGTAGTACTTTCTTTGGGATATATGTTCAGTTATGAGCTCCAATGCTGTAAGTGTAGAGATTATAGATTTCTACTGCGGTTGTGTGAGTTACCTTTGTGTGTTATAGTTGCACAAACCAGAAGCTTTTTTGTTTACTATAAATCATTCCTGTTGCATGTTGATTAGAAGTAGTTCGTTAATATGTAAGAGGAAATAAATTACAGGAGAATAAATGGGAGAATGTAGGTGATGAGAAATGCTCGGAGAGAAAGTGTAGAATTAATGAAGCCAATGGGTTACCATGGCGTAAGAAACGTAAAAGAAATATTATATGATATGAGCAAGTTATTCTTTGTAGTCATTCAACCTTTGTTCGACACACGTTGCAGGGTAAGGGCACACGTGTTACAACATAAGGGAGCACAATCATGCATCTCCATCTATTATTGGTTAATTCCGAAATCTGGTGTTGGCTGTTCGGAGTTTGCACGTTATCTCAGTGACCCCGTGAACATATTTCCGATGCTTCGGTTTCCTCTCATATCCCCAAAACGCGCAGGTGTGGCGGTTAATTGTTGCTGTAAATAATGTATATTTGTATGGTCAACTCAGTGAGACTGCAAGGGTCGAGTGGGGTCAGTTTTCGAAGATATTGAGAAAATTGACTCACTAAACAACACTATGACCCTATCGTTATTTTATGGGTAGCAATTTTGTTTTAAAATATTGCGAGAATACAATAAGTGTTGGACAGTTCATTCCATATTAAAGAACCAGTAACGCATCAATTCAAACAAATATAAACTCACATATCATTGACAGAAGTAATCGAAAACACATGCAAATTAACGTTTTGCAAATCGTACTTCACTGTAATGACGTGTAAGAGGATGTGGATCCGGGAAGACTGATGTGATTGGGATTGGTTCCTGTCTTGGTTAAGTTGGAGTGGTATTTGGCACTTTGCATGCTTGCCGACATCCTGTCCCGTGAAACCCAATTGCAGTCAGTGTGTGTTATGTTCCTTCTCTGGGATATATGTCAGAAAGCTTGGCAGACGTTTGCCAGACAATGTTTTCTATTGTGGGTCAGTCTAGTAGAAGGAGGTACAGACTCAAAATAGAAGACAATCCTTTTCAAACTGAAAAGAGGAGAAATTTCTTTATCTAGGGGGTGGTGAATCCGTGGAATCCGTTGCCACAGACGGCAATGGAGGCCACGTTATTTGGTATATTGAAAAAAGTAGATAGAAAGGACGTGAAGCTGGTGATTCTAATGGTTGGAATGTCTAAGACTAAAGTGTCCAGCTTCAGAATAGAAAGATGTCCATTTAAAACAGAGATGAGCAGACATTTCTTAAACCAGAGGATGGTAAATTTATAGAACACATTGTCACTGAGGGCATTGTGTATACTTAATGCTTCAAAGGTTAGAGGGAGAAGGCAGGTGAAAGGGGCTGAAAGGGATAGAATATCAGCCATGATTAAATAGCAGAGCAGACTCCATAGGACGAATGACCTAATTCCGCTTCGCAGTCTGATGATCACACGAAACACTGCTTACTTCCAGTTTACATGCGAATTTATGAGGCAGATTGATTTTTACTATCCTCATGTCACCCACATGTTCTTATTGTTGACGAGTTGATTGACTTCTCAGAATGACGGCGTGAATTGTCTTGAACTATACTGCAGCAACATTGAAGGACAGCCTGTAATGTTTTCAGCTTTACAAACGGAAGTATTATGTAATTTGTGCACTATAGCGTGCTATTTGCGCATTACTTAGCAAATACAATATTCAGAAATTCCATGCTCTTCTTTACTGGAATTTCTTACGTGCTTTCTAGATATCAGTTGAATAGAGAATTGTGCAATGTTATTTCTTAGCAATACAATAATTATTTGTCATATATTACATAATTAAGACCCCGCTGAATCACGATAAAATTAGAAATGCTCTGTAAATATTCGCTTTACATTTAATTCAATAATTTGTTTTCTTTTGTAGCTTGATTTTCGGTCTTTGCTTGTAGATTCTTTTCATTGATTTTTTTGAATTTCTTTGTTTTCCGGAGAATACCTGCAAAACATAATCTCGAGGTAGTATATGATGACAGATACGTACTTTGGAAATAAATTTACTTTGAATTTTGAATTGATCGAACCCTTTTATCACTATTTGCAATGGTGCTCGAAACTATTAGCCTTGTTTTAAATTTTAACATGCAGAACACCAATGGACCGGAAAGGTCTGATGACCTACGATGTTTGTGCCTAAAATGTAACCTATTTATTTTCATCCCATCTGTTTGCATACAGTCCATTTTCCACCCATTGCCCGTCTATTGACATGCCTGTATATACGTCAGTAAATCGTCGTTCTCGTCTTTTCTCTTTTCTTTTTAAATCTTTTTATTGAATAAGTATACAAAAAGGTAAGCCATATAGGCGCTAATACGCTGTTAGAATAAAATAAAATTACAGGAGATATTAATACAGAAAAAAATGATACAAACAATGTCATTTAAACAGGACATACTAAGGTAACATAATAGTATACTAATTTATATATATATCAATAGAGAAAAGGAAAAAACAAACCCAAAAAAACCCCCAAAAAACCCACCGTGCAACTAAACTAAAAGCAAAGCAAAGCAATGGGCTAACTTGGGACCAAGTAGAGTTAAAGAACTTAAAATCACGTCCTCAAACCCGACCTCCATTAAAGACAGTAAAAAAAAAACAAGAAGGGTATATAAATATGGAGCAAAAAAAGAAGAAAAAAAATTACATTAAATGAAAATATTGAATAAAAGATCTCCAGGTCTGTTCAAATTTAAGTGAGGAATCATAAAGATTGCTTCTAATTTTCTCCAAATTCAAGCATAATATCGTCCGAGAAAACCAAGAAAAAGGTAGTTGGAGCATTAAGCTCTTTCCAATGTTGTAAAATACATCTTTTCGTCATTAAAGTAAGAAATGCAATCATTCTACGGGCTGAAGGAGAAAGAATACTGGAAATTTTAGGTAGTCCAAAGATAGCAGTAATAGGGTGAGGAGAGATATCTATATTGAATACCTTTGAGGTAATATTAAAAATGTCTCTCCAAAAAGTTTCCAGAGTAGGACAAGACCAAAACATATGAGTTAAAGAGGCTACCTGCCCCGGACATCTATCACAAAAAGGATTAATCTGAGAATAATTTCTGACACCACGTTAGTGCATTCAAAACACCTAAAACTGTCTGTAAATCATTTAGAATTCGCTTGAACAGGTTTATGGATAAGGAATATTTGGCTGGATATGGCCATCTGTTTTCGCGTGAACGAGCTGGGCCGAAGGGACTGCTTCTGCACTGTATTTTATATATTTATTTCGAGACACAGTAAGTTAACAGGTCCTTCCGTCACCACGAGCCGGTGCTGGCAATTTTATCGATGTGACCAACTAACCTGTTAACATGCACGGCTTTTCGAATGTGGGAGCAAATTAAGGCAGCCGGAGGAAACCCAGGGGTCACCGGGATAACGTACAAATTCCTTCCAGACAGCAGCGGGAATTGAACTAGGGTTGGTAGCGTTTTAATAACGTCGTGCGAACCGCCACACTACAAATGCCGCCCCCTCAATGACTCCAACTTGTTCATGCATGAAGAACGTTCAGAAATCTACGGCTAACCCAATATTATCTATGCATATGAATATTTTTGCCAATAAGGAAAGGGCGAAATATTGAGGAATCCTAGCTGTCAATGCTGTTAACCTCCTCGTTAATGTTTACAAGAGATAATGTTGTACTTCTGGTGAGATTTCCGGAGTAGAAGCAGATATCAATAACATATTAATACCACAGCTCTTGTAGCTTACCTTCTTTTAGACAGGCGGGTAGCCAGGATTGCAGACATCAGGATAAGGACGATAAACACAGTAACGCCCAACGCTACTACTAAAAGTCCACCATACTCTGAGGCTGAAAATAATTTATGGTTATTTGAAGCTTTCTCTTTAAAGTTGCATTCAACACCTCTTTGCGCTAAGATGGTGATTTATCAAATTGGACTATAGGTTTGCGGAAAATTGCTTAAGCTAGAAATTATATTCAATTTGGACGGTGACTGTAGTTATATATATATATATATATATATATATATATATATAAGGTGCCGACTTATCAACGCACTGCGCGGGACCATAACGTACGTGAAAAATCTACTTTGTACTTACAGACATCTCCTTCACATTTTTCTGAAGTCTTTTTAACAATTTCTGCAATGTAAACAAAAGAGAATTATAAATGACTGTGTTCAAGACACAAGCAGAAGTGGGGCAAGCGGGAGTGTGATCCCTCCTCAGTACCTCTGATTCGGAGAGGGAAAAAAAAACTGACATCAGATTACATTTCCGATATGCTATGCCCAAGATAAATGTATTTTAATCCTATGGGAAGACGAATCTTGAATTAAGGCCGAGAGCACTGCAGCCACTGTCAAGAATATTACAACTGTAGAAGCTAATGTGGCTAACAACTGAAAGGAAGAAAACGTATCCTCCAGTTTAACGCTGTGGAGAATTCTTAATTCTACATTCATTTACGCCCGACCGATATTTGTGCCACCATCAATGACACCAAAATCGACGTTGATGTGGAGAGTGAAGAACATCGCCTAGTATTAGAGCTGAATCTCGATGAACTAGAGGAGTGCAAAAAGGAATGGCAAACAGAAATTAACTCAGACAAGTACGAGGCGCTGCAATTGGTCAGTCAAACCATAAGCGCTGGAAAGCTGCAGAATGCTGAAGAACAGAGAGGCCTCGGAGTACAGGTCGATTCCTAAAGGCGGAGATAGGATAGAGTGGGGAAAAGGCGATATTTCCTGCAGGCTTTAATGCGTAAGGGCGATAATTGGGAAGTGATTTAAAATGTAGAAGCCGTTAGTGAAACAACGCTTGGAGTATTACGAGTAGCTCTGGCCGCCAGCTTCCAGAACGATGCTGTTACGCTGGGAAAGGAACTGAAAATATTCTTAGGAATTTTACCTGGAATATAGAGCTTGGGTTTTAAGGAGAGGACCAATGGATTAGTAAGTTTATTCTCCTTCAGCGTAATAAGGTAGTGGTGGTCGTGGTGGTGGTAGTGGGGGGGGGGGGGGGACCATATAGGAGCTGATAAAATCATTCGAGGTGTCGATAAGGTGTATGTATGGCCGTAACCTTTATTCCAGTGTAGGTATCTTTAAAGCCAGACAGCATAGGTTTATGGTGAAAGTGGAAAGATTTAATCAGGACTCAAGAGGCAGCTTGATCATACAAAGTTCAGAACCGAAATCAGTCTTATTGTAACAGGTATATATCATGGAATTTTGCTGTTTTGCAGCACCGGTAGAATGCAATATATAACATCATTATATTCATTTATCACCATTACAATAAGTATTACATAAAATAAATAATACAAACGGAAGGCAAAACAGTGAGGTTAGTGAGTACGTGGAAGCATCTGCTAATAAAGCTGTTAAGGCAGGAAAAGAGAATAATGTTAAAAAGATATGTAGATAACGCTTAGATAGAACAGACCCAGATTGGACATAAGGAAAATGCAGAACCATAAAACTAGTATAGATAAACATCTTGGTCGGCATGGATGGATGGACCGAAGTTTCAGTTTTTTTCTGTACCTTGTAACTGTAAGGCTCTATCAAACTAAACTAGTATCTTTAGATTTTCAGTTCAATTAACTGGCAGGTCTGTTTGATGGAGCTGTTTGATACGACAGATTACCTCGTGCCTTCTAACAGAGAAAGTCTCATTTCAGAACGGTTACACTGGGTACGCATGGTTGCATTTTCCCCGACGTCAGAAGACAGCAAAAATTTGCGGTCTGAATATTCTTAACTGTTGCAATACTCATGAAATTCCTATCCCTGAGCCCATGCCCTGGGTATGATCACCATTTTCAAGAGTCGTTATAATAGGCTAGGTGTTGAAAAATATAAAGGGTATTAGAAAAGAATAAAGAGACGACGTTTCTGTCCGAGACCCTTCATCAGGACTACTTTACAATACCACTGACGCTGATGAATGTCATGGATCAAGAAACTTCCTCGCCACCCTGTCTACCTAAAATTATGATTTCAGGAAAAGTAGTTTTTTTCATGGTCCCTTCTGGCAACCCCCCACCATGTCATTTACCTCAGGAATTGGGCCTCAATCACCTCATTTAAATGCCAATCATTCCCAGGTTCCACTAACTGCACACACCTGCTTCCCATCAGAAACTGCAGGATAAAAACCCTGTGACCACAACGAGGAATTGCCAGTTCGTTGGTCGACTCTTGTATGAATAGACTCGTTCCATGGTTCTTAGGAGTATCAGTTCTAAGTCTAGCATCTTTCCTGAATTCTCTGCTAAAACCAAGACTTCGGCTAACGACTCTCTCTGGACACTAATTCCACGCTCGCTACGACCATATCGCTTCCCGACTCGGCCTCCGCGCCTGTGTTCAGCACTTGGGTTCGTACCACCGCCACGTCCTTGCAACAGTTTTCCTCGATGTCTATATATGAGACGCTTCAGAATACCACCGGTGTGCTGTGAATCAGAGAGAGGTCTATGGGCGTCGCTGAGCTCATGGCAATGAGTCAAAGATGATACGCCAGGTTAGACGGTCGCCCTCAGTGAAAACAAAACAGCTAAACGCAGTCTACCTAGTGAACGATGTATTCATAAACACGAGGCTGCTAATGGTATCTTGTTTCTTTCAGAGTAAACACAAGTAATATTAACTCAATCAAGCAGCAACACGTGTACATTGCACAATATGCGACAAAGACCTTCAGGTAAAGACTTGCCGTTTCTGGAACGGCCGCACAGAAACATATGCCTATACAATCCACCAATATTGCATTGTAAAGCGCCTTTGGTTAAGATCAAACTCACCAATCACGGACAATTCCATGACGTTACTCGGAGCCGAGAATGAAAAAGTACCGTTCACTTCCACGAGGCAATGACATACGTACTTTCCGGCATCAGAACGCCTTATGCTATACATTGAAATGGTTGTCTTGTTCCTTGCTGCCGCCGACTGGTAAGGCGAATATTCATCATCACTATATTTATAGAAGAAGCATTGATGTTTCGTGTTGGCCATGCAGGTTAAGAAGAGATTGCTCCCTTCGGCTACCTTGGCTGAAGTTGGGCGCAAAAAGCTTGAGGGTGCTTGGATGTCTGTGGATAAAGCAACGTCTGAGAATCAGGCAAACATGACTGAACAAATTCAATGACCATATTCCAACATACGACAGACGTCAGACGACCTGCATAGATTAACCTTCTATCGTTCTACACAACATTGTGGACCGATGGGCCTGTTTCTGTACTGCACTATGTTTAATGCACCATCGAGTAATACAAGAGTCTGAGAGATGTAGTGGCACGACACCGAAACAGTCAACAGAGCATTAAACTATATCCACTCATCGATTGGTACTAATTCTACCTGCACTGTATACCATTTTATTGGAGATTATACACTCAACTATGCACACAGAACAATTTGCTATGGTCATTTGGAGGACACCACTGCATTCACAGAGAGAGCAAACAACTCCACGTGGTATATCCCATTATGCATCTGGATAATAGAGTTCCTTTCTAAAGTGGATATATTCTACTTCAGTAAGAATACGTAACTGAGAGCATTGCATTGCTCGGTTCCTGTTTGCATCTACAAGTGTATCCCGCGGAGTGTGGGCACGTGGCCTAATGGTTAAGGCATTGGACTGGCCTGAAGGTCGACAATTCGAGCCCCAGCCGAGGGAACGTGTTGTGTCCTTGAGCAGGGCATTTAATCACACATTGCTCTGCGACGACACTGGTGCCAAGCTGTATGGGTCCTAATGCCCTTCCCTTGGACAACATTGGTGTCGTGGAGAGGGGAGACTTGCAGCATGAGCAACTGCTGGTCTTCCATATAGCCTTGCCCAGGCCTGCGCCCTGGAGAGTGAAGACTTTCCAGGCGCAGATCCATGGTCTCGCAAGACTGACGGATGCCTTTACTAATGGATATAGATTATATGGGGCTCTGCAAATTATTGGTAAGGGTTGAGTAGTTCCAGCCGTCCATTCTAGTAGGTGCCATGAGAAGGAGAGACATAGACAGGTAAAGAGGGAGGGAGTGAGGGAGTGAGGGAGTGAGGGAGAGAGAGAGAGAGAGAGAGAGAGAGAGAGAGAGAGAGAGAAAGAAAGAAGATAACACGACACAACATATAACTTCTTCCTTCAATTATTTGGACTTTATAGCTAATAGAAAGTTACTGACTGAGATGTTGCTAGCATCCGTGATAAGATACCCCTGTGCCTTAATGTTATTAGTCAGTAGCTTATGCTGCACGAGATTTGATAGCACAAGTGACGTTAGACCGATTTAGAGAATGTACTAGTGAAGAACGATGTTTCAAAAGAACAGACAGATTTAACAATGAAGTTAAGTTAAAAGCATGGACACTCATTTGGAAAGAAATATTAATATCAACAACTCTGACAAATTGTGACCTGCATCGACGTGATATTCATTCAAGTCAATCATGCTTTCCTCAATAGCCTCTAAAATGATTCGGAATTCACCAAGACTTTGGTACAAAATCAACGAGAATACTCAGTCCCATCTTCCAAGAAAGGAGAAACTCGTTTCAATTGGTATTGTTAAGTGGAGATAAGATAAAGATGGGAAAATAATCATCAGTTTTCCACGCAGAGAGGTTTAGTTTCACTGAGCCCAGCAGTGTGCTTTAGGCAGCCCTGCTTGCGTTTCAGTGAATGGGGTGCAGCATGCCATAACACACAACCGGGGATTTTTACATCAATGTCCATAGTACAACATGGTTCTAATGAAAATTTTGCTCGCAATGAACTTAGTAGCACAGACAGTGAAAAGGGTTTAACCTGCTTACCAAGTACCGTTAATTGAATCTCATCACTCGGACCCGATTTGCCTTTCTTGGGTAGCAGCGTTTCGTACATGCACCGGTAATTTCTTGGGGTTTTCGAATTCAAATTGGCTAGTGTGAAAAATACTGCCGGCTCCGAAAGGGTGACAGTACTGGAAATTTTTTTAGAACCTGTTAAAAGATAAACTACTTTCTCTCCGGCACTAGGAATTTCACACTTGACGGTAATGATGCCTCCTTGAAGTCCTATGCCTGACATCGGTTCGAACGTGATGTTGGGTTTTGGAACACTTTCTGAAAATATAAAGAATTGCAATGAAGTCAGTTCAATGTCCAACTCATCTCGGACGTACGTACGTTTCCCCCTCCCATCTGGCATAAAACTGAAAAAGCCCTAAAGCATGACCCCCCGGGCTCAAGAACAGCTGCTATTCCACTATTAATAGAGAAAAACATGACTCAGAAAGTACGGAACAACGGACTCCTGACCTTGCAAATCTACCTCATTGTATCTTGTATGTTATTGTCTACCCGCATTGCACCTTCTTTGCAACACTTTGTTGTGAACTCTGTTATTGTTTAACTCGACCAGCTGAAACACAGTCAAAATAAACTTATCTGTATCGGCGGTAAGCAAAAGTTTCTTTCTCTGCACATGGGCGAACAGTAAACCAGTTTATCGATTTATTTTGTAATTTATTTTAAATTTTATTTTCGATAAGTGTTCATCAAGTTCATCCCAAAATGTAATCGTAAACTATTAATTTAATTGTTTTGCCTTCAATTATTTCAGGAATAGCATCCAACTTATTACATACAAAATATAGTTTCTACAAAGTTTGCAAGGAACACAAAATTATGAGGGGTACAGATAGGATAAATATAAACAGACTTGTTTCCACGGTTGCTGGATGAGACAAGATCTAGAGGTCATGGGTTAAGCGTGAAAGGTTGGGAGAACATGTCGCAGAATTTCTTCACATAGAAGGTGGTGACAGTGTAGCACGAGCTGCCAGCGAAAGTGACGGAAGCGGGTTCGAGTTCGATATTCAAGAGACGTTTGTATAAGTACATGGCTGGGAGGAATGTGGAAGGCTATGATCGAAGTGCAGGTCAATGTGACTATGCAGAATAATAGTTCTGCACCGATCAAAGATACACAGGGACAGAGGTACTGTTATTGCTGCTCTAAACGTCAGCAGCGTAACACGCAGAAAGTATGGATCAGATGGGCCGAAGGACCTGTTTCTGTGCTGTATTGCACCATGACTTAATAACATTGCAGAATCGCTGTGGAGGCGAATGTTTATTTGATGCTGTTCAGGTGCTTTCAGTCCTTCCACAGTGGGAATGTGAAGCGTGTCTCCTTTCACCTTTATGATCATGTATAAAATCAAATGCTCTGGCAAATTTGTTTTCCTACACTGTTAACATGGCAGCCGGGGACTGAAAGTACTTATATGATCAGTAAGATTTGTTCAGTATTTTGCAGTAGCAAAGACTTATTTTTGTTTCCAGATTTCAAAAACATTCATGAACAGAATTCCAGTATTCTAGAAATTGATGGCAATACATAAAAATGTGAGGTGAAGCACTTCGTAAAGTCACACCAAGCTGGAACTTATACTATGTGATATCAAACGCCAGGGGCTGCAATTGAACAGAGGAATCCGGGAACTCAAGTGCATAGTTTGTTGGAAGAGACATCACAGGGAATTGAGAACAGGAGAACTATGTACAGGGAAAACCAGGTTAAAATGGAAAAAGAGCAGAGAAGATTTATGGAGCCGTTTCGAAGACTTAAGAGGGATAGTGTGCTTCTGCTGTATTAAATTGAGCCAAAGTGATGCGCCGATCCCTGCTCTCCACAAAGCATTCCATGTAACAACCTGGTCCAACTTGGCCTCAGCGTACATCGTCCTAATGGGCCGTTCCTGGTAAAAGTATCTTCAGCTTCTCCAACATGCTGTAACTCTGGTATACAGAGATATTATCAAGCACGGTTAGCAGTTTTAGGCACCTTATGTAAGAAAGGATGAGCTGGCATTGGAAAGCTTCCAGAGGAAGCTCACGCGAATGATCCAACTAATGTAAGGGTTAATGCATGAACTCGTTTTAGGGACTGCACCCGCTGGAGTTTAGAAGAATGGGAGCGGATCATATGAAACCTATCGAATATTGAAAGGATTACACAGATGTGCAAAGAGGTTATTTTCTATAGTGGAAGAGTCTAGAACCAGAAGGCACATGCTCAGAAAAGTGGGGCATCTCTCTAGAACAGAGATGAAAAGGAATTTATTAAGCCAGAGGGTAGTAGATCTGTGGAATTTATTGCTACAGACTGCTGTGGAGGCCGACTCACTGGGCATACTTAGACCGTAGATTGACATATTCTTGATTAGTAAGGGCATTGAAGGTTATGGAAGAAGACAAGGAAATGGAGTTGAGATGTATAATGGATCAGCCAGAATGGAATGACGGAGTAGACTCAATGGCCTTAATCGCCTCTACCTCTTGGGTGTTTTGGTCAGATCGAGCTAAATAAATTAAATATATTAGATAAATGCGAAATATCATTGATATTTGCACCTAATTCAACTTGACTATAAAATATCAAAAATATTTACTTCAGCTGATATTAAAATAATTGAATTTTATTCTATTTTATTTGGCGTGAGGCCAAAATCGGACAGGATTTAATCTCCAGAGTTGAAGAATAAAGGGTCTCGGCCCGAAACGTCGACTGTACCTCTTCCTAGAGATGATGCCCGGCCTGCTGCGTTCACCAGTAACGTTTATGTGTGTTGCTTGAAATTCCAGCATCAGCAGAATTCCTCGTGTTTAAGATGTATTTATTTGTCGAGAAATGTGACATAGGCCTATTTGTGATCCTAACTAGGGACTCCTTCCATGCCTCTGACAGCACATTCCAGAGATATACCCCTTTCCGTCTTAAATAAAAGAGCCTGCTCGTGAGGTTTGAACTTTCCCCTTTCACTTTGAATGCAAACTCTCAAATATCAGGATAAAGGCAAGCAATATACTTAAAAGCTGCCTGCATGTCTAAATGCCGATGATTACACGGTTACTGTAATGAGTTCCTGACTTTATTGACAGCACAGATGCTTGAGGATGTAGATTTGAAAAAGAACTGACATCATGCAACGAGATCTGGGCAACGTCGTACAAGACTGTTTTGGGAAGAGTTTGGCATAGGTACTGCCATGCCATGGCAGCATCTGTCCATGTCAACTGCACATGGAAACATTAAACTCACCTCTCACAGTCAATTCCATGAAGTGGCTTGGTGCTGAGAATACAAAAATACCGTTCACTTCCACCAGGCAATGACATGTATATTTTCCTGCGTCACCGAGAGTCACGTTCAGTATTGAAATACTGGTATTGTTCCTTCGCTGTCCCAGCTGGATTGGCGAATACCGATTTCCTCTGTATGCGTAGAATACGCAGTTATTTCCCATGTTCGCTGTGCAGGTCATATTGACATTGCTGCCTTCAGTAACCACGGCTGATGGTGGGCGAAGTATGCTCAATGGTGCTTGGGTGTCTGTAGAAAGCAAATGTCACAAGGTTGAGAAGAGTTAATCACGAAGATTAAGATTGAACCGAGCTATAATAAGTGTACATTTATATCAATTACTTTTGCTTTAATTGAACCTTGTACTATATCGATGCATTGGAAGTCCGTATCTAAGGAAGGCATTCTAATCTTAGAGAGGTTTCAAAGGTGATTTCTAAGAATGATCCCAGGTCAGAAAAGTGTCATGAGTGAAGAGCGGTTAACATGTTTGTGATCGAATCCGACGGAGTTAGGAAGGATGAGGGGGCATCTCTTCGAAACGTACCGTACAATGCAAGAGTGAACGTAGGGAGAATATTTCTTTTCTTATGACGTTCTAGGATCCTAGGAACATCCTCACAATAAAGAAGTGTTTCTTTAAAACGGAAATGTAGAGGATTTTTTTTTTCAGATGGTAATTCTGTGATAATTATTGTATCGTTGTCACAAGGGGCTGCAGAGTACAAGTCATTGGCTCTATTTAAGGAAGAGATTGGTCGGTTGTGGATTGGAGTTACGGGTTAAGAGTTTCAGATCGTAGGGGAGAGAATGGGATTAAAAAATATCAACGACCATCTGATCTGACCTGCCAATTTTCTTGCTTTCTACTAGCCATAATTTTATCAATAGCCGGGAAATTTCAACACACAACCATACACCGATGACGAGCGAGGCTCGTCAATTTACCATCGGCAAAGAATCTAAGAAGCTACGTCTATGGGAGGCAATTGAAACAACTGGAGGAAAAAGATATTACAAGAAAATGCAAGCACATTGATAATCGTATTCCGGTCCTGTTTAGCTGAACTCAAATTCATTTTGGGGCAATTGTACTTCCAGAAGGCTAGACGAAATAGATTAATGTAACTGAAGGGTGGTACTACCTATATAATTCCCCTGCAGTCATTATCTACCGCTCCGTCCTATCAGCAACTTAAGAACAGTTCGTGAACTACAACTACTTTAATTTGATTTACCAGTAGGCATGAGATTGGTTCGACCCATATTACCTTGTTGATTATATTGCATATTGCGATGAACGATATGGACAGGGACAGCATCTTATATTTAATAAGATATTTAATATTATTATTTGCTGTTGCTACACTTGATCAGTCATTATTTCTCGGGAAGTTTTCTTCTTACGAAGTAACGCTTATTCTTTATTTTTGGAAAATCCAGAACGTAAACATTGAAAATTCGTTTCCGTAATAGAGTGACAAATTCTGTACACAGCAATCTAAGTACAACCTCATCAACAACTTATACAACAACAACAACATAATATCCAACTCCTATAGTCAATGTACTTATTTGAAGGCTAGAGTACTAAAGACATTTTCACCCTCTGTTTATATGTAGCAAATGCAGAAGAAGATGCTGTTGGTGATGTTTTAGATGCGTTTAAGTAGACAATGAACATGAAAACACCTTATGGTATTCAGTTCCGTCTAATTTGTCAATATGGTTGCCGTTGATACTCTTGACCAAACGGCCTATGCATGTCATCTACTGTTCTATTTTCTGTGTTCATTATGAAGAAGTGGTCCTGTGCACAGAATCTTTGGTAATAAGTGAGACCTGCCTTTTTAGAAACACGAACATCTATCTCGCGTTCTGTATCCACAATAAAACTGCACCTCAGGGATGCAGCTGGCAAAGTGCTTAAAATTATTTTCTTAAAGTTTATTCAGTAAAAGCTACTGTACGGTAGCAGGCCTATCTGCCTCAACGAGCTCGCTCCGTAAAATTACATCCACGTGACCAATTAACCTAATAACGCTTACGTCTTTGGACTATGAGGGGAAATCACAGCACCCGGAGGAAACGCACGCTGACACGGGACAACATGCAAAGTGTTTACAGACAGCGGTAGGAATTGAACCCGGGTTGCCTGCACCGTAAAGCGTTACACTAACTACTATACTACAATGTCGCCCCTAGAGCTAAATCTATCCTATAGCCAAGCCTATCCATAATGCTGCCTCTGATTGGTATTGTTTGTCACGATTTCTCTTTGTGATTCTAATTATTAAAATGCTTTGAGACGTCTTGGTCTTCAATTTCAATACACTCAATGAATTATTCTATTTCAATGTACACATTTTAAGAATCTTTGTGCGAGGAACATATCGAATGAGTTGAGATCACTTAGACATGTAACGACCCCGAATTGGTAGTAATAAACCGACCCAGCCCAATCATTCCAAATAATCTAGAAGATCCAAATAATGGCTAGAAGATCCATTTTACTGAATTGGAAAGAGATTAACCCTCCTACTGTATTTCACTGGTTTTCACAAACTATGTTGTGTTTGAATTTGGAAAAAATTAGAAGTGTGGTTTATGACCCTTCCAAGTAATCTAAATTTCCATCGCTCAGGTTAATTTATACAAATAACGTTAGATTTGTTAGGTGCGTAACAATTTTTTTTCACTGTGCGGTTCTGGGTTTACCTCTGACAAACCCAATTGGAAGCTGTACGAAATTGCTCTGTTCTCACTTTCTGCAGTCGAACGGCCGTATACCCCTGTGTTTTTTTTTTTTATATAGACGAACCATTGAAGGCATACTAACCCAGATATATTATAGTTTAGTATAGCTTGGTACAGAATGAAAAATATTCATTCATCCAAACGCATGAATAATTTCTTTTTTTAAAGCTGCAATTCCATGCGGCCCTGGGCTCTGAGTGTCTGTCACGGAATCCAGCCTGACCCACCTGTACACTGTCTACACTTCTCGCTGTCTCGGTAAAGCATACAAAATGAGCAAATATGTCTCCCAACCGCGGATTTCTTCTCCTCTTCTCTCTGCCAACGGACAGAAGACCCCTGCCAATATTCCTCAGTCCAAAAGCTCTCTCACCTTAAAGATTATCTCGTGACCTCAAAATCTGCTCTTACTCCATCTTATAATTTACCTGCACAGTACTTCCTCTATAATAAAAGAAAAACAGTAACATCGCTTTCGTCATCCTGCTACTGATTACGCCCTGTACTACCCACTTCTTCTGTGTGAAATTACCTCTACGTATCGTATGCACAAGTAATATCTTCTCCATATGTCAGTATATGCGCTAGTAAAGGATGAATATAAATACAATACCAACAATTTATTTGGAGGGGTCCATTTGCTACAACGGTATTAATACACAGTGTACTTCTGGCATGTTTACAGTGAAGATCACTATTAGGGTAAACGCAATAACACAGACAACGTGCAATTTTCTTTTACTTACCGCGCATTGTTAATCGTATTGCATTACTAGGCCGCGATTTCCTTCGTCTGGGTCGGAAAATTTCGGACATGCACCGGTACGTTCCACCGCTTTTCGAAGTTAGATTTCTAAGTGTGAAAAATGCTACTGGCTCCGAAATGGAACGAAACTGGAAAATCATCTCAGAGCCCTTGAATAAATAGACTGTTTTATCCCTGTCGATGAGAGTATTACACTTGAAGATGATGACACCACCTTGCAGTCCCGTTGCACTTGTGGGCTCGGTAGTGATGCTGGGCGTCGGAACCTTTTCTAAAAGTACAAGGAATTGGTACGTCAGTTAAATTTGATTTTTATTGGCTGAAGCTGACATAATGTCTATGAGGTTTCGAGAAAGGGTAAATTCAAGCAAGCTTTTTCCAGTAAGGTCGAATGAAACTGGACCTACAGGTATAAATGGGAAAGATGAAATATTTAAGGGAAATACGAGGGCGACTTCGTCACTCAGAGAGTGGTGATAGTCTGGAGAGAGCTGCCAGAGGAATTTGCATAGTTCCGCGTGCAAGTCGATGGGACAAGGCAGAATAGTAGTTCGACATGAACCAGATGAGTCGTCGGGCCTATTTCTGAACTTTATTGTTCTGTCACTCTATGACTTCAATTCCCAATACGTGTTGTATTCGTGAACTTCGATCTTGGAAAAGTTATGTTAATATGTAATTATTTTTCCTTATTTTTATCCACCCAAAGTTTTGTCAAACGAACAAGATACGTGAACAATATATTTATATTTGTTTATTTATTTAAGGATACAGCACGGTAGCAGGCCCTTCAGCCCAACGAACCCTCACCTCCCGATTTCACAATTATTCTATTAACCCACGGAATGAAATGCGGAATGAAACCTACGCCGTCACGTGGAGAACGTAAAAACTCCTTACAGACGATGGTGAAATTTAACCCGGCTCACCGAATTTTATAAAAAGCCTGAATATACAGTGGGTGATGTGATAGCGACCGTCCAGCTCAAAGAATATTCAGTTTTTTTTTTCATAAGCCAGCTGAATATCGAGGCGCTGATGAAGCCTTCCCTATGTATATTTGAATAGTTTGCATGTATTCTGGAATATTACTGCCTAGGGAGGCAAAGTGTCTCAAAACAGAGGGTTCCATGTAATCTGTTTAACAGTATATAAAATGTAATCCTTTGTCAGTTTTTATTCTAAATGCGTCGAGCACGTCTCAACACATTTATTATAGTTGTATCTCAACAACGTTTCTCTTTCCATGTTATCAAACAGTTTCTACTTTTCCAACTCTAGATGCATTAGGGAATGGAATAGATGTATTCTTCACCTATTTTTTGATTCAGTGGACTTCCTCAACTTTATTCTTTCTGCAGCCGCTATATGTCCCAATGAAAAGTGCAATTCGTTTTAGGAGCCAGACTTCAGATTTTGTTTGGGATATGTGACATCTAAGTGATGGGCCGGCATCGTAATTTTGACACGGAATCCAAGGCTATTCAGGTAGATGGAACTTAATAAACTGAATGTTATGTTAAGCGCTTTAGATTTAAATATAATGTGCCAAAAATAAATTCATTGTTTCAAGTATCTGTTGTTTATTTTATCCTGTAACGGTATCATATAAACCATATATAATCACAAGAGGCATTTCGACATTTTCTAATACTAGCAATAGTGAATGTCGAGTTGATTTCGAAGTTGGTGTGAATGTAGTAGGGATATGATAGAAGACTTAAGATACGCAAATGGACATTTAGAGAATGTCATGGACTTTTGTGTGTGACACAATATAAGTAGTAGATTGTCACCGTGAACAACAGTGTATCTCTCTATTTATGCTCCTATTCTCCCAGTTCTTCAGATCTACAAACTACAAGTTTACAACAACGAATGTATACTTTCAATAGAAATTGTTTGTAACGATTGTACCAATCATTGTATTGTATTCATTGCAAGAACTTACCCAGAGCTCTTCCGTTTTCTGCAAGTAGATCTGTAGGAAATTGACGAAAGAATACTGAATAAGTAACAGACTCCAGTTCACTGTGTTAATATCAGTAACACTGAAAAATACATTTGAACGGTGTTCTTCAATACAGAGTCCTGACAAAGGCGTTTGAATTGCTATCCGCAATAATTACGACGGGAGCAAGGTGGAGATACGTCTATACTAAATGAAGTCCAAGGCGCTCCTTCCCTCCGTTACCCTGCAGGTCACACTTGCGCAATGTGTAGCACCATCTTAGCCCCCAGATCACGGTCACCAAAGCATGGTACAGGAGGTCGAAACCTGAACGAGTAGCTAGTGCATATCACAAGTCCTGCTTATGGAACAACTGACACCAGCTAGACAACCTCTAAATGATGACTGGAGTCACCGTCTTGTAAAGACATTGCCTATCAGGCAATGACAGACCACTACTGTGGAAAAAAATCGGCAAGTACAACATGGTCTAAGACCACTACAGCCTGCGTCATATGACATGACAGGTAATCATGATGATCATGTTAATGATAAGAAAGGCGCATTCAACTGCAAGTGCTGGAGTAGATGAAACAATTGTACCAGCAATTTCCACTGGTTATTTCACTCCACAAATGACTTTCTTGCTACCTTCTGTAACATGTTTTCACCCCGGAGAATGAATTAATAAATTCAAATATCAGTGCAGAAATCTGGACGGCTTTAGTTCTTTTGCCGATATTTAAAAATACTAAAACAACTGTTATCTTGTTATATGCCCTCCAGCAGCCGAGGACTACGATCAAAGAAGATCTCGCCTAAATGTCTAGCGATCATTTCCGTCACCTCTCGTCGGCATATGCGATAGATCTTATCAGTTTTTGGTCAAGCTATATGCCTGTCAGGGTATTTACTGTGTTAAACACAAAACTTTCTTAAGATGCTGGAAATCCAGTGCAATAAACACAAAATGCTGGAGAAACTTAGTCGATAAGCTAGCATCTATTCTGCTTCGCAAATCCATCCCCACTACCGGGCCACCAAAATAACTGGCCAAAGTCCACTGTCCTCGGCCGAAGGATGATCGGCTATGTGTCTGCTGTTTTCACCACACGACTTCACACTTCTTCGAGATGGAGATCTGTCCTCTCCCAGAGTTCCTATTGTCGTTTGTAAAGTACAGGGCTTTTTACGAGAAAGAGTTGAAAACATCTATGGAGAGGAACAAAGAATCGATTAAATTAGTCGAGTCCGCTGAGCAGGACCCGAAATGTCGACCTCTTTATTCAGCTCCATAGTTGCCGCCTGACCAGCCGAGTGTCTCCAGCATTTTTATTGTATTATTCTAGATTTCTAGTACCTTAATCTCTATTATTTTGGACGTCTGATGAATCCTCCTGTTGACAAGTCTGCCTCCTTCACAGATATTGGCATCTACATTAACGTCACCTTGGATAACACGAAGCGGAAGTCCACTTTTATAAAGTTATTCAAATCTTTCGACTGACTGCACACGAGGCCCCTCTGAAGCCGAAGAGGACTACCAGTTTCCCGGATAAAAGGTAAGCTCTTAACGGGCTTTTCAAGTGCCACAGAAGCAGGAATCAGCCGTAGTCGAGGAGAAGCCTTGAGCAAAGGGCGCAATCGGCATTAGGTTCATTGTCCATTCAGAAATCTGATGGCGGTAGGGAATAAACTGTTCCTAAAATTAAGTGCGTGTCTTCAGGCTCCTGTAGCTCCTCATAGATGGTAGCAATGAGAAGAGGACATACCCGAAGTGATGGAGGAGAGTCCTTAATTAAGCAGGCCGATTTTTGAGGCATTGATTTTGAAGAGGACACTGATGCTAGGAAGGCTAGGGAAGCATGAAGATGGATGAGTTTCTTAACTTCGCGTATCGACCGACAAGCAATTCAAGCTAGAGGGGATAAAATATCGTAACAAAGGCAGGTGGAGTTCTGGAAAGCAAACAAAGGCAGAGGCCAAAGAAAAGCAGCAGTTGTTTTAGGGGAATTGAGGGCAATAGATAAATGGCATAGAACCAGAGTGGGCAATGTTGAAAAAGTGAGAGCCTTGACGAGTCAGATAGTTAGGGCTTGTATTTCCTTTTCATCTTCTATTCTTGATTTGACACTGTGCTGCAGGAAAGATAAGACACAGATCATCGTTCACAGGGTAGCGTAAACAACAGGAATTCTGCAGATGCTGGAAATTCAAGCAACACACATCAAAGTTGCTGGTGACGCAGCAGTTCCTGGAGATGCTGCCTGGCCTGCTGCGTTCACCAGCAACTTTGATGTGTGTTGCTTCACAGGGTAGCGTGTGAGTTTTCTAGCATGAAGAGAGAGGGAGGGAGAGAGAGATAGGGAAAGAGAGAGAGAGAGAAAGAGAGAGAGAGAGAGAAAGGGGGAGGGAGAGAGAGAGAGAGAGAGAGCGCTCTTGTGCATGTCTCACGTCTCCCTACTTATATGCAAAAGAGCAGGAGAGCACGGAGAGAGAGAGTGAGAGAGTGTGTTAGTGAACCGATGGGTGTGTGTGTGGGGGGGGGGGGTGCGGGGAGAGCAGGATAACAGCCACAATTAAGTTTTCGCACACAAAAATGGTACCAGAGGCGAAAACCAGAATTATCTGTTGTAGCTGAACTCTCGCACTTTGTTGCCCAGCCTGTAAGATCGGCGGCTGCATGTTACCTAACGTTAATTAAAGAACAACTCCGAGCACAATATTCTACATGTACGGTATCTAATAATGAAACCCGTTGCGCAATGCTACTATAAGAGCATATGATTGCGGTTGGGACGGTTAAGTGTAAAGCGATACTTACCTAACATCAACAAGATGAACAGCGACAGCATTTTGTCTGAAACACGAAGTCCAGAGCAACCACGTAGACCGTCGTAAATTCAGTTTCGGCGACAAAGTGGTTATAATATAATATATCTTCTGGTTGAAACGGAAGTCACTGTTTAACAACGCTATCTAAACTTTGCAGCATGTTCCACATATATCTCCCTTCGCAGACAATGAGCGACACAAAAAGAGGAAGGAAATTGCCTCATATCCGCCAGAATACAATTTGCAAATATAGCCCCCCGGCCACCCTCAAGGTCGCTCGGCTCGCTGTCGTCTAGGGAAACAGCCCTCGGCCCCGCCAAACTGGGTAATAGTTTGTGTGGATGCTGTGTGATGTACCCCACCCCGCCCAAATAACAGACAATACACCAGATACAATTAAATGATTTACAGTTTATACATATTACTGGAACTATATAATTAATAGAGAATAAAATATGAAAGGAAAATAAAAGGCGCCACACTTATCAAAGTTCAATATCCTCGTGCACAAAACAGTTGGAGCTCAAGACCCTTCTTCTTCACCCTGCGACCCTTCGGACCACCTCGACCGGCCGCCTGTGACCAACGACGGTAGTCGACCAGACGCTCCACACGAGTCCGTCTCCGTCTCCTCTCCTCGCCGAGAGCCCTCCTCGGGGTCCGACCCCGTTAGCGGACTCACAGCACCTGGTCCATCCTCTGTCTTCCTCTCCCGTCTCCTGCCTCAAAACCCCGCGCATACAAATCTTCCAGATTCACCAAAGTCATAACTATCCCAATTGGTTCGTAACATCTTCTTATCACCCCCTAACCCCCAACAAGCTGCTAGCGCAAAGCTTTCTCAGCGTTTAACATATCAAAGAAGCATTCCCGATTATAACATAACAAAGAAGCCATTTTAATTAGCCTCCGCAGTAACATAAAAGACGAAACCCCCTTGCACAAATAAAATCCAAGCAAAACATTGGGCTTAGATGTTCAAAGTAACATATAAAATGTTGGAGGCACTCAGCAGGTCAGTCAGAATCCATTCAAATGAACAAATAGTCGACATTTCTGGCCGGGATTCTTTTTCAGGAGTAGAAAGGACAGGGGGATTCCAAAATGAAAAAAAAATACTTGTCAGTGGGTGGGAATTTCAGTCCAGTCCCGGAGATGTGGACTGAGGTGAAATGGTGGAAATGATCTTACTGCATCTCGAATGAGGCTCTAAGTATCAATTGTCTTCCCTCGTTTCTATTCATTATGTGGGAGCATTAGTGATGATCTTTCAAGAATTATTAGATTCGAGCATGGTTCCAAAGGACAGGAAAATTGCAAATATCTCTACTATGTAAGATAGGAGGGACGCAGAAGTAAGGAAATTATCGGCCAGTTAACCTGATATCAGTGGTTGGGAAGATGTTAAAGTCGATTGTTAAGGATGATGTCTCAGGGTACCTGGAGGCAGACACATGATAAAATAGGCCAAAGGCTGCTTAGTTTCCATGAAGGAACAACTTGCCTGAAAAAAACATACGTTTGAAATAACAATCAAGATAGAGGAAAATAAAAAAGAATCGGTGGACGTCATATACTTGGAACTTTGACAATACGCAGCACATGAGGCTGACTAAATGCCCATGGTATGACAGGAAATATACTAGCGTGGATGGAAGATTGGTTGATTGTCAGGAGGCAAAGAGTGGGAGTAAATATAGCATTTTCTGACTAGTGACTAGTGGTGTTCTGCAGGGCTCAGTGTTGGGACCGCATCTTTTTAAGTTGTATTTCAATGAATTGGATGATGGAATTGACGGTTTTGTGGCCACGTTTGCTGAAGATAAGAAGATAGCAGTGATGATGCAGGGAGCTCTAGAAGGACTTGGAAAGATTAGAAGAATAGTCAAAGAAGTTTCGGATTGTACACAGAATCAGAAAGAGTATGGTCATGCACTTTGTTAGAAGGAATAAAAACGGAGACTATTTTCCTAAATGGGGAGAAAATTCAAAATGTGAAAATCCAGTACAGTTTGCGTTGAAGGTTAACTTGCAGGTTGAATTGGTGGTGAGGAAGGCAAATGCAACGTTAGCATTCTCTTGAGAGAACCAGTGTATGAAAACCAGGATGTAATGCTGAGATTTAAAAGGCACTGGTGAGGCATTTTTTGGAGTATTGTGAGTAGTTATGGACTCATTATCGAGAGAAATCATATGCTGATATTGGAGAGGGTTCAGAGGAGGCTCACCAGAATGATCCTAGGAATGAAGCGTTTATCATATGAAGTACTTTTGATGACTGTGGGCCTGTACTAGCTGGAGTTTAGAGGAATGAGGAAGATGTCATTGAAACCTATGGAATATTGAAAGATCTGGAAAGAGTGGATGTGCAGACAATGTTCTCCACAGGGAGTCTATGACTGGAGTGCACAGCCTCAGAATAGAGCGATGTTCATTTAGAATTAAAGAGATGAGGAATTTCTTTAGACAGAGGGCGGTGAAACGGTGGCATTCGTTGCATATGCGGCTGTGGAGGCAAGGTTATTTCGTATAATTAAAGCAGAGGTTGATAGTTCTTGATTAAGCAGGCCATGAAAGGTTACGGAGAGAAAGCAGGATAATATGATTGAGAGGGAAATGGATCAGCGAGGAGCAGACTCGATGAGCTCAATGGCTTAATTCTGCTCCTATGTTTTATGGTCTTAATATCTTATAATGTTCTTATAAAATAGTTCAGGTATTTAGCAGGCATCAGAACAGCTAAAATAACAACAGAACAGCTTCCTTGTCATCTGCGATGATGTAATGACCCAAATACGACGGAACGTTATCGATCTGAAACTATAACTGTTTCCCTTCCCACAGCATACAAGACACTCTGCAGATGCTGGAAATCCAGAGCAACACACACACACACACACACACACACACACACACACACACACACACACACACACACACACACACACATACACACAATGCTGGATGAACTCAATAAGGTCAGGCAGCATTTACGGAAGTGAATTACAAGACCCATGTTCAGGACATGGAATGGTCAGGACTAGCCTTGGTGAAGGGTCTTGGCCCGAAAGGTCGACTGTTTATTCATTTCGAAAGATGCTAACCGACACTTCTGAATTAATGGTGAATTTTCGGTGCACTGCACCGTTTCTACAGACCCTGTCCGATCTGCTACTTCTGTTCTCTTTACTGGATGTGCAGCGTCTGCATTAAAAACAATACATTCTTTCGTGGTTGAATTCATTGCCAGTTACCTTACATGAATTTCCACCTTGAATAATTTCCTTTTCTCGGATTTACTTCCATCCAATCCCGATTCTTTCGCCTTGGCCACACTCAGTGGTAAATTTTGTAAAATGGTGAATGGCCTCTTCCCTATGTCGCAATATCGTCAGTTCATGATCTCGGAGGAGACTTTTGGCATTGCTGTACATCCAGCAGTTCTGTAGAATTGGATACGCACTTCATCGGTATCAGGCCGTGGTTTCCTGTACTCAGTGGCCGGCTTTCCAACAAGTTCATGTGTGTCCTTTTAATGTTCTGTTCACTAACTGTAAAGTCCACACAGATATTCTGTCTACTTTCCGGTGACCACAAATATTAGCCCAAAGCCTACGTCTTTATCATGGTGATGCTTACAAAGGTATTGATGCATTTAATTATTTTATTAATGTGTCTGCTGTTGTGATCAGAAGCGCAGAGAGGTAAAGAAGAGAGCAGTGTTGACAGGAGATTCCCTAGTCAAAGGAGCAGAGACAAGGTTCTGTGGGCATGACAGAGACATACGGATGGTACGTTACTTTCCTGGTACCTGGATCAGGTCCATGGCATTCCCAAGTTTTCATACATATTGGCAGGAATGACAAAAGTAGGAAAAGGAATGAGGTCCTCAAGAGAGAAAGGTAGACTGATGAGAAACAGGATTTCCGGGTGGTAACCTCTAGATTGCAGCCTGCGTTACGTGCCAGTGAGGGTAGGAATAGGATGAGTTAGCAGGCGAACGCAGGTGACTGAGGGAATAGTGCAGGGAGAAGGGGGTCATATTTATCGATCATTACGATTCCTTCCAGGGAAAGTACGATCTGTACAATAGGAAGGTGTTAAACCTGAACGAGAGGGGGTCCGATATCCTTGCGGGTAGGTTGGGTAATTATTTTGGGAGGGTTAAAACTAATTTGGCAGTGGGATGGGAAACGGAGTGATTGTGCTGAAGATGACGTAGTTGTTTACAAGCATGGACAATATATGGTGAAGTGAGACTGTTGACAGGGCAAAACAGCCATCGTAGGATGAATTGCAACGTAAAAGTCGGACAAAATTGAAGAGGGTGTATAGAGGACCGAAGGTCTTATGCGTGCACTATACGGCAGATGAACGTGCAGCACGTTACATGTTGGCACATATGATGTTGTAGGAATCTCTGACTCATGGCTGAAAGAAGATTCTAGATGGAAGATTAATGTGGAAAGATACACATTGTATCGAAAGGACAGGCCGGAAGGCAGGGGGGCGGCGTTGCCCTGTGAGTGAAAATATGAAATCAAATCGTAAAGAGGTGACAAAGGGTCGGAAGGTGTCGGGTCATTGTGGATAGACCTAAGGAAGTGCAAGGGTAAAAGAACTCTGATGGGCGTTTTATGCAGACCTCCAAACAGTGGTAAATATGTGGTCTGCAAATTAGAACGAGGGGTATAAAATGCATGCCAAAAGGGCAATGTTATAATGGGTGATTTCAATATGTATGAAGAATGTTATAATTAGATTGGTACTGGATTCCAGGAGGGAGAATTTCTGGAATATTTTCTTATGTCTTTTAGAGCAGCTCGTGGTTAATTCCATTTGGAGATCAACCATTCTGGATTGGGCCTCGTGCAGTGAGCTAGAATTGATTACAGATGTTAAGGTAAAAGACACGTTAGGGGAAGTGCTCATAATATGACCGAATTCAACCTGAAATTTGAGAAGGAGCTGAAGCTACATGTACTCGTATTACGGTGGAGAAAAGAGTATTACAGCAGTATGAGATAAGGTTGTCCAGATTTGACCGAAAAGAACACAGGCAGAGATGACGACAGAACAGCAATGGTGGAATTTCTGGAAGCAAATCTGAGGGCAAAGGATATGTACATCCCAAAGAGAAGCAAGTATTCTAAAGGCAAGTTGACACAACTTTAGGGAGCGGTGACGAAGAAAGGTAGCGTCCATTATTAAAGACCCAGCGCCCGGGGCACATTACTTCACTTTTCTTAATATACAGTATTTCTGTTCCTGCGCATTTTTAAATAATCTATTCAATACAGGTAATTGATTTACTTGTTTATTTGTAATTATGTTGTATTATATTTATTTTCCCCCCTCTCTGCTAGATTATGTATTGCATTGAACTGCTGCTGTTAAGTTAACAAATTTCACGTCACATGCCGGTGATCATAAACCTCATTCTGATTCTGTGGCTAACAAGAGAAGTCAAAGGCAACATAACTGGGAGGGCATATCATAGAGCCAAGGTAGTGAGACGTTAGAGGATTGAGAAGCTTTTAAAAAGCAACAGAAGGCAACCGGATGGTTAATGAGAAGGTAAAGACTGAATACGAAAGTAAACTAGGCAATAATATTAAAGAGGGTAGAAAAACTTTCTTCAGATACATAACATGAAATAGAAGAAATAACAAGCAGGATAAACAAAGGAAAATTGATGTAGCGTCTTTGGATTTTCAGAAGGCCTTTGACAAAGTGCCATACATGAGGCTGCTAAACAAGCTGCGAGCTCATGTTATCACAGGAAAGATTCTAGCATGGTAAAATAGTAGCCTATTAGAAGGAGACAAAGAGTGGGAATAAATGGAGACTCTTCTGGTTGGCTGCCGGTGAGTAGTTGTGTTCCTCAGAGGTGTGTCTTGGGACTGGTTCTTTCTCCGATTTATATCAATGATTTTTATGATGCAATGTGCGAAAGTGTATGGTCATGCACTTTGGTAGAAGAAATGAAAGGGTTGACTATTTTCTAAATTGAGAGAAAACATAAAAACTGATGCGCAAGGAGACTCCAGAGTCCCTTGTGCATGATTCCTTAAAGCTTAACTTGCAGATTCATTCTGTGGTGAGGAAGGCAAACCGGATGTTAACATTCATTTCCGGAGGACTAGAATATAAAATTACGGATGCAATGTTGAGACTTCATAAAGTACTGGTGAGGCCTCATTTCGAGTACTCTGGGCCGTTTTGGGCCCATTGTCTTAGAAAGGATGTGCTGAAATTTGAAAGGGTTTAAAGAGGTTTCACGAACATGATTCCATGATTGAATGGCTTGTCATATGAAGAGCATTTGATAGTTCTGGGCCTACATTCACTAGAATTCAGAAAAATGTGTGTTCACCTATTTGAAGCCTATCGAATGGTGAAATTCCTTGATAATGTGGAAGTGGATAGGATGTTCCCTCTGGTTGGAGAATAGAAGACCAATGGACACAGCCTCAGAATTGAGGTTCGTCCCTTCACATCGGAGATGAGGAGGAATTTCTTTCACCAGAGGGTGTTAAATCCGTGGAATTCTTTGCCCCAGGCATTTGTATAGGCCAAGCCGTTATCTATATTTAAAGCAGAGATTGACAGATTCTTGATAATCCAGGGAATGAATGGATACGGGGAGAAAGCAGAAGATTTGGCCTGAGACGAAAAATTGGATCTGCCATGATGAAGTGGCAGAACCGACTCGATGGGACAAACGACCTTATTCTGATTCTATACCTTATAGTCCTAATAACCTATTTTCAACATATTGGAACAATGTGATTCACCTGTAAGTTCCATGGACTCAATTAGCCAAGCGTTCTACTGTTCGCAAAATGGCATGGGAATGCTAAACTTCACAGAACAGGGGTAGCGTACGGTGCGCTGTACCTATGAGCTGCATACGGTGAATGCCTGCAAGTAAATGAATCTCCGGGTACTATGCGGTGACGTATGCGTACTTTGATAATGTATTTACTTTAAACTTCCATTTATGAAACAATCCCACTTGTTTTTCTTCAGCTTTTATCGTATGTTGATGAATGTCATACTTAATGATGCCTGAATATGATGATAGACTTTTCTTCAGTCATTTTATGCGGCGGGAAGTTTTAAACCGTTAATATTCAACACCCTCGGCCACGCTCTCATTCCGCCTGTCCACTTGAAGAAAATCCTTCTCGCAAGCTCAGCTCTATGAAAACAAAAAACGAACAATGGCTTATAATGATCAGAGTATTGCGGAAGTAAATGCGTGCTTCCTGACCACTCATATTTGGCTTCTGAACTTGAACGTTTTTAATTCAACAGCTCTTGTATATCTTCCCTGCATGGAACAGAGAAACAGTCTAAGTTTTCTCCTCTTTGATCGGGCTCTGCAATTTTGAATCTTGCAGAATGTTAATCCATCCCCACCTCTCTCTCTGTCTCTCTCTGTCTCTCTCTGTTTCTCTGTCTCTCTGTGTCTCTGTATCTCTGTCTCTGTCTCTGTCTGTCTCCGTCTCTGTCTTTGTCTGTCTCTCCCTCTGTCTCTCTTTCTCTCTCTCTCTCTCTGTCTCTCCGTGTCTCTGTCTCTCTCTGTCTCTCTCTGTCTCTGTCTCTGTCTCTGTCTCTGTTTGTCTCTCTCTGTCTCTCTTTCTGTTTCTCTGGGCAGTTACATCCTCTTTCCTCAGTGTGTCAATACTCTGGTTCCATTTTTACCTACCAGTTCCTCGTAGATTTTGGGGAAGGAAACTGAGATTTCTTGCTGACTCACTTCTGTGAATTGAGTACAACGCAGTCCTAAACTGGAATTCAACTCCATAGTGGGAAGCTGTCTTCTTGCAGCTAAAATCACAAGTCAAAGCTCTATTTCCCAATCTCAATCAAATGAATTTTTAAAAAAACACAAAATCAGCACGGCTATTTGATAATCCAGTTTCACGGATATTCATAGAGAGGATAGAACTGCGCTACCTTAATCAGTACCGGAGGCGCATGAAAGTGCAGAAACTAGCTTCGTAAACATTTCCTGCAAGACGGAGTAGACTCCAGGAGCTAGGAACACCATAGCCAATATTTTGCTCAGACCTCTATCTCCCCGACAGATATCATCTATGTCCTTTGAACGCACTTTGGAACTATATAAAATGTACTGTATATACTTATAATCCATTCCCATAAAGCCAGGACCATAAGTTATAGGAGCAGGATTAGGCCAGTTGTTCTGCTCTGCCAGTTCATCATGGCTGATCCATTTCCCTCTCTGCCCTAATCTTCTGTATTCTCTCCGTAACCATGTGCCGCCTTTAACCACCTATCCATGAATCCCGCGAACTGGCTTAGAGGAGTTACTATTGCACCTAACTCAACCATCTTCTCTGGCAGGCATTCGAGAGATCTGGTGTTGTCATTTTCATGCTGCACGCTACAGAGCCAAAGCTTAAGACATTGAAACTGACAGTGGCCATTCATCCCTCGTATTCGTTATACCATTTAATAAATCTAGTCCTCAGCATTCTATCCTGTACAGCCCAATACACCTTGAATTCTGTAATATGCAAAAAAATACCGTTCAGCAATGGAGACACGATAGCTGTTTTGTGTAATAAATGTTAGATATGTATTGCAACCTAAATTGGGGATATCATGGGGATCATTCTGTAATATAACATGTAATCAAGTTGTTCGTCCTAAGAAGACCTTGCAGATTATAAATATCCTTTGATACTGATTACAAAGTAATTCCATATTTAAAACTTATCTCCACATTCTCATCAGCTAATATCGAGATCAATCACTAACGAGCAGAATAAGGGCTAGTTAGAGTAAACAACTAACCTATCAATCCGCTCACCTTAGGATGTGGGAAGAATTCCGTGTACACCGAAGAAAATCCTGTATGCAGGATCCAACAGGGGTACAGACCAATGCACAAACTCCACGCAAACAGAATCTAGGGTCAAGATTCAACGGGGGTCTTTAGCGCAGCGACTTCGTGCTTCTGTAACATACGCTCCGGACAACAAATGCGAGGGCCCAAGATTGACTCTGCATCAAACTGCAGACCAACGTTGTTACGCTCCCCAGAAGGAATACCTCAGATTTCATCCTGATGACATGAACATCGATTTTTCCTTCTGTTATTTTCTCTCTCCCTTTGCTCTTCATCTATTTCCCACTTTGGCCTCTTACCTCGTCTCTTCACCTACCTATTATTACCCTCTACCATTCATCCTTCTTTCCTTCACACGTGGTCCACTTTCCTCTCCTATCAGATTCCTTCACTGACCTTTTGTTTTTCCAAGCCATTTGCAATCACATATCACTGTCTAGCTAGTTCTCCTTCCCTTCCACCCATATTTTTATTCTGACGCCTTCTCCCTTCCATCCCTGTCCCGATGAAGTGTCTGGGAGCGAAACGTCGACTGTGATCAATTTCTATAGATGCAGACTGACCAGCTGAGTTCCTACGGAATTGTGTATGTGTTACCTTGGAGTTCTACTATCTGCCAAATCTCTTGTGTTTATAATGTAAGGAACTTTGTGGTTATACACATGGATAAGAGGAATCAAGTATACTTTTAATGAAGAGGAAGGAAGATGCAAACGTGTGAAGCTCAGCTCAAAGGTTTCTGAGTGTTGTAATGCACGAATCACAAAAAAATGTTAGCGGGAAAATCACACAACTAGTTCCAGTGGCAAGTAGCTTGTTGGACTTTCTTTGCTACATGTTACGAGCAGTAGAGTAGAGCGGTTTCTTTATGGCATACGGAGTATTCGTGAGGCTACACCTGATGTATTGGGCAGAGTTTTGGTTTTCTGCCTGAAAAGGAGGCACTAAAGCACTGGAAAAAACCCACGTGAGATTAACCTTAGCCAATCCCTGAAACAAAGTATGTCATCTCTCAGTAGTGTAAGTACAGTCCGGAACTACATTCCCTAGAGCTCATCGAGATGCTGGGTGACGTTAAACAAACACATGCGATCTTAAGGAGGTGTGACATTAGGTGTTTTCACTGGTAGAGTGAAACAAGAGAAGGACCATGTTTACAAATTAGAGTGTGGTTATAAATATCTGAGATGCAAGACAGATATATTTTGTCCTTCTTCAACTACAGAGAATTCCAGAATGCCACTTTCTAATCACAAAAGAAAGTGGCATTCTGGAATTCTCTGTAGTTGAAGAAGGACAAAATATAATTTGATTTATTTTTTTGTGAGGTTAGCGAAGTATTTCAAATATTTACTAATTAGTGGTTATGGGATCTGGCACAGAGGAAACGTTACTTCACGATATATCTGCCACCATCTTATTGAAGAGCACTGTAGAGGAGGCGCCAACTAGATTACTTGTACCATTTTCTTGTGTTCATATCTGGCAGCATTAAAAGTCATCAGGCGTTGTCTGCCCAAATTACTGCCTGATATGCATCATTCTTTATCCTGAAATTAGTCTGCTTACTGTTAGAAACCTGTCCAATATTCGTGTCATATGAATTTTAAGTTTGAGTAATGTTGCATAAAGCAATCGAATGTCTTTAGCACCAATAGTTATAAAATCATATGTCCACACAACATAGAAACAGGCTCTTATCGCCAGATAAATTTTAAAAGTTGGTGACGTGCCTAACCTCAAGCGCAATTTTAACATCTCAATCCAAATATGCACTACTCCTTGTGTGAAGAAGTTATCCCCGCTGCTCCTTTTAAATTCCGCGTCTCTGTTCTTCAAAATGTGACCTCCTATTTTAGCAAATCTACCTCGAGAAAAGGCCATGCACTGTCAGCCCATCTATCATGTTCGTCTATTCTTGTTTTATGTAACTTCGGGGAACTCTTAAACGCGGAGCCGTGAATGAAAAGGCTTGCCTAATGTCTTCTTTGGCCCTGTCTGCATAAGAAGATGCTGCCAGCGAACTATGAATCTGCAGTCCTCCTTCTCTATATTTCACAGGACTCCTCAGTGTCCAGCCATGCACTAATTTCATACCGCAAAATGGGATAGTGCTTACTTATCTGACTCTTCTCTACTGGTGTCAGACCATAAGATTATATCTGGACATTGCGTGCAGATAAAATTATATGGTCTGACACCGGTAGAGAAGTGGTTATTGGAGAACTCACAGTCCCCTGGGAAGACAACATCGATGAAGCCCACGAGCGCAAGTTAACCAAGTATGCAGAATTAAGATCAGAATGCAGAGACACCGGGTGCAAGGTCTCACGCTATCCATTCGAAGTAGGCTGCCGTGGGTTTATTGCGTTCACTCTCCAGAAGTGGCTGCGTGACCTTGGCTTCACTAGAAGAGAGATCAAGTCAACCAGCAGGGCTGTTGCTGAGGGAGCAGAGAAAGGTCCAGCATGGGTGTGGACCAAATATGTCCAGAGGGGCAGAGAGTCAGACAGCGTATACATATCTTGCAAACCCTTCAGTAGTTGCATAGACACCTGAAGAGCAGACTATCTGTTGGATGGAAGTGACCAACAACTCTGATAGAGGCAGATGCTAAGTTTTTAAGCTCACCAGTGAGAGGTGGTGCTTTAGCACTGCTGGCCAACCACCTCGAGGGAGTCTGGATCATAAGCGGACAGAAACTCCTGAAGACAGGTGGCAGATCAAATGATGATCCCACTGGTGCTAGCACAGGACAGTTAACAGCTTAGTCCACGTGTATTTTGTAACTGATAGCTATTTGCCGATCCTGAGCACACATGTATAAGCCATTAAGATCCTTTTGTAATTTTTCACCATCGTCTACATTATCTGCAAAAGCACTTAACCTCGCAAAATTACCAACGATGCCTTGTATATTCAGATGGAAATCGTTTATAAAAATTATAATCTAAATGAATTACGAATTATAATCTAAATGAATTACGTATGTATTTTACACTTGAAATGATGAAAACACGTGAAAATATAAAGGCAAACTTATTCCCAAGGCGAAGTGGTCCATTTTCAGAAACCACAGAATAAAGCTCAAGCCAAATATTCAGATAAGTAGAATTGTGAATAAATGAATGTATGAAACTTTCTTGAGTTTGAGTGTCTGGGGATGTGGTGGATGTTTTCGATGCATGGGTGAAAGAAAATTAAAGGAGCGAATTTTTCAATAAACGTAACACTTTAATAATCTACATCGATACCAGATTGAACAAGGGGGAAACAAACAAGAAAGAGAGCATACACGTTCTTGCGATATGCATTCATATATTGTCTGTATAAAATAAAAGCAAATTTTAAGGAAGTCTGCACTTAAATTGCCGTCAAAAAATAGCTGCGTCCCAAATTAAAGTAACAAATTTAAATGTCACAATTTAGATGATAAGTTACTTGGACAGTGCTCTCATCACCAAATTCCATAACCAAACCTCGAGTTTCGTAACAACCACGCAGCGCTTGCAGTGCACATGCTTGTGACTCGAAGAACCAGCGCTTAGCAACGACATCCGATTGGCTGCATGTCCTTCAGTTCTGCACCGCCGAAGTTCCAATTCAGAAATTTCTGCAGCCAAGGCAATAAGGATTAATGTTTATAGAAATGACAAATGTGAAATTAAACATTATAAACTAACCTATAAGATGCTCATGATTTATGTGTTAGACCCGTTAAAATAGGAGATGTCATTTAAAACAATGGAAGCAAAACATACATTTCATCTCCACTGACATACGGCCGTGTTTAAATTTTGGGAAGTCTGGAACCTGCACTGGAATCAGAGCACTCAGACACTGACGTGCCAGGACAAGACGACACGCCACCTTACGGATACGAAAGGAGTTTCAATAGCCGTGCCCATTGTGACAGCCATTGTAAGTCATGCTCAGTAGTTCTCTGTCAACTTGCCCAAGTCCAGATTTTCTCCTCTTAATGGCATGCACCATAAACATTTTCATCACCCAATATTTAATTCTGCACTGTCGTTATGAATGGAATAAACGATTAATGTAACGACACCGAATCATGAAGTTTGTGCAAACAAAAAGAATCCCCCAAATTGACAAAATAATAATCACTGATTTATTGAAAGCATTCACAAGCTAGGTGAATTTGACACTTACACTCCAGACCGAATGCACACCGAAACCCGCCTCAACTACATCCATTACAATGTGGGGGCTTGTCAGTTTTACTCGCCGAACGCATTTCTTTGAATCTACTTTCTCCAGGGGCTTACTTAATTATTCTGCCCTCAACAAAAATACACCAAGTAATATGATAAACATTTTAACGGAATAACGCGACAAAAGAGGCCATACTGCGCAGAGTATCCCCAGTTATGTTAAGGGCGTAGACATGTTGTATGGCTTACCCGCACGGCTGCCCCACAAAAACAGAGACTATTTGACAGACGCATATAAAGAAGTTTGCCTCATCAAATTCGCATTCGACCTAACGTCCACTTCACTAAGTGCGACTGTGTCATATTCATGTTGAAGCTGGATATAAAAAAGAAAACACAAACTTAACACAGCTTTTCAAAAATTCAGTCATTCTGTCTCTGCCTTTCGTATTGTTAGCACGATAGGGGATGGGATATCAATATTCACTCAGTGGTCACTTTATTAGGAACAGTAATGAAACCCGGCGTGGTCTTCCCTTCTTCTGCAATATTCGACGTGTGTATTTAGAGATTTTTTTTCTGCACACCATTGTTGTACCGGTTGATTATCCGCGTTACCGTCGCCTTCCTGTCAGATTGAACGAGTTTGGCCATTCTGTTCTGACCGCTCACATTAACAAAACGTTTTCGCCAACAGAACTGCCTTCACTGGCTAATTTTATTCACACCACTTTTTGTAAACCCTAGAAAATGGTGTACATGAAAATCTCAAGAGATCAGCAGTTTCTGAAATACTCAGACAACCCGGTCTGGCACCCACACTCATCCTATGTCAATCATTTAGATTACATTTCGTCCCTAATTGGCTATTTACTCGAAACAACTGAACATCTTGCCTATGTTTGCATGCTTTTGTACAACAAATTGCTCCCAAGGCTTTTCATTAACAATCAGGTGTACCTGTGTACCTAATAAAGTGTCCATTGATTGTATATGGTCAATAGACGGGTAGTGACGGTAAATACATTTCTGGAAATGTCAAGCAGTAAGGAACGAGAGCAGTATCGTGATCAACTTACAGTTTGCTCAGTCGTGCGGTGTTTCTTGACGACCACTGCATCTGGGGGATATTAATGTTCGAATAAACGTTAATAAATTAATCTGCATCTATATGTAATTCATTTATAGGACGTGCAAAGCTTACCCTGCTTATTGGGGAGCTTACAAAATGCTGGAGGATATTTGCAGGCCAAGCTGCATATATGGAAAGTATCGACTTTTCCATCTGAGTCTCTTCATTAGGACAAAGCATCTGCAGAATCTCTTGTGATCCCGGTGAGCCTAGTATTTATTTGTCTTTTTAATCGCTAGTGGTGATAAACAGTCTCTATTTCTGAATAGTCGCCCATATGCCGTCATCTTTCTCTTGAAAATTAGTTTTAGCTGGGGGGGGGGGGGGAAGGATTCGAAGCTACGTGTTGTGAGGCACATAACTCCCTAATCCTAATCTTTGATGGATTATCTGCTGTTCCATCGAGAATGGCTTGATAAAATTTTGGAAAGTTTGCACTGATTTTAGGATCAGAACGAATAGCATTTTCTTCTGTCTAGCTCTGTCAAATTTATTTGCATGGAGAATTTATAGAAAACAACTTATCGTGCAAGAAATCGAGCCAATCTTGATGGTTAAGCCTAAAGTGTAAAGGGAAACAGAACAATTGTTTTGAAAGTTGGTTGTGTGATTGAACATACTCAAACTCATTAGCATATTTTAGATGCGATTACCTATAATGGCAGGCTTGTGAGCATCGCGATATGCAGATGGTGTTAGTAAAGTACAGTAAGAAAAAACGTAGATGTTACCACGGACTATATGAGAATCAGCTGATAACTCAATCAGATGATTTATTTGATCAACTTAAAGGGAAGAGTAGAACCGATTTGGCGGAATTTTCTTAGGTGAATCACAGCAAGTGATTGTATAACTAGGAAGAGAATAACTGCGAGGCTAATTGTGACTTCTAATCCATTTTAACTAAAGTGTTTGAGTAATGATCTTTTTACAGTGGTTTAGGATCAGAAGCGAGCATAACGTCCTGCTGTCTTAGAACAAGAAACACGCCTGCAATAGCTCCGACACAACAATTTGTTCCACACTTTAACATGATCAAATAAGAATAGAAACAAGCAATTGAAAATATTACTAATAAAACTGTCAAAAGCATGTAAGTAAATTAAATGATGGAAATTAACTTGGACGAGTACTCACAGACAGGTGGTGTTGTGCTTTCGTCCAAGGGAAATGACTGTTTCCTGAAACGAATATCGGTAATTTCATTCAGTATTATTTATAGGTGTACGGAATTATTAATGACTGATAACGGTTTTAAGACCACTTTAGAACAATGCAAATATCAGCAACTTCATCGTGCTCTTCTGACTGCATGTGTAACACTTTAGCTTATTTTGTCAACGGTTGGCACCAAAGAATTATGAAAGCAAGGAAGATTGTGGAATCTATGTGCTGACTTTGGGGGAAAACTGGCGTAAGTATCTAATAGAGCTGTATAAGATCAAGGAATGGAATAGCTGATAGAGGTATAAGATCATGAATCCAATGCTCGTTTTTCCAGGAAGAAGAATCTAGAAGCAAGAGGGCATAGATTTAAGATTAGGCGCAAGTGATTTAAAAGGAGCATTAGGCACAACTTTTCCATTCATAAGGAGGTGCGTATTTGGAATGATCTGCCACTACACGATTGAGGCGGGTATACGTACTACCAGCATTTGAAAATTATCCTAATGAATACAATGAAAGAAAGAGATTAGAGAGCCGTATTTCAAAGGCTCTCAGACGGGATTAGCTCGTTGGGCAACTCGGTCGGAATCCATCTGTAATTAGTTTATTATGATCACATTTACTAAGATACTGTGAAAAGTTTATCTTGCAAACTGTTCATACAGATCAAATCGCTATACGATGCATTGAGGTGAACCAGTGTAAAACCCCAACAATGTATGCGGAGAAAAGTGTAACTGCTATAGAGAATTTACACAATATTACTGGTAAGCAACAAAGTACAAAATCATAAGTTAGATTATGAGGTCAAGAATCCATCTTATCATTCGTGCTGAACTAAAAGGGCATGAGGGCATGCTTCCACTCTTCCACTATTAATCACTCGGTGCCTCCGAGGCTAAAGGAGTATTTTTCTTTTCCGTCGGGTACAAGACACACACACACACACACACACACACACACACAAACACACAAGCATATGCATTGATGTATTCATTGTGTTACGTTCACGAACTATTTCGTGTGCATAAGAGCTTTAGCTTTTGATATCTACTTTAATGGCACTTAGATAACATCTTAACAAGTTAGCGTTACTTCACCGTCCCAAGTTTGCGACGTGTTTGCTTTCCTGACTATTGCTCGTGAACAGAATAATTTCTAATGAGGGAACCGAGAAAAACAGTTTGTGCGAGAGGTCATAGCAGCGACTGTGATGGGAGAGCAAGCAGAATTGGCGAGAGAGGCCGGCATCCGGCCGCAATCACCGAGTGAGTTTGCATGGCGCTCCCAGCTCCCGTCGGCCTGATGTAGCCCGCGATTATTGCAGTTTGGGAATATGAAGATGGGAGAGTTGGAGAGAAAAAGCAAGTAGGAGATGTTCCATTGCTCTCCAACAGAAGATGCCTGCAGTCCCCCAATGGCCGCAAAATCCGAATGGACACCGAAAAGTTCTCACATATGTGTGGGGTGTCCAAAAATCGGGCGTTCGCAACTTGATGCAAAAAATATGGATTAATATAGGAATTTGTATCACCCATCACTATAGTGCACGTTGACCTGATTCGGCGTGACTGTTTTTAACACAATTGATGTCGAATTATCTGACATATCATTGTTTGGTGAACAACACCAGGCAGCTTGGAGATCATGTGTAGCATTATGTGAGTTACATTATATGAAGTGTTCTTAAGAGGAATTGAAACCAGACAGTGTGAGATGATTTGGTTTGAGAAGTCAAATACAAGAACAAACTATACTATACGTGCTAGGACGCTGAGGATCTTTGAAGAAGGAAGTTATCTTACGGTTGGAGCCCACAGACCCCAAGAAACATAAGTAGATAGGGTGTTAAAATGCGCATGACCTGTTGGCGTTATCGGTTTGTGCATTGATAATAAAAACATAATAAAACTTCACTTCCTCCCCTTTTGGCGTGATACGTGCAGTTAAGTTTATCGCACAACAGAAAGTGTATGGAGGCCTGGAGAACTGCAAATGTTCGCAGAGATTTGAACTAGTTTGTTGTGCACTAGGTATAAGAGCAGGTTGAACAATCTTGGATTGCCTTCTCCGAAGTGTGGAAGACTTAGATGATACCTCATGTAATTTATCATATTATGAGAGACAAAAATAGGTTACTACACGTATTTTTCCACAGTGTGGAATTGTCAGATACTCCAGGTTTGGGATAAGAAGGGGATGTTCCAAGAAGATATATAAGACTAGTTTATTTTACGTCGAAATTTTAAGTGCCAGGAACACTGACCAGATTTCTGGAAATAGTTACGATTGGGATATTCAGGCAGTACGCGAACGACAGCAAATGGAGAGATGTGCACTATGTATACAGATTAACTCAGGCAGAATGGTCGACGCATATATGGAGGCGGAGTGGCATTTTGCCGTTGTGCACTGCTCCATGCCCTACTTTATATGTGCAAGTGCAAACATCCAGACTTTATCGTCATACCATATCTCGGCCACTATTTGCACTATTATTAGGGAATCAAACATTAGTTCAAACATTTAAAGAAAATTCGATATTTGCAAAAACGATAAATGTCTCACCTTTTTCTCCCTGAGTTGATTGTAGAAAAGTGAAGAAAATATATTAGTAAATTCTGAAGGAAATCGTGTTTTTTTATATCTGTTTGCATAGCACTGAAGAGGTAGTAACGGACTAAAGTGTCCATAAATTTGCCGCCAGCGCCCGGTCCCAGGAACCTCATTGTAAACTCAAGTTGACCCATTAAACCAGGCATCCCTCGGAATAGGCCCACTTCGAAAAGATGTCAAGTGCCTGACCTAAGCGTCAGAAAATCCTGAAGACTTTCAGGAACATTGCTTATTTAAGGTCATAGCGTAATGAAGTCATAGAAAATACAGCACAGAAACATGCTATTCGGCAGATCTAGTTCGTGCTAAACCATTTAAACTGCCTACGCCCATTGGCCTGCACCGGAACCATTGCCCTTCATAACCCTACTTTCCGAGCACCCTTCCAAACTTCTCCTAAACGTTGAAATTAAGCTCATATGCACTACTTGTGCAGGTTCCACATTCTCACTACCCCCTGAGTAAAGAGGTTTCCCGTGATGGTCCCCTTAAATATTTCACTTTTCACCCTTAACCCACGATCATTAATTGCAGTCCCACCCAATTTAGTGTTTGTCACGAGCATAATTAAACTGAACAAATAATGACATCATTGAAAGAAGATAACAAAGTACAAACTGAAAATGCAATTAAATAACTCATAAATAAACTAAATGAAGTCAGCGAAAACAAATCAGAAACATCACTCTGCTAAAGTTACCAGCTAATTATCAAAACTAAGGTGGTTGCTTTAAGGTACTATTGTCACCAATTCGCTTCAGCGAATAGACTCAGTGCTGTGGTCAACGAGCCTTAGAGCACAAAATGCAAAGAGGGAACTTCCTCATTGTTTTTACACAGACGTGCAAAAGCCAGAGGTAATTAAAGACAGACTGAGAATACAAGTCATCGAGTATAATTAAACCCGAGGTTGATAGGTTCTTGATTAGTCAGGGCGTCAAAATTATGGGGAGAAGGCAGGATACTGGGATTGGGAAGGATAAGAAATTCGGCATTATGTGGTAAGAATATTTTCTATGGTGCGAGAGTCTAAGACGAGACAACGTAGCCTCATTTAGAACCGGCATGAGGAGGAATTTCTTTAGCCAGAATGTGATGGATCTGTGGATTTCGTCGCCTCGGGCAGCTGTGGAGGCCTAGTCTTTATCTATATTGAAGGCAGAGGTGGATCGATTCTTGATTGTTCAAGGCATGCGTGGAGAACACAGGAGATTAGGGCTGAGAGGGAAATTGGATCAGCCATGATGAGATGCGGAGCAGACGCAATGACTCAAATGGCTTAATTCTGCTTCGATACCGTATGGTCTTATGATCGAATAAGAGAATGGTAGGACAGACTCGATGAACCAAATGGCCTAAGTTTGCTCCGATGTCTGACAGTTTTATGGTCTGATGATAAAAAAGGAGAAATAACCCAGATGGCTGTAAGTTGTTAGGACTCACAAGGAGTGTTGTGACCAGTCTAGGGCTGCTGCTTATCTAAGAAAGGATGTGCTGACATCGGACAGGTTCAAAGAGGAAGTTCACGATAATGATCTGGGAATGAAAGGCTTATCGTATGAGAATTGACGGCTCCGGGCCTGCACTCGCTGGAACTTAGACGAAATGATGGCAGAATATAGTATTAATGGTAGACTCTTGGCAGTGTGGAGGTTCAGAGGGATCTTGGGGTCCGAGTCCATAGGACACTCAAAGGTGCTACGCAGGTTGACTCTATGGTTAAGAAGGCATAAGGTGCACTGGACTTCATCAATAATGCGAATAAGTTTAAGAGCAGAGAGGTAATGTTGCAGCTATATAGGTCCCTGGTCAGACCCTACTTGGAGTAGTGTGCTTAATTCTGGTCGCCACACTGTAAGAAGGACTTGGAAACCATAGAAAGGGTGTAGTGGAGATTTTCAACGATGTGTAAAAGAGGTTTACAAGATAATGAGAGGCATTGATCGTGTGGATAGTCAGAGGCTTTTCCCCAGGACGATAATGGCTAGCAAGAGACAGCATAGTTTTAAGGTGCTTGGAAGTAGGTACAGAGGGGATGTCAGGGGTAAGTTTTTTATGCAGAGAGTGGTGACTGCGTGGAATGGGCTGCCGGCGGCGGTAGTGGAGGCGGAAACGACAGGGTCTTTTAAGAGATTTCTGGATGGCTACATGGAACTCAGAAAAATAGAGCACTATGGGTAAAGCCTAGGTAGTTATAAGGTAGGGACATCTTCGGCACAGCTTTGTGGGCCGAAGGGCCTGAATTGTGCTGTATTTTTTCTATGTTTTTATGTTTCTATAAGATCTTACTAAAACCTATCGACTGTTGACAGGCTTAGATAGAGTGAATGTTTGGAGAGAAAATTTTCCGTGGTGGGGAAGTCTCGGACCAGAGGGCAAAACTTCGGAATAGAGTGACGCCCATTTAGAAAGGAGAAGAGGAGAAATTTCTTTAACCGGAGGGTGGTGAATATGTGGAAGTCGTTGTCACAGGCTGCTGTGGAATCCAGGTCATAAGGTGTATTTAAATGCGGATGGTGATAGGTTCTTGATTAGTTAAGGCGTGAAAAAGTATGGGGAGAAGAAAAGGGGACGGGGTTGAGAAGGAAATGGATCATCCATGATGAAATGGCGGAAGAGACTCAATTAAATGGCATAATTCTGCTGCTATAACATATGGTCTTATGGTCTTATACTGGTAATTCTTTTACCAGTTGTAAGTCAGTCTAACTGATAACTTGAAAAAAAAACGAAGGTAACTTACCATCAAGTATGTTAGATCTGTGTCTGCTTCATTGTCTTACTTTGTCGAAGATACGAGAAGGTAATTGCGAACAGAAGGACATGTACTTTAGCAAGACCAGAAGCTTAGATGACATAGGACCTAACGTGTGGGAGCTAAATGTTTCACAGATATGCTTGTTTGTCGAAGACAGAAGGTGGTGAACATTTGTCGTTGGATTTTGTTTTCCAGACCGGAGGACTGATATCCCGCAGAAATAGAGTATATACTGCTATTCTTAACTTCTATTAAGGAATTGTATGAAAATACAGGTGGCATGACTGTATTTGCGAATGAAAATTTTGTTTACGTTTAGCAGCCAATCAAGAAGGTTATCAGGGAAAACATTCTTAACCTATCCATTTTCCCCCTGATTTCTCCAAATTTCCCTGAAATCGTCAATTTGTTGAGGACTGAACTTATATCACGTCGCAAATCACGTATTCTTACAGTGTATACCGCAGAGAGTGCAGCTCGTAAAGATGTTTCCTCGCAACAAAATCCATCTAGGATCAATCCTGTGACCGCATGCAGTCTGTGTGGAATTTTCACGTTCTCTCAATGATCTAGTGAATCTCTTCCGTTTGCTTCGCTTTCCTGCAGCATCCCAAAGATATGGGAGTTGGAAGGGGTATTTGCAGTTGGGATTTGCCTTTGGTTTTGTTAGTGACTGGTGGAGGGTGGTGCAGTTGATGACATGTAGGGTGTATCACAATAGATTTAAATATACGGGTAGTTTTGTAGAAATCACGGTTTGTTGGTCGGCGAAGACTCAGTAGGTCAGAGTATATGACTCGATGGCTAATTTCAGTAAATTGACAGTAGATTGTCGATTATTACCTGTTGTCTTTCTCGCCACAATAGTTGACACGAGGCAGATGAGCATCAGTAGACACAGGACCCCTCCCAGAATATAATCCCAAAAATGACCATCTAAAATTCAGACACAATCGGAGATAAACTATGAAATAATTGCAGTGCTTATACAATATCAAATATCATACACCTGACATCTTTTCAAAGGTAAAACTCTACAGAGATTTCTTCCAACCATTCCTGACAACCGGAAAGTTTTGCCCGTTAGCTAGTAATTGAACGTAAACATTCACAATTCCCCACCCCAACCCAGACCTACGCTCCCCTGATGCGAATGGACTCAGATGATCTTGTTCACCCTCCATGATAATCATTAGTTAGTTAAAGCCAAGTTGTAATTTGCTATAGGAGGATAATTCGATTAGTCATTGTTTTCCAGTTATCAGCTAATTGTAACTTGTTACATTACTTTGTTCAGATTTTACAAATCTTTAACAATTACGAACTTCACTTTCCAACCTACTAATTTACTACAGCGCCATTTCTTTCTACCTTCCGTAGTTTGTCAGGCTCTTGTTTTTATGAATGACCCGTATATCTATGCATTTTGGTATTCAAGTACTCTATTAGCTTATGGAAAAAGATGTTGCAAAGCTTCGACACACCGTGAGAAATAAAATATGCTTTACCCCTTTCTTTATAAATAGCGGCTTCCAATTCTGCATTCCCGCAACATGGTGCACTCACCAAATACAGTCCCGTAAAATCTCTTAACATATAAAACCTCCCTCACTCCTTTCAGAAAATTTTCAGTCTGTGCAAATTAACCTCGATAATGTTTTTTTTTTCCCCTGATACATACAGGAAAGTTCAATGGTTGCTGGACATTTTTTTTCACCTCAACTGGATATCTCTAGGATCTTGGCAATTATTAATTGCAATTAGCTGACTGGGAAGTTAATATTGCAGATAATACGAATATTACAAATATGCAAACTTGTTTGAAAATAAATACGAGATTTCAGCCTGTGGTAGTACATAGTCCCGAACGTCCAAGTGGAATGTCGGTGATACATGTGTGAATTTCCATGGAGCGCGACTGAGGAAATGCATCGAGTCACGGATTCCACAGCACATTGCAGGGCAGCGACATTTTTACAGGCCGAAATGGTTCTTGGAAGGTACTTTCATAGATCATCAAAGTTTTCATGACATATTACCACCAACGGGGAAGAAGGCATAAGGTTATTCCATTTGTCATCAATATGACAGATTATAAGGGAAAATGCTTTACTCTGTTTATTCACGAACTCCAGCTCAGCCATGATCATGCCGCGGGTATAATTCTACCCATAATCGAAAGACGCAGCAGTACTAGAAATGGCCATAGAGGAGCTTCGAATTGGTGGTACCAAACAATAAACTTTTGCATAAAGCTTGAATAAAACTTTTCATTTTAACACAAACACGGCTGAAACCACCCAGGGCCAAATCACAAATATATATTAGAAATAAGCAACGTGCACGATTTCCCATTCCTGTCCGTAATTACATGTTTCCCATTAGCTGTAGCATCACATGCCAATCCTACCAGATACTTATTAAATGTACGGGAATGCATTTCATTCTTGAGCCCTCGTTTCTTCGATCCATCTCTATTAAATCGTGATCTTAATCAGTTACGAAATCAACACTTAGCACTTTATATTTCTGAACGCTTTGCGTCAGTATTGTTTACACGTCCGATACTTCTCTTTTCATTTTAAACACCTTCGATCAAGAGCGTTGTGTTTGTTTTTCCACAAGTCAATGTTTACCAGCACCTCATAGCACTTCTCTCTAATTCATGAGCGTCGATCCACAAATTCTAAACCATTATTTGCCAAATTGTCTACTGGCTTACTTTGCCTTCAACTGTGACTTCATCATTTACCATTCTCTCTGCAAAATTACTCCCACATGTGAATCCCTGTTTGCTAATGCTAAGTGTTGGCTTCCAATGGATTTGTTAGATTTTGATTAAATATAGCATTTCTACAAAACAACATCGAGAATTTTCTGGTCTGGTTGCAATCCGAAATGTGCAAATCATTTTCGCTGGTACAGGTGTGCGTTCAGAGTATCCCTAGTTTAAGTTTCCTTCTACATACAGACTCTGGTGCTGTCATTTTGTTTTGTCTTATTTGAAAACTAGCAGTGTTCCAACTCAAAGGTGATGCGGTTTCCATAGAGTGGCAGCGACTAATTATTCGAAACAATATCTATTCTTCTTTATTAAAGCATGCACCCTAAAAACAGTTGGAGTGTCATTTCTTCGAAACTCAAGGCTTCATCCTGTTGCATGTTTTCACACGAGGTCAATTTTGTGATATATTTTGAACCTGATCAAATCACAGTTTTTAATTCATTCTCTATCTAAACGCCATAGTTATATTTTCAACTTGCATACTTATCTCGAAGGACTTGAGGACTCTGAAATTACATTTTCAAATTGAAATTTTGTGCTTACGTTTAAGAAAAGCTAGCACATGCCTTGGCAAACGATGCTGAACTTAGTTTTCAATGATAATATAATTAAGATTCGAGCAGGATAATTCTCGAGTATGCTGTGTTGATATGCAATGCTTTTATCTACTTCTATAGTTCACCGGTTACATGAATGACTTCCCACTTACCTGATGTGGACAAGGCCAGTGGATTACTTAAGTCCGAATATATCGATCGTTCAGCAATTTTCACCTCATATTTACATGTATAATATGTTTCGCTCATTTTTAAGGGAGGTACCATTAAAGTGAATGTAGCGGAATGCCCCCCTTCCGCTTCTGTGTATTCGTGAGTTTGTCCTTCAGAATTAATGTATAAGTGAAAAACGTTGGCAGCGTACATATCTGGAGCTGTACAGTTTAGAGTCACGTTTAGCCCCTCTTCTGTCAGGGGGCCTTGTCTTTCTATCACAATTGTCGGCTTTGGAGGACGTTCTGGTTAAAGTAATGAGAATTGGAGAAAGATAGGTTAAATAGAATTACAATTTGCTAACATGCACAATGAGAAACTAATTATGTGCTTCGATATATTCTGGTTTTGATTCATCCTTAAATTGTTAAAATCCACCCATTTTAGGAAGATTCGAAATTACATGTAAGAAACGTTAGAGCTTTTGAAGTCAATTCTGACAAATCTCGCTCGATCCAAGCTTTTGAGCGTGTCTGTAGTCTGATGTTTTCACACTAGTATTGATACAGTGTAATGGAAGCGGTGGGCATGTAATTAATTAGAGGGAAGGACAATGAATATATACTTAAAAATGATTATAATTAAGAGGAAATACTGGCAGTTTGTATTAATAACCCCTGCAAAGGATGAACTTGGAGAGGGACCCGATCAAGGTTACGATGGTTCAATTACTGGGACCAGAGGTAACAGAGTCACAATCCGTTTTCGTAGGCAGCAGAGTCTGAAGCTTGACGAGTCCTGATTAAGTTGAGAAGAGGGAATTTAAAGTAGATATGAAGTGCAAGCTTAAGACATAGTAGGTGTTGCTAATACACAACAAGCTGCCACCGGATTGGTATGGATGGATAAAACAAGAAATTTAATAGGCATTTGGAAGGGAAGTTGAATATTATAGGTGTGGATAGAGAGTTAGGGGTCTATTGGTGGAAAGTAAGAGTAATGCAGATTGGTAACTCAGACGGCGTGGACGTTGTAGATTCGATAGCCCTTTAATTCCGTGGCACAAGACCAGGCGTCAAATTCCTTGCGATCAGTTTATTGTGCATTACATCCTTTCACGATCCTACTCTGTATGTCTTGTTTACTTTGGAAAGGAACAACTATTATTTCGAAAGAGATAGACGGGGTTGGTAAGTAGCAGGGTTTATTTTCGTTGAGGACATCCGAAGAAAGACAGTCCAAATATAAACCGAGATGTATCGGGCTTCACGATCATGCTAGACGGGGTTGTTGAACACTGTGTGTTTGGAATTTCAAATGTGTTATATGAAAAATGTGGTCGGCGCAGGTAGTCCCTTTACATTGAATAGAAAGCTTGACACATAGTTGGATCATCATTCTATTGAATATCTCGTGTTGGTAAATTAGAGTAATGTAGGTTATTGTAATAGTATCATATACAGGGTAGATTTAACTGGATGTTTTTTGACTGCGAAACCAATAGTCTGTATTATATGAAGCGGTTCAATGTTCATGCGAGTAGAGAAGTAGGATGTCTTTATATTATTGCACATGGAAGTAGTGAAGCACAGCGCATAAAACAGTAGAGCACAGGACCATGAGTAGGCACTTTGGACTACGATGTCCGAACACCATATCGCATTAAATGAAGTCTATTCTACCTGCACATTATTCATTTATGCACGCTCCTTTACGATTATACTTATTCAAAAACAATGACCGTACTCTGCACAATCATTCTCATGCAATTACTGAAACAACTCCCCTTGCCCATGTAGTTCACAACGACACACATCATATTGATTCCACTTATTTTCAATCTCCCTACATGTGAATGATCTCCACCTAGTTTCTACCACACTTCTACAGAATAGGGATAATTTACAGCAGTGGGTTTCGCTACCAAATGACAGGTGAAAAGAATTATAAGCAAACAGCTAAAACCTACATGGTCCATGGAGAACATGCAAATTCCACAGCATCAAAGAGTTGCGATCCGCTAATTGCGCCACTGCCCATGGAAATTAAGTTCATTGCTTAGATACAGCAAAACGACAAGGAAAGATTTCTGCCTACGATGAAGAACAAAATATAGTTACCTTTTACAGTTATGAATAAAGGACGGCTGCGTTCAGACTCAATCACTCGACCTGCGACACTTGCTTTGTACATGCACTGGTAGGATTCTTCTCCCGACTTAATCATAGTTGTTATATTAAACGTTACCGAATTTGATCCTTTCATGATTCTATCTGCTGCCGCTGGAAAAGTGCTATTCACATTGTACACATAGAATGTTCCATTCGCATCCTGATCTGGAACTTTGCAAGCTAACGACAACGTTTCTCCTCCTATGTATATCGAGAAATTCCGTTTGAGATAAATCTCTGCCTTCATCAGAGGCTCTGAAACACACCAACAGATACATTCCCGTTAATATATAGTTGCATGTCATCCATGACCAATTTGAAACTGTGAAACCAGATATATAAAATAATGATGTTCCTCTATCTAAGAGATACCTATCTATCTATTTATTTATCTACAGATATATAACCTCAAAGTAGATGTATTATCGATGTACATCTGCATTATTACAGTATACAACCCTGGGATTTGTTTCCTGGCAGGCAACCAGAAAACAAAGACACAATAGAACCCGTTCAAAGAAAAAAAAACAACAAGACCATCAAAAGAAGACTGCTGAAACGTCTCAACCCAAGCAAGGCTGCAGGACCGGATGGTGTCAGTACCAGGGTGCCAAAGCCTGTGCCCCTCAGCTATGTTGAGTACTTCGCCATGTATTCAACCTGAACCTGAGGCTCGGAGGGTTCCTGTGCTGTGGAAGACGTCCTGCCTCGTTCCTGTGCCGAAGACGCCTCTCCCCAGCGGCCTCAATGACTACAGACCGGTGGCATTGACCTCCCACATAATGAAGACCCTGGAGAGACTTGTTCTGGAGCTGCTCCAGCCTATGGTCAGGCCACACTTAGATCCCGTTCAGTTCGCCTACCAGCCCCGACTAGGATTTGAGGAGGCCATCATCTACCTGCTGAACCGTGTCTACGCCCACCTGGACAAGCCAGCGAGCACTGTGAGGTCATGTTTTTTGACTTCTCCAGTGCGTTCAACACCATCTGCCCTGCTCTGCTGGGGAAGAAGCTGATAGCGACGCAGGTGGATGCTTTCCTCGTGTCATGGATTCTTGATTACCTGACTGGAAGACCACAATACATGTGCTTGCAACACTGTGTGTCCGACAGAGTGATCAGCAGCACTGGGGCTCCACAGGGGACTGTCTTGGCTCCCTTTTTCTTCACCACTTACACCTCGCACTTAAACTACTGCGCAAAGTCTTGTCATCTTCAGAAGTTTTCTGATGACTCTGCCATAGTTGGATGCATCAGCAAGGGAGATGAGGCTCAGTACAGGGCTATGGTAGGAAACTTTGTCACACGGTGTGAGCAGAATTATCTGCAGCTTAATGTGAAAAGGACTAAGGAGCTGGTGGTAGATCTGAGGAGAGCTAAGGTACCGGTGACCCCTGTTTCCATCTAAATACCTGGGGATACAAATTGACAATAAACTGGACTGGTCAAAGAACACTGAGGCTGTCTACAAGAAGGGTCAGAGCCGTCTCTATTTCCTGAGGAGACTGAGGTCTTTAACATCTGTCGGACGATGCTGAGGATGTTCTACGAGTCTGTGGTGGCCAGTGCTATCATGTTTGCTGTTGTGTGCTGGGGCAGCAGGCTGATGGTAGCAGACTCCAACAGAATCAACAAACTCATTCGTAAGGCCAGTGATGTTGTGGGGATGGAACTGGAGTCTCTGACGGTGGTGTCTGAAATGAGGATGCTGTCCAATTTGCATGCCATCTTGGACAATGTCTCCCATCCACTACATAATGTACTGGTTGGGCACAAGAGTACATTCAGCGAGAGACTCATTCCACCGAGATGCGACACAGAGCGTCATAGGGAGCCATTCCTGCCTGTGGCCATCAAACTTTACAACTTATTCCTTGGACGGTCAGACTCCCCGAGCCAATAGACCGGTCCTGGACTTATTCCCTGGCATAATTTACACATTACTATTTAACTATTTGTGCTTTTATTACTATTTATTATTTATGGTGCAACTGTAACGAAAACCATTTTCCCCTGGGATCAATAAAGTATGACTATGACTATGACTATGACTAAATCCCTAGTGAGCGAAGAAAGGAACAAATTGCGAAAACATAGGCGCTGTGGCGATGTTCGCAGCCTAAGGCTGCAGAACCAGTTCAGCGCTGAAGTGCCCCGAACAAATCGCGCAAATAGTAAAAAGGAAATAAACAGAAACACAAGGAATACGAGCAGAGTCCCCGGAAGCGAGCCCACAATTGCGTAGTGCGTTCATTCCTGAGGCGTGCACGTCTAGAAGCCCGATATTTGCAGGGCAACAGCTGTTCTTGAACTAGCCGGCGTGTGTCAAAAGACTTCTGCAGCTTCCGCCCGCCAACAGCAGCGAAATGGACCTGTTAAATCGAGGCAGACGACAATGAACCCCGGTTTGTTTCCTGATCCCGTCCTCGGCAATTTTAATCGGGGCAGAGTAATGGAAATGACCACGGGTTTATGATAGACATTAGGAATCGACTCAGAATCTTAACAAAGCCTAATTCCCCAGGAGATCACAGAAACTGCAGATAGTTCAGTCGGCCGAAAACTACATTCTTGAACGAGAAATTACAGGCTGCAATTGATCTCAGTTTAGAAGACAAATGTCCAGTAGTTCTGTGAGCTGTGTCAAGATGTCACCGTTGTTCACTGTAGGCATCTTGCGGAGTACGTAACTGTGACTAAATATAGGTAACATATATTTACATATCCGACGAATTGGAAAACAAGCTGGCGGAATAATGGACCAGTTGGAGTTTTTTTTTAAAATTCCGGCGGTAATGTTCTGATTTCACCTCCGCTGTTACATAACATGCACGATCTTCAGACCCATGTTTGCTTCTATTTTCTCCAACCTTAGAGTTCAATGGACCGAAATGGCAACTATGCATGTCAGAAGTGAATTTGAAAGTCTTTACTAATATCGTCGACGTTTAATTTTCTACAAACGAAACGGAGGACCGACAAATATAAAGTTTCATTATTTTCTCTAACCTTACATATTGACAGTACTTTGGAAATTCAACGGACAGGAAATAAGTAGCAGGGACCATTGTTTGCTTGTCAGCCTTTGTTTGTTTAAACACGAGAAAATCTGCAGATGCTGGAAATCGAAAGCAGCGCGCAGAAAATGCTGGACGAACTCAGCAAGTCAGTCAGCGTTGGAAAGCAATCGACTTTTCGGGACGAGACCCTTCTTCAGGATTGAAAAAAAGAAGGGTAAGATGCAGTGTGGGGGAAGGGACGGAGGCTAGCAGGAAAATGATAGTTGAACCTACGTGGCCGGGAAAGGTCAAGGGCTGTAGAAGAAGGAATCTGATAGGATAGGACAGTGGACCATCGGAGAAAGGGAAGAAACTGTAGATCCGGGGTGGGGGTGGGGGATGTAGGTGATAACAGGTAAAATGTCAGAATGGGAAATAGAGGAAGAATAGAAGAAGAGGGAATTGTTTTTTTTAACCGGATAGATAAATCGATATTCAGCCGTCAGGTTGGGGGCTACCCAGACGGAATATAAGGTGTTACCTTTCTAACCTGAAGGTGGACCCAGCTTTGCTGAAGGGGAGTCCAAGTGCTGGCACGTCGGAATCCGAATGGAAATTGGAAACAAAGTGTTTGGTTAATGGTAATTATCTATGCACGCAGCCCTATGTCGACGAATATAATACTATGTCGTCTGGCTAGCAAGCAGATACTTAAGGATTTTGACACTTTAACAAATGTTGTTTCTTTTTAGTGCACATTGTACACGATTACTATTTCGGTACACTTACTTATCACATGGACTTGCAAACGTGTACTATTTTTCGAATCTACAAAACGACCTGATATCGTAACTTGGTAGGCGCAGAAGTAGATCTCCGTCTCATTGGGTAAGAGATCAATGGTAGCCAGGTTGAGCCCGATGTCAATGTTCATGTTCCCCAGCAATCTGCCATGTCTGCCCTCGTACAGAAGAAACTTGTGAGCTCTGTGTGGATATTCAGACTTGCAGGTTACACGGACAACTTCCCCTTGGATAAACGCATTTCCGGTGAAATTCACATTGATTTCCGGTTGTCTTGGGTGATCTAGTTAATATAGAAAGTTTAATGTTAAACTCAGGCAGGCAACGATCCCTTAACTTATCCCTTGAATTTGCCGCTACCTTTCCGATTACGTGCATTTCGCTCGATCAAAGGCATTTCATTTACCGAGTATTGTGACGTTGACCCTCTCGCTTTCCTCTGAGAATCGCCACTGTCCAGAAACGTATATTCCGGAGACGCAGGTGTAATAATCCGTTCTATCTGGCGCAATTTGGAAAGTGGCAATGTGGCGGTCATTTGTAACATCAGATTTGATAAGATGAATTTCATGGCTGCTGTTGTACCAATGATAAGTTGTACTGTTGGCCTGAAAATCAACGGCGCATGTCAACTGCAACAACTCGCCTTTAATAAGTACCTTTTCAGTTTGATTTCGTGCGATGATTGGCTTCGTGGGTTGATCTGAAGAGATAGATAGTAGGTGAAGGTGAGAATTCGGTACTCTATGTTGGTTTCAGTAATAGCTGAGAGATTCTGGGTGGAATGAAATGCCGGTGCGTTTAATGCAACATAATGACAATTCGAACGGCAGATATCCCAGATTATGATAGCTAATGTTGCTCCGTTGTTTAAGGTAGGCTCTATGAATAAGCGAGGTGCGCCTGAAGTCAATAGTGAGAAAATTATTGGAAGGTATTCTAAGCGACCGTGCATATAAATGTTCTGATAGAGAGGGACGTATTAGGGATGTTTTACATGACTTCTTGTGTGGTAGGTTGTGTCTAAACAAACATACAGCGTTTTTAAGGAAGATGCTGAAGACAAGACAGTGTCTTGTACATGGACTTTTGCAAAGCCCTCGGCAAATTCCTGCAAGGGGTATTGGGTAAGAAGGTTCAGTCGCTTGGCATTCGAGATGAGGTAGTAAATTAAATTAAACATTGACTACGCGGAAAAAGCCAGAGAGTGGCCGTAAATGTTTGCCTCTCCGACTGGAGGCCTGTGATTAGTGATGTGCCACAGGAATTTTTGCTGGTTCCGTTCTTGTTTGTCCTCTATATCAAGGATCGGGGTGTTGTTGTGGTACAACGCATTTTCAATTCTTCGAATGACACCAAGATTAGGGGGAGCAGTGGACAGCGAGGAAGACTATTAGGGCTTGCAGCAGTATCTGGAGTAGATGGAAAAATGGCAGGTGGAATTTTATCCAATTGTGAATTGTTGTATTTTGGGAGAACCAATCTGTGTAGGCCTTACAGTGACCGGTAGGGCACTGAGGAGAGCGATATAACAGACAGATTTTAGAAAACAGATGTATAATTCATTGAACGTAGTCACATATAGATAGGGTTGTAACGAAATTTGCTGGCACATTGGTGTTCATAAATAAATCTATCGAGTAGAGGAGTTGGGATGTTATGTTGAAAATGTATAAGACGTTAGTGAAGTCTAACATAGAGTATTGCGTACAGTTTTGGACTCCTACCCATAGAAAAAATTGAAAGATTTCAGATGAAATTCACAAGGTTTTTGTAGGAATTTGAGGACCTGAATTAAAGGGAAAGGTTGAATAAGTATGGACATGAATAGGGGAGGTATGGAGAGCAATGGTCCGGGAGCAGGTAATTGCGAGTACGGAGCTTAATATTTTAGCATAGACTAGATTGGCCAAAAATCTTGTTTATGTGTTGCGGCGTTCCATGACTCTATGACTGTATTATGCAATATGAACGTTTATACTTACTAATAACAGTTATATTAAGTGAATCACTCGGCTCTGATAGAAGCCATTCTCCTGATACATATAAAGCACATCGACAGGAATAATAACCCGTAGCATTTGCAATAATCTGAAAAGAGCAGGACCGGTAATGGTAGCTGGTTACGGTTGTCTGGTTGAATAATAACTCGCCGTTTCTAAGTAAGTGCATAGAACTACATGAATAGTTCACGCTTAATTTGCAGGTTATCTCCACAGTCTCTCCTGTGACGAATTTTTCATATTGATTGTTCAAATCAATCTCCGGTGTCTTCGGACGGTCTGCAGAAAACGGCAGGAAAATCATTGCAAAGCACGTTATTCAATATAACAAACGTAGCAATGTCAGACAGCTGTTTTAGGTAAATGTGATTAGGTCACATTCAGGAAATAATATTCAAAACAGAATATTTAGGAGGCAAGACTAATGCAATGACAAATTTGTAGGGAAATATATAGGAAGATAAACAGAGGAATTCAAAACTCTGGACGGCTTCGGTTGTTCTTGGAAGTAACAACCGTAATTGAGCTTTGACCAATGGTCAACCCGGACAACGGAAGCATACAAAGGAGGAAACTTCAATCGGATCGATTGCCTATGGCAAAGGACAGGAACGATTCGCGGCAGCTTAATACAGCTTCGCCAGCGGCCTATCTGGATATCGGAAGTTTGGAGACCAGGGGATTTCATTCAGCCTCCCTGCCCGAGGATAAAAGGCAGGAGTAGTTCGCGGCAGCGCAATAGAGCTCTGACCAGCGGCTAATTGGCGTTGGGGATCGATTAGATAGAGCAAATTATAGGAAGGCAGGAGCAAGCACAGCGGCCTTCGCCTGCGTGAACATCGTCAGCCTGTTGATCTTAGGGCTTTAGCTCTTCAAGGTTTCAGCGAAGAGAGGCTTCACTCACAGAAAGCAAAAGAAAGAAAAACAATTTTTTTCCCTTCTCTTCTTTATATCTGCTCAGCTAGGACAGTAGAAATTACAGGCAGCATACTGCAATGCTCCTCTTGCGGAATGTTGGAAAGCAGGGTTCCTCCAGTATCCTTGACCACTACAACTGCGGGAAGTGTATCCAGTTGCAGCTTCTAACAAACGGCGTCAATGAATTGGATCTGGAAGTGGATGAACTCCGGATCATTCGGGAGGCAGAAGTGTGTGATAGATAGGACATATAGAGAGATTGCTACACCCAAGGTGCATGACACTGGAAACTTGGAGACAGCCAGGAAGGGGAAAGGGAATAAGGTGCTAGTGCCGAGTGCTCCGCAACAACAGATGGGTATATGGAAGTATTTAAAGTGGGGAGTTATATGGGAGGTAGGGTTTAAGGATCGGCACAACATTGTGGGCTGAAGGGCTGTACTGTTCTATGTCTATGTTCTATGTTCTACAGATAAATCACTTTGCATACTGTCGAGGGTATAGCCTAACAGAAGGAAGTCACAGTGGTAGGGTCTCTGGCACTGAGTCTTTCTCTTTGACTCAGAAGGAAAGAAGATGCACGCCACTAATTAGGGAAACGGACCAGAGGTTCTGTTGGCGAGAAGGAGATTCACTGATGATATGTTGCCTCCTGGTTGTCAGGGTCCGGGATATCTCGGATCTCGGATCTGGACCATAGCATTCTTAAGTCGGAAGGAGAACAACCAGATGCTGTAGTCAATGTAGTTACAAATGACAAGGGTAGGGCGAGTGACGAGGTTGTGTACAGGGAGTTCAAAGGGTTAGGTGGTAAGCTTAAGGGCGATAATTCTAGGATTGTGATTTCAGGATTGCTAATTGCGCCATTTGCTAGTGAGGCTAGAACTAGGTAGACTATACAGGATACTGTGAGGTTAAGGAGTTGGTGTAGGAGAGAAGGCTATGATTTTTGGATTATTAAGCTCTCTTCCAGGGGAGGTGGGACCTGTAGAGAAGGGGCAGTTTGCACCTGGACTGGAGGTGGCCCGAAATCCTAGCTGGAAGGCTAGTTAATGCTGCAGCGGGATGGAAACCAGAGCGTCAGAACAATTAGTAAACGGGTTGTGAAGACAGATGTTGGTAAAACTTCAGAAAAAGGTAGGAAACAAAAGGCTGGGCATGGTGCAACAGAATTGAAAAAGGCGAATACAGGTGTTGTATCTCAATCTGCGCAGTATGCGGAATGCGGTAGATGAACTTGCGGCACAATTGCAGATTGGCAGGTATGATGTTGCAGCATAACTGAATCACGACTGAAAGATTGTAGCCGGGAGCTTAATGGCCAAGGATTGAGGAAGCGGAGAGCCTACAGAAGGACAGACAGATTAGGAGAAAAAGCGAAGACATGGCAGATGAAATACGGGGTCCGGAAGTGTATGGTGATGCACTTTGGCAGCAGAAATGCAAAGGTTATTTTCTAAATGGAAAAAAAAAAATCATCAAAAAACTAAGGTGCAATAGGACTTGAAGTCGTGCAGGATTTCTCTAAATGTTAATTTGCAGGTTGAGTCTGCAGTGAGGAAGTTAAATGCAATGTTTTCATTCATTTCACGAGGACTAGAATATAAAAGCAAGGATGTAATGTTGCGAATTTATAAAGCACTTGTGAGGCCTCACTTGGAGTATTATAGGCAGGGTTCGACCCCTTATGTTTGAAAGGATGTACTGAAACTACAGATGGTGCAAAGGAGGTTCAGAAAAGCGACTCCAGTATTGAATGGCTTGTCGTATGATGAGCATTTGATGACTCAGGGCCGGTATTTACTAGAATTTAGAAGAATGAAGGGTGACTTCATTGCAACCAATCGAATGGTGAAAGGTTTTGATATAGTGAATATGGAGAAGATGTTCTATATGGTGGGAGTGTCCAAGACCTGCAGACACAGCCTCAGTATAGAGGGCATCCTTTTAGTACCCGGATAGGAAGAAATTTCCTTAGCGAGAGAGCGGTGCATATGTGGACTTCGTTGTCACAGACAGCCGTGGAGGCCCAGTCCTAATGTATATTTCTGGAAGACGTTGATAGATTCTTGATTGGTCAGGGCATGAGGTGATTCGGGAAGAAGGCAGGAGATTGGGGCCCAGAGAAGAATCGGATCAGCCATGATGAAATGGCGGAGCAGAGCTGAGCCAAATGGCTTAATTCTGCTCCTCTGTCTTATGGTCTAATTGGGTGATAGTTACTCAGAGTATGCATCACATAAATAGAGCATCTTTTATGACATGATGCACTAATTCGTTAAAGGAAGCCTACCAGTCTAAAGTAACGCCTTAATTCACATTGGCTTCGTGGGATATTGTATTCCTAGTTTATGAAATATGGTGGAAGTATACCCGCATATTTTATCTACAATTTCTTTGTTCAGAATGAGAAACACCTTTTCCACACTGTTTACCTGAGCGGCAACTTTCAGCGAACTGTGTATTTGTATTCCCAGGTACCTCTGTGGATCTGGGAGTACATGTGTATATATATGTACCTTGGCAATTCGTCAGTGCCTTGCTATTCAGTGTACAGTTACTATCCTTGATTGTACTCTGTTATGCATGAACTTACATTTATCTCAGTGAAAATCAATTTGCTATTCCTCAGCCTATCTGAGTAACTGATTAGAATCGCTTTTCAATGTATTGCAACATGCCCATCTATCCCTTCATGTCCATCAATTTAGCAAGAATGCCATATTGTCTGAAACTTTCTCACAATAAGCTACTGAAAAAAAATCATCGATCTTTATATGCAACAAGAAAGAAACCTACACCTTAGGTATAAAACAAAAGAAACTATAGAACAAGGTCGACAATTACTGTCATTTCCTAGAAAGAAAAAGTCTCTGAAAAATATCCATTTAAATAAATAAACAGCCATAAACCTTCATCAGTAGGTTTATAAGTTTTCATAAACAAGTTACCGAATTCCTGCACCATTCTCTGTGTATGTGTTTTTTTCTCTTATGGATATTCAGCATTCTAAATAGTATCGTTTTCGCGATGATAAATGCCAACACTGAAAGACTGCAATGAGATTTTTGGCCCTGTGCTGTCAGCAGGAGAGTGTTCGGCTCCAAGGTTTCCAGAAAACTTCAATTGGTTAAATGTTATCGATCGAGTGTCGTTAATTGCTTAACATTTTTTTGTTCATTTTGCTAAGCTCGGGGATTTCTTACATCTGTATAACATAAAAGGATGCTTCTTAGCGTTTATTATGGGGTCATAGTTTTCATAACGTTTCATCTCTCAGTGTCTCTCCACAGAGTCACTGATGTTCAGTTGCAATTCCCATATATAAACTCTAGCTGCTGTCTCTACATGGGAGTCTGTACTTCCTCTGCACCCGGGTTCCGTTGTTGCCAGCGCACACCGTTAAAAAGCAGTTTTGTTTAAATTGATTTACCTGTATTAGTATTGAAATATCTTTCTTAGTTTTACGGAAAATTCATTTTCGACCTCAGTGTCAACTTCTTCTATAATGTATTACTAGAAGATCACGAGACCAATCATATCTTTACCTCATCCTGCTCTACCCCCCTCCCACACACATACACACACACAAATCTCAGCTTTTCAACAGAGATCGCTTCCTCCGTGATTTCCTTGTCCATCTGCTCCTCCGCACTAATCTGCCTTCTCGCGCTTAACTCTGCAAGCGGCCAAGGTGCTACACATGACTATTTATCTCCATTCAGGGCCCCGTCCAGTATTTCCATATGGGACGAGGCTTAAACCATGAATAGGCTGGGGTCTACTATCGTTTTTGGTCCTCTTGATGCGGCCTCTTTTAAACTGGTGCGACCCGCCGCTGATAGGGACACCGCTTATTCGAGCACGTCCGCTTAATTCGCCGGAGTAGCGCATCCCTCTGGTTTAAGATTTCAATTTCATTTCCCATTCACGTTCCCACATATCGGTCCAATGCCGCTTGTAGTGCCATGATGAGGCCACCCTCAGGGTGGAGGAGCAACAAATTATATTTCATCTAGATAGCTTCCAAACTGATAGCATAAATAACGATTTCACCGTCCGATAAAAGGAGAAATCCTCTTCTTGACTATCTATCAGCTCCCACTGGTGCTCTTCCTTTTCCCGTCCATTTCAGGTCCACTCTCCTCTCCTATTAGATTACTCCTCCCATTCTCCTCCACCCCCACGTCTTTCACAGCCGCCTGGTTTCACGTAGCTTCTGGCTATCCTACGTTCTCTCCCTCCACTTGCTTATCATGGCACTTCTCCCTTGGTTTTCAGTGCCGAAGAAGGTTCTCGACCGGAAACTTTGACTGTTCCATTCCATGGTTGCTGCCCGGCCCGCTGAGTTCCTCCAGTATTCTGTGCGTTTCAGAAGACATTTTTTAAAAAATATAATGTCAATGAACCACATGCACAGTTAGTCAGTGCAAAATTATACTAATAGTTCTGCTGGTAACATATAAGTTCAAAGACTTCTAACAAATGACTCCCATTATATTCCTACGTAGATATTTTCATTACTTCCGAAGTAGAATGGAAATACACTGATCCACTGGTATTCTCCCGAAAGGCGTTGGGAAAATCAACTCAACGATCTTAAGCCAACCGGATGTGACTAAATATGTGGGAAAACGTTGTTTCAATCTCTGTTTGGGATCCATCAATAAGAAGGTGACTGCTTTTATTTCTCTTTAATGTGACGTTACTCATAGCTCTGGTGATGTAGCTCATACATAATTTTAGTATGGAGGCGATATTAAAAGCCGTGTACACATGGTTTAAAGGCTGTGATATTGGTCAAATCATGGCGCAGTATTTGGTCCCTATGATATCTAGCTAAAGCAGCCACTATATCACATCCTAGTATCCTACCCTCACATCCTAGTATCTCCACAACTTCCCTCAAAAATCGGGCAGAAGAGACAAAAATCTGAAAGTACGTATTACAATACTCAGTCACAGCTTCTATCTCGGTGTTATTAATACTATTCACCTGTCGCCCAGTACAATCAGCTGGGCTCTTGTATTCACAGTGTACGCCACTTTGGCCTTGCACCTTACTGTCTGCCCGCTCTGTACTATTTCTGTAAATGTAGAATTTTTGTTGTGCTTTCCTGTTTTCACCAGAGAAAACTCCTCTTAATTCGACGATCCTAATTCGATGACACACGTTTCTCCTCATCTTTCGTCTTCAAAGATAACCCAAATAAACTGAAAATGAAGGAAGCTGAAAACAAGCTGCTTTTACAGAACTGCCAAAATGAAACACATACAGCATAACTGTAAAAATATAATCCAGCTCATTACACTTTCTAAACCCTTCCATTGCATGCAGTTGTCCAACAAAATTCTAAAGTCTGTTATCGCACTTGCACAGCCACTTTCACTCGCAGCTCATTCCATATAGGTACCACACTTTGTGTAAAAAATTGTTCGCTGTAATGATTGGAATAAACCTTTATCTTCTTTTTTTACTTCAGCTCAATCGCTCCTACTGGGGAGTAGGTTACTGCAGCTCGCCATTTTCCTCTGTCCTAGGCCAAGCTGGTATTGGTCCTGGATGTTAAAGCTTGATTGGCCCTGTGTCTTCCACTGACATTCGGCAGTCAGATGACTTGATAAGTCTTCTAAGCGAAGATCTTTCCTCTACCAGAAATGAGGTTGATGGAACTTCTGTTGGTGTTCTTGTTACACTGGAATTTTATGGGATGCAGTCGCTAGGCCCATGTCTGCCCCTTCTCCTTTCTCAGCGGCTTGGGACTGTACATGGTGGAGTTAAATCTTTCTCTTTTCAGTTTAATTCTATGCTTTCTAGTTCTTGATTTCTGAACCATGAGAAAAAAAACGAATTTATTCACTGTCTCTCTGACCACTGTGGCTGTATACCCCAAAATTCCTGCATTGTAGACTCTTAGTCAGGGAGCAATGCAAAGCTGAATTTTTACGGGTCTAGAATAATATGCAATTCACACTTGTAAGTAGTCACCGTTTTATTGCCCCTAATGACATTTATGAGAATAAGTTTTGTAGTTATTCGGGTTGATTTGTTTTTCTAAAGGCCAGATTATGTTGAGAGATTCTGCCAAGATAATAGTGCATACTTGTTTCAAGCAGTCTATTCGTGTTATCGACTTCGGTTGTCAAATAATTTAGAAATCACTAAGGAAATTGGTGAGAGATGAAATAATATTTCCGTTTAGAGTCAAGGAGTCGAGTGTGAATCTCCAATATATGACTCATGGCCTAACTCGTCCACGCCGACACACATGCCCATGTGTTGCCTTCTTTTTTTCTAGCATTTGACCTATGTCCCTTTAAACTTTTCAGGTACCTGTATTGTTCCAGGTATTTTCTATTTTTTATTGTTTTATATTCATCACGCAGTTTTTCTGGCAGTTCGTTCCATTTATATAAGGCTTCCTGGGTTTCCGTCGGTATCTTATTAATTCATTCCATCATAATTTTCAATCTGTGCCCTCCAGTTCTTGATTCTTCATCCATAGGGATAAATTATTGCATCGTTTCCCACTACCTGTCGCCTTCATGTGATATATACCTCTATAAGATAACTCCTTAGACTCCTCTGCTCCAAGGAGTTAATCCTGTCTAATCTCTTCATATCGCTAGCAGACACCGAAATATTTTCTGCACTGTTTCAACTTAATGGCTTATAATGCTACGGAGTTTATACCAAACTTATGCATAAATGAATGAAAATTTATTGTTTTCAAAATTGGTTTCTTGACATATGTGAGTCAACACGTATTTGTTCTATGGGACATTGCGATGTTTTCCTGTGAAATACATCTGTCCTCTCCACTCGCACAGCAAACTCTCAGAATATATTATTAACCAAAGCACCCTACCATTGACAAATATTGCAGAACACTGTCAATTTCATTTCTAAATGTAAGTATCATAACTGTACAGATCATTCCAGCTTACAGCTTACCTGTTACGAGAACAAATATCGGATCACTGCACAGGCTTGCCCACCCTCCAGACTGAGGTGCAGCATAGCTACAAGTGTAATTTTCACTTAAGTTCCTTGGAATTTCAAAGGAGACCGTACATTGTCCGTCAAATGCTCGGCTCTTATCTTCATAGTTGATTCGGCCGGTTTTGAATAAATAAAACCACCCATCTGAACAAGAAGGCTCGACAGTGCATAGGATGGTTATATTTTCTCCTTTAACGACTGCTTGCAACGTTGGGTTTAGCCGTATAGTAAGATTATATTGACCTTCGAGGAACGAAAGAAATATAAAATGAAAAAAAGAGAAACAAGTTTAACAATGGTCCGGCCACGAGTTAAATATGACCTATGAGAGAAAAAGAAACCCGTTATATCCCCATATTTTTATTTTGATGCATGCTTTAGTGGAGTTTACATCAATCTATGAGAATCACTGAGATACAATACTACAAAATTATTGGGAAAACGTTTCTGTTTCTTTTTTTATTGTTTTCTGCAGGGAAGTTCGGACTGTTTCATCAAATACAAAATACATTATCCATCGTGCTTTGAATGCCGAATATTGTATAAATTATAGCTTTCACCGTGGGTGCAAGTATTGCTTTTTAAACGGCACTAAGGAGCTGCAAAATCATTACGTGTTTTACTGCAACTTGTAAAAAAAAATCATATTGTTTGACATGCTATGGTCATTAGCCTCTAATTATTTCTTTTTCATTATTTATGTCAAATGCAGGCGAAATGGTGTTCTCTGATCCATAAATAACAATCGTGAATCGATTATGAACAGCTAACCTTGTGAATAACATTGCAAACAAGAATTCCCACACTGGTCTGGAGTGAACGGCGTTAACTGGACAGTCTTAACTTTGTCAGAAGAGATTCGGCAGATGCTGGAAGACTTGAACAACACTGTCAGAACACTGGAGGAATTCAGCAGATGCAGGGATTTTATATATACACCGTACATAAAGAAACATTCAGTAATCTGCAAGCATTCGCTTTGGATTTTAACACTTTTTATCTGTAGAACCTACATTTGGCCTCCAACTCAAGTGGGTTAGTAAAGATGATAAACAATCGAATTTCTCTAAAGAAGGCTATTTGTGCGTCATGGACGACATGGTCCAAAATCATTTCTCCTTGCCGTGTACTCCAAGACTCCAATAACTGCAAACATTGAAAATTGGCACAGATAAGAGATTTATAAATAACGTCTGTATGTTCTGGGGTAACATCCCGTATGTTGAGATAAAACCTTCGTGTAAGACAATGGTTTCCGTGTGCCTTCCGAGAACTGTTAACATAGTAGCCAATACTAATTATTTCGTTTTAGTGTTTCCTCTGAACTATATATAGCACACCACATAGAAGCTATAACAGGCCGATGAATAATATGTTGAATTCTTTTGGAGGAAAAACGTAATTCATCGTGAAATAAAATGCTTGTGTAGCAGAATGCTGCAAACATGGCCACAATTTCCGTATGTAGACAATCCATTGAGATCACATAATAAGAATGTTATGCAGGTGCCAAGATTCAGAGATCCAATCTTTGGGATTAGAGAGGGTACTAAGACGAATAACATTGGCGAGCACTGCAGTGGAAACGGGTAAACACAATGGCATTTAATTGAAAGGTGGGATACCCCATGTTCACACCGAACGATTTCCATGACATTATATTTAGGGTAAAGAAGAGACTTATTTACACAGAGTGAACTCTCCGTCAATTCATTTGCGGCCTTTACTCTGTACGTATGCACAACTAAACGTTACAGGTATCCTCTTAGGACAGTGGCAGACGCAATTATTTCTAGTGGTTAGTTTTTCATTTTCCCTTCAGCCTTTTCCGCTTACTCCAATGATAATTGTTCCAGCTATGTACTCAAGTAAATGATCCTGTTTTTTAGGGAGCAGAGGGCAATGTCTCAGAATAGAAGGGCATCATTTTAGAACGGAGGAATTTATTACCAGAAAGTGATGTATCGGTGGAATTCGTTGTTACAAGCACTTATGGAGGTTAAGTCTTTATGAATTTTGAAGGCAGAGGTTGATAGATTCTTAATCAGTCAAGCATGAACAGAGAAGGCAGTAGATTGGTCTTGAGAGTAATAATGGATCAGCCATGATGAAACGGCGGAGCAGACTCGATGGCCTAATGGTCTAATTTTGCTCCTCTGCCTTACGATCTTACGATATTCTCAATTGTTCCTGCTCTCCAGGGCAGGGGTCGACAATTTTTTTCCGCATGAGTCCTATATTATCATATTTTTACAAGAATTAAATGGGGGGCACAAGAGTTGTATGGCGCATCTGAATTCGTAAGTGAAAAAATTGATGCATGGAATGTAAAAGGTTGGCCACCCCTGCTCCAGGGAATATCACCGAAGCGTATACAAATCGACTTCTTTAGAAGAAAAGATATCGAGTTGAAACAATTACTCTCTTTTTCACTCTCTATAAATACTGGCTGACTTTCCGATTTTTCCCACCATTTTCTGCTTTCAGTTGAGGCCAGAAATATTGACAATGTCTTCCATCACAAACTTTTGGAAATTGCTTCGCTGCATTCATTCAGGTTTGAAATATTGGCTCTATTTCTCTCTCCACAGATAAGGTTTCAATTACATCAGAATCCTTCAATACTAAAATTTTATTTTGAAATATCTACCATGGTGTTAAACGAGAAAACATTGTGAAGTTTCCAGGGCTATTCCTCCCTTCTGCGTCGCACTAACATTATATATCTGAAATATTCGAACAAATGCACAACTTAATTTTGGCATGGGCATTCTTTCAATATGTAGGAAATACATTTGCTCATGTTTTGACCTTTATTAAACGTCTGCCGATTTGCAGGATAATCTACTGGTATGAACTCAAAGGTCCCTCTTCAGAACTCTGTAACCTCTGATTATTTGTTTCATTCTTATCATCTCTCCCTCGATCCATCTGTTGTACATTTCACTGCATTTACCTCCTCTCTGCCAACGAATTTGAAAAACTAAATCCGTCAGGTAAAGAGATAAGTACATATATCATCGAAATCAGAAGACTGATTAAATTGATGCATTTTGAGCCTCCGTTGCCTCTTCCCGTTGTGAGGAAAGGCCGTCTCCCAAGATGTCTGAAATATCTAAAGTGAGAAACATATTCGTCGTTGAACTTTTCGTGGATTTTTTTTCTTTTTATTATATAAGACTTAGCATTTATATCCTTGGATTCATATATGTTTCCTTATTTTATCCTCACTTTCCTCATAGCTCTATATGAAATGAATCCTAGAAAGCGCGACCAACCTACCTCCTTATGTATCTTCTAGATAACATCCTCTTCCATTTTGGACTTTAAATTTATAAGTACCTAATGTACATATCTACAGACGTGCAGAAGACACTTGAATATGTTTTCTCTGACTTACCTCCTGAGCTTACTGTGTATATCTGGTAAAAAATAATCCCTGGAACGACAAGAAAATAAAGTAAACGATTTCGTCTTGAAAAAAAAAATCACGATAAATGCACAAACGATCAACCTTGCTTTCACTGTGACAAGAAGCACAATTCAATTGGTAATTACGCTAATAAAAGCAAATGAAATATAGAGCGTCAGCATAAGTGGTACGATTAAACTGTGGATCAGGCAAACAATGGTTCTGTGAGGTCAATATTACTTTGGGAGTCATGCCATATCTTCCTGAGACACAGGGGAACACAGACGATGTGTTCAGAACAAAAGAAAGCCTAATCTGCTGAAATAACTCAGAGGGCCAATCAGTATCTATAGTGAACTGATGGCAAGTTTCGGCCCGAAACGTTGAATCTTGGTTCCAGAGAACTACTTGACGCGCTGATCTCACAGAACATTTCAGTTCAGACTGAACATTTTGTTATACATTGCTTTACTTTTTCATGATACAGAACGATATTAACATAAATCATCGACACAACACCCAAAAAGGAGAAGGAACAGGCGACATGGCACCTCAAATTTGCCTGATCATTGCAAATCTACGCAGGCCTCGTTTTCTCTTCTGCATGGGAAGAATATAACCCTGAAAAACTTAAATATAATGAATAACTCCATAGATGCATTAACCTGCACATAATAAATGCACACTATAAATGACTGGTCGGACGTTCAGTGGGACTCTTCCAATAATTCAAACGTGTCACATATGCTCTGGTATAATCCCAGTGAATGCATTTGTTTCAATATATTCAAGCCTGATTCTACACACCTCCAGAGAATACTGACCCATACTGCTTATGTGGTCATTTAATTACTTCCCTATATAATCAGAATGAGAATAACAATCAGACACAGGCTTAATATCACCAGCGTAAATCCTGAAGTACGTTAACTTTGCGCCGACAGTACATTGCAATACATGATAAATAAACCTCCCCCCAAAAAAACTGAATTAGTGTGTGGTGAGTGTTCTTGATGATGGAAGCCGCTTTTCTGAGGCACAGCTCCTTAAAAATCTACTGGATACTACGGCCGCTAGTGTCCATGATGGAGCTGACTAATTTTACAACTCTCTGCACCTTGCTACGAGCTGCATCGAAATGCTGGGACCAGGTTAGATCCTCAGAGATATTGATACCCAGGAACTTGAAATTGCTCACACTTTCCAATTATGATCCCTCCATGAAGATTGGTTTGTGTTCCATAGACTTTCCCTTCCAGACGCCCACAACCAGCTCTTAGGTCTTACTAACGTTGTGTGCAAGATTGTCATTGGGGCACCACTGAACTAGGTGGTATATCTCGCTCCAGTACGCACTCTCGTCCAGGTTCATGCGTCATGGTTCATTTTTAATTTTCCTTCACCCATACATGAATATCCACAAGTACAGCCAAAATGAACAGGGTTACTCCAGAGCCAAGGGCAAAACTCAGTACCAACATTTACACACAGCGCAAGGCACATACAATACATATGAGATGGCAAATATAGACGTCTGGCAGCAGTAAAATGCAATCATAACATATATATATATAGTTCAGCTCTACAAATCCATGATTGTCACAGCAGTCTGCAGACGAACGCCGTACAACTTACTTTTTGTCGACAAAACACTGGGGGACAGGATGGTTTCCATTGTTATTAAAACGGAGCCGCCCACTCCGACACCACCCGCTGGGTGGCTGCAAAGAGGCGAAACCGCAGCTTGAGGCCTAGTCCTCTCTACGAACGAGGTCACACTGCTTTCCAACCGTCAGCCAATAAACTAATAATTTGGACTTGCAGCATTCCACCCCACCATTGTTCAGTAGGGCCTTACGATCACAGGAAAAGCTAATAAGACAACCACTGTCCGTAAGTCTGCACATTAGCTTCACACATCGACACCTCTCCGATGTAGGCAGCAACACGATCCTAAGTCCAACTGTTTCAGTTTCTCCGCTAAGGAGTAATTCGTTTTTGGGTACACCTATAATATTTTAAGTTCGTATTGTCCATCAGGGTCTTGCGATCGTAAAGAAAATAGATTTAAAATACAATGAAATCTTTGGCTGACAGCACTCAAGACGCAGCAACTGAGCACGCTGCCATCTGACAAGTATTTATTGTTGCACATACTTCCATTAATACATATCCGAATGCACCATCAGACTGCTGCACTGGAAGCGAAGTGAAGGACCCAACTAATACCTTAGTAAGTTTTAGAGCTGCAGCAGAAACAGAAACACACTCGGAAAATCTCAGCTGGGCACATGGCGAATTTGCAAACTGAGCAGACGGTTGTAGAAACTGAACCCATTAATTAGAGGAATGGACTGCCCCACAAAATGAGAAATTGCGTCACCAGAGAGAAGCAAACAAAAAAAGCATTTGCTTCTTACAGTTCAAGTCACCGAACTACATTGATCATTTACGAGAAGAATAATTATATCACTTACCCAAGATTACTACAGAGTTAGTGAATTCAGACTTTTGCTGAAACATCTGTTGAAAACAAAGCAAACAAAATAACAATAGATGTTGCGTATTCCTTTGGTCGTGTGGTGAGTAGTGTATCAAGTCGCTCAATTAAACTTTAGAAAAATTTTGCTCAAGAGCATATCAGAGGACAAGAATCCTGCGGCCTGTAAGATCTTCTAACACACCAAAATCAGTCCAGCATCTGTACGTCTAAAGTTAGGAAGTATCGAAAAATCACCAGTAGCCTTGATTGTTCAGCTTTAGAAACACTGAAAAACCATGACAACATGCAGAAAATAATAGCCCGCTTGATAGGCACTCCGTCTACAACCATTCACGCATACAACCGCCAACCTATATTAGCAGTGGTTTGTGCCGTCGATGGAATCAGCTGCAAGATCTCACTAAGAATCTTCAGACAGTACCGGCAAAGAGATTCAAGAAGAAAAAACAACAACAGATGAGGATGATGAAACCGGAATTGACAAAAGTATGCAAGGAGTTAATAACAACGGGGATTTAAGTCAACCATTTTCATAACAACCAAACGTACGTCCTTCAAATATTGTTAGACTATGGAAGATTCAAAGAGTCATATATCACGGAGTCAAGACCTTCAGCCCAACTGGTTCATACTAATGAGATTCTGCAGATACTAGAAATCCAGAGTAAAACCTACAACGTATTGGATAAACTCAGCGGATCATCAATTACTCTAACTTCAGATTTTTTTTTAACATACAACGTCCCTGTTCTTCCATCCTCCACTCTGGCTCCCTATTTACGTCTTCTCTTCTTTTTTCCTGCCTGTCACCTCTTCCTGGTGCCCCTCCTCATTCTCTTTCTCACACGGTCCACTATCTTCTCCTACCAGATTCCTTTTACTTCAGACATTTACCTTTTCCACCTGCCACCCTTCAGCTTTTCTCTTCTTTGCCGTCTTCCAATCAGCTGGCTTCACTTATCACATTCTCGCCTGTAATCCTTCTCCTTCTCCCAACTTCTTATTATAGCTTCCTTCACTTTCTTTACATTCCCGATGAACGGTCTTGTTCTGAGACGTTAACAGTTCATTCCTTTCCATACAAGCTGCCTGACCTGCATTTCTCCAGCATTTTGTTTGTGTTACTCTTTTATGAAGTGCTCGGAGATATTGCAGATGTAGCAACACAAATGCATTTATAGTGAGGGGCTTAAATAAGGTGAAAGTCCAGACACAGGTTGGTTAAATCTAAAAATACAGGTTACATACTTGGAGCACTGGAGATTCTGCAGATGCTGGAAATACAGAATAACACACAAAACATGCTGAAGGCATGCAGCAGGTCGGGCAGCATCTACGGTAAAGATCAAAGAGTCGACATTTCTGAACGGGACCCTTCAGCAGGGCAACAGGACAAAATTTGAAAAGAAACTGAGAGAGAATTCTTCTCACACATGAGTGAATGTCACGTGGAACGAACTCCCAGAGGAAATGTTAGCGGAAGTTCCAATTCAAATGTCCGAACGGTATTTGGAGAGGTAAGATTTTGTTAGACACGATAAAGAGAAAATCTGCAGATGCTGGAAATCCAAGCAAAACACACAAACGGTGCAGGCACTCAACAGGCCAGGCAGCGTTTATGAAAAAAAGGTACAGCCGACGTTTCGGGCCGAGACCATTTTGAAGGACCCAGACACAGGCGGAACACACGCGGATGGGGCAATATACAAAACACATTCTTGACTGGCATAGGCAGGTCGATCTGAAACGTTTATTTCCATGCTGTTTCGCTCTGTGCCTTCAGGAACATAACAAGTAGGCAAATTGGCAATAGGCCGTACTGCTAATATATTTCACAGAATAAAGTACATCAGTTCTTACAATAATTGTAAGGTGTTATTGTTGTTAAGATCAGAATAACTCAAAATATTAATGATATCAGAATTAACCCGAATATGAGGGATATTACTGGCCATCATAACTCATCTTTCTTTAGCCACATCGACGACCAATTACAACAATTGAACTTTTAGTGCAGTAGTGTGTTCAGAATATTTCACACTTTTATGCTCTTGCAGAGTTCGCATTTAGACTACTTAATAAATTACTTACTCTGCATCGTCTTGATGACTGAAGGTCCCGCGATTTCACAACACCCAACATTCTGTTACAACAGAATTGGCAGGGGACAATTAACCTGCAATTGAGGGATTGGTGAAAGGAAATGGTTACTTCCGATGTTCACTCAAATGACAACACTATGTGACAACGGAAAAATCGCAACATCTGACCACCAACATGACACCGCTTGGTTCTACAGTTATGAAAGAAGTTATGTGCTCGGCAGCGATGGATTTGTGTTCGTCAGAGACCGTAACTATGAAAAGCACAGCGCAATTGCGCTTCGCCTGTGTCAATTTATTTTATTGTGTGTCTGTCTGTGCCTTTAGGGAGGTGGTGGTAGTGAATAATTTGAATGAAATACCATCTGTTGCATATGGAAGGCAGCACCGTCGAAAATGAGTTTTGTGCAAAAGTACAAGATGGACTCTAGCCCAAATGAGAGGCAAAATAGCCAGAAGAACATGGTGATCCTAAAGCACACACGCTTAAATCTCGTTGAAAACAGTGTCAGCATGCTGACTTTTCCAGAGCAAATGTGCTGCAGTTTTTTTATAAAGTGACTTCTGAACGCCACATGCAAATGAAAGTGAATGAAATGTGTGATTAAGAACAGAATGAAGGGTGGGCCATTAAACGGAAACCGATCACTCTGATGGTATTTCACAAAAGGTGAACCATTGCAAGGGGAAGAACATATTCAGGGGCACAAGGGATTAAAAAGTACAATAGTGAAAGCATTAGCTGTCTGACTAACTGACATGCTTCAAACAAACTGCTATTGGATGCTTAGACGGATAGTGTGGCTGGGAAAGCTAAACGAAGACCGAGACTTGATGTGACCAGTATTAAATAGCTTTCCTATGTTGATTAGTTCCCTTGTGAACTCGGAAAATCAGCCTGTCGCTGCTGTCTAAAAAGCTCTAAGAGTTATCGATGGACATGAAAATACGTTCAGCAAAATTGCGGGTGACTATAAGATTAGTAAACGATATGCAAAGCTTTGGGAAGTGGACGAGCAGTCGCAGAGCAGGAGCAGTTGGTGAATGAACTGTAGAAATACTCGGGACATCTACGCACAAGATCTGCGACTCATAGCCAGTTTCTTTAGCAACGTTTATTGATGAACGGGCATGTACTGAAAGAAGTTTGTTTTACACGGTTAACATGAATAAAATGCCAATTGAAGCTGGCTTAAGGAACACCGCTGCAATGCACACAGCCAAAACTTCCTCCCTGCTGCAAAATACCATGAGTTTCATTTCACAATTTCACAAATACAGGCTATCTGTTGTTTTACAAAACCGCAGTGCTTGTTCTCACCAAAGTGTTGAAGAGCATTCGTGCATCAGAGCTGTGGAATAACTGAATTTCAATGTCTTTATATAGAGAGGTGCACTTCCTGCCGTGTCTGCAGAATGGAAACTTTCAAGAAGGAGCTTTCAACCACTGCAGGCTGCCGTCTGAAGACTTAGTGGCATGTTAAGTGAGATGACCTTTTACTGCGTTTTTCTATTGCATTACTGTAAGAAATTTATGTGCTCTCAGTCACTCTGCGTGTGTTTCTCGTGTGTGTACTTGTGCCTGCCCTTCATTTTCTTGTACATCGATCCACCTCGATATCTATATTTGTTTGCGTGCGTACATTTCTATGTCAGCTTCTAAATGCGCTTGTTTTTGATTATGTGTGTGTTTTGGTGTGCTTGTCTCGCGGTGAGTGTTTGTATGTGTCTGCCTGTGTGGGTGTGCGTACTCGTGGGCGGTTCTTTCTGTCTTTGTGTGTGTGTGTGTGTGTGTGTGTGTGTGTGTGTGTGTGTGTGTGAGTGAGAGAGAGAGAGAGAGAGAGAGAGAGAGAGAGAGAGAGAGTCTGTTTCGACTTGTTGCCAAGGTATGAAAATGTAGAAGACATGCGATTATATCACTTCGCGTCATGCTTCGCGATGCCTGCCATAAGTTGGAAATGGTACACCTGTAACAATCAGTCATTGGGAAACTCAGCAATTTGTTCTTCCAGCCCCACCACCGCCGCTCCTTCCCCCAGTCAGGAGGAAAAGGGAAATGTGCTAAATGGGATTGGAATAAATGAAAAGCAACGACGCCCAAGGAAAAGCCACAGTCTTGACCTCCCTGAACACAGTTCTTACCTTTTGGAGCACATATATAGTGTTGTGCAATGCATTGTAGTTTACGTTGTCAGATAAAGAAAGCGGCAATAAAATACAGAATGATAAAGAAAACCTTCAGGACTTGAAATTAATAATGTTACACGAACCATTCTGCAGGTGCTGGAAATCCACAGTAACACTCAGAAAACACAAGAGTAACACGGCTCGTCAGGCAGTATTTATGCAAACGAACAAACAGTCGACTTTTGGATTCGCAACCCTTTTTCAGAACTAGAAAGGAAGGGGAAATGAAGGTAGCTAAATGTTGATAGCTGAAACCAGGTCAGTAGTAAAGTTAAAGAGTGGAGAGGAAGGAATCTGATAGGAGCAAGGGTAGGAGGATGGACCTAGGAGGAGGCGATAAGAAGGCGAGAAGAATAAGTGACCAAAGTGAAGAATAGAGGGACAGTGGACGGTGAGGATTTTTTTGTTGTTTAGGGTAAGGAGACAGTGATATTCGTGCCAGCAGTTTGGAGGCTACCCAGACGGAATTTAAGGCGTTCTTCCTCCACCATGAAGGTAGCATCATCGTGGCACCAAAAAGAGGGAATGGGAGTCCGAATTAAAATTTAAGACCACCCCGGAAGATAATCTTAATGTGCATGGAGTGGAGGTGTTCAACAATTTATATGCTGTCTCCTGCTAAAGCAGATCTCCTTTTCCGAACAATGCTTAGGTCAAACATGCACGGTGGCTACGTTAATGTATCAGAAGCTAGAGGAAGTTCAAGCTACACTTTTAAATTAAAATATATTTTAGCAGGACGTTCTCTCCCTAAGCAGTTCAATACTGCAGTAAATTGGTAAAAGCCGCAGTTGTAAATAAAACAAAATACCTGAGTAGGTTTTGGCATGGAAACGTTCATGTCTGGCACCAGCAGTATACTTTGAACCCCATTGTAATATTGACTGAGACCGGTCCAGAAATTGGGAGCAAATCTGGGAAAGTAACGAAACAGATACTCTTCTATTTTAGTTTGTACATCGCACAAAACTCCAATTGACGGTTTCCAGAAGTATTGGTTTCGTGCCATCTTTTCTGGGATGAAATTGTTGGACCTCCTTTCAATGTTTGACTCCCAGAGAATCTGACTGTACGTTCACATCTCAAATGCTGTCAACTTCTTTCCATCAGCTGCTTTTAGAGTCCATGTTTCACAGCCATATAGGGTAACTTGCCAGACGAGACTCTTGAGGAGGTGTATCCTGGTGTCAGTGCTCACAGATCTATCTTTCCAGATGTTCCTGTCATAAGATGGTGGCTAGGAACGGACCCAAGTACAAGAAACAGACACTGAAGTACTAGTAACAGGACTAGGATACAGGGTGAGGGCTAGGACATGGACACGAAAACTGGGAACCAGAACAGGACTGGACAAGAAAGCTAGGAGCCCGGACTTGGACTGCGAGCCAGAGACTGGACAAGGACCCAGAACCTGGGTCTTGCCTCTGGCTCGGATCCCAGAACTAGGCAAGAACGTGACTTGGCTGGCAGGCAGGACGAGGCTTGAGACCAGAGACTTGAGGCGAGGCTGGAGACCAGAGACTTGAGGAGAGGCTTGAGACTAGAGACTTGAGGCGAGGATTGAGACCAAAGACTTGAGGCGAGGCTTGAGGCCAGAGACTTGAGGCAAGGCTTGAGACCAGAGACTTGAGGCGAGGCTTGAGACCAGAGGCTTGAGGCTTGGGGTCTTGAAGCTTAGCTTGGGGCGAGGCTCGGCTAGAGACTTGAGACGAGGGTCGGCTAGAGACTTGAGGCGAGGCTTGGCTAGAGACTTGGGCTGTTTTTTTTAAATTGTTTATCCGTGTTTAATAAATGTTTGGTTGTTTTTATATAACCTGTCTCGATTGACATTCATTGTTGCCGGTTACGTAACACATGTAATGACCTGGTTAAGATACTGTATATATTGCTATGTTGTAGGTATTTCACTAGAGCAGTTCTGTAAGAGCTTTCTGTTCTCCTTTCGGCCTGTTGGGGTTTGAGCTGAGAGAAAGAGGCTTTGTTGTTCAACTTAACAATGTTCTGTCAGTCAATCAGGATAGTGGAATTGGGAGAAGGTTCAGGAGAATGCTTAGTTGAGGTCTTATTTGGGCGGGACTTGGGAAGACAGGAGAGAAGATGGCTGAGCATGCCGTCCCTGTTGCACAAGGTTCTTTGGCGGATGAATGGCTTCAAGGAGGACCAGTAGTCCCATTGTTCGAGATGTATTTCAAGGGACATTCGGAAGTACTGTGTTCTTTTCCGCAGACAGAGGGTCCAGCGGGTGAGTGAAAGACAAATTCAAGATTAGCTCCAACTTAAGTGGAGAGACCTCACTTAAGCTGGTGAGACCTCACTTGGAGTACGGTGGGCAGCTTTGGTCTCCTTATTTAAGAAAGGATGTGCTGACATTGGTGAGGGTACAGAGAAGATTGACTAGAATGATTCTGGGAATGAGAGGGTTAACATATGAGGAACGTTTCTCCGCTCTGGACTGTATTCCTTGGAGTTTAGAAGAATGAGGGGAGACTTCATAGAAACATTTCGAATGCTGAAAAGCATGGACAGAGTGGATGTGGCAAAGTTGTTTCCCATGATGAGGGAGTCTAGTACGAGAGGGCATGACTTAAGAATTGAAGGGTGCCCACTCAGAACAGAGACGCTAAGAAATTTTTTTAGACAGAGGGTGGTGAATCTATGGAATTTGTTACCACGGGCAGCAGTGGAGGCCAAGTCATTGGGTGTATTTAAGGCAGAGATTGATAGGTATCTGAGTAGCCAGGGTATCAAGTTTATGGTGAGAAGGCAAGGGAGTGGGACTAAATAGGAGAATGGATCAGCTCATGACAAAATGGCGGAGCAGACTCGATGGGCCGAATGGCCTACTTCTGCTCATTTGCCTTATGGTCTTAAGTGCACATTTGACCGTTTAAGAATAATAGGCCTTTTTCATTTTTTGCTTTCTTTCCTTTAATAACTTTTTGCTTAAGTTAACATTCGTAAATATACTACTTTATAACTGCATGCAGTGTGCGATCTGTTATTTCTACCAAACGGGCAATTATCATGGTCAGAACATTATACAACAGTCGCACAAACCGTGGTCTGGATGGGCCTCACTGATTTGGTGGAACTAAAAGCATATTTACCCTAGATGTACGAAGCATGAGAAAGGTGGGTTTCTCGCTGCGGAGTCCAGTGGCTGTTAACGAGGGGCTAACAAGCCGCATTTCCGTTGAAGCACAATAAAAAGTGATTTCGTACAAAAAGCAAAAAAGCAAATAAGAACAATAACAACAACAATAAAAATAAATAAATGAATGAATGAATGACTAAATAAATAAATAAGGAAAGAGATCGGGAACATGAGATGAAGAGTCCCTGAAAGTGAATCGATAGATTGTGGGAACAGTTCATTGATAGGGGAAGAGAAGTTGAATGAAGTTACACAAACATCAGAACATCTACGCATGCTGGAAATTATCCTCTCTGCTTCAAGAGCCTGATGGTTAAGAGGTAATAACTTCTCCTGAAGCTGATTATGTGGGTCCCGAGGCTCCTGTACCTTCTTTGAGATGGCAGCAGTGAGAAGAGAGTATGGTCTCGGTGTGGGTCTTTGATAATGGATGCCTCTATCCTTCAATAGCGCACTTGTAGATGTGCTCAGTCGTGGGGAGAACTTTACCTGTGGTGGATTGGGCCATGTTCAGTACTTTTTGTTGTTTTTTTTTTCCTTTTAAGGCCATTGGTGTTTCCATACCTGGACATGATACAATCAGTCAATGTACTCTCCATTTCACATCTATAGAAGTTTGTCAATGGTTTAGATGGCATGCCAAGTCTTCGCAAACTTCTAACAAAGTAGAGGATTTGGCCTGTTTTCTTCGTAGTGCACTTAACCAGGAAGATCCTCAGAAATAATAACACCGAGGAAATTAAAATTGTTGACCTTCTCCATCTCTGATTCTCTCGATGAGGAATGGCTCGTGGACCTCCAGTTATCTCCTTCTGAAGTCAATATTCATCTCCTTGGTCTCGTTGATATTAAGTGAGAGATTGTTGTTGTGGCACCACTCAGCAAGATTTTTAATCTCCTTCCTATATGCTGATTTGTCATCACCTCTGATTCTGCCACCGGCAGAGGTGTCATCAGCAAAATTAAATATGGCATTGGAGCTGTGCATAGCCACACAGTCATAAGCATAAAGTGAGTCGAGCAGGGGGCTGAGCACACAGCCTTGTGGTGCACCTGTGATGATGGAGATTGTGGAGGTGATGATGTTTCCAATCTGAACTGACTGGGGTCAGCAAGTGAGGACACTGAGCATTCAATTGCACAAGGTAGAAATGAGACCAAGGTCTTGGAGCTTATTGATTTGTTTTGAGGGAATGATGGTCTTAAGTACTGAGCTCAGCTGATATGCATCTTTGCTGGCCTGATGTTTCAGGGTAGAATGAAGAGCCCATGAAATGTCATCTGCAGTGGACCTGTTGTTTCAGTTGGCAAATTGGATCAGATCTAAATTATTTCTCAGGTAGGAGTTGATATATCTAATCAGCAACCTCTCAAAACACATCATTATTGTATATGTAAGTGTCACTGGGCGATAACCATTGAGGTAAATTAACTTGTTTTTCCTGGCACCAGTATAAATGGAGCCTGCCTGCAACAGCAAGGTACCACGCACTGCCGAAATGAGAGGTTAAAGATATTGCCGAACACTCCAGTCAGTTGATCAGCACGGGTCTTTCGTCCATGGTCAAGTACCCCTGACTGGGCCAAGTGCCCTCCTGAAGGATGCTTGGCCTCAGAGACTGAAATAACAGGACCATCGTGATAGGTGGAAGTGACAAAGGGATGAAGTTGATGAAGTCTACAGGAAGGTGGAACATGGAATAGAGAGAGGAAAGAGGGAAGTGCAGATGGAAGTTGTGCAGGAGGAAAACATTTTAAGATGTCCGTGGAATGCAATATTTCTCATAGGGATCGCTCCCTGTAATCTACCATCAATAAAGATATTTTTTATAGCTTTGAGAGCAGAACTCGTAAATCTAAAGAGGAAGATGAAGGATCAAGGCGATGTCCTGAGGATGATGTGCAGCTTTAATCCAAGATAAGTGAACTGGTGACCTTTATCTTAGTGATATTTCTGCGGTACTGGGTCTGTGAGCAACTTTTGGAACTCTCCAGATTTGACATGACTATTGCGATTGGTCTGTTATTTAAAGGTGAGACGGGGGTTAAACAAGGGTGCATCATTGCCTCAACTCTGCCGTTTTCATTGCACCTATTCTTCACTTCTCAGGCCAAAACCTTCCACAAGGAGTCCAGATTCTCTATAGGACAGATAAGGGGCTCTTTAACCTTAACAGGTTCAAGGCAAAGAGCAAAGTGTCAATTATTTCCACCATGGTGATCCGATATGCAGATGACAACGTCATTGTAGACGGTGAATCCTTCTGGGTTGAGTTAATAAACTGAAAATGCACAAGGACCTGATGGCAGTTATATATAGGAGACCCGGCAATGGCTGGGAGGTGGACCACAAATTGCAACAGGAAATAGAAAAAGCGTGTCAAAAGAGCAATGTCATGATATGAGAGATTTCAATTTACAGGTGGATCGGTAAAATAAGGTTGCTAATGAGTCTTAAGTGAGTGAGTTTATTTAATAACTATGAGATGGCTTTTTAGAACAGTTTGTCAGTGAGCCTACTCGAGGATCAACTATAATGGATTCGGTGATATGTAATGAACCGGAGGCGATTAGGGAGCTTAAGGTAAAAGAACCCTGAGGAGACAGTGATCACAATCCGCTTGAGTTCAATTTGACATTTCACAGGGAGAAAGTAAAGTCTGACGTTGATGTATTTCAGTGGAATTAGGGAAATTACAGTGGTATGAGAGAAGAGTTGGCCAAAGTAAATTTGAAGGAGCTGGAAGCAGGGATGTCAGCAGAGCAGAAATGACGTGCATTTCTGGGGAAAAATGAAGAAGATGCAGGGCATGTGTTTTCCAAATATGAAGAAATACTCAAATGGCAAAATAGTAATACTGTGGCTGACAAGGGAAGTCAAAGCTAATGTAAAAACAAAACAGCAAAAATTAGTGGTAAGATAGAGGATTTGGAAGCTTCTACAGAGAGCAATTAATGAAATCATTAGAAGGGAAAAGACGAAATATGAAAGGAATCTAGCAAATAATATCAAAGTCGATAGTAAAAGCTTTTCAAGAATACAAAGAATAAAAGAAAGATAGAGATGAGAGTGAATATAGGACCGCTAAATAATGAGGCAGGCGAAAAATAATGGGGGACAAGCAAATGGCATATGAACTAAATGAATATTTTGTACCAGTCTTCACTGTGGAAGACACAAGCAGTGTGCCAGATGTTGTAGTGTGTTAAGGAAGAGAAGTGTGTGCAGTTACTATTGCAAGGGAGAAGGTGCTAAAAAAGCCAAAACACCTAAAAAGACAGGTCACTCGGACCAGATGAACAGCACCTTCGGGTTCTGAAAGAAGTTACGTTTGAGATTGTAGCGGCATTAGCTATGACCTTTCAAAAATGATTGGACTCTGGCATGGTACCAGAGGACTGAAAATTTTCAACTGTCACACCACTCTTTAAGAAAGGAGGAAAGCAGCAGGAAAAATATATATAGACCAGTTAGCCTGACCTCAGTAGTTGGCAAGATGCTACAGTCAATTGGTAAGGATGAGGTGATGGAGTACCTTGTCACACAGGACAAGATAGGACAAAGTCAGCATGATTTCCTTAAGGGAAAATCCTGCCTGACGAACCTAACGGAGTCCTTTGCGGAGATTATAAGCAGGATCGATAAAGGGGATACAGTGGATGTCGTATATTTGACCTTCAGAAGGCATTTGACAAGATGCCACACATGAGGCTACTTACCAAGTTAAGAACCTGTGCTTTTACAGGAAAGTTACTAATATGGTTAGAGCATTAGCTGATCAGTTGATAACTGTCCACCTACAGCAGAATATCCCATTATGAATCAGAAGACACCATGTCAATATTCTGATTCGAAGTCTCTTGAATTCTCGCGACGATGTCTGGAAAGTAATGCATCTTGGTATCTTTCAATTGAGTTAACCTGTCCCCTAATCCTCGACTGGTAAAGCTATCAAGGAAACGTAATGTAAACTGTAAATTCTATCTTAAATAACTGTGAAGTGAGCAACAGTATAATTCAAATCAGAAAAGTAATATTTAATAAACAAATATCTAGAAGAATAAATAAGACCAATTTTATTGCAATTTAGTGTTCATTCCCTCATTCCCAATCCCGAAAGATATTCCTGAAACAGTGAATCCAATGCCATGTTTTACCCGCATGGAATCTGCAACCGAGTTCATAGGAGCATACAGCCGTGAAGAAAGCATATAGCCTACAATCTCTAGCCCAATAATCAAACACCAGCTAATACAAATTCCATACGTTCGACTCAGATTGCATTCAATTAACCTCTTTCTCCCATTCTACCAGAAGCTTACACACTACGGGCAATGGAGTTTGGTCAGTTGATCTGCTAAACGGACGTCATTGGAAAGTGGGAGTAAACCAGAAAAGGTGGAGAAAACCCACTGTGTCAAACGGGGAATGGACAATGTGCACGCATTAACGCTGGAGGTTAGGATCGAACTTGGTGCCTGGAGCAGTTGCGCTGTACATTAACAGCTGCGACACCAGACCAAAATCTTGAAATATCTCTGCAACGTTGTACTCTATCCTCGAGTCTCCGTAAGAGAAGAATCATGGGAAAAATATTACTAGGCGCTTTGGCCTGTGACTGTGCAGACGCGGTAGTTCTCATAGGCTTCTTGACATTCACAAGAAAGGTCGGGGACCGCGCAATTCTTCAGCGGTATAACAGTGGAAATTGACAGCAGTTTCAAACTCCTGGAAGTGCACATCTCTAACAATATTTCATGCTCTCAGAGCACATCCTTCACAACTTAAATTCTCAGCAAAGCCTCTGCTTATTAAGGAATCTGGACAAAGCTGGACTATGCACAGCTATACTCAAGCACTTCACCAGATCCGCGGTGGAGAGCATCCTAACCTGCTGCCTCACTATGTTATATGCAAACTGCAGGGCGGTGGACAGAATGTGTCGTGCCCTTGCTAAGTGTAAAAAATAAATAATTTAATCCAACTTGCTTCACTCCATTTCAATAATGAGTCGTTCAGAATACAAGGGCATCTCCAATGCTATGAATATCATCTGTGCATTCAGCACCTGCAAGACCAGTCTATTATTTGTTCCCTTTAGAAAGGGGAAATCTGGAGAACACAAACATTTCGTCAGTGCGGTGTCGGCTTGAGAAGATTGAAGTTATTTAGCATCAACGTCTCTAAAATATAATCCTTGGCCTAACATATTTATGTAGCCACGAAGAAAGCACGCCAGCGGCTATACCTCATTAGTACTTTGAGTAGATTTAAAAAGTTGGCAATATTCTGTAGAACGCATCGTGTTTGGTCTAATCAAAGTCATTTGTAACGGCCCCAGTATGCATAATCACAAAAAGCTGCAGCGGGTTGTAGACTCAGCCATTTCCATCACAGCAACGATTCTCAGCACAATTGAGGACGTCTTACAGAAGTGGAACCTCAATATAGTTATCGATCATTAAAGACTCTCGCCATTCAGGACATTCCCTCTGCGTCACTACTCATCGTCGAAGCGGTTTTGGAGTCGGAAGACACACGGTTAAAATGTTAGAAACATCTTCTTCCCTTCCTCCATTAGATTTCTGAACGTTTCGTGAGCTAATGAACACCATATCATTAATCCCCTTTTTAAGCTTACATAATTTTTACGTCCTGCACTGTAAATCTGCCGAAAAATAGAATATTGCAGATGCATGTTATAATAAACCAGATCCTCATTCTGATCAAGATAACACTCAGACATAGAAAATGCTTAAATAAAATTGCTTCTTTTAGACGGAGCTTCTCAAAGCTCACAGCCATCACAATGGCATTTCTTTGTACTGAAAATATAAATTAGAATAATTGGATAACAAAAAAAGCATCCTGAATAGAAATTCTTAGAGGTAATCAGGGTTGTAACGAATAAGTTCTAAGAATGGAGTTCTAATAGACATAGCAGTTACAGCAAAGATACAAGAGACTAGAGTTGCTGGAGTCTGGAACGAAATATTAAAAAAAACAACACTGCAGGACGAACGTAGCATATCTGGCAGCATCAATGTGGAAAGGAAAGTGTCAATGTTTGCGGTCTAGAATATGCTTCAGAATATAATGAACAGAAATATAGGAAATCCGCAAACCTGTTCATTCATAGGGCTTATTTGATTGCGGTATAGAACGATACCTGTGTCGTTCAAACGTTGTTCGAAGCTTCAGTTTCTTCAGACTGAAGGATCGTGACAGATTCGTGTTCAACCTGATGAATATTTATCACATACTTCACATAATTCAAAACTTTTTATCAATACGTACTTGCTGCTGGTACATAAACGAAGTGAAAAGTAAGCAATTATATGGCCTGCTGAGCAGATAGACAATAGACAATAGGTGCAGGAGTAGGGCATTTGGTCCATCGAGCCAGCACCGCCATTCACTGTGATCATAAATCGACACAGAGGATAGCTAGATAGATAGATACTTAAACAGCTAATTGAAAAGCTAATTGGACAGCTAGGAAAGCAGACAGGAAGGATAGATGGATAGCTACATGCATAGATGTATATAAAGAAAGAGAGAGACAGAGAGAGAAATAGTGAGATAGAAAGGCAGAGGAAGATATAGATAGCAACACACATCAAAGTTGCTGGTGAAAGCAACAGGCCAGGCAGCATCTCTGGGAAGAGGTACAGTCGACGTTCCAGTCTCGGCCTGAGACGTCGACTGTACCTCTTCCCAGAGATGCAGCCTGACCTGCTGCGTTCACCAGCAATTCTGATGTGTGTTGCTTGAATTTCCAGCATCTGCAGAATTCCTGTTGTTTGGAAGATATAGATAGATAGATTTTTTTTCGTGTGCCAGACACTGCCACAGCCTCGGTGTCCACTTTTTTTTCAAGTGGTTGTCTTGGTGGAAAGATTCTGTGAGTGGTCCCACACGTCCATCTCACAGCGCAGTTTTTTTTTACGAGGCAGGGTTGCGAGTTTGATACTCCACCCGGCACGGATGGAAACCTTCGCTCTGGAGTCAGGCGCTGATGTCACTACGCCACCTGCCGGCCTAGATAGATACTGTAGATACAGTGCCTATATAAAAGAAAGTATTCACCCCACCCCTTGGAAGGTTTCATATTTTAAAGTTTTACAATATTAAATCACAGTGGAATTAAATTGGCTTTAGAGTGGATCAACAGAGAGGACTCTTTCAAGTCAAAGGGAAAACAAATTTCCACTTTTTTTTCTAAAATTAGTAAATATTATTAAACATTAAATAATTAATTGCATAATTACTTACCTCCTTCAAGTCAGTATTTAGTGGATGCACTTTTGGCAGCAATTACAGCCTTAAATCTGTGTGGATAAGTATCTATCAGCTTTGCACATTTATAAACTGCATTCTTTCTCCAGTCTTCTTCACAAATCAGCTCAAGCTCTGTCAAATTGCATGGGAGCCCTGAGTGAGTAGTACCTTTTTAAGTCCACCCACAAACTCTGAATTGGATTAAGGTCTGGACACTGACTTGCCACTCTGTACTATACTATATCTCCTGTTACTTGTAGATATGCTATCCCCCTCTCTCAATTTCTCCGTCTCTGACGCATCTGCTCTCAGAATGGGACTTTTCATTCGATAACGAAAACGACGTCGTTTTTCTTCTTCAAAGGTAGGGTATTTCTCTTCCTCCACCATCAACGCTGTGCTTAACCGCAACTCTTCCATTTCGCGCACGTCTGCACTCACGAGGGATGGGGTTCATCTTGTTTTCATATACGACCCCACCATTCTTCGCGTCCAGCAAATAACTACCGTCACTTCCAACGCGATCTCACCAGCAGGCACATCTTTCCCTCCACCCCACCTCCCTCTCACATTCTGATTTCCAAAGGGTCGCACCTTACGCAAGCGGAACAAGTGCTACACCTGCCTCTACACCTCCTCCCTCACCACCATTTAGGGCCCCAAAGAGTAATTACAAGTGAGGTGACACTTCACCTGTGAGTCCGTTCAGGTCACCTACGGTACCTGGTGCTCTCGGTGTGGCCTTTTGTATATAGGCGAGACCCGACATAGACTGGGGGACGGCTGCGATCTCCCAGTGGCCACCCATTTAACTGCACTTCCAATTCCGATTCCGACATGTCAGTCCATGGCCTACTGTATTGCGCGATGGTGCCAATCTAAGGATGGAGGAGCAACCCCTTATATTCCGTCTGGATAGTCTACAATCTGATGGCACGAACATCAATTTCTCCAACTTCTGGTACTGGCCACCCCTCCGTATTCTCCATTCCCCACCCCTTTTTCCTTCTTGCTATCGTTGGAGCTCCTCCTCCTTCTCTTTCTGCCATGGCCTTCTGTCCTCTCCTATTCGATTCCCCCTTCTCCAACCCTATATCGCTTTCACCGATAAACTTTCCAGCTCCTTTCTCACCCACCCCCATCCCGGTTTTACCTATCACCTTCTGTTTCTTCCTCCCCCACCCCCACCTTCTAACCCTGACTTCTCATCTTTTTTTTTTCTCCAGCTCTGATGAAGTGTCACCGACGATACGCCGACAGTACTGCGTTCCATAGATGCTGTCTGGCCTGCTGACTTCCTCAAGCATTGTGTGTGTGTTGCTTGGATTTCAAGCATCTGCAGATTTTCTCTTGTATTGGGTATTAACTTTGTTGTTTTTAAACCTTCGCCGTGTAGCTTTGGCTTTATGCTTACGTTCATTATCTTGCTGGAAAACAAGTCTTCTCCTAAATCGCAGTTCTCTTGCAGCAGATTTCCCTGTATTTTGCTGCATTAATTTTACCCTATACGATCAGAAGTCTTCCGGAGCCTCCGGTGCTATACTACGTCCGGTCCTCCCGATGTGGCCTTCTATATATTGGCGAGAACCGACGCAGACTAGGAGATTGTTTTGCTGAACACCTACCCTCTGTCCGCCAGAGAAAGCAGGATCTCCCAGTGGCCACACAATTTAATTCCACATCCCATTCCCATTCTGACATGTCTATCCACGGCCTCCTCTACTGTAAAGATGAAGCCACACTCAGCTTGGAGGAACAACACCTTATATTCCGGCTGGGTAGCCTCCAACCTGATGGCATGAGCATTGACTTCTCTAACTTCCGCTAATGCCCCACTTCCCCCTCGTACCCCATCCGTTATTTATATACAAACATTGTTTCTCTCACACTCCTTCTTCCCCCTCTGTCCCTCTGACTGTACCCCTTGCCCATTCTCTGGGCTTCCCCCCCTCCCCTTTTCCTTCTCCCTGGGCCTCCTGTCCCATGATCCTCTCATACCTCTTTTGCCAATCACCTGTCCAGCTCTTGGCATCATCCCTCCCCCTCCTGTCTTCTCATACCATTTTGGATCTCCCCCTCCCCCTCCCACTTTTAAATCTCTTACTAGCTCTTTCTTCAGTTAGTCCTGACGAAAGGTCTCGGCCTGAAACGTCGACTGTACCTCTTCCTAGAGATGCTGCTTGGCCTGCTGCGTTAACCAGCAACTTTGATGTGTGTTGCATGAAGAAGAGTCGGTTGTTTATTCATTTCCATAGATGCTGCCTGACCTGCTGAGTTTCTGCAGAATTCTGTATGTGTTGCATAATTTCTCGTGTTTATAATTTCCTTTCTTCTGCTTCCAATATACAATATATAAACACGTCGTTCCTCCTAAGAGGATGATGCAGAATTTTGATACCAATTGACAGTAACCCCATATTTCAGAGTTATCTCCGCATTCTCATCTACTTACATTGAGTTGAACCAGTCAACAGCAGAATAAGGGCAAGTCAGAGGGCCAACTAACCTATCGACCCGCTCATCTTAGGAAGTACGAGAATTCCTTTGTACACTGTAGAAAGCCGTGTAATCACCAGAGTAAGGAGGAAATTCAACACAAGTAGAAACTAGGCTCTTGATTCAACCTGGGTTTTTATGGCAGTTCGGGTTCTGTAGCCTATACACCGGATAACAAAGGCGAGGATCAAAGATGCTATTTTCATTATCCCGCACACCTGTGTTGTTACGCTCCCTCGACGGAATACCCCACATTTCGTCAAGGTAGCCTTCAACCTGTTGCTATGGTGTTGAAATCTCCTTCCAGTACATGTTTTTCCTCCATTTTCCCTCTTATTGTATTTAGCACTCTAGCCTCTTCTCTCTTCTCGTCTCCCACCTATCATCTCCCTTTGGGATCCTTCCTTCTTCCCTCTCTCTCATGGTTCACGCGTCTCTCTTGTCAAATTTCTTATGCATCCTTTACCTTCCCGTCCACCTGGCATCACCTAACACGTTCCAGTTAGTTATCCTTCCCCTCCCCCAAACTTTCTATTCAGGTGTCGTCCCCCTTCCTTCCCAGTCCTGAAAATAGTCTCAGCCCGAAGCGTCGAATCTTTCCGACCAGCTGAATTCCTTCAGCATCTTGTGACTCATGCTCTAGATTCCAGTATCTGCACAGTCTCTTTTGCTTATAATGTGAGGATATCTGTTGTTATGCACATTTCTAAGACAAAAACAAGGAATACAGCACAGTAGAGGCGGGCACTAAAGTTCTACACCAGTGGGTTTTTTCACAGAAATTTACTACGATATCCCACCAGAGAATGTTGAATTAACTTTTGGAATGGTAGGACACGCGATTACTTCCGAAATTTTTCTAATGAAAATGTTAGTGTTGTTTTTAATAGCACCAGGTGTTGGTTATCCTATATGCATTCAATTAATAAAAGGTTTAGAGTTTATAGAAGAGGTTGCGTGTAGCCAAGTACGAAAGTTAGATAAGCAGCCGGGGAGTGGGGGATCCCGCATGTCCCGTAAAAAATGTTTTCAGCCTTGCGTAAAGCTGAGACTTTGGAGGAGCAGATAAATGGATGTCCAACCTCCACCCTCTATGCAATGTCGAAATAGTGTCAGCAGAAGCAAAAAAGGGACACCGCTGAGAGGGAAGGGTCATTCTTCAAGTCCTCTGTGGATAAGGGTTACTTTTGTCCACTGCCAGAGTCCTCCCATTACATTCCGTGTTCCCTACAAATGATATTTTCTAACGTTCGCCAGGGAATCGCGGTGGTTAGTGCCTCATTGTTGTAAGGAGGAGGGTATTCGACCTGCATCCCTCTTCCGCTAAACGGAGTGTGAGAAATTGAATGCGGAGAAACGTGTAGTGTGGCCAGACGGCTAGTTTGTGTGTGTGTGTGTGTGTGTGTGTGTGTGTGTGTGTGTGTGTTTCGGAGAAAGGACATAGCCTTTAAGAGCTTTAAGGGAGTCTGTGAATGTCTTGGGACCTGCCCAGTTTCCTTATCCTTATCAGTTGTTCTCTGATAAGTGTGCTGTATCTCTGTGAGAAAATAATTGTCTGTTTTACATTTTTGCAGTTGCATAGGAAGTTTTAAAGAAGAGGAGTACAGCTTGGGCTCTTTGCTTTGAGTTTTTTTTTAATCGGTTACGTTGTTTCCTCCGTTTATTCAGGCAGTTATTTTGCTTCTTGTTTTTTTTTTAAATCTGGTATGTGTTTATTGTGTCTTCATTTGTTACTTTGTTACTTGTTTCCCCATATAATTAGTTTTAGGGATCGCGGATTTTTCATACTGGCCATATGAAATTTGAGTAGGAATTTGGTCAACTTTATTTTCTGATATGAGGTACAGCACGTGCTTCTCAGAGGGATTTGAGCATTTGGGGAGCAATATTGGTAGTTCTGTTGCTTTTCTATTTTCTGCGTATCCAGTGATTAATCAGGAGCGAGTGTATTCGTACCTCATTGCACGACGGAATAGCAAGGTGGTGAATGCTGATTTGTTGTGTCGATCCTGCAGATCGCGTTTGAATTTGCACACTGGACCTACGGGTCATATTGCTGAATGTCTATGAAGACTCCTTAATACATCACAGAAGGGATGCCACTGATATCGATTCCTTCGATGACAAATAAAAAGATTATTGGGGGCAATTATCTGGTTCTTGGGTTTTATCATTTTCGGGGAGCTGAGAGGCAGTAGTATATTCCAGCCAATGGGAACAGCCTTAATAGTACTGGTGGAGTAAGTGCTTTAAGGGCTCGTAATTCCCGACGCACCATTTATATAATTGGAATTCCGTGACGCTTAAAACGATTTCCCCACCTGCTGGGGGGTGTTGGCGCAGATGGGATGTTAGGTACAGGTACAAGGTGCAAGGTGGATGGCAAGTGTGAGCAGGAGCAATATCCTGGAAAGGCAGTGTCTATGAAAAATTGTGTTGTTAAGCTGGTCACTCGTTGGAAGATGAATGACACTTTCTGGATATGCACTTCCTAGGTCTACCGATTATTCACAAAGGGTGTTGCGATTGATATCTGGTGCCGTATGTATGCCGCTGCTGTGCCTTAGATGAACCCCTTGCTCATGCTAGTCGGTAGGAAGGCTACTACAAAGAAAGGATGTTTTGAATAATACCCTCTCAGCATGTACGGCCAAGCTGTCCCTGGTACTAATTTCCACGGTCTTCTCTTACCTGCACACAAAGGAGAGTGGAACTTGTAGTGTTATTAGTCAAGAATGCCCACCTACATTCATGACTGGTCCGGTAACATCACTCACCTGCATGAAGATATCTAAAAGTCAGCGTATAAGAATAAGTGGCGGACCAGCTCATTTGAAATTGCACTCCGGGGTTGGGCGAGGAGCCTTTCGGGGCTCTGCTCCCCTAACTATGGAAACCACTGTCACTACAGCATTCTTCTACGCCCTTTACACTTCTGAGCCACAGAGCCAAACCCAGCGGCAGAGACCTGACCGCTGTGGATTTCCTCTCGCAGTGAAATGGACCCTTATCCAAGCCGGGTTTTTGAAAGTGAATGGGACTTTCCACCGTCTCATAGACACATGTCTTTATGAAAAGTTCACAGGTTTAATGTTTTATTTTAGTTAAGTCACGTTGATAAAAGTGTATGTCGTTATGATACATTTTTACCTATGTAAATACTACAAGCTGCAGAATTAAGGAGAAAATCTACGTTTCGCCAAATTCATATTATTTCAACGTCCTCACCAGGGTTTTATACACCTGGTTGTTATAAACATGCACTAATATATTTCTCAAGGAAATTACAAACGTATAGAAGTCACATCAATTGTGCTAACGAGCAGCGTTTAGTTGGTGAGGAGGGTAGGATCGAAACTGATTTCAAACGCAGGTAAAGAATGATATCCACAGATAAAAAAAAAACACTGATCAGTTGATAACTGTCCACCTACAGCAGAATGTCCCATTATGAATCGGAAGACACCATATCAATGGTCTGATTCGAAGTCTCTTGAATTCTCGCGGCGATGTCTGGAAAGTAATGCGTTTTGGTATCTTTCAATTGAGTTAACCTGTCCCCTAATCCTCGACTGGTAAAGCTATCAAGGAAAAGCAATGTAAACTGTAAATTCTATCTTAAATAGCTGTGAAGTGAGCAACAGTATAATTCAAATCAGAAAAGTAATATTTAAGAAGCAAGTATTTACAAGAATAAACAAGACCAATTTTATTGCAATTTAGTTTTCATTCCCTCATTCCCAATCCCGAAAGATATTCCTGAAACAATGAATCCTATGCCATGTATTACCCGCATGGAATCAGCAGCCGAGTTCACAGGAGCATACAGCCGTGAAGAAAGCATATAGCCTACAATATCTAGCCCAATAATCAAACACCAGCAAACACAAATTCCATGCGTTGGACTTAGATTGCATTCAATTAATCCCTTTCTCTCATTCTACCAGAAGCTTACACACTGCGGGCAATGTAGTTTGGTCAGTTGATCTGCTAAACGGACGTCATTGGAAAGTGGGAGGAAACCAGTAAAGGTGGAGAAAACCAGAAAAGGTGGAGAAAACCCACTGCGTCAAACGGGGAATGAACAATGTGCGCGTATTAACACTGTAGGTCAGGATCGAACTTGGTGCCTGGAGCAGTGGCGCTGCACATTAACAGCTGCGCACCAGACCAAAATCCTGAAATATCTCTGCAATGTTGTACTCTATCCTCGAATCTCCGTAAGAGAAGAATCATGGGAAAAAATATTACTAGGCGCTTTGGACTGTGACTGTGCAGACGCGGTAGATCTCATAGGATTCTTGACATTTACAAGAAAGATCAGGGACAGTGCAATTCTTCGGCGGTATAACAGTGGAAACTGACAGCAGTTTCAAACTCCTGGAAGTACACATCTCTAACAGCATTTCATGCTCTCAGGGCACATTCTTCACAACTAAAATTCTCAGCAAAGCCTCTGCTTATTAAGGAATCTGGACAAAGCTGGAATATGCACAGCTATACTCAAGCACTTCTCCAGATCCACGGTGGAGAGCATCCTAACCTGCTGCCTCACTATGTTATATGCAAACTGCACTGTTGCGGACAGAATGTGTCGTGGCCGCTGCTAAATGTAAAAAATAAATGATTTACTCCAACTCACTTCAATCCATTTCAATAATGACTGGTTCAGAATACAAGGACATCCCCAATGCTACTAATATCATCTACGTACTCAGCGTCTGCAAGACCAATCTATTATTTGTGCCCTTTAGAAAGGGTATCCTGGCGAACACATACATTTTGTCAGTGGGGTTTCGGCATGAGAAGATTGAAGTTAATTAGCATTAACGTCTCTAAAATATAAACCTTGGCATAGCATATTTATGCGGTCACGAAGAAAGCACGCTAGCGGCTATCCCTCATGAGGACTTTGAGTAGATTTAGAATGTTGACAATATTCTGTAGAAAGCATCGTGTTTGGTCTAATCAAAGTCATTTGTAGCGGCCCCAATATGTATGATCACAAAAAGCTGCAGCGGGTTGTAGACTCAGCCATTTCCATCACAGCAACGATTCTCAGCACAATTGAGGACGTCTTACAGAGGTGGAGCCTCAAGATGGTTATCGATCATTAAAGACGCTCACTATTCAGGATATTCCCTCTGCGTCACTACTTATCGTCGAAGCGGTTTTCGAGGCGGAAGAGTCAGGCTTAAAATCATAGAAACATCTTCTTCCCTTCCTCCATTAGATTTCTGAACGTTTCGTGAACTAATGAACACCGCATCATTAATCCCCTTTCGAAACTTGCATTATTTTTACGTCCTGCACTGTAAAACTGCCGAAAAATAGAACATTGCAGATGCATGTTATAATAATTTCTGATCAAGAAAACACTCAGACATAGAAAATGCCTAAATACATTTATTTCTTTTATGCGGAGCTTCTCCAGGCCCTCAGGCAGCACAATGGCATTCCCTTGTACTGAAAATATACATTGGAATAATTGGATAACAAAAAAGTATGCTGAATAGAAATTCTTAGAGGTAATCATCGTTGTAACGAATAAGTTCTAGGAATGGAGATCTAATAGATATAGCAGTTACAGCAAAGGTACAAGAGACTAGAGTTGCTGGAGTCTGGAGCGAAATATTAAAAAAACAACACTGCAGGACTAACGTAGCATATCTGGCAGCATCAATGAGGAAAGGAAAGTGTCAATGTTTGTGGTCGAGAATCTGCTTCAGAATATAATGAATAGACACATAGGAAATCCGCAAACCTGTTCATTCATAGGGCTTATTTGATTGCGGCATAGAGCGACACCTGTCTCGTCCAAAAGGTGTTCGAAGCTTCAGTTTCTTCAGGCTGAAGGATCGTGGCATATTCGTGTTCAACCTGATGAATATTTATCACATATTTCACATAATTCAAAACTTTTTATCAATACGTATTTGCTGCTGGTACATAAACGAAGTGAAAAGTAAGGAATTATATGGCCTACTGAGCAAATAGACAAAAGACAATAGGTGTAGGAGTAGGCCATTCGGCCCTTCGAGCCAACATCGCCATTCACTGTGATCATAAATCGACACAAACGATAGCTAGATAGATAGATAGATAATTAAATAGCTAATTGAAAAGCTAATTGGACAGATAGGAAAGCAGACAGAAAGGATAGATGGATAGACACAAGCATAGATGTATATAAAGAAAGAGAAAGAGAGAGAGAAATAGTGAGATAGAAAGGCAGAGGAAGATATGGATAGATATATAGACTGTTTTTCGTGTGCCATAATCTGCCTCAGCCTCGGCGACCACTTTTTTTCCCAAGTGGTTGTCTTGGTGGAAAGATTCTGTGAGGGTCCCCCACCTCCTTCTCACAGCGCAGTTTTTTTTTACGAGGCAGAGTTGCGAGCTCGACACTCCACCTGGCACGGATGGAAACCTTCGCTCCGGAGTCAGGCGCTGATGTCACTACGCCACCAGCCGGCCTAGATAGATACTGTAGATACAGTGCCTCTATAAAAAAAGTATTCACCCCACCCCTTGGAAGGTTTCATATTTTAAAGTTTTACAACATTAAATCACAGTGGATATAAATTGGCTTTAGAGTGGATCAACAGAGAAGACTCTCTCAGGTGAAAGTGAAAACAAATTTCCACAATTTTTTTCTAAAATTAGTAAATATTATTAAATGTTAAATAATTAATTGCATAATTACTTACCTCCTTCAAGTCAGTACTTAGTAGATGCAATTTTGGCAACAATTACAGCCTTAAATCTGTGTGGATAAGTATCTAACAGTTTTGCACATTTATAAACTGCTTTCTTTCTCCAGTCTTCTTCACAAATCAGCTCAAGCTCTGTCAAATTGCATGGGAGCCCTGAGTGAGTAGTACCTTTTTAAGTCCACCCAAAAACTCTGAATTGGATTGAGATCTGGACACAGACTTGCCCACTCTGTACTGTACCTCTTCTGTTACTGGTAAATATGCTACCCCACTCTCTCAATTCCTCCGTCTCTGCCGTATCTGCTCTCAGGATGGGACTTTTCATTCGATAACGAAAACGATGTCCTTTTTCTTCTTCAAAGCTTGGGTATTTCTCTTTCTCCACCGTCAACGCTGTGCTTAACCGGAACTCTTCCATTTCACGCACTCCTGCACTCACGAGGGATGGGGTTCATCTTGTTTTCGTCTACGACTGCACCCGTCTTCGCGTCCAGCAAATAACTTGCGTCATTTCCAACGAGATCTCACCAGCAGGCACGTCTTTCCCTCCACCCCACCTCCCTCTAACGTTCTGATTTCCAAGGGGATCGTACCCTACACAAGCGGAACAAATGCTACACCTGCCTCTACACCTCCTCCCTCACCACCATTTAGGGCCCCAAACAGTAATCACAAGTGAGGTGACACTTCACCTGTGAGTCCGTTCAGGTCACCTACGGTACTTGGTGCTCTCGGTGTGGCCTTCTGTATATAGGTGAGACCCGACGTAGATTGGGAGACTTCTTCGATCTCCCAGTAATCACCCATTTAATGGCACTTCCAATTCCGATTCCGACATGTCAATCTATGGCCTCCTGTATTGCGCGATGGGGCCAATCTAAGGTTGGACGAGCAACCCCTTATATTCCGTCTGGATAGCCTACAATCTGATGGCACGAACATCAATTTCTCCAACTGGTAATAGACACCCCTCCGTATTCCCCATTCCCCATCCCCATTTTCCTTTCTGCTATCTTGGAGCTCCTCCTCCTTTTCTTTCTCCCATTGCTTCTGTTCTGTCCTATTCGATTCCCCTTTCTCCAACCCTATATCGCTTTCACCGATAAACTTTCCAGCTCCTTTCTCAACCACCCCCATCCCGGTTTCACAGATCACCTTCTGTTTCTTCTTCCCCCACCTCCACCTTCTAACCCTGACTTCTCATCTTTTTTTTTCCTCCAGCTCCGATGAAGTGTTATGGAAGAAAAATCGACAGTACTCCGTTCTATAGATGCTGTCTAGCCTGCTGACTTCCTCAAGCATTGTGTCTGTGTTGCTTGGATTTCAAGCATCTGCAGATTTTCTCTTGTACTGGGCATTAACTTTGTTGTTTTTAAACCTTTGCCGTGTAGCTTTGGCTTTATGCTTAGGTTCGTTATCTTGTTGGAAAACAAGCCTTCTACCAGAACGCAGTTCTCTTGCATCAGATTTCCCTGTATTTTGCTGCAGTCATTTTACCCTATACGTTCAGAATCCTTCCGGAGCCTGCTGCAGTGAAGCATCCCCACAGCATGATTTTGCCAACGTCAAGCTTTAAGGTAGAGATGGTGTGCTTTGATGATGCGGGTTGTTTATCTGATGATATTTGGACTGATGGCCAATCCGCTCAATCTTGCTCTCATCTGGCCATAGATCCTTCTTCCAGCTGACTTCAGAGTCTCCCACACGCCTTCTGGCAATCTCCAGCCGCGATATCATATGAGATCTGTTTTACAATAGTGGATTTCGCTTTGCTACACTTCCTATAATGCTGCGACTGGTGAAGCACCGGGCAACAGCTGTTGCGTTTGCAGTTTCTCCCATCTCAGCCGAAGTTTGCAGCTCCTCCAGAAATTATCATAGATGTCTTGGCGTCCTCCCTCACTAGACCTCTTCTTGCACGGTCACTCAGCTTTTGAGGAAACCCTGCTCTAGGTAGATTTACAGCTGAGTCAGATTCTTCCATTTCTTGGTGATTGACTTCATAGTATTAAAAGGAATATTCAGTGGAAATTTTATTGTATAATTCTATCTCCTAACTTGTGTTTTTCAGTAACCTTTACGTGGAGTTGCTTGGAGTGTTTTCATGATGGAGTTTTTTTTTCCCCAGGATGCTGATTCACCAGCAGTTGGACCTTCTAGATACAAGTTTATCTTTAGTACAATCAATTGAAACACTTTGATTGAACACAGATTATCTCAATTTAACTAATTCTGTGAATTCTTAAAACAATTTTCTGCGTCAATGATGATTTGGTGCGTCAATAAAATGGGTGAACACTTATGCAGTCAATTATTCAGTGTTTTGCATTTGCAACTCATTTAGATCACTTTGTAGAAATGCCTTTTCACTTTGACATGAACAAGTCGTTTTCTGTTGATAATTGTCAAAAAAGCCAAATTAAATCCACTGTGATTTCAATATTATAAAACAATAAAACATGAAAACTTCCAAGGAAAGTTAGTATTTTTGTAGGCCCTTGTAGATAGATGGATAGGTTGGTGGATAGATAGATATTTAAACAGAGAGGTAGATAGATGAAGAGATGGATGGATGGAGGGACAGATGGAATGATAGACAGACGGGCAGAGAGAGAGAGAGAGAGAGAGAGACAGAGAGAGAGAGAGAGAGACAGAGAGAGAGAGAGAGAGACAGAGAGAGAGACCAACAGGTAAAGGGATGGAGAATAGTATACAGGCACTTATTTAAATTGAATAGACTTACATCTGACTGAACTGTCCTCCCTTCATTAACGACGTTTGCGTCTGAAATATAATATTGATATATTGAACCCTTAATGCACATTAGACTAACTAAATATAGTTTATGTCCCTTGTCGATTCTACGAATGTTTCCATATACTTTGTCCATTTTACTGACTGTTCCTTGTTCTGGTTCACAATGTCTTTCTATTCGGATCTGTTGTTGTTTAAAAATATTGGATAGCTGTCTGAGTATTCTTTTCTATTTCCTTCCTATGTCCTACTTGTTGGTTGCAAGCTCTTGGTGACTAATAATCTAGTGCTCAGTTATCTGTCTTTCTGAATAAAATGCCACTTGGTTGTTTGGATTATTGGATTTGATTATTTGTTCATTTCCATGGGAAGTTCTACCTGGTGAAAAACCAGGTACCAGAGCAACATTGTCATTTTCCATTTGATTTTCACGTGATAACGGCAGATTTTACTACATCATGAAAAACGGTTCACAACAATGCTTCGAAACGGAAAAAAACATGGTAAAATTATCAATGTATCAAGGTAATCAATACGTTTTTCCCCCTGCATAATAAACAAGTAAAAAAAAAAAACTCTTGGCTTTTTATGCTATTCTTGCCTCCCATTTAAGCCAAATTCGAAAGTTAAAACATTCTGGAATAAAGAAACGAATAGAATAATAAAACATTTTTGTTAAGTGTGAATAAATATATTTAACTCACATATAAGAACAGGAGGTCTGCTTTCTCCCAATGGTAAAGAATCATTTCTGAAAGGGTGAAGACGCAAGGTTACATTCTATTATATGTGTGTCCAGAATTACTTAGCAATAGCACGTAAAAGCAATTACGGAAAATAAACGGCGGCGCGATAAATAGATGGCGGCGCGACGCAGCGCGCACGGCCTCTCCGGTGAATGATATCGGTATCTATCAAGTAGAATGCCGTCTACAATCCTGATTTGATGGAGACAGACGTGAAAAGCACTGAGGTACATCTGGAGAAACTTCTGAAATGCCCGCTTCGCTGCCGCTGCTACTGTGCGATCGAGAATCTCCGGGGAGGTAGGCCCCGAATCCCCGGCCTTGCCTGTTGCTGGCGGCCGGGGACGGAGTCGAAGCTCTCGGCAGAGATGGTGCTCGGTGTTCGGTGTCGGAGGGCTGGTCGGAGGTTCGAATTTTTCCGACGGACTCAAGAGTCGGCTGTGGTCGGGTGCTGCAGCGGCAAGTTTGCGGCGCTGGAGATTCATGGCAGGGAGAGTTTTCTTCCTACTTCTACCGTCTGCGTGAGATGATGGGACTTTCGAGACTTTGAGATTTTTTTCTACCGTGCCCATGGTCCATACCAAAAATTACGGTATTGCTTTGCACTATTGTAACTATATGTTATAATTATGTGGTTTTTGTCAGTTTTTTAGTTTTGGTCTGTCTTGTGTTTCTGTGATATCTACTGGAGGAACATTGCATCATTTTTTAATGCATGCATTACTAAATGACAATAAACGACGACTGAGTGTCCTCATAATCTAAAAAAAATCTAAAAAAGCAGCAAGGTCTTTACTCCCTCTGAGTTTCCGAAGACTCAGCATGACATCTAAAACTTTGACAAACTTCTATAGGTGCGTGGTTGTGCTTATACTGACTAGCTGCATCACACCCTATTAAGGAATCATCAATGCTCTTGAATGGAAAATCCGACAAAAAGTCACAGGAAAGCAGCAGCAATCATCAAGGACCCACTACACCCAGGCCATGGTGTCGTCTCTCTGCTACCGTCAAAAACAATGCAAAGGAGCCTGATGACACACACCGCCAAGTTCAGGAACAGTTATTACTCCTCAACCATCAAATTATTGAACGAAAGCGAATAATATCAACGAACCACACTTGCTAGAACACTGAAAAATTTCCAGAACCCTCAGACACACTTTCATCTCATGTTCGCGAAATTTATTGCTTATTTGTTTATTTTTTACTATTTTCCTTTATTTTGGATTGACACAGCTTGTTGTTCTTTGCGCACTGGTTGAATGCATAATTTGTTGTGTTTTTTTCATTGATTCTATTGTGGTTATTATTCTATCAAGGATATACTGAGCATGCCACAAGAAAATGGATTTCAGGATTGTATGTGGAGATATTTATGTACTTTGGTAATGAATTTACTGTGAACTGTGATCTTTGTTCAGAACTGGCGCAAGTCTGAAGGACAGTTATTTCAACATGGATTCTAAAGTAGAAATTGGGAAAAAAATGATATATTACTCCCCATGAATTCTGTATGAAATCTGTAACGGTACCTAGTTTCATTTGATACCATCTTGTTTCTTTTATCTGCATTAGGAAATTATCCATTGTCTTTTGGAATCAATGCCCTTTGTTTAAATATGGATCATGACTTCGGCCGTGCTCTGTGAAAAATTATAATTCTGGAACAGTTGACGTGATTATCCAGTTAAGCGTCTCTATTCTAATTAGACTATCAGCAACAGCACACTGAAATAAAAACATAGACTTCCATTTTTTTTTACTATATAAAATGCAGCAGCGCTTTATTGCCACCATCGTATACAAGGAGGAAGTACAAGATCTACTGCTGCCGTGGAATATACATACTGAGGGTGTCCTTTCCAGTCCACCTCGACCAGGACTTGAAAAATGCGTTCTTGGTGCAACGCACACGGTGTTTACTGGTCTTTTGTTACTGTTGCAATTTATCCCTGGCTTCTCTAAGCAAAATCATACTGTAAACGTCTACGAGGAATAAAATAAGCTGCAGATCCGTAAAGCCGTCCAACACCGCTAATTCAAGGTTAATTATGAAAAAGGAATGTATGCTTTTCTTTCTGAAGATACTCTTATATTAGTAACGACATGTCAAGAAATAAGATGATAGCCATCTCTTGTTCCTTACAATGAACTCACGCAATGCTAAGCATTTACTTAGTCAAGACATAAAAATATATATAGTTGACAGTATAAATAATGTTATATAATCTACTGCATAACATATCCTTGGCAAGCGTAAACAATAACTGCATACTTTTAAAATTATAAATATACTTAAGCGTCGAGCGATCTACTATATTGTTACGTTCTGTATTTATATTAAACGTAGGAGGGAGCAGCAGTGTATTGGTATTTCAGGAAAGAAAATAAACAAATATCGCACCTTTTCTTCGCTGAGTCGTTCGGTTCGCATGGTAGAATAAAAAAAAGACAGAGAAAAAAATATCAGTACATTTTGTGAAATGTTGGCATTCGTCACAACGTAGCGTAATTGAGGTTCATAAAGTCATTGGAGGGTATCCTATCACGAATTGTCGCAATCTGTTCTCAGAACAGTGAAAGCCACGAAATGGTAGAATTAAAGTGAGGTGAAAAAAAGTTCAAAAGGGACCTTATTGGAATCATTATCAGGTAGCCTGCGATGATATAGCGAAGAATCTGCCATAAGAATTGGTAGTGGCCTTACGTTTCATACACATTTGGACAGTTGCAAGATTTGGACATTTGGGCTGATTCTGATTTAAGTCACTAAACACACAACAGAATGAATTTTATAGCGTTGAAACAAATGGATAATGCTGCTATTCACAGGAAAACAAGTAAATACAGGCCAACACAGTTAAATAATGACAATACAAAGTTTCAATCAATTAGAAAAAACAGAGTTTACTTTTCTATTTATGTTTAAAAGGTTTGAGCAGGATTTTAACGATTCCTTACTCTAACTTTGGAAAACATTGATTAAATAGGACCTCGAGTAACGTGGCCAGTGCTGGTCTGTTTAATTAACAGGGGAACACGAACACAGAGAGGCAATATTTAATTCATTGGACCTATACCTTCAGGGAAGGGAAATTTATCGCATGAACCGAGATTGCGCAGGGTAAGATTCTACACGGTTTACTTAAAATATAATTGATTTCAATGAATTTCACGAAGAGTTTGTGGACGGCGACACTTTTCATGGAAGAACAAAGTTACTATTCGTCGCGAGGAGTAGAAAGGAGGGGGATCATGGAATTGGAGGTACAAGAGACTGTATGCGCTTGAATTGGGATCAAATATTAAATATAGTTAATATTTTAACATAGTTAATACCAGGAAGTCGGAGGAAGTCGGCAGATGCTGGAAATCGAAAGCAACACACACAAAATGCCGGAGAAACACGGCAGGTCATGAGTACCGATGGAAACAGGCGACGTTCTTGGCTGTTTATTCATTTCCATAGATGCTGTCTGACCTGCTGAGTTCCTACATTACTAAGTGTGCGTTGCAGCAATTAAATGACTTGATTACCTCATCTGGTTATGTTACATCGGTGGACAGAAATGAAACGCTCGCCTTTTTTGATTGCGAGGCTTCGTATGGATCGTTAGAAGTTGTCAGGAAAGTGTAAAACCTCTGGTTGAAAGCGTGATTAAAAATGACATGCAAGGTTCTTCATGCTCGCGGCAGGAAGTTTCAGAAAGCACTCTGTGCAGAGCAGAAGTTCTGAGATCACTTGAGTCAAATATGAATAGAAGGAAATAAAATAAACAGGTAAAAATTCGTCTGCAGAAACCGGCATGCTGAAAGAGAATCAGAAGTTGGAAAGAAAACTAGCAGATCATGCAGTGTTTGTGGATAGGTAAAATTCTGTATTTCTGAACGAAGCCCTTTCATTCGGACTGTGAATCAGAGGACGCGCATTTACCTGAGATACAGGGAATGAGAGTAAATGTAATCGATTGAATAATGTTGATGTCTGTAACTGATGCCTGACGGAATATTCCCCAGGCTGCTCCACGAGGCGAGAGAAGAGATTGCTGAGCCTCTGGCTAGGATCTTTATGTCCTCGTTGTCCACGGGAATGGTACCGGTGTATTGGAGGGAGGCGAATGTTGTTCCCTTGTTCAAAAATGGTAGTAGAGATAGTCCGGGTAGTTATAGACCAGTGAGCCTTACGTCTGTCGTGGGAAAGCTGTTGGAAAAGATTCTTAGAGATAGGATCTATAGGCATTTAGAGAATCATGGTCTGATCAGGGACAGTCAGCATGGCTTTGTGAAGGGCAGATCGTGTCTAACAAGCCTGAGAGAGTTCTTTGAGGAGGTGACCAGGCATATAGATGAGGGTAGTGCAGAGGATGTGATTTTAGTAAGGCATTTGACAAGGTTCCACACGGTAGGCTTATTCAGAAAGTTGGAAGACATGGGATCCAGGGAAGTTTGGCCAGGTGGATTCAGAATTGGCTTGCCTGCAGAAGGCAGAGGGTGGTGGTGGAGGGAGTACATTCAGATTGGAGGATTGTGACTAGTGGTGTCCCACAAGGATCTGTTCTGGGACCTCTACTTTTCGTGATATTTATTAACGAACTGGATGTGGGGGTAGAAGGGTGGGTTGGCAAGTTTGCAGACGACACAAAGGTTGGTGTTGTTGTAGATAGTGTAGAGGGTTGTCAAAGATTGCAGAGAGACATTGATAGGATGCGGAAGTGGGGTGAGAAGTGGCAGATGGAGTTCAACCCGGAGAAATGTGAGGTGGTACACTTTGGAAGGACAAACTCCAAGGCAGAGTACAAAGTAAATGGCAGGATACTTGGTAGTGTGGAGGAGCAGAGGGATCTCGGGGTACATGTCCACAGATCCCTGAAAGTTGCCTCACAGGTGGATAGGGTAGTTAAGAAAGCTTATGGGGTGTTAGCTTTCATAAATCGAGGGATAGAGTTTAAGAGTCGCGATGTAATGATGCAACTCTATAAAACTCTGGTTAGGCCACACTTGGAGTACTGCGTCCAGTTCTGGTCACCTCACTATAGGAAGGATGTGGAAGCATTGGAAAGGGTACAGAGGAGATCTACCAGGATGCTGCCTGGTTTAGAGAGTATGCACTGTGATCAGAGATTAAGGGAGCTAGGGCTTTATTCTTTGGAGAGAAGGAGGATGAGAGGAGACATACTAGAGGTGTACAAGATAATAAGAGGAATAGATAGAGTGGATAGCCAGCGCCTCTTCCCCAGGGCACCACTGCTCAGTACAAGAGGACATGGCTTCAAGGTAAGGGGTGGGAAATTCAAGGAGAATATTAGAGGAAGATATTTTACTCAGAGAGTGGTTGGTACGTGGAATGTACTGCCTGAGTCAGTGGTGGAGGCAGATACACTAGTGAAGTTTAAGAGACTACTAGACAGGTATATGGAGGAATCTAAGGTGGGGGCTTATATGGGAGGCAGGGTTTGATGGTCTGCACAACATTGTGGGCCGAAGGGCCTGTACTGCGCTGGACTATTCTATGTCTATGTCTATGTCTATGTAATGGTGATAATATGTGATACTTGCGACATGCCTAGTAGGCAAGATACACACGTATAGCAGAAGGTACAGAGGAAAACTAATGAAATCATAATATGCACTTCTGATAAAAAGATAAATGAAAACAAGTTATGAAAAGTTCAATATTGATTCCTGTGGGCTCCACCTCGGTCCTAAGCTCTCTAACTGTAAGGAAATCAGGAAATCTGGGGGGCAGTGTAGAAGATCGACGTTTAGATGGATGAAGAACTTCGTCGAAATAAATAATCCTGGTTTGAAATGGACGATTTCCTTCCCATGCACCTATTTTTATCTATTTAGCTAGTGATACGTCACGTAGAAGGCCCTTCCGGACCTTCAAGCTACGTTGCCCCAGCTACACCCGACAAATCCGATTAACTCAAACATATACATAAGTTTCATGTTAATGCGTATGTAGTATATTCTCAACACTTCTGCAAAATATTCAGAAAACTCCATTAAATCATCTCATTTAATTCCCGCTGAGATTTTTTGCGGAGTAGTTCATCCGATAGTCTATAATTACTGTCAAATATAATAATATTATACTTTGCACAATGCGTCCTACCATATAGTTATATTACTAATTTGTGCATACTGTTAGTCAAGGACTAATTACCTCTCTTCTTTCTCGCCACAGTAACAGACACAAGGACGGCGATCATAAACAGAAGCACCGCTGCTCCCACGGAAAGCATGAATTGCCAGGAATGCCATTCGAAAATTGAATCTTGAGGAAGAATCACAATGAGTTTCTTTATTTCAGCAACAAGGCACGGAATAGTAACAATTTACAAACAGACTCACGCTAATTATCGATGCACACTTACGAAAAGATAATCACTGTATACATCAATATGATTCACCTAGAAACTAGGCGTCATACCTCGAGCAGTCTGCCCATAGCCCCTCATAGCAGCGTTCATGTAGTCTGCAGCATGAGCACTAAGTATGTTTGTCTGTCTCAAGCGCAGCTGACTAGCACAGGCAGACAGAGAGTTGCTCTCACCCGTTATACGGTCGAGGGCAAAAAACAAATCTCTGACCATGTTTTACTCTGCACTAAAGTAAATTTATTCTTATACTAACAAACAATCCCCACTGGGTTCGTCATGGATTCGCTGAACCCTTAAATATATTACTCTATTTATGCAATAGCTTCATTGAAGAGATCTATTTCTCATGCCAGTCGATCTTTCATTCGTTTTGCAGGAATTTGGGAGCAAGTTTTGGTTTCCACTTGTGGAAATTTTCTTCTTTCTACAGCACGTTCAGAAATTTGAAGGTTTTCATTATAGTGACTGAGGCGTCTGTAGATTACAGGGGGATTTATTAATTGGGGAACCAGGTCGTGGAGTGGTAAATGCATTTCAATAAAAAATGAATGTGAACAGATGCATTATGGAAAGCTAAACCAGCGTAGAAATTCCACTATAAATTGCAGACCTCTAGTGGGAGTCATGGAATAGAGGGACAAATTAGTTTATTTATAGTGGTGCCACAGGTAGAGAAGGTAGCGAATTGTTGTTAGTACGCCGGGCGTCTTCAAATAAGACACTGAGTAGAGGAGCTGCGGTTGTACGAAACCGTGGCCAGACAGCGCTTGGAGCAATGTGCACTCTTTTCAACACCATGCTATCGGAAAGCCGGGGTTAGATTGATATATAAAGGCGTTGCCAAAGCAAAAGAAACTAATGTATAGGGAAGGACTGTCCAAGCTAGGGTTTTATTCCTTAGAAAGATGGAGAATGTGGGAAAACTTATCCATTTTTGTTAACTATGAGAGACATAATGTGGATGGCAAAAGTCTTTTCCCCGAGGTCCAAGATCTTACAAATAGGGGCATAGCTTTATGACGCGTGGGGGGCCAAGGACCAATTTTTATCAGCAAAATCTAATAAATAGCTGAATGAGCATCCAGAAGAAGCAGATAATGCATGTACATCAATATACATCTAAGAAGTCACTGAATGCGTGAATGGAAAGGTGAAACTTGGAATGTTATAAGCCGAATGCAGGAAATTGGGATCATGCGGCCAATGCGATTCGTATGGCCTAATGAGCCGACAAACGCGTATTCGCGTTCCATTGGTCTATGGCTCAAATAATATGATATTATACAGGGTATGGCTGGACTACAGGAAAAAACATGGAATGTCTGAACTTTTTTCGTGAACTCAGTTCCAGCCATTGCTCAATTGACATCCTGCAGTGGAGGCTGGAAGGAAAAGTTGAGGAGAACATTGTCAGGACGGAAAGCAGTAATACTCATGTACTGTAATATAAATATACTGGATATAGGGAGGATGGCAAGAGAACGGACAACAAATAATGAATCCTCTGGCGGATATTTCTGGACACCTCTTCAATTGGAGTACTGTGCGGATGCATCAGAAGCAACCCTGCGCAGGTCCGGTGAAGAGCTTTAAAACTCAGTCTCTAGAAAAGAAAGGTACTGCCTCGCGATTATCATGGGAACGGTCGTCGTTGGAGTAGCCTGAGACAGAGTAATAAGGCTTTGGCTCAACAAGTAATTCGGCGGGAACAGGCAGACGCAAAGTAAGTAAGTAAGTTCATTCTTTATTTCTTATTTTACTCTTGAGCGAATAGTGTTATGTCTGCAGTGCCAGTATTCTGTTCTGGGTGTCAGATGTGGGATTTTCTGCAGACTGCAAGCTTCCCCGATGGACACATCTGCATCAGGTGCATCGAGATTCAACTCCTTAGGGATCGTGTTAGAGAACTGAAGCTACAGCTCGATGACTGTCGGCTTGCTGGCGATAGTGAAGCAATGATAGACAGGAGCTACAGGGAGGTAGTTATCTCAATTCTACAGGAGACAGATAAATGAGTGACTGTTAGGAGAGGGAAGGGACGAAGTCAGATAATGGAGAGCGCCCTTGTGGCCGTCCCACTCAACAATAAGTACTCCATTTTGTGTACTCTTGGGGGGGTAGGGGGCGGGATCTACCGGAGGAAGCAGCAGTGGCCGTGCCTCTGGCACAGGGTCCGGCCCTGTGGCTCAGAAAGGTAGGAAACTGAAAAGTAGGACAACAGTAACAGGGGACTCTGTAGTGAGGGGGACAGAAAGATAATTCTCTGAATGCGAAATGGAAACACGGAGAAAAGTTTGCCTTCCAGGTGCCAGGGTCCACGATTTTTTTCTGAACGCGGTTACAAAATCCTGAAAAGGACGTGTGAACAGCGAGAAGTCGTGGTACATATTGAACAGCGAGAAGTCGTGGTACATATTGGTATCAACGACATAAGCATGAAGAGGGAGGAGATACAGAGAACATAAAACGGGGAGTTAGGGAGAAATCTGAGAAGCAGGACCTCAAGGGTAGTAATCTCGGGATTGCATCCTGTGCCACGTGAGGTTAAGGATAGGAATAGAATGAAGTACCGGATAAACATTGGAGCCGGGTATAGGGATTCAGATTTTTATATCATTGGGACCTCTTCTGGGGCAGATGTGACCTGAACAAAAGTGACAGGTTGCACTTGAATCCGAGGGGGCCAATATCCTTGTGGGCAGGATTGGTAGAGCTATTGGGAGTGGTTTAAATTAATATGGCAGGGTGATGGGAACCAGATGATGGAACTGACGATAAACCAGCAGGTTTACAAGTAGATGATGCAATATGTAAAATTAATGTAATGAAGGACAAGCCAATGATTCGGTACAACTGCAGAGAGGGCAAAGAGTTAAGTCATACTGCAGAGGCAAAAATCAAAAAGGCGAAGAATGCAGGACTGAATGTGTTGTACTTAAAAGTACGTAGCGTTTGGAGCAAGGTGGCCGAACTCGTGGTGCATTTAGAAATTACTTGGTATAATGTTTTGAGTCGTGGCTGAAATAAGGTTATATCTAGGAGGTTAACATCAAAGGACATATTTTGTATCGAAAAGACAGGCAGCAAGGCATAGGAGATGGTGTGCCTCTGTTGGTAAGAGATTGAATTACATCTTTAGAAACTGTTGACATAATGCAGGAGAATCGTCAATCTTTGTGAGTGGAGTTAAGGTTAAAAATCGTGATGGGAATCATAGATAGACATCAAAATAGTAATCAGGATGTGGGGTTGAGATTGCAAAGGGAGCTGGAAACCGCATGATATCTGTAATGTCACAATTGTAATGGCGAGCTTCAATAAGCTAGGGCATTAGTTTGGCGTCCGATCACAAGAGAGGGCATTTGTTGAATGCCTACGTTGAAGGCTTTTCAGAGCAGTTTGTGCTCGACCCTACTAGGGGAAAAGTTATCTTAGATTAGATGTTGTGTAATAAACCCGATTTTGTTAGTCAGCTTAAGGTAACGGAACCCTTAGCAGGCAGTGATCATAGCATGATTAAATTCATACTGAAATTTGAGAGGGAGAAGCATAGGTCACATGTATCAGTATCCCAACGGAATAAGGGAAATTACAGAGGCATGAGAAAGGAGCTTGCCCAGGTGGATTGGAGAAAGATACTGGGGGAGATGACAGCAGCACAGTGGTGGCTGAAGTTTCTGGAATAGTTCACAAGGTGGCGGATAGTTAAGGTCCCCGGAAGAATATGTTCGCAGATCGCAGGACTAGGTAGCCATGGCTGACAAAGGGAAGTTAAGGACTGCACTAAAGCCAGGGAAGTTGGATGATCAAAGGCAAGTAATAATGCTATAAGTGGAAAAAAGATTAAATCTGAGGGCAAACTAGCCGATACTATAAAGCAGGGAACTAAAATTTCTTTTCACTTTTATAAATGATAAAAGGGAGGCTACAGTTGATATTGCACCGCTGGAAAATATACTGGTGAAGTAATAGTGGGGGACAAAGAATTGGCAGGTGTACTTCATAAGTTCTTTGTCTCAGTCTTACAGTGGAAGACACTAGCTGTACGCCGGAGATCCGCGAGTGTCCGGGAGCAAAAGTGAGTGCCATTGCTATTACAAATGAAACAGTGATAGGCAGACAGAAAATTCTTAAGCAACACACAAAAAAGTTGCTGGTGAACGCAGCAGGCCAGGCAGCATCTATAGGAAGAGGTACGGTCGACGTTTCGGGCCGAGACACTTCGTCACGACTAACTGAGAGAAGAGCAACTAGGAGATTTGAAAGTGAGAGGGGGAGGAGAGAACCGAAATGATAGGAGAAGACAGGAGGGGGAGGGATGGAGCCAAGAGCCGGACAGTTGATTGGCAAAAGGGATATGAGAGGTTCATGGTACAGGAGGCCTAGGGAGAAAGAGAAGGGGGAGGGGTGAAGCCCAGAGGATGGGCAAGGGGTATAGTGAGATGGACAGAGGGAGAAAAAGAATATGTGTATATAAATAAATAAATAACGGATGGGGTACGAGGGGTAGGTGTCCCATGATCCTGTCCCATGGAAAGCAAAGTGGACAAAGGGGAGGCAGCGGATGTCACTTGCTTAGATTTTCAGAAGGCATTTGATAAGGTGCCTCACATGTGACTGCTTATCAAGATAAATCTTAATGCTGTTACAGGAAATACAGGCACGGATAGAGGGATCGCTGACAGGCAGGAAACAGCGAGTGGGAATAAAGGGGGTCTTTTCTAGTTAGCTGTCAATGACTGGTGGTGTTCCTCAGCGGTCAGAATTGGGATGGCTACTATTGTTCAAGTTGTTTGTCAATGATTTAGATAGTGGAATAGATGGCTTTGTGGCAGTGGCAGAGTTTGCCGATGATACAGTAGGTGGAGTGGTAAGTAGTGCTGAAGGAGCAATGCGATTGTAGCTGGAGTTAGGCGAATTCGAAAAATGGACAAAAATCTAGCAGATGGCATAGAGTGTTGGGAAGTGTATGAAAGTGCATTTTGGTAAAAGGTACAATAGTGCAGAGTATTATCTAAATGGGGAATAATTCAAAAATCACAGATTCAAAGGGACTTAGGAGTTCTCGTGCAAGAATCCCAGAAGGTTAATACGCAGATTGAGTCTGTGGTAAAGAAGCCAAATTCAACGTTGGTTTTTATTTCAAGGGGAATAGAATATACAGAGAAGCAGATAATATTGATGCGTTATGAAACACTAGTCAGGCCGCACTTGGTGTCTTGTCAATAGTTATGACCCCCCATCTCAAAAAAATCTATTATCATTGCAGAGAATTCAGAAATATTTCACGAGGATAATTCCGGGAATGAAGGGGTTAACATCTGAGGAGTGTTCCACATATTTGAGCCCGTGCTAACTGAAATTTAGAAGAATGCTTGGAGATCTCATTGAAACCTACTGAATGTTGAAATGACAAGATATAGAAAATGTGGGGAGAATGTTTCCTTTGATGGATGCTTCCAGAACTAGAGGACAGAACCTCAAATTTGAGGAGTTATCATTCAGACCAGAAATAAGAAGGAATCTTTTTGAGTCAAAAAGTGCTGAATCTTTGGAATGCTCTGCCACAGACTGCGTGGAGGCCTTGTCCGTGGGAATTTTCAAAGTGGAAATTGATCGATTCATGACTGGTTGGGGTATCAAGGGTTATGGTGAAGGGCAAGTGTATGGGGGTGAATGGGATCCGGGATTAGCCATGGTGAAATGACAGTGCTGTGTCCAAAAGTAGAATAGCCTATTTCTGAGCCTAAATCTTCTGATCTTATGGCCTTGTTATTTTTTTTTGGGTGATATGTATTTGGACCTCCGAGTCTTAACTTCGTTGCTTGAACATTACAGAAACTGCGTTTCTTCCTGTCTCTTGATATTTATAGCTTGCATTTCAAATCTCAAAAAATTTCAAACCTTAAATCCCAGTTAAGGTTTATTTTCAGAGTTGAAAAGTCCATGACATAGAACGAATTAGGTAATTGATCTCTAAAGGTATCTGCTCCAACGGAAGGAGAAGGTAAATTTAAATTATTCTGTAAATGAGTTACCGTTTATGAGTTATACCATAATTCTGGAAGGGTTGTATGAGCATTGTCTCTCTTACCTGATCGGATGAAAAACAGACGATCACTCATCTCTGAAACTATTGATCGACCGGATATCCATACCTCATATTGACAGGTAAGATATTCGACGTTCCAATTTAAAAGGGGCTCCGTGAGGTTGAATGTTGCGGAATGTAACCCGTTTGATTTGCTATATCTATAAGATTGTTTTCCATAATTTGTGTATAAATAAAACTTATTAACAGTGTAATGTTGGGGAGCTGTGCAACGAACACTGCGATTTTGTTCCCTTCCTGTCATAGGGTAATCACTTTCCAGCGCAATTATTGGTTTTAACGGACGATCTGCAAAACAGCGCAAAAACAGTGATGCATAGTTGGTTAAACATTGGCATCGTTATAGAAAACACTACCACACAAGCTCTGTCGTCCTTCAACCTCAGTATTATTTTTTTTTACTAGTCTTACGAAATGGCAAATGTAAATGAAAACCACTGCGTTTTTTTCTGGGGAAATATCTACCTTATATAACAACCATTTTTTTTTTTGCGACTCAGACTCTGATACATCCAGGGATGCAGAAGAGCTTTACATTGAAATATTAGAATTCAAATATTGGAATTGTAACATTGGCAAGTGTGCCTTGAGATAAAACGAAGGATGATGTTCCTGCGTCTCTAAAATATAGTCCTCCGAGTTGCAATTTTGGAAGAAAGTAGAGAGCATGTAGTGATACGAGGACAAGGTAGCGATTTCTGCCGCAATGTTAGCAAAACTGAAGATCCCGTCAATGAAAAGAAAGTACAGTGACATTCACAAATTTGTCTGTGTCCATGACTTTGAGAGCTTCACATCCCGAGGTAAGCATATCACTTATAATTTGCATCTTCAGCCACTTCGATTCTATGGTCAAGAAAGGACACAAGCGCCTCTACGTACTCACAAGCTTGATGAAATTCGATATATTCCCGTTGACCTTCAGCAGTATTTTCACAGATGCAGCATAGAAAGCATCCTACCCGGATCCATCACCGGATGGTATGGCAGCAGCTCTTCCAGAGAGACATTGCAAACACTTGTGAACGTAACCCAGTCTATCAGGAAAATCTGCCACTTCACGTCTGACTATATTTCCCGAAGCCTCAGTAAACAACCAACATGATCTCAGACCCTTCTCTCCTCAGCAGTTTTACCTTCTACAGCTACTATTGGGTACAATATACGGAAGCTTGTTAAAACTTGCCGACTGACCCATGTACAGTTTTTATTCCATTGTGGTAAGACTATTGAACTGGCAACTAGAGAATAGCGATGAAGTGTTGTACTCTCGATGTATTACGTCATGGCCTCTGCATCTCAGTTGTCTAGCTGCAGATATTTCTTTCTGGACCAATCATATAACCGTCATAGCAAAGACAGAACGTCAGCGCCTTTACTTCCTTAGTAGTCTCCGGAGATTCGGTATGGCAACAAAGATTTTGACAAACATCTATAGATGTTCTACAAGTCTGTAGTGGCCAGTGCTATCATGTTTGCTGTTGTGTGCTGGGGCAGCAGACACCAACAGAATCAACAAACACATTCGTAGGGCCAGTGATGTTGTGGGCATGGAACTGGGCTTTCTCACGGTGGTGTCTGAAAAGTGGATGCTGTCTAAGTTGCATGCCATCTTGGGCAATGTCTCCCATCCACTACATAATGTACTGGCTGGCCACAGGAGTACATACAGCCAGAGACTCATTCCACCGAGATGCAACACTGAGCATCATAGGAAGTCATTCCTGCCTGTGGCCATGAAACTTTACAACTCCTCCCAAGGAGGGTCAGACATTCTGAGCCAATAGGCTGGTCCTCGACTTATTTCCTGGCATAATTTACATATTACTATTTAATTATTTATGGGTTTATATTGTTATATGTATACTCTATTCTTGGTTGGGGCCACTGTAACAAAAATCAAGTTCCCTCGTGATCATTAAAGTATGACTTTGTCTATGACTATGGCTATGTATAGTGGAGAGTGTATTAACTGACAGCATCACGGCCTTATATGGGAACATCGACGCATTTGAAAGGAAAATCCATTAAAATAAAATGGATTCGGCCTAGTACATCACGGGTAAAGCCCTCCCATCTATTGAGCACATCTGCATGAAACGCTGTCGCAGGAAAGAAACATCCATCATGAAAGATCCTCACCACCCAGGCCATGTTCTTTTCTCTCTGCTGCCATCATGTAGAAGGTCCAATAACCTAAGAACTCGCACTACCATGTTCAAGAACGTTGTCTATCCTCAGTCATCAGGCTCTTGATCAAAAGTAGATAACTGCACTCACATATTGAGATGTTTGCACAACCAATAATCCCATTCTTTACCTTGGCTTGTCTTGCTGTCGTTATATATTGCTATATGCTTATATTTGCATGTACACAGAGAGTTGTTTTCTCAGCTCTATTTGATTTCCATTGATCCTGTCATAGTTCATATTCTATAGATTTGGCCAGTATGCCCACAGGAAAAAAATCAGTGCTGTATATGATGACATATATGTATCCTGATAATAAAGCTTACTTTGAAACTTGAAAATTTCGCATACTAATTTTTTGTACTGCCACGAAATCTTATGTGAGGAATGGTCTTTGCGGAGTCTATGCTCACTCTATTTTTGTGCATGTGACAGTAAGAAACAAATTATAAATATGGCCAAATGATTTAATAAGAATGCCAGCAAGAATAGGTGTTCTGAATGAAAACAAACAGAAATGCCTCCGTGTGACCAAAGTACATAGATTGGAACACAATAAATTGAAGGCAAATGAAAACAAACAATGCGGTAGAAGCCACTGACCTGTTACACTTATTACCAATGGATCACTTTGCTCCGAGTCAATCTGACGTCCTCGGACCATTGTTTTATAAAGACATCTGTAGATTTCCTTCCCGGCATGCAACACCCCTGTTAGGTCCAAGGTTACCGAAAGTGTCCCCTCGATGATGCAGAATGTCGTATTTGGAAATGTCTTATTTACACTGTAGATGTGAAATGTTCTGTTTGGACCCCGCACTGGTGCTTTGCATGTTAGTAGCAACATCTCCCCTTTTATATATATAGGGAAATTTTCGTTCAGGAAAATCTCTGGTTTCTTGAGAGGACCTGCAATCATATAACAATTTCAATTATCATTAATATGCTGTCGTAGGTCAGACACCTGCAATTTAACATTTTAGTCAGGATTTTGGAGGTGCATGAAATAAAACACGCTGGAAATATTTATTGAAACGGAGCTAAGGGCGCCACGGTACTTCATGGGTTAGCAGGACGCTATTATGTCTCGGGGCATTGCATAGTTCAATTCCGGCGCCGTCTGTATGCAGTTTGCACGTTCTCCCATGAGCAACTAGGTGTCCTCCCACATTCCAAAGACGTGCAGGCTAGTGGGTTAATTAGTATTTGTAAATTCTTCCGTGATTAGGCTGGTGTTAAATAGATGAATTGCTGGGCGGTGCGGCACGATGGGACAGATGGTTTTGATCCAAAATGAATCTTGAAATGAATTAAAATAAAATAAAATCAGTAATACTAAATGGCATGCTATTTTTAGAAACACATTATTTAATGTTTATTTCATTTTTTCGTATGTCATGGAACTAAATTTATAATCTCAGGAAACCCTATGTGTTAAGTGAATCGACAGAGTACATATCAATAAAACTTAGTATAGTTGAATAAAAATGTTGCAAATTAATTTTGATGACTACGGGCTATTGAATTGAATACTGAATCCGTGATCTTACATCTTACTGATAGAAAGGACTAACTTATACGCTAATGATAAATTACTGAACTTTCATTGTCTTTTGTCGTAGATTTTGCACTTCATTCCTTTATTTAAACTTTGCCTTCTTTGTAGCCTGAAAACGGAATGTTTTCCTTTAATATATTTTTATTTGATTGGCGTCCTATTTGTATACGGGATAATTAATTAAAGTTCCCTCGGGATCAATAAAGTATATCTATCTATCTATCTATTTATCTATCTATTTTCGGGCACACAGACTTTCCTTTTAAACCGCATCTAGGCACTTGAGACGATAATGAGAAAATTACCAGATTACTTAAAAAATAAACAAACGATAATCTTTAAAAATTAGAGATTGAAGAGGATGAAAGAAATATGAGTCTTGGTAGGTCGGCAGATCCATATTGTGTGTGTTAGTACATAGCCAGCAATAAACCTGTTTTTGAAACATCTAGACAGACGTTTATGGATTCTAGTCATGTAGAAAATATTTGTTATGGAATGCTGGACTTACCAACTACGGGTACATACAAGCTTGTACTTCTCTCTGAGTCTATCATGTGCCCTGATATCACCGCTTGGTAGGCGCACCAGTAGATTTCTGAGTGATTGACTGAAGTTTCAAACGCGACAGTATTGTAATCAAAGTCAACACGTATGCTCTTCTCCAAGTGGCCGTCTTTGCCTTTGTACAAAGCAAAATTGCGAACGTAATACTGACTTTCAGCTTCGCATTTCAGCTGGATAGTCTCCCCTTTGAGAAGCGCATTTCCATTCCAATTTGTACTGATTGTCGGCTTCCGTGGGCGATCTGATTAATGGATAACAAGCAATACTATTACATTTGGAAACCTTATTTTAATGCCTAATACATTAACGATCAATAGTGATATAGTATTTCATCTGTGGTATTATTACCGATTATTGAGACAATCATTCTGTCACTGTGTTCTGAATATTCCCAGTGTCCCAGCACGTACACTGCAACGACGCAGGTGTAATAGTCAGTGGCGCTTGGTGTAATCAGAAACGTCATGAAATGTCGATCCTTTTCAGTACGATATTGAAAATCGAATGTTTGGAGTTCAGTCTTGTATAAATAATATCTCGTAGAAGAAGCATAAAATTTAACGGCGCATCTCAGTTCCACGGACTCGCCCTTCACAATTAGATCTTCTGTGTGATTTAGAGAGAGGGTTGGCTTCGTGGGCCGACCTAAGGACAGGTAAGCAGATAGATAAGGGGAAGGTTTATCACTGCGAAACTAAAAAAGGAAAATGCAACACTCAGTACGTCAGGACGCATTTGTGAGACAGAGAATCAGAACCGATGTTACAGGTCGGATATTGTTTATCAGACAAAAGATGTGTGTAATACTGCAGGGACAGTCGGGGATGTCGTTTGACGCATGGTACTAGAACATTATTTATTCAATGGGTGCAGAGCAGCGGATGGACCGTTAGTAAAAGAATGCAAGGCTGCGGAATGCAGAGGAAATCCTCTAGCCCCCGACGAAAAACGCACATAAAAAGAAAACCGACAACCTGATATAAACGCAAACAACAGGAATTCTGCAGATGCTGGAAATTCAAGCAACACACATAAAAGTTGCTGGTGAACGAAGCCGGCCAGGCAGCATATCTAGGAAGAGGTACATTCGACGTTTCAGACCGAGACCCTTCGTCAGGACTAACTGAAGGAAGAGTTAGTAAGAGATTGGTTAGAGTTAGTAAGAGATTGGTTAGAGTTAGTAAGAGAGTTAATAATCTGTTACTAACTCTTCCTTCAGTTAGTCCTGACGAAGGGTCTCGGCCTCAAACTTCGACTGTACCTCTTCCTAGAGATGCTGCCTGGCCTGCTGCGTTCACCAGCAACTTTGATGTGTGTAACCTGATATAAAGTTATGTACGGACAAGTGTAACAGAGAGAAATTAAAGTTAACTGTAATTCCGAACGTGCTCAACACGGAGACAAGACGCGCTGCTTTATGTTTGCGCTTTAAAACAGACCGATAGGTCACAACGGGATGCCATTGATGAGTAAAATGGTATTGAATAACAGCACACAAGGTTGGAAGAAATGTAAGTGAATTGTTACCTCAACATAGAAATCACATAATCACTGTCTTCCTGTCCTCTTTCGTGTGTGATTCTGAGAGAGAGAGAGAGAGAGAGAGAGAGAGAGAGAGAGGGGGGGGGGGTGGAGGAAGGGGAGAGTGCCGGCTGTGAGTGTCCTAGAAAACATATTTACAGTTTAAATAAAAGGTCTATAGCCTTGGAACTTCGCAACCACTATAAATCCACTCCCTGTCGCCGCGAAACACATTGGAAAAAGTTGTTGCACTGATGTAGAAAACCTGGTGTAATGCTGTACAGCACTCTTCAAAGCAATAAACCTCAAACATACGTACTTATAACAGATATACTGATCGCATCACTGGGATATGATGTCAGCCACTTTCCAGATACTAACAAAGCACATTGGCAGGTGTAATGTTCGGAGTCATCCGGTACAGTTTCAAATGAGGTGACAAAATGGTTATGGACGCCACGTTGGACTCCCTGTTTGGATATTTTCTTATCGTTTTTAAGCAAGTACATCTGATTACACGAGAAACTCATACTCAGTAGACAGGCAATCTTCACGGTCTCTCCTTTAACAAATATTGTAAATTGGCTATTCAGATGTATTTCCGGCATCATCGGACGATCTGAAATTAGTGGAAGGTAAAGGTGAAACAAACAGTGCAACATAACAGTATGCATTTGCTATCGCACTGCCATTTAGGCTAATTCTATTATTGCCACATTCAAGGTAGATTAGCATCAAACTTCTGTGGATTTATGGAAAAAGTTGCCACGCGATGTGGTTCAGGCTAGAATAAGTACAAACATTAAAACATCTTTGAAGTGGCATGTCGATAGAAAATGTTCAGAGGACTTGGGGCAAAAAGAGGAAATGCATTGAGGGCAATATTGCTAGAAGTTGATTTGTAATGAATTTCTCAGGTTAGGACTTCATTCGCTGAAGAATGAGAGGCTGAGAGGTAACCCCTCGGAAGGCGTAGAAATCATGATGGGAATAATCACCATTAATGGACAAACTATTGTTTTCTATGGAAGAGGAAGGCAAATCAAAACTAGAAGGCCGAGGTTAAACTTAAGAATGGAAAGATTAATAACAGACTCGGGGGCCAAGTCATTAATGCAGACACTGGAGAGCACAAATGCAAGCTGGAATTGAAGAGACAGGTATATCTGTACGAAAACCTCAGGTGGATATCGTTCAAACGCGTTGGAAAATCGGATAAACAGACAGATATGGGCCAAATGAGCCAAAGGGCCTTATTCAAAGCTGCATAACCTCATGAATCCGTGATACTAAATTATATTATCCCTGGTTGCCGTGCATAAATTGGGGCGAAAGGTTTTTGTTTTTTTTTTTGCTGTTATGAGACTCTTATCATGAGAATAAATCGTACGTATGTACGTGTGTATATGGGTGGGGAGGTGAGAATTCAGCAAGCAGCACAGTGCATTGATGTTATAGGCTGGTACAAATGAGGAAAATAAATATACTTTCATTCGTGCTTGAGAATCCATTAGTTTGTTCGGATAAAAAATTGCTTATTTGACATACGCAGAGATACCTGGATTCAGTTAAGCTTCTTATCGCTGCAAATATCTGTTGGTCTTTCCTTGCAACATTGGCGAATGCGTGATGGGGTCATGTTCCCGAGAAGCATTTCAAATTAAACCTACACACTAACTTACATGTGAACGTATATTTCGACAAGCACAATGATTCAGACCAAGTTTGATTGCATCTGCCAGCGTTTACCCATAACTTTGCAAAATTCCTATCTGTGTCCAACAGACTGCCAGTGAGAGTAAATATTGAGACTAAGCATAATTTCAAAATCGCTTTTAAGTTCCTGAATTTACCGAGCAGCTGCTGCCTCACAGAGGCAGCAAAGCGGGCTCATTTGTGATTTTCCTTTCTCTCTGTCTATGGTGTTTGCAGGATTCTCCTGAACGGGTTTCCCTAACGTAGTTCGTTTCATACTTATGCCTCCTAGGTGTTAGATTATTTGGCAAATATAAAGCATCTGAGAGCATTGGTGAGGGGTTATATACTGAGGGCGAGAATAAAATAAGTTTAAGGTAGAGTCTGTTTAAATTGGTGCTTTATGATTTTCATGGTCTCGGTGAACTCAATGCCCTGTTTCTATGCTATAATTCCACTTACCTGCCTAGGCGGTTGGTATTCAATCTACAAATCAATTTCTGTAGGGTGTAACAGAATTAAGCCACATTTATGAGAGGAAAGGAATTGTGGACTGAAAGGTCTGTTCTTGCGACTATACTGTTATATGTTCTATACACTGTAAACAAGTTCATTTGGAAATCAATGTCAGCAAATCTCTTCCTACCACAGATTGTGCTCGACGCACTGAGTTCATCCCACGGTATGCCTTTTTTCTCTCCAGATTCAATTGTAGTCTCTCGTGTCTCTCCCGCAGTTTATAAGGATATTTTCATTAATTGCATCCTTAATTTCTATCTATGGTGCCTAGCATTGTAAGCTATTGGCTTCCCTGCTGTATCCAAATGTCTAAAAACATTATAAGAGCAGCTGAATAGATACAAAAAACTTCCTAAAACAGCGTGAACACGTCCAGAGGCATCCCTTACCGAATACAGAAATTGACACGGGATCACTGTACACTACATTCCTCGGGTATGGGGCTCCAACTGAGTTGAAAACACATGTGTAAACCGTGTCTATAATCGCTTCAATTGTAAAGGCGCTTGAACATTTTGATTCCGAGATTCGTATTTGAGCGTCAAATGTTTCCTGTTTGTACTTGTGCAAGGAAAGCCATCCACCCGAACACGGAGAACCAACAGCGCATTCCAGGTTAACGGTTTCCCCTTTAACGACACCTTGCAGGGGTGGATTCATCATCATCGTCGGTTTACGTTGTCCTTGAATAAGCAGAAAAAAATATAACTAATGAAGCAAAGTTGCGGCGATAAACAAAATGGTGTATCTGGAATATGCCTGGCAACAGACAAAGTAAACATCAAACGTTCTCGTCCTTGGTCAGAGGGAATTAAAAAAAAAACATACTCACGCGTTTTTTGCAATGCAGATTTTTTTTTTGGCTTTAATGTGCTTTTTGACGAATATTTTGATTATTTTGAAAATAATCAAGAAATTCCCCTTTTCCCATTGCTCAGCCAATCATTCAATTCAAATTGCTATTCCCTGGACGTAGGATATCGCGGAATTACAGGATTGGTTCTCTTTGAACATTTAGGAAGTTATATCTGCTCGCTCTTTGCAATATAATTAAATCAACATGGAATGACAAAAAAAAATTGAATGTTACGAATGTTATTCAGCGCTGCCAGAGATACAAGAAAATGTAGATGCTGGAATTTGGAGAAGTAAGCAAATGGCTGGCGGAAGCGAACGAGTGAGATTAACACATAGAAAGTGCTGGAGGACTGAGCAGGAACTATACGGCCACAGGAACATGAGATATTCGAGCAGCATTAGGCCATTTGGCCAATCGAGTCGGCCCTGCAATTTCATCATGGTTGATTCATTTTCGCTCTCAGCCCCCTTCTCCCGGAAACCCTTAATTCCCAGACTAATCAAGAACCTCTCAAACTCCGTCTTAAATATAGGCAATGAATCGGCCTCCACCGCCACCTGTGGCAATGAATTCCACAGATTCACAACAATCTGCCTCAAGGAATTCCCCTTAATGCCCGTTTTAAAAGGACGCCGCTCTACTCGGAGGCTGTGTGCTCCGGAGTTCGACACCGCTGCCGTAGAAAACGCCCTCTCGAGACATCAAACACTTCCATATGACAATCCGGAATAATTTTCGTGAGCTTATTTTGAAGCCTCTTCAATATCAGCACAGCCTTTCTCAGATAATGGGACCAAACTGCTCACAATGCTGCAAGTGAGGTCTTACCAGTGCTTTATCAAACCTCAACATTACATCGTTGTTTTTATTTTCTAGACCTCTAAAAACGAATGCGAACATCGCGTTTGCCTTCCCGACTACAGACTTAACCTGTAAATTATCCTTTAGGGAATCCCACACGAGCACTCCCAAGTCCCTTTGCACCACGGACTTTTATATTTTATCTCCATTTGTAACACAGTTTATCTTTTTATTTCTTCAACCAAAATGCATGATCATACACTTGCTGACACTATATCCCATTTGCCATTGCTTTGCGCATACTCCTAATGTCTTTCTGTTCTTCGGCAGCTTCTCTACTTCCTAAAAACTACCTGCCTCTCCACCTATCTTAGTATGGTCCGCGATCCTGACCATGATTCCATCAATTCCGTCATCGATGTCATGGATTTAAACATAACACCAAGCGGTCAGACCTCTGTGGAACACCCCAGGCTACCGGCAGCCAGCCAGGAAATCGTCCGTTTTTCCCATTCTTTGTCTCCCGCCAATCAACCAATGCTTTATCCATATTCCTATCTTCATTATAATACCATAGGATCTTAACTTCTTAAGCTGCCTCATGTGGCAACTTGTCAAAGGACATATGAAAATCCAAGTCACCGAAATATACCGATTCTGCTTTGTCATTTCTGATTGTTATTTCTTCAAAGAATACCATCTCGAAAGAAAACCATGCTGATTGCGGCCTATTTTAACATCCAATTATTCAGATGCCACATCCTTAACAATCGACTCCAACATCTTCCAAACCACTGAGTTTAGATGAACTGGCCTATAATTTTCACACTTCTGCCTCTCTCCCTGCCTTGAAAACTGGAGTGATATTTGCAATTTTCCATTCCTCTGGAATCATGCCAGAATGAATTGAAACTTGAAAGATTATCACTAATTCACCTACAATTGTTTCAGCCAAATACCTCAGGGTTATGTGCCATCCGATGCAGGTGATTGTGTATCATTAGATATTTCAGCCTTTCAAGATCCTTCTTCCTTCCGTTGGTTTTAAAAGTTTTCTCACCCCTCAGTTTTCCACTAACTTGAGGTATATTATCTGCATTCTCTTTGATTTTTATGCGGGCTTTGAAGTCTCCTGTCGGCCACTGTTGTGTCTTCCTGCCTTTAGAATACTTCTTTATCATTCATATACCCTACGCCTTCAGAATTGGTCCCAGAAATTCCAGACGTTACTGCTCAGCCGTCATCTCCACCAATTTTCATTTCCAAACAATGATGACAAGCTCTTAGTTCATGCCACTGGAATTCCGTTTACTTCATTGCAATGCAATACGTCAGATTTTACCTTCTCCTTCTCAAATTGTAGCGTGAATACTAAAATTTAATGGTCACCTGTCCCCAGTGGTTGCTTTACCTTAATCTCTGTAATCAATTCCGTCTCAATGCACAACAGCTAATACAGAATAGCGGATCTTCTAGTGGGCTCAACCACCAGCTGCTCTAAAAAGCCATCTCGTAGGGATTCTAGAAGTACCCCTGTCTTGGAAGCAGGCACTAACCTGATTTTCCTAATCTACCAGCAGCCTGTAATCCCCCCTAACTATCATAGCATTGATCTTTTGGCATGCATTTTCCACCACCCCCACCTCCAGCCGTTGTAATTTGTAACTTATTATCCCCCTATGTCACCTCTTTCTAATAAATTGATTTCATTTATTTTTACCAACAGAGCTACGCAACCCCGTCTGCTGCTGCTGATCTTACATTACTTACGTTAAGCTCCTTTCTATAACCTTCTTCTTTTAGTCACGCTTCAGTATTGCCCGCAACGTCATATATGCCGACCTGTAACTGTGTTAAAAGTTCATCTATCTTAACCCGTATGCTGCGCACGTTCATATATAAAACCTTCAGTTCTGTATTCACCTTTTCCAATATTGTCCGCCTTTTACATTGTATTCATGCTGTGGACGGTAAATTCATCAACCTTTCCTTGTTAGGCGGTTATTTCACCCAGAGAGTGGTGGATATCTGGAATGCTGTGCCTCAGAAGGCAGTGGAGGCCAAGTCTCTGGATGCTTCAAGAAAGAGGTGGATAGAGCTCTTAAAATAGCGGAATCAAAGGTTCTGGGGATAAGGCAGGAACTGGATACTGATTGTGGATGATCAGCCATGATCCCAGTGAATGGCGGTGGTGGCTCGAAGAGCCGAATGGCCTACTCCTCCACCTATTGTCTATATTGTCTATTTACAAACTGCCTCTGTTAATAAACCAACTAAACAAACTACCTCACCCTCAGCACTATTACTTCAGTTACTATCCCTCGCGAAATAAATTTATATCCTGTCAAATAGATTTAACAAAATGGCATATTGGCTTATGGACTCATGGTCTAAGCGTTAATGGTCTATTATGGACCGGCGATTTTCAAAAGGTGCCATGGGTGCGTATTGCTGTTTTGTTGTTAAGAATGTCTGTCCATTAAAACTGGACAAAATGAAGCATTGAAAATGATTGAAAACTAATCAAAACAAATAAAACACATTAATATATTCATGCTAACACACTCAGAACCAAACATACACACCACCGTAAGTATTTAATTTCGATGTCAGAGCATTTTTTTTTCTCTACATAGAAACATGGCATGAGATGGAACACCGAGGACATCATGACTATAAAATAGGCACGAGGCACGCGTTAAAAATGGGAAACTGGGGAGTTTCCTCAGGAATCCTGCGAGTGTCGCACAATACTTACAAAGGAAATGAGCAGGACAAAAAGCTAGTCATCAAATGTCGATGGCAAACGTGATTATTGTATATCCCAGTGCATTGTGTATACTTGCTGAGAGGACGAGTAACCAGAGAAGATGTCTGTCTGTTTTGTGATTACAGTACGTGGAGTCACCATGCGGTGTGTGTTTTGCTCTATGAGCCTGTTTTCTGTATTTTCTATTTTTGTTCTCCTCATTCACCTTCACCTGGAGCTTCAGTGACTTTGACAAGTATTCTGGATTCACAATGGAGTTTAGGCAATAGGAGGCCAAGTAGTTTAACATAAACACACGAAATGCTGGAGATTCTAGGAATCCAGAGCAACACAAATAAAATGGTGGAGGAACTCAGCAGGGCAGACAGCACCCATGGAAAGGAATAAATTTCTCGATCCGAAATATCGTCCCTTTATTGTTCTCTGTAGATGCTGCCAGACCAACTGAGTTTCTGCAGCATTTTGTGTTTGCTGCACAGGTTAGCTTAACAGTTATTTCCGTACTAACCTTCTGAAGTAAATGGGCAACCAGCAAGGAGAAGCCCTGAAAATAACAATAAAATGTCAGAAGAGCAACAGCGGCATAACTTATATGAAACAGCAAAATCGATTTATGTCTAACGATGCACAATAAATATTGCAGTAAAAGCAATAAAAAAGTAAAATGGCATTGTAAAGCAAAACAGAATTTTAAATGTCAAACAACACACATCAAAAAAATGCGGCTGAACGCTGCAGGCCAGGGAGCATCTATAGGAAGAGGTACAGTCGACGTTTCGGGCCAGGACCCTTCGTCAGGACTAACTGAAAGAAGAGATAGCAAAAGATTTGAAAGTGGGAGGGGGAGGGAGAGATCCGAAATGATAAGAGAAGACAGGAGGGGGAGGGATGGAGCTAAGAGCTGGAAAGTTGATGGGCAAAAGGGATATGAGAGGATCGTGGAACGGGAGGCCTAGGGAGAAAGAAAAGGGGAGGGGGGAAGCCCAGAGGATGGGCAAGGAGTATAGTGAGAGGGAACGAGGGAGTACGAGGAGAGAGAGAGAAAAAAACAAACAAACAAACAAACAAACAAATAAATAAATAACGGATGGGGTACGAAGGGGAAGTGCGGCATTAACGGAAGTTAGACAATTCAATGTTCATGCCATCAGGTTGGAGGCTACCCGAATGGAATATAAGGTGTTGTTCCTCCAACCTGAGTGTGGCTTCATCTTGACAGTAGAGGAGGCCATAAATGGACATAACAGAATGGGAATAGGACGTGGAATTAAAATGTGTGGCCACAGGGAGACCTTGCGTTCTCTGGTGGACAGAGCGTACGTGTTCAGCGAAACGGTCTCCCAGCCTGCGACGGGTCTCGCCAATATATGGAAGGCCGCATCGGGAGCACCGGACGCAGTATATCACCCCAGCCGACTCACAGGGGAAGTGTCGCCTCACCTGGAAGGACTGTCTGGGGCCCTGAATGGTGGTGAGGGAGGAAGTGTAAGGGCATGTGTAGCACTTGTTCCGCTTACAAGCATAAGCGCCGGGAGGGAGATCGGTAGGAAAGGATGGGGGTGGGGGGACGAATGCGGAAAGCGGGGGGGGGGCGGAGGGGGGGAGGAAAGATGAGCTAAGTTGTGGGATCCCGTTGGAGGTGGCGGAAGGTACGGAGAATTATCTGTTGGACCCGGAGGCTGGTGGGGTGGTAGGCGAGGACAAGGGGAACCCTATTCCTAGTGGGGTGCCGGGAGGATGAGATGAGAGCAGATGTGCGTGAAATGGGAGAGATGCGTTTGACTTCTCTAACTTCCGTTAATGCCCCACCTCCCCTTCGTACCCCATCGTTATTTATTTATTTGTTTTCTCTCTCCTTTTTCTCCCACTGAACCTCTCACTATACTCCTTCCCCATCCTCTGGGCTTCCCCCTCGTCGCCCGAAACGTCGACTGTACCTCTTCCTAGAGATGCTGCCTGGCCTACTGCGTTCACCAGCATTTTGTGTGTGTGTTGCTTGAAATTCCAGCATCTGCAGATTTCCTCGTGTTTGCGTTTTAAAATGTCAAACACCGTCGTTGAAAATGAGTGGATGTAGCAAATGTTAATGGCTATTACCAACACAAACGAGTACAGGACCTGATGTCCGGCTTGCAATTTAACTACTCAAACTCTTTTCCCATTGTCGTAGAAACATTCTTTGCATCACTTACCCAAGAAGACAATACGTTCAACGAAGCTTGTGTTCTGCTCACCCATCTGTTGAAAATGTATGCAAGGAACGGATGAAGAAAATTATCGTGGCAATATGGATGAGGTAAATGGTTAAATCTGCTACATTGAAGATACAGCAAATTTCACTGATTTTTTAAAATACATACAGAGTCGGAGTCGACAATGGCTGTTGCTTCCTAGCTGTCTAGATTGCATACACAAGCCAGCACCGAAGCCAGGGCAATACGATATAGAGAACAAGCTGTATACCATTTACCAGATTCACTCTCTCCACGCAGCTGTTGAATACAAATGGACGACCGAGACCAATACAGTTTGGCAACAGTGGCGTCGCAGGACTCAACATAGAACTGCGTTGGGGAGCTCTATTTTCCCTTGGGTTTACTCTCGAAGCATTACCCGTCAGTGGGTGTAGCCGCAATGCAGGAGAGATCAGATATTTTCTCCTAGATCAGCTGCCAACTACGGCTGACGAGTTTGATAAGACAAGACCATAAGACAAAGGAGCAAAAGTCGGCCATTCGACCCACCGAGTCTGCTCCGCCATTTTATCATGAGCTGCCTGAAGCGATTGTTTTTAAGGCACCCGTAACCAGACTTTGCCCTTTTTCCTATCAGTCGAAACAGTTCTGCACTACATACTTATCCCCACTACATACACCCCGCCCCACGGGCTATGACAGCCCTAAGTACAAAATTATCTCAAATACCGATGCAAAGGAGCTCTATTGAACCGTTTGTAGATCAGTAATAACGCAACCTCAATAATATCGCACAACATCGTGAAAGAAATCTCTACAATGATCCAATCATAATGGAAGAAGTCAGAGCAAAACTGTCATTTAAAAATCGACAGATCATCTGAAGAAATTCTGAGGAGAAGAACTTTCGTATTTTTATTTTTATTTTTTGGCAAATGAAATTGAGCAATTTAAATTTTCTAAACGTTCGTCCACATCTCTTTCGGTAATAATACATAGGTTGTAGAGCTTACTATAACAAAGGTAAACACATTACTTACTGTATGCTGTCTGGCTGACATCGGCTGTCCTTTTACACAACGCAGCAGCAGTATAACAACTGAATATTTTTAGCAAAAATAACCAGTAGTTGAAGCATCGGTGAAGAGGAAATTAACACTATTTCTGATTCGTGAATAGGTACGTGACAGGTACGTGACAATGGAAACGCAACTTTAACACAGGCGAATTTTTGGGGTCTTTTTACAAAAGCTAAAAATAACAATGACTGCAACGGAAAAATGTATCTATGCATCATAAACCACAATGATACAAAGTTATCGCTTCTCTATTTAGCTCTGCACCAGTGTAGCCTTGCCTATACAGTACGCTGGGAAGCGGCTAGTTTGCAGCCACCAATTTTGTGCAGTGGCTAGCTGGTGTTTACTGATCCATTCAATATGAAGCGATTAGGAGGGTAAGATTTGACGAACATGTTAGCACCGCGCCACGGTTCTTTACCAGGAGGGCGACAATTTCCAGATTGTTTAACGATACACAGATTACGTATTCCTGAAGAGGTGTTTCAATCCACCTAGTACCCGGAAGACGGAGAGAATAATGAGTGCATATACAGCTGGGAACGGAGTTAAGTTGAAGCCTGCGAATGAGCGAATGGTGAAATAATCGGTTAGATGGCATTGACGCTGCAAACAAAATAAACAGTTGTGAAGAGTGTAATCGTCGACGTGAATTTTGTAGGACTAATAGTACATGAAATATTTGGAACCAGAGTAGGATATTAGTGACTGAATTATGTAGTTGTACTAGGTAGAAACCCAGAATTACATAGAAAGGAAGAGAGATTTCGGTACGAAATTCCAAAAAAATTATGGGCATTTTTTTTTAGAAAGGTGTAGAGCAAAGCTGAATTTGGCTAAAATTTCCAATCAATGCAGGGATAGAATATTTAATTGCACTTGCACTACAAATATTCAAGCAAGAAGGGAAACTCGGAAGTGTCAGTATTACAGTTGAACAAAGGGAACTGTGGTGCTATGAGGGAGGAGCTGGCCAAAGCTCAATGGAACAATACCCTAGCAGGGATGACAGTGGAACAGCAATGGCAATTGTTTCTGGGAATAATGAGGAAGGTGCAAGATCAGTTCGTTCCAAAGAGGAAGAAAGATCCTAAGGGGAGTAAGAGGAGGCCGTGGCTGACAAGGGAAATAATGGACAGCATAAAAATGAAAAAGAAGTATAACATAGCAAAGACGAGTGGGAAGCCGGAGGATTGGGAATCTTTTAAAGAGCAACAGAAGGTAACTAAAAAGGCAATACGCGGAGAAAAAGTGAGGTACGAAGGTAAACTAACCAAGAATATAAAGGAGGATAGTGAAAGCTTCTTTAGGTATGTGAAAAGGAAAAAAAAAATAGTTAAGACCAAAATTGGGCCCATGAAGACAGAAGTGGGTGAATTTATTATGGGGAACAAGGAAATGGCAGACGAGCTGAACAGGTACTTTGGATCTGTCTTCACTAGGGAAGACACAAACAATCTCCCAGATGTAATATTGGCCAAAAGACCTCGAGTAATGGATGAATTGAAGGAAATTTATATTAGGCAGGAAATGCTGTTGGATAGGCCGTTGGGTCTGAAGGCTGATAAGTCCCCGGGACCTGATGGTCTGCATCCCAGGGTACTTAAGGAGATGGTTTTAGAAATCGTGGACGCATTGGTAATCATCTTCCAATGCTCTATAGATTCAGGATCAATTCCTGTGGATTGGAGGGTGGCTAACATTGTCCCTCTCTTCAAGAAGGGAGGAAGAGGGAAAACAGGGAATTATAGACCGGTTAGCCTGACGTCGGTGGTGGGAAAGATGCTGAAGTCAATTATAAAAGATGAAATTACGAGACTTCTGGATAGTAGTAACAGGATTGGTCCGAGTCAGCATGGACTTACGAAGGGGAAATCATGCTTGACTAATCTTCTGGAATTTTTTGAGGATGTAACTATGAAAATGGACAAGGGAGAGCCAGTGGATGTAGTGTACCTGGACTTTCAGAAAGCTTTTGATAAAGTCCCACATAGGAGATTAGTGGGCAAAATTAGGGCACATGGTATTGGGGGCAGAGTACTGACATAGATTGAAAATTGGCTGGCAGACAGAAAACAAAGAGTAGCGATTAACGGGTCCCTTTCGGAATGGCAGGCAGTGACCAGTGGGGTACCGCAGGGTTCAGTGCTGGGACCGCAGCTGTTTAGAATATATATTAATGATTTAGATGAGAGAATTAAAAGTAACATTAGCAAATTTGCCGATGACACAAAGCTGGGAGGCAGTGTGAAATGTGAGGAGGATGTTATGGAATGCAGGGTGACTTGGACAGGCTGGGTGAGTGGGCAGATGCATGACAGATGCGGTTTAATGTGGATAAATGTGAGGTTATCCACTTTGGTGGTTAGAACAGGAAGGCAGATTATTACCTAAATGGACTCAAGTTAGGAAAAGGGGAAGCACAACGAGATTTAAATGTTCTTGTGCATCAGTGTACTGAAAGCAAGCATGCAAGTAAAGCAGGCAGTGAAAAAAGTTAATGGCATACTGGCCTTCATAACAAGGGGAATTGAGTATAAGAGCAAAGAGGTCCTTCTGCAGCTGTACAGGGCCCTGGTGAGACCACACCTGGAGTACTGTGTGCAGTTTTGGTCTCCAAATTTGAGGAAGGACATTCTTGCTATTGAGGGAGGGAGCGCAGCGTAGGTTCACAAGGTTAATTCCAGGGATGGCGGGACTGTCATATGTCGAAAGATTTGAGCGACTGGGCTTGTATACTCTGGAATTTAGAAGGATGAGAGAGGATCTTATTGAAATATATAAGATTGTTGAGGGATTGGACACGCTGCAGGCAGGAAGCATGTTCCTGCTGATGGGTGAGTCCAGAACCAGAGACCACAGTTTAAGAATTAGGGGTAGGCCATTTAGAACGGTGTTGAGGAAAAATTTTTTCACCCAGAGAGTGGTGGATATATGGAATGCTCTGCCTCAGAAGGCTGTGGAGGCCAAGTCTCTGGATGCTTTCAAGAAAGAGATGGATAGAGCTCTTAAAGATAGCGGAATCCAAGGTTATGGGGATAAGGCAGGAACTGGATACTGATATTGGATGATCAGCCATGATCACGGTGAATGGTGGTCCTGGCTCGATGGGCCGAATGGCCTACTTCTGCACCTATTGTCTATTGCTTATTGACTTATTTTCCTTACTTTGCAATTGCGAGCACAAAACAGTTCAACTTTTAACCTATCTGTTAAAAAGTGTTCTTCCATCTCCGTTATGTTATAGGTGTACACAGGATGTTCACTGTTCGAATTGGCCTTTCAGCTACGTATCCCGTTATACCTGGGAAAATAGAACAATAATGAACGTTTAACGAACGTGCGTGCGTGTGTGTGTGTGTGTGTGTGTGTGTGTGTGCGTGTATGTGTGTGTGTGTGGGTGTGTGTATTTGACTGTGCATTTTCTTGATTATACTTGCTATGGATGCCGGCACTGCAGGTCTAACTATGCCGATTTGTGCTCTCTTGTACGTGTATATGTTGGTGTGCACTGACACTCAATGAATCACAGAGTCATAGAAAAGTACAAAGCAGAAACGGGCTATTGTGCCAATCTACCCCTTGCCGAACATTTAAAATTCCTATTCCCATCGACCTGCACGGCATCATAGCCCTACCATACATGGCATGGTACGAGTTAGGGAACTGGAGCTGGAGCTGGATAAACTTCGGATCACTCGTGAGGCAGAGGTAGAAATAGACAAGATTTTCGGGGAGATAGCCACCCCTAAAAGTCAGGAGACAGGTAGCTCGGTGACTATCAGGACAGAGAAGGGGAATAGACAGAATGAGCAGAGCACCCCGTGGCCGTTGCCATCAACAATAAGTATACCGTTTTGGATACAGTTGGTGGAGAAGACCTACCAGGAACAAGTTGCAGTGGTCGCGTCTCTGGTACCGAGACTGGACCCTCAGCTCAGAAGGGAAGGAAGGAAAAGAGGAGAGCAGTAGTGATAGGAGATTCGAGAGCTTCGGGCATAGATAGGAGGTTCTGTGGGAGAGATCGAGCTTCCCGGATGGTCTGTTGCCTCCCTGGTGCCAGGGTCCGCGATATCCCGGATCGAGTTCTCAGTATTCTCAAGAGGGAGGGTGAGCAGCAAGATGTCGTGGTCCACATAGGGACTAATGACGTGGATAGGAAGACGGAGGAGGTCCTAAAAGAGAGCTTAAGGAGTCAGGTGCAAAACTGAAGGACAGGACCTCCAGGGTTGCAATCTCAGGATTTCTACCTGTGCCACGTGCTAGTGAGGCTGGAAATAGGAAGATAATGTGGCTAAATACGTGGCTATGGACTTGATGCAGGAGGGAAGGCTTCATGTTTCTGGACAATTGAGCCTTGTTCCAGGGAAGGTGGGACCTGTTCCGACGGGATGGGTTGCACCTGACCTGGAGGAGGACTAATATCCTTGCGGGAAGGTTTGCTAGTTCTTCTCCTGGGGGGTTAAACGAGATTTTCAGGGTGAGGGGAACCAGGGTTTTAGAGAAGATGAGGTGGAGGAGGATAAAAGTCATGCGAGAACTGCAGGGGTATAGTGCATGGAGGAAAGCCAGATCTAACATATACAGAGGCTTTGAGGAAAGAGAAGCAGAATAAAGGGTGCAAAAGTAGTAAGGTAGAAGGGCTAAAGTGCGTGTACTTCAATGCAAGAAGCATCAGGAACAAAGATGATGAACTGCGAGCTTGGATTCAAACCTGGAACTATGATGTAGTGGTCATTACAGAGACTTGGCTGGCACCAAGGCAGGAATGGATTCTCAATAGTCCTGGATTTCAGTGTTCTAAAAGTGATTGGGGGGGGGGGTGAAAGGGAGGAGGGGTAGCATTACTGGTCATGGATACTATCACAGCAACAGAAATGGTATTTAATGTAGCATGATCCTCTTTTGAGTCAGTATGAGTAGAAGTCAGGAACAGGAAGCAAGCAGTTACTCCATTGGGAGTACTCCACTGTTAGCAGCCGAGATGCCGAGGAGCAGATTGAGAGGCAGATTTTGGAAAGGTGCAAAAATAACAGAGTTACTATAATGGGTGACTTTAATTTCCCTAATATTGATTGGCACCCGATTAGTTCCAATGGTTTAGACGGTGCAGCGATTGTTAAGTGTGTCCTGGACGGATTCCTGTCACAATATGTTGACAGGCCGACTAGGGGGAATGTCATACTGGATCTAGTATTAGGTAATGAACGGGGTCAGGTCACAGATCTCTCAGTGGGTGAGCAGCTGGGGGACAGTGACCACCGCTCCCTGGCCTTTAACATTATCATTGAAAAGGATAGAATCAGAGAGGACAGGAAAATTTTTAATTGGGGAAGGACAAATTATGAGGCTATAATGTGAGAACTTGCCGGTGTGAATTGGATGATACTTTTGCAGGGAAATGTACTATGGACATGTGGTCGATGTTTAGAGATCTCTTGCGGGATGTAAGGGATAATTTTGTCCCGGTGAGGAAGATAAAGAATGGTAGGGTGAAAGAACCATGGGTGACAAGTGAGGTGGAAAATCTAGTCAGGTGGAAGAAGGCAGCATACATGAGGTTTAGGAAGCAAGGATCTATTGAGGAATATCGGGCAGCAAGAAAGGAGCTTAAGAAGGGGCTAAGGAGAGCAAGAAGGGGGCATGAGAAGGCCGTGACGAGTAGAGTGAAGGAAAACCCCAAGACATTCTTCAATTATATGAAGAACAAAATGGTGACAGGGTTGAAGGTAGGACCGATTACAGAAAAAGCTGGGGAGATGTGTCTGGAGGCTGAGGAAGTGAGCGAGGTCCTCAATGAATACTTCTCTTCAGTATTCACCAATGAGAGGGAACTTGACGAAGGTGAGGACAATATGCGTGAGGTTGATGTTCTGGGGCATGTTGATATTAAGGGAGACGAGGTGTTGTAGTTGTTAAAATATATTAAGACGGACAAGTACCCGGGGCCTAACGGAATGTTCCCCAGGCTGCTCCACGGGTTGAGGGAAGAGATTGCTGAGCCTCTGGCTAGGATCTTCATGTCCTCGTTGGCCACGGGAATGGTACGGGAAGACTGGAGGGAGGCGAATGTTGTCCCCTTGTTCAAACAAGATAGTAGGGATAGTCCAGGTAATAATAGACCAGTGAGCCTTACGTCTGTGATAGGACAGCTGTTAGAAAAGATTCTTAGAGATAGGATGTATGGGCATTTAGAGAATCATGGTCTGATCAGGGACAGTCAGCATGGCTTTGTGAAGGGCAGATCGTGTCTAACAAGCCTGATAGAGTTCTCTGAGGAGGGCACCAGGCATACAGATGAGGGTAGTGCAGTGGATGTGATCTACATGCTTCCTTTGACAAAGTTCCTTATTTGACAAGGTACGCTTATTTAGAACGTCAGAAAGCATGGGATCCAGGGAAGTTTGGCCAGGTGGATTCAGAATTGGCTCGCCTGAAGAAAGCAGAAGGTCCTGGTGGAGGGAGTACATTCGGATTGAAGGGCTGTGACTAGTGGTTTCCCACAAGGATCAGTTCTGGGACCGCTGCTGTTTGTGATTTTTATTAACGACCTGTATGTGGGGGGTAGAAGGGTGGGTTGGAAAGTTTGCAGACGACACAAAGTTTAGTGGTGTTGTGGATATTGTAGAGGATTGTCGAAGATTGCTGAGAGACATTGACAGGATTCAGAAGTGTTCTGACAAGTGGCAGATGGAGTTCAACCCAGAGAAGTGTGAGGTGGTACACTTTGGAAAGACAAACTCCAAGGCAGAGTACAAAGTAAATGGCAGGATATTTGGTAGTGTGGATGAGCAGATGGACCTGGGGGTCCATGTCCATAAATCCCTGAAAGTTGCCTCACAGGTGGATAGAGTAGTTAAGAAAGCTTATGGCGTGTTAGCTTTCATAAGTCAAGCGACAGAGTTTAAAAGTCGCGAGGTAATGATGCAGCTCTATAAAATTCTGATTAAGCCACACTTGGAGTACTGTGTCCATTTCTGGTCGCCTCAGTGTAGGAAGGATGTGGAAGCATTGGAAATGGTACAGAGGAGATTTACCAGGATGCTGCCTGGTTTAGATAGTATACATCATGATCAGAGATTAAGGTAGCTAGGGCTTTACTCTTTGGAGAGAAGGAGAATGAGAGGAGACATGATAGAGGTATACAAGATATTAGGAGGATTAGATAGAGTGGACAGCCAGCGCCTCTTCCCCAGGGCGCCACTGCTTAGTACAAGAGGACATGGCTTTAAGGTAAGGGGTGGGAAGTTCAAGGGGGATATCAGAGGAAGGTTTTTTACTCAGAGAGTGGTTGGTGCGTGGAATGGGCTGCCTGAGTCAGTGGTGGAGGCAGATACACTAGTGAAATTTAAGAAACTGCTAGACAGGTATATGGAGGAACTTACATTGGGGGTTTATACGAGAGGTAGGGTTTAAGGGTCGGCACAACATGTGGGCCGAAGGTCCTGTACTGTGTTGTACTACTCTATGTTCTATGTTCTATGGCATGTCGAAGCTTCTCCTAAACGTTGAAATCGAGCTCCTATGCACCACCTTCACTGGAAGTTCTTTCAACACTCTCACAACCCTCTGACAGACGTTTTCCCAAAACCTTTCATCTTCCACCCTTAATCCATAACCTCTGGTTGTCGTCCCGCCCAACATTTGTGCAAACTGCCTAGCCTGCTTGCATTTACCTCATAGTTTTGTATACCTCTATCAAATCTTACTTCAGTCTTCTACGTTCCAAGGACTAAAGTATATAGAAATCTTTCCATAGGTCAGGATGCTGGAGCAGGGATCTAGTCGCAGACCCAGTACTGTGCACACAGTGATATTAATTGATGAAAGAGAGAGTCCAGGATGTTACGGACGGGGACCCAGCACCTCTCCTCAGGACCATAGCCCTCCCAGTCCACAAGGTACTGGAAGCCACGTCCAGGCGTCGAACGTCCAGCAGTCCGCGCACCGTGAAGGCCTCTGACCCATGGATGAGTATTTGGGGGGGGGGGGTTGGGGACAGGACATAGCGGGTGGCGCATGAAAGGCTTGATCCGGGACACAGGGAAGGTGGGATAAATACCACGAAGAGTGGACGGGAGCTTGAGACGGCCTGCAGCAGGGCTGATGACTTTAGCAATGGGAAAGGAGCCGATGAAACGAGGGGCGAGCTTGCAGGAATCCACCTTGAGGGGCAGGTCTCGGGCTGAAAGTCACACTTGCTGTCCCTGACGGCAACTTGGGGCGTTGGAGCGATTGCCGTCAGCTTGAAGCTTGATTCTAGCAGTTGAACGGAAAAGGGCGGAGCGAGTGCGCCTCCACATCTCCTGACAACGGCGGATGAGTGCCTCGGCAGATGGAGCGCCAAACTCCTCCTCCTGGGAAGGAAACAGTGGAGGATGGTAGCCAAGGCAGCTTTCGAAAGGGGATAGGCCGGTGTATGAGGACGGATGAGAGTTTACGGCGCACTTGACCCAGGGCAGTTGCTGACTCCGCGCGGGGGGGGGGTGGGTTCTGGGAGACTAGACACCGCAATATAGTCTCTGGCTGTTGGTTGGGCCGCTCAGTCTGGCCATTGGTCTGTGGGTGTAATCCTGAAGACAGACTCACGGAGGCACCTAGAAGCTTACAGAATGCACTCCAAAAGCTGGATGTGAAGTGAGAGCCCCTGTGTGACATAATATCTACAGGTAAACCTTGTAATGTAAAAACATGCAGTACTAGTAATGTTGCTGTTTCTTTGGTCGAGGGGAGTTTAGGTAAAGGAATGAAGTGTACGGACTTGGAGAAACAATCAACTACTGTGAGAATGGTGGTATTACCATCTGATGGGGGAAGACCGGTGACAAAGATCAGGGCAATGTGGGACCAGGGTTTCTTGGGGATAGACAGGGGTTGTAACTGACCAGCGGGTGACCAGTTCGAGTTCTTGCCTTGAGCACAGACTGCTCAGCGTTGGACGTCCCACTCCAGAGAAACAGGTATGAAAGTGAGTGGTGTCGAGGAGGACTGGACAGGGGTCACGCTCAGCAGTACTCGTCGTCCTACTGGTGAGTACTTGGTTTTTACTGGGCAGGAGGAGGTGAAATGGCCTGGTTGACCACAGTACAGAGAGGGACGGGTGCTGATTCTCCTTTGTCTTTCAGCTGGCGTCAAACGGGTACGGTCAACATGCATAGCCTCGAGCTCTGGAACGGGAATTTAAAAAAGCCGGGGAAACAGCCTAGATGAATTTTCTGACACCAATCAAGTTGGGGAAAAAGCCAGATTTCTGGAATTTGCCGCCGAAAAAGCCAATCTGGTAACCCTAGTACAGGCAGGCAAGTAAAGTTTAAAAGTGGTTCGCAGACCAAAAAAGGTGCACTCATCATCATCATCATCAACATCATCAGCAGGTGTCGTGCCCAGTTTGAGCTTTGACTGCCATGGCCCACACACTCCTGTTTCGGTGCACTACCGCCGCATAATGAATGAGTTGACGTGTGGAGTAAGGAGACTGCAAGTATATCAAATAAATTCCACCCTCCAAAAAACTCAAAAGATATCAAAAAGTCTGATGCTTTTCAGAAAATGCACACGTATGCACTATAGGATGGTAATGATATACTAACAAACTTTCCATGTTAAAAGGGGTCTATCCCAAAGATTTCCTTTTAGATATTACCTTATTAACTCAGGAAATACACTCAAAAACATATGCTACACCGTTTCTTGACAAGTGCACTCCTACAGATGCCAGTATCAAAGTTTTCAATGTATTTTTATGATAAAAATACATATATATCACCATATACAATCCGGAGATTGATTTTCTTGTGGACATATTCAATGAATCCATATTAGAATAATAACCATAATACAATCAAAGAAAGACTGTACCAACTTGGGCATTCAACCAGTGTGCAAATGATGCAAACTATGCAAATACAAAAAAGAAATAACTAAAAAATAATGAATATCATGAACATGAGATGAGTCATTGAAAGTGAGTGGTAAGTTGAAGGAACATTTTAATGATGGAGCAAGAGAAGTTGAGTGAAGTTATCCCATTTGGTTCAAGAGCCTCATGGTTATGGGGTAGTAAATATTCCTGATTTTGGTGGTGTGAGTCCTGAGGCTCCTGCACCTTCCAGATGGCAGCAGTGAAAATAGAGCATGACCTGGGTGGTGGGGTCCCTGATGATGATGCTGCTTTCCTGCAACAATATTTCGTGTAGATGTGCTCAATTCTGAAAAGGGAATTATTCAGCCTAGTATGTTCGATACGTAAATGTCTAAGTCTAACTTCTCTCCTTTTATACCCATCTTCCATTTGAGTTCCCTGCATCCTCTGAATTTTATATGAATGCCATCCTTTCTTTTCCTTATCCCAATTTTGTCGCCACAGTGATTGAATAGACTTTTTAATTATGGCTTTCAGTCCCCCCTTCTGCAAAGGCACTACTACGTTTGTATGCTTAATTTTAAGTGAGTGTTTGGTAAGAATATCTTCCACCTTGTTTCCTTCAACCCTGAAGCCTCAATAGATGTCCAGTCTCAAGAAGAATGTCTGGCTTAGAAGTTAAACTACCTGTTTTAATCATTGTCAAGACTGCCAGTGAATCAGAACACAGAAGTACTTCTTCAATCCACTCCAAGGCCAAAATGATAGCGACCATCTCAGATGTGAATACTGATACTTTGTCCGATAATCTTTTCTTAACAGTCACCTGAAACTTTGAAACATAAACTGAAACATCTGTACGACCTGTCACTGGATCAACTGAACTATCTGTGTGTAGATATATAAGAATCCATAATATCTGCCTCGCATATATTGCTGAACTCGCCGTGTCATTGATAAATAATCACTCTTCCTCTTCATCTTTTCTCGAAGGCCCAAATCAGCTACAAGCAAAGGGAATAGCCATGGAGGAGTGACAGAAAGTGGTACACTAGGACCATAATCTACATTAAACAATACAACATTTTGTGCCCATTCATTTCTCATCCACCCAAAACTAAAGACCTCATGAAAACAGTGACTCCCAATACTCTACTAATGTTGCCAATATTGGATGACCACCTTTCTGTCCTCTTATGTTAACCCAGTAAACCATTGTAAACTCATCTGTAAACTGCATTTGTAAAGGTACTTCATCCATTTCTACCAATAATTCTGAAATTGGCGATGATTTAATATCACTGCCACAAAATCTTGATTCTTAACTTTGAACTTTATCTAGGGACTTTAAGACTGTTGATGAGACTGACTCATAAGCAACACATCCATAATCAAAGACAGATCTGATTAAAACAACATACATATGTTTGTTTAAGTGACCTCCTACTCATCCGAATCACACCCAACTAAGCACCTGAGCACATTAAGGGGTTTTTCACACTTCGCTAGAATGTTCTTCGCATGCACCTTCCATGTTAACTTCGTGTCCATCCACATACCTAGAAACTGCACCACTGACTCTTAAGATATTTATCGTATAATTTGAAATCAATTGTGGGTGTAATATTCCTTTTAGAAAAACAAATAACTTGAGTCGTTGCAAAAAATTTAAACCCCACCAATGTCCCCATTCCTTTACTTCATTAATATTTGCTTGCATTTTCCTAACTACCACCTATTCCGATCTTTTCCAGTTTAAGTAGCAATCCTTGCGTCTATAACATACCTTGAGATTTCTTTACATCAAAGAAAACTGCTATCACTGATTCTTTATTAACTTGGGCCTTATGAATATCAAATTCCAAACTTAACACCAAGTCCGTGGTCATACTCCCTTTATGAAATCCATTTTGGTGTACAGCTAATTTTCCACTTGTTTGTTCATTTTTTCTTTGCCATGTTGTATGATGTGAGCGATCATGGTCTTTCCATAACCCTGATTTTCTTAGCAAATTTTTGTACTGACGTGGTTTGCTATTGCCTTCTCCTGGGCAATGTCTTTACAAGATGGACGATCCTAGCCATTATCAATACTGTACAGAGATTGTTTACCTGGTGTCAATGGTCTCATAACTAGGAAAAAAATTGTGATATGCACCAGCTGCTCATATAGCTATCCACCATTTCCTCCCATGGCTTCAAGTGGCCCTGAGTGGGGTATAAACAGGTGCTACAGCTTGTCCAAGGGTGACCTGCAGGCTATCAGAGGGAAGGAGTGCCTTACACCTCATTTGGTAGAGATGAATCTCCATCCTGTCACCCAAAATTTCCACTACTTTGCACAAAATAAAGATTGCAATAACCATTCGTTCCATTATCTTACATACACATGAAGTTAGCGAAATAGGTCTATAACTGGAAGGATCTGATTGATCTTAACCAGTTTTCAGTATATGGATAACAACTGTCAATTTTCAAGTAGCAGGAAGTCGTCTTTCAACCTATATTGCATTAAAGAATTTCAAAACCAACATAACAGAAGATTTAACATAGAAAACACAGAACACAGAAAACATAGAAAACATAGAATCGTACAGCACAGTACAGGCCCTTCGGCCCACAATGTTGTGCTGACCCTCAAACCAGCCTCCCATATAAGTTCCCACCTTAAATTCCTCCATATACCTGTCTTGTAGTCTCTTAAACTTTACTTGTGTATCTGCCTCCACCATTGACTCAGGCAGTGCATTCCATGCACCAACCACCCTCTGAGTAAAAAAAAACCTTCCTCTAATATCCACCTTGAAATTCCCACCCCCTACCTTAAAGCCATGTCCTCTTGCATTGAGCAGTGGTGCCCTGGGGAAGAGGCGCTGGCTATCCGCTCTATCTATTCCTCTTACTATCTTGTACACCTCTATCATGTCTCCTCTCATCCTCCTTCTCTCCAAGGAGTAAAGCCCTAGCTCCCTTAATCTTTGATCATAATGCATACTCTCTAAACCAGGCAGCATCCTGGTAAATCTCCTCTGTACCCTTTCCAGTGCTTCCACATCCTTCCTATAGTGAGGTGACCAGAACTGGACACAGTACTCCAAGTGTGGCCTAACCAGAGTTTTATAGAGCTGCATCATTACATCGCGACTCTTAAGCTCTATCCCTCGACTTATGAAAGCTAACACCCCATAAGCTTTCTTAACTACCCTATCCACCCGTGAAGCCACTTTCAGGGATCTGTGGACATGTACCCCCAGATTCCTCTGCTCCCCCACACTACCAAGTATCTTGCCATTTACTTTGTACTCTGCCTTGGAATTTGTCCTTCCAAAATGTACCACCTCACACTTCTCCGGGTTGAACTCCATCTGCCACTTCTCAGCCCACTTCTGCATCCTATCAATATCTCTCTGCAATTTTTGACAATCCTCTACAATGTCTACAACACCACCAATCTTTGTGTCGTCTGCTAGAATGTTACCTGGATTTCAGCACCTAAGTTACAGAGAAAGGTTGAACAAGTTGCGTCTTAATTCTTTGGAACGTAGAAAGTTGAGCGATTTTTAAAATTATGAGGGGGATAGATAGAGTTGACGTGGATAGGCTTTTTTCCATTGAGTTTAGGGGAGATTCAAACAAGAGGACATGAGTTGAGATTTAGGGAGCAAAAGTTTAGGGGTAACATGAGGGGGAACTTCTTCACTCAGAGAGTGGTAGCTGGGTGGAACGAGCTTCCAGCAGAAGTGGTAGACGCAGGTTCGTTTTTGTCATTTAAAGTAACATTCAATAGCTATATGGACAGGAAAGGAATGGAGGGTTATGAGCTGACTGCAGGTCGGTGGGACTAGGTGAGAGTATGCGTTTGACATGGACTAGAAGGGTCGAGATGGCCTGTTTCCGTGCTGTAATTGTTGTATGTTATAAGGTTATATGGAGGCAAACGGCAGGGAAAGGTAGACTGACGAGGAGCTTGGAACTCACCCAGTGCCCCCAGGGATTCTCTGGAACCCCTCCGTCTGCGGCGCTGCTTAAGGCGAACATCAATAACGATGGCCAAATACACCAGGGCTTCAAACGTGGCAGGAAAGTCCTGGGAAGCTCATTTTTGATTACCTTCGGAGAGGCCGTTCAGGAAGTTATCGTACTGTGCCTCCGAGTTCCAGCCGCTGGAGTTAGCTAGGGTCCGGAACTCTCTGGCGTAATCTGACACATATCTGTGCCCCCAGCATTTCACGGACAGCCTCTCTCCCATGTTTGGAGCGATCAAATACTTTTGTCATCTCCTCAGGAAATACATGAAAACTACTGCAGAAAGGGGAACCTGCCTCCCAGACTGCTGTTCCCCATTCTCTCGCCGGACCGGACAGTTGGGTGATGACGTAGGCTAACTTGGCTCCATCAATTGGAAATGTTGTTGGTTGCAATTCAATAATTAGGGTGCACTGGGAATGAAAAGAGCAGCAGGTACCGGGCTCACCTGAGTACTTTTCTGGAGGAGGTAGACGGTGCTCTTGGACGGGAGGAGCATGCGAGGACGCGGAGGGCAGGGCGGAAGATGCAGTCGCAGAATGTTGATGGGCGCTCTGGGACAGCTGGAGTGACTGAGTGTAGGCCACAAGATCGGCTACATTGGCAGAAACCGACCCCACTGCCCTGAATACAGAGTCCAGCTGGATCTGGTGTCTCCCCAGCATCACTCCCTGTTGTTCTAGGCATTTGTCAGACAATCGGAGTCTGCTGGATCCATTCTGGCCAGACTGGTCAGTACGCTGGAGCCGGGATCCAATCGCAGACCCAGTATTGTGTACTCAGTGATGTTAATTGAGTAACAAATCCCAAGGTGCAAATAAAGTTCGCGTTAAAGTTTCGGCGGAGATCAAAACATCCAGAAAAATCCAAAAATCAGAATCGGGAAGCAGGCGGAGTCGATATTCAGACGGACAGAGTGCAGTTACAAATGCTGGAAAGGCTCAGGAAAATTCAATGACACAATCTGGCAACAACAGGTAAAAACATAGGACTGAAATACACCGAGAAATAAACAGAGAGGCAGATGATAAGTGGAGCACAATGAGACCCAGGTGGCAGCAAAACAGGTAATAATGTGAAGCATGAGAGACGGATTACTCAGTAATACAGGAGCAGGAGTACAGCAGGAGCGTGGACAGGAGCACATGGCAATGCAAAACCAAAGACTGACTGCTAGGGGAAGGCACACAGAAACACAAAGTTCAACTGGAGGTACTGACACTATATTATTCAGGCCCGCCAGACCCGACAAAAAACCTGTATTTTTCCGTGTATTATTTCCACCTTATTTATATCCTTCCTGTAGGTAGGTGACGAGCTTAGCACAGACTACTCCGAATTATGCCAATATTTTACCAATCTTACCAATATCTTACACAGCTAACATAACATCCCACGTCCTATACTCAATATTAAGATTTATGAAAGACAACTTGCCAAAAGATTTCTTTACAACCCTATCAAGCTGTGACGTCACTGTCAATAAATCTTGTGCCTCATTTACCAGATCCCTTTGCTCTATCGCACTCCTCAGTGCCATATCAATCACTTTCTAAAATCTACACAAGTTGGCTCTACCGAAGTGCAACATCTCGCACTTGTGTGCATTAAGTCAAGCTGCCATTTTCCACCACATTACTGTAGTTGCTTGAAATCCCGTAGCAAGCTATGATAGCCTTCCTCAGTGTCTACTACATCCCAATCTTGCTGGTACCCGCAAATTTGCTGATCCAGTTCACCACATTATCATCAGATCGTTGACATAGATGACAAACAAAAACGGACCTAGCACCAAACCCTGAGGTACTGCTATAGTCACTGACCTCCAATCGGGAGAGGCAACCATCTACTACCACTCTCCGCCTGCTCCCACAAAGCCAAGGTCTAATCCATTTTACTGTCTCATATTGAATACCGAACGACTGAAACTTCTTGACGAATCTCACATGCGCAACTTTGTCAATTGCCTCCCTAATGTCCAGGTAGAGTACATCCACTACCTTGCCTTCATCAACTTTCCTGGTAACTTCCTGAAAGCACTCCGTAGGATTTTCCAGACCCTACCTACCACGCAGGAAGCCACGCTGACTATCCGTAATCAGTCCACGACTATCCAAATAATCATAAATCCAGTCCCTCACACTACCAGACAATGATGTTTCCACTACTGACGTCAGGCTCACCGGCTACAATTTCCTTGTTTATTTTTAGAACCTTTCTTAAAAAGCGGAACAACATTGTCTATCGGCCAATTCTCCGGCACCTCACCCATCGATAAGATTGATTTAAAGATCTGTTCTGCAGCCGTGTCAGTCATCGTATAAGCTTCCCGCGGGGTCCGACGGAATACCGTGTCAGAGCATAGGGATTTATCCATGCTAATTTGCCTCAAAACAGCACACTCATTCTGCTCTGTAATCTGTATAGAGTCCATGAAGTAAATGCCGCTTCATCTTGCTTCAATATACTCCGTGTCCGTCTCCCGAGTAAACACAAATGCAAAAATGCAATTAAGATCTCCCTCATCTCTTTAAGCGCACGCATGGATTATGATCGTCCAGTGGACCGTGTAATTCTTTTGCTTTTAACATATCTGTAGAACCACTTAGGATTCTCCTTCACCTTGTCTCCTAAGGCAACCTCGTGTCTTCTTTTAATCCTGGAGATGTCTTTCTTTATATGCACACTTGCATTTCTTATATTCTTCAAGTACCTCATTTGTTCCTACTTACTATACCTGCAATGCACCACTTTTTTAATCTTAACCAAGGCCTCAACATCCCTTGAAAACCAAGGTACGCTGCACTTGTTATTTTTACATTGTATTCTGAAAAGCACATACACGATTTGTACTTTTAAAATCTCCCCTTCGAAGGCCTTCCACTTACCAAGTACACCTTTACCAGAAAGCTACCTGTGTTAATACATATTTTCCAGATCCTTTCTGTTAGCATTACAGTTGGCCTTTCTCCAATTCAGAATCTAATCTTGCAGATACACCCAATTTTTGCATATTTACTTTGAAACTAGTGGCATTGTGATCATGAGATGCAAAGCGTTTACTTCCACAACCTTCAGCCACTTGCTTTCTCTCAATCTCGAATAGCGGAGCCAGTATTACATACTCCCTGTTTGTACAGATTAAGAAAACTTTCCTGAATATATTTTATTGTCTCTATCCCATCTAGACCTTTAACTGTATGGGAGTCCCAGTCAATATGTGGAAGGTTAAAAACACTTAGTGTAACAACCTTATATTTCTTGCAACAGTCTGCGATCTCTCTACAAATTTGTTCCTCTGAGTCACTCGGACTGTTGGATGGTCTGTAATTCTTACGCAGTGTACCAACCAATTTATTTTTTCTCATGCAGCTGACCCTATGAAACAAACGGATAAGTAAAATGAAACAAAGCTGAACATATAATGCGGAAAATCATAAAATGCACTTATTTCATGATCGAAGCACTGTTAAGAGTAAATCATTTTTCGTTGGAACCAATGGCCGATTGAATAGGGGTGAGCGGTATTAGATTGAGTCAGTCTCGAAAGGGTCAATGCATGCAATACACTCTGTGCAATCTCTGACGTGGATATCTCGAGAAATTGCATGTTAAATTGCTACAGGAGATGTTGCCCAACCCAGTCCGGTCACGACTAGCTGCATCACGTCTGAACGCTAGTTTCACAAACAAACTTTTGCTTCAAGCCGCCTGACAAGTGCGTAACGTGCTTTCGGTACCTAAGTGCTCCACAGAGTATTATTTCTTTTTCACAAGGGCACGCCGGTGACAGAAGGTAAATCTGAGTCTATCAGACAAGAAATAGAAAAACACCTGTGCGTATTCTGTCTCATAATAGAGAAAGTCGACGAGGGTTCTGTCCCGAGTCATTATAATTGCTTCAATTTCCTTAGATGCTGCCGGTCCTGCATGTTTGTTTTGTGCGTTCCCCTAATCTGTTTCAAATTCCAAGTTCGCCGGCTGTAGCTTTTCTAAAGAGATAATTGCTTTCAAGACAAGGGGAACAAAATCTAACTGATATTTGCTGTTGGTCTTGGATGTAGATTTGGATCAAACGGTGGACTTTAAAAATGAATCTTCTCAATTGAGAAATGCACCGGAAAAGAGCGTGTCTCTACCTCTGCAATGTCGTTAAAATAAAATAATACTGATCACGGATTCATCAAGATTTCAGAAGATAATGGGGACGAAATCATGTGCAATGTTCTCTCTTTTTTTTTAAATTTACAGCTGCGCAGACAAACTCACAGCAGGATTTTTTTTTTTACACAGCCTGGAAACTATGCAGCATTTTCTTTGTGACTTTCTTTTTGAAAGATAACTTACCAAAATAGTAAACAACAGGAATTCTGCAGATGCTGGAGATTCAAGCAACACACATAAAAGTTGCTGGTGAACGCAGCAGACCAGGCAGCATCTGTTGGAAGAGGTGCAGTCGACGTTTCAGGCGAGACCCTTCGTCAGGACTAACTGAAGGAAAAGTGAGTAAGGGATTTGAAAAGTGAGTAAGGGATTTGAAAGTTTATGTGTGTTAGCAAAATAGTATATAGGTTTCTTCACACCAAACAAACGGAAATCACAGTTCACAACACAAGAAAACGATGTTAGGCAGACAAAATACCTAATAAGATATTTTGACTAGCAAGCATTGCTGCTCAGCGGGCTGTCATTTTATTAACATTTTGAGCGACCGACTTCCATTCTGTGCTTATAGTTACAATTTGTAACAGTGTTGTAACCTCAAAAACTGACAATTTAAATAGGTTGAAGCTCTAAAATATTTCAAAGTAAAAGGTCATGGTAAATGTCACGAACACGCCTTACCCAATTAGCTGGACTATGTTATGCACTTCAACGAATTGGACTGTTAGTGAACACTTTTTATGTCTCTGCTTGCGGAAAATGAATCCATATTGACTGTCTTGGCAAAATTGGGTTTCAGTACTGAATTCATTCCTGCCACGCGCAGACATGTCTAAAGCTCTTGAATGGTTTTCAGGTCCTAACGATAATACAAAAGACAACGAGTTTAAAAATATTAGAATATTGTAATCTGAACTGGTCACACACACGCGCGCGCACACACACACAGACATACACATACACACACACACACACACACACACACACACATACACGAGATGACTCGCAATCACTGCAATGGTAATTGAGATAGACACTTTGAATACGTTTCGCCAATACTCCTCTTCAATCTATATACAGGACAAAGTATTATTTAAGCATTAACAGTGAACTGCGTCTATAGCTTCCTCTGGCAGTCCTCCCGATCCGCTCCCGAGACCCTATTTTAACCAATTCCCTGTAAGCCTTAAATCGACTTCTCAGACTCATCTTGCAAAAAAAGACGATGAGCTTTAAACACCAAAGTCCCTAAAATTACGTATGCATCTATTAGTTTATTCTTCTACTTCTTATCCCCAGCCTAATTAGTCATACTATATCTAAGAAGTGATGACCTCCAGTCCCTGTACAGCCATGACACCTGCAGAACTTCTCCAATTAAGAATGAGATATCGGTGTACTTGGCGTCACACTATAAAATTGGTCGAAATGAGCATGACTTCCTTCATGGCGAATCATGCCTGACAAATCTATTGGAGCTCGCTGAGGAAAGAGCAGGAAATTTAGACTGAAGAGAACCAATGGTTGTTGTTTACTTGATATTCAGAAGGCCTTTGACAAGGTGCCGCACATGAAGCTGCTAAATATGGTAAGAGCCCTTAATTTTAAAAGAAAGACTCTAGCACAGTCAGAAGATTAGCTGACTGAGAGAAGGCAAACAGTGTAATTAAATAGTCTTTTCTTGTTGGTTGATGGTGACTGGTCGTTTTCTCCAGGGGATGCTGTTGGACCCAGCACTTTTCCCATTACAAATTAATTTTCTGAAATACAGAGTTCATGGCTTTATGGACGATCCTTTCCATGGTCAAAAAAGAGTTGGAGGAGCAGGTATTGTTATGGAAACACTGAGTCAGCAGAAAAACCTTTGGCCACTTCTTCCCGTGTAAAACAAATCACATCATGTATTCCAAATCCCATTTCGGGACCCCGTACACTCTTTTGGTATCATCTTTCCTGTAATGAAATTTGTTTAAATGAAACGAACCTCCAAAGGCCAGTTTCCCTAGCTCTATCCGTATAAATCGCTAGCAAAGTAATCACATAATTGCTGTCTTCAGTTTCCGACCATACGTTGTCGGCTGCGGAGCCCAGGGGCGCGAGGGGCAACCCAGAATTTGCTTAATCTACATATAATTCCATACCATTTTCTCAGTATGTTTATTCATCGGCGCCTTTGTAGGTGGATCGGCAGGCCTCGAGGTTGTGTTCCTTCTCTTCAGTACAGTGCTCTTAGTTTAAGCGTATTTTTTTTTCATTACTACTCATTTCTTACCTGTTAATTTTAGGTTAAGCTGTAGCCAATTGTAGTCAATTTTCATTCACAACAGAATTGCCTTACCCTTTTCTGGCCTAAATTTATCACATTTTTCGAAATCCCTGTTGTTCCTTCATTTGCCCTTCCAATGGACTCCCTGCGGGTGTCGGACCCCATCTTCCATCTAGCGAGTTGTTCCTCTCCAGGAGCTTTGGGATGGTCACCGGGAGGGCGGGGACCTCGTCTTGCCCTACTGGTCTTGTCTGCCCCGGAGACTCACAACGGCTCACGGACAAACGTTCCCCATAAACGCTTCTTAAGCGTAACCCACGTTGTCGGATGTCCTCTTGTATTGAGCAGTGGAGCCCTGGGGAAGAGGCGCTGGCTATCCACGCTGTCTATTCCTCTTATTATTAATTAGAGATTAATTAGACTTAAATAAATTTCTCAGTAGGGGTTCTCTTGGATCCCGTATCCTCGTCGCCAAATTGTTAAAAAATTAATTTGCTAAGAAATTTTAGTTAAAGTTTGTCACTAATAAATTGAACTCAAACTTCGAAGTGACTGGAGATACCTTCACTCGTGAATAAGAGAAGAATGACTCACGAATGGTGCGGTTGTCAAGTATTCCAAAGAGCAACAGTCACATCTTCATTTTATACATGCACACAGAAATTCAATTAAAACAGTAAATCTCTCTCGTCTTATCAATTCCCACGAAAATGCCAGAGTACCTTTTCTGCCCACAACACGCAGAGATAAGTTGCCAAATCATCTTTGTAACTGAGATAGATTACTGCAAGCATGCTGCGAAACAAGGCCGAATAGTTAGTCTTTATTTATGATACAAATAAGGTTCATTAAATCCTTCGATCCAGTAAGTCATTAAACTACAGAAACATAATTTGTTTTATGTATTAGTACCAGACAGGTGAAAGACAAACATACACTGTTTGTTTGTCAGAAACATGACACCCGCAGTCTCCCCCCTCCAACTTATGAACTTCAATTTCTGCATGTTGCTTACGCTTCTGTGTTATGAACTAAGATCAGCACTAGCCTTATTGGTAATTAAAAGAAGCTGCAGGGAGTTAACAACTCAAATATTTTAACCCTTTAATCAGAATTTTCTTCCACAATTATGTCATATACAGCATTCCGCTAGGGGGCACTACCACGTAGTCTTGTGTTTACATCAGTAGGCTAAAGTCCACGATTCTCTGCAGATCCAGGCATTAAGCAGTACGGGCAAGCAATTAGATAGTCTTGCAAACGCATTTACCCGACCCACTTGGCCAAAATCCTCCACAAAATGGCGACTACTTTTTATAAAATGAAACCTCAGGAAGGCTCACAATTTAATCTGGAGTCGTGAGGGCGGCGACTGGAAAGCAGCCATTAATACTTCTACAGGGCAATAAGCATACCCAGCAATGCATTTTTGGCTTCGTAATGCTTCAGCTGAAGCACAATAAGTTATTTGAAATATTACAGAAAACTCTAGATCCAGATTCGAAAGACCTCCGCCCAATCATAAATCTGTACTGGGAGAAAAGCAACACTCACAACACGCTGGAGGAACTCAACAGGTCGGGCAGCATCAGTGGAAACGATCAGTGAACGTTTCCGGCCGGAACCCTTCGTCAGAATTGAAGAGGGAAGGATCAGAGGCTGTGTAAAGAAGGTGGGGGGAGGGTGGGAAAGAGAAGGCTGGTAGGTTCCAGGTGAAAAACCAGAAAGGGGAAAGATAAAGGGGTGGGGGATCGGAAGCAGGGAGGGGATAGGCAGGAAAGGTGAAGAATGAATAGGGGAAAGCACAATTTGTAGTAGGAGGAGGCGGAAACATGAGGGAGGTAGTAGGCAGCTGAGAGAGGGGGCAGAGTGAAACTGGGATAGGGGAAGGAAGGGGAGGGAATTACCGGAAGTTCGAGAATTCAATGATCATACCAAGGGGCTGAAGACTACCTAGACGGTGTATGAGGTATTGCCCCTTCAACCTGAGTTTAGCCTCATCATGGCAGTAGAGGAGGCCATGTATGGACATATCCGAATGGGAATGTAAAGAAGAGTTGAAGTGGGTGGCAAACAGGATATCCTGTCTGTTCTGGCGGATGGAGCGGAGGTGCTCGACGAAGCGGTCCCGGAATCTGCATCGGGTTTCACCTATGTAGAGCAGGCCGCACCGGAATCACCAGATGAAATAGATGACCCCAACAGACTCACAAGTGAAGTTTTGTCTTACGTGGAAGGACTGTTTGGAACCCTGAATGGTGGCAAGAGAGAGGTGGTGTAGGGACAGGTGTAGCACTTACGTCTACAGGGATAAATGCCGGGTGGGAGATCCGTGGGGAGGGACGTGTGGACCAGGAGGTCGCGTAGGGAACGATCCCTGCGGGAAGAGGAGCGGGGTGGAGCGGGAAAGATGTGATTAGTGGTGGGGTCCTGTTGAAGGTGGCAGAAGCTGCGGAGGATAATGTGCTGGATCTGGAGGCTGGTGGGGTGGTGGATGAGGACAAGGGGAACTCTGTCCCTGTCGGGGTGGCGGGAGGATGGGATGAGGGCCGAAGTGCGGGAAATAGGGGAGATGCGGGTGAGGGCATCATTGATGACGGCAGAAGGGAAACCATGTTCCTTAAAGAAAGAGGACATTTGAGATGTCCTGGAATGGAAAGCCCCATCCTGGGAGCAGATGCGGCGGAGACGGAGGAACTGGGAATAGAGAATGGCATTTTTGCATGTGGCAGGTTGGGAAGAGGCATAGTCGAGTTAGTTATGAGAGTCAGCGGGCTTGTAGAAGTTGTCAGTGGACAGTCTGTCTCCAGAGATGGAGACCGAGAGATCAAGAAAGGGGAGAAAAGTTTTCGAGATAGACCAAGTAAATTTGAGGGCTGCGTGGAAGTTCGAAGTAAAGTCGATGAAATTACCGAGCTCAGCATGGGTGCAGGAAGCAGCACCAATGAAGTCGTCAATGTCGTGAAGGAAAAGTTGAGGAACAGTAACGGTATAGGTTTGGAGCAGAGACTGTTCCACATAACCAACGAAGAGGCACGCATAGCTGGGGCCATGCGAGTGCCCATAGCTACACCCTTAGTCTGAAGAAAGTGGGAAGAGCCAAAAGAGAAGTTATTATGTGTGAGTAGCAGTTCCGCAAACCAGAGGATGGTAGTGTTGGTGGGGAACTGGTGAGGTCTATTGTCCAGAAAGTAGCAGAGGGCTTTGAGGCCCTCTTGATGGGGAATGGAAGTGCATAAGGATTGTACATCCGCAGTCAAAATGAAGCGGTCGGACAGAGACATGGACAGAGGGACAGAGTACGCCTTGTCCTCACCTACCACCCCACCAGCCTAATGCCTTTGTATAATTTGCATTTAGTCGGGGGCTCACATTAATTTCTACTCTTATTTGACTTTTTGGGTTTATTGTTTTCTCTGATTTTTGAGAATTAGTTAGCAGGGCATGAATTCTTTGTTGCACTGAGATGTATTTAAAGAGGCAATATTATCTCTATATAATTCTGTCTCTTCAGTGCTTGGTCGATATTGATCCTAGTTTGGAGTGTTTCTGAGCGAAGTTTCCGGTTCTCTGTGTCCTTACATTATTCAAAGATTGATTTCGTTTATTTGTTTAATTAATTTCTTACATTAACTCTATTAATCGAATGTCCATGATTTCCCGCGCCTGGATCTGGACAGGAACCCTCACAACAGCTATTTCCGGTTTTAATATTCTTCTCGTAAGGCAATAGCGGCAATTAACAACTAACGTTTACCAAACTGGATGGGTAACATGAAGGATGGTACCCCGTACAGTGGGATTTGCTTGCTATCTTGCTTTCGGAGAAATCATCTCTGAACATCGTAAATGTAAGTGAACCCTGTTTTACTGCAAAGAAGATGAAGAACGCAAGAGATCAATGTTGGACTGGTCTTTGCTCAATATATTTTTAAAAGGCACTGATAGATCTGGGCAAGTAAGCCCGTCAAAGGGCATGGAACACACATCAAAGTTGCTGGTAAACGCAGCAGGCCAGGCAGCATCTCTAGGAAGAGGTACAGTCGACGTTTGAGGCCGAGACCCTTCGTCAGGACTAACTGAAGGAAGAGTGAGTAAGAGATTTGAAAGTGGGTTGGGGAAGGGGAGATCCAAAATTATAGGAGAAGACAGGAGGGGAAGGGATGCAGCCAAAAGCTGGACAGGTGATTGGCAAAGGGGATATGAGAGGATCATGGGACAGGAGGCCCGGGGAGAAAGAGAAGTGGGGGTGGGGCACAGAGAATGGGCGAGGGGTATAGTCAAAGGGACAGAGGAAGAAAAAGGAGAGTGAGAGAAATAATGTGTGTATAAAAATAAATAAGGGATGGGGTACGAGGGGTAGGTGGGGCATTAGCGGAAGCTATGGGCATGGGGTAACTTCGAAGTAAGGTTTATATCGTTAGCGGTTTCAACGTGCTTTGTTTCCATTTACTTTAAACTCAGCTTTCTGAAAATTCTCCTTTTTTGTCCTTAGTAAATCTGTTATTAAATCGCTGACGCGTTTTCATTTCATAGATCAATGTAACCGAGAGAGAGGAGAATGAATAAATAAGACCGTAATAACTGTTACCCATAGCTCCCGTTCAGTTATTGTGCTTTATCGTAGCAAGTATATTTGCATTAGATGCTTCATAAAAGCATCTTCGTACTTTTCACTGTTAAAAATCGAGATAATTTTACTGTCCCATTTTCCTATTCCAGGTGAAATGTTCTTGTCAAATCTGTTGAGGTGGGATAGAAATAGTCCTAACTTCTAGAACATACAATATGGAACAATGCAGTACAGCAACAGGCACTACGATGTCTATATCGCCCATTCTGCCAAACTAATGGACTAGCATGCAAACAGTATATTCACAATAAAAAAAGACAGGCCCAGTAGTACAACTCGTCCATAACAACCAAGATTTCCACTGGAGCCTGTTCCATTTCTCTGAATTTGGCCGATATTTCCTTGAACTTCAGAGAATATCCTCAGCCTTAATATCTGAGAATCAGAATTAGGTTTATTACCGCTATCATGTGTCACGCAATTTGTTTACTTAGCAGCAGTAGTTCAATGCAATACATAATACAGAAGAATCAAAAGCAAAAATATAAATAAGTAAATCAATTACAGTATTTGTATATTGAACAGGTTAAAAATCGTGAAAAAACAGAAACAATAAATATTTAAAAAGTGAGCTGGTGTTAATTGTTTCATTGTCCATTTAGGAATCGGTGACAGAGGGGAAGAAGCTGTTCCTGGATCGCACTGCTATTGGATACAAATTTGAAGGGTTTTTGGCTTTGCTTTAGGCACGGTTAAGGCGAATTCGGAACAACAGAAAAAAGTGTTTGGTAATCTAGAGAATGAGCGTAACATGAATTGATTAACTATTAATGTGCATGCGCATAAGTGGTTACTTATCTTACGCGACACATGCAACTACAGCGAAGTAAGTGTACAGAGTAATTAAGTCACCACCACGATTTTCCTGGTGGAAAGAAGAAGACGTAACAAGGTAAGATTATATATAGTTGACGGTTTTGTAAACTCGGGTTATTGTTACAACCTTGTGAAATTATAGTTTACAATACCGTACGTGCGTCTTTAATATTCAATGTTTCATCAAGTACTTCATGCAAGTGCTGTTAAAACGAACGTTTCAAAGTATTGCTTTTCCGATGGACAAGAAGACATTCAGTTAAATGGCACTGTTCAAGATGGAGTTCGATATATGTATGCATAGTGCTAGATATATCAGAACGGATGAGAATTTATAGAACGTAACCTTTGACGATTTAATTATTTAGCCTGAAGTCTGTGGCTTGTGGATTTGGTTATTTAGTTAATGTCGAAATACATGGACTCTGTTCGTTTTCAGTCTGGCCCACCGAGTATTCTGTTTACTGAGATCGATAGGACTTTGAAGTCTACAAACAATGTATGTTTACCAGGTGTACTTTGTCAAGGTTCTGCTACGAAACGTTCATGAAGTGCCTATTCCTCTGTATCTTTGTCCTTTTCTATCTTTCTATCACTCTATCCTTTTCTTTCCCTGTCTGTGCTCTACGTAGGTTTCTCACGCTGATCTTCAAAGAGGGATAAGGCATTAATTAAGAAAGAAATCCTCGCCCAGCCTTTTAGGAAGAACTTACTTTATACATCTCTCTCTCTCTCTCTCTCTCTCTCTCTCTCTCTCACACACACACACACACACATATACACACACATACAGACACATGCACACTCGCACTGTATGTTTCTGTTCCCCAGCTTTCGAATGAGATAGCAATAACTTATCTACTTTGAGTCCTTTGATGTCGAATACTTTTCGTGCTAGTACTATAACTACTCAACAGCTGATGCCATTGTGGCTGATATCAACTTACTACAATGCTCCAGTATTTATTACTTTGCCAATTATTCAACATCATCCAGTGACACACGGCCATCCTGATCATCGTCCATGTCCGTTTCATCTACGAGCTTACTAATCATATTGTCACATTCGCATAAATGTCTCTAATTAATGAAAACTTCCTTCCCTATTCGTCCTATCTGTACATTCTCGGTTTCTAGGCTTTTGGTACGCGCACTGCAGATGTAGCAATTGACCCAGAGCTCGATAAATCTGAAAGTCGACAAAAGATTTATCCAGTCGTTCCAGGGCCACTTGTGTAAAAAAATGACTGAAGATCGCTGCATCGTAGATATTTATTTCCCCATTACCGCCAACTTTATGTTGCTTTCATTTAGGCCAAAACTCTCTCTGGGCTTACAACCTTCCCCCACATTTTTCACTTGGTCGAAATTAATTAGTAATGGTAAACCATATAATAATGAATGTAGAGCATCTCGCTTCGTTTCGGGCAACGGGCATTTCTATCAGTAATTTTTCTGAAGAAAAAGTTACATTGGACCTCCTAATAGCGCCGCAATCATGGACTTTGATTTATGGCCCTACGATCTCGATAGCCATGTTTACTTATCTCAGAGCTAAGGTTTGACAAACAAATGCTGGTGACATCTGAGATTCTGACGCGTGTCTCTCCCCAGATTTTGAACAACGTGTACCAGAACTAATTGGAGTTGAGGTTTAGGGCACTGCTAGCGTGACTCTTTCCTCTGTAACTCAAAAAATGTTATTAGATCACCGACTAATATTGCACTCACAACATCAATTTCAACATGGAAACGATGGACATACACAGGCTTATTTGCTTTCCAAAACATTAAAGGTGGGGTGGAGGGTTGCAGCAGTCTATAGCGTGGTTTGCATCAGTTTTCGGGAATTAACCCATGGATGCCTGTAACTAAAATGGCGGGTAAACATAACTGATGCTTGTTCTCATCCTCATGTAGTACGCTAATATTTGCAGAACTTGCATGCATTTTTTCATGATTTCTCGTAGCTGAGGATTGTAGAAAATAAATAACGCTGGAAGCATCAGATATTCGTCAAAATTCTATAATTATAGAGATTTTCATTTGCTATAATGTGCAACTTCCTGGTATTCGGAGGCATTGACCAAGTTTCATACTTCTTGTTTCAGGCTCAGGTGCTACCAGCATACGAAAATATTCTCAAAGTTACTTTTTTTCTGGATATAACAATCGACTTTATCTTGACGAGGTCACGTTCAGAAAGTGGTTTACACTCATTGAATAAATGATGAACATTTGTGCAAAGATGACGTACAGTGGAATCCTAATGTTCTTGTGTATGAAGCACAGAATATCTTCATGCGTGCGTTACGCATAGTTAAGAAAGCAAAGGTGCATATTAAACTTTATTGCTCCATAGCTGTAGTTTATAAATAGCGTATATAAATATGATTAATTGCAGATGAAGACGAACTCACGTTTGGAATTCTGTAGAGTGTTTTGGAAACTTATTCATTGGATGCAAAGGTAAAAATGCACACTTGGCCCGTTCCTTGAAGGAGAGGGGCACTCTAGCATGAGAGGTTGGTGAAGTTGGGATGGAATACACTGGATCGTAGAATTTGAGGGTCATCTTATTGAATTATATTAAACCCGCTAAGAAGGCCGAGTGGGCGAATGTTACGGTATTATCACTAACAGAATCAGAATCCGATTTATTAGCACTTACTTATTTCATATGAAATTTGCTGCTTTAGACACACAGGACCATAGTCATAGGAGCAGAATTGGGCCATCTGGCTCATCGAGTCTGCTGCGCCAGTCAATCATGGCAGATGCATAATTTACCTCCTCCTCAACCCAGGGACCTGGCCTTCTCCCTGTAAACTTTGATGCGTTATCCATTAAAGAGCCCATCCATCTCTGCCTTAAATAAACCCAACGACCTGGCCTCCACAGCCGCATCTAGTAACCAGTTCCACAAATTCACAATCCTTTGGCAAAAGAAATTTCTTCACATCTCTGTTTTGAAAGGGCACCCCTCTATCCCGAGGTTGTGCTCACTTGTTCAAGACTGTCCCAGCACGGGAAACAACCTTCTACATCTACTCTGTCCAGGTCTTTCAGCATTCGAAATGTTTCAATGAGATCCCCGCTCATTCTTTTGAATTCCAGCGAGTACAGACCCGGAGCCATCAAACATTCCTTGTATGATAACGCTTTCCTTCCTGAAATCATGCTTGTGAACCAGCTTTGGACCTTCTCCAATGCCAGCACATCGTTTCTAAGATGCTGAATTTGTCCTATCTTGTGCTGTGTCACCAAGTACTCCATCAACTCATCCTTAATAATGGACTCTAACATATTCCAGAGACTGAGGTAAGGCTAACTGGCCTATAATTTCCTTTCTGTTGCTTTCCTCCTTTCTTAAGGAATGGAATAAATTTTGCAATATTCCAGTCCTCTGACACCATGCCAGAGGCAATGAGTTTTGAAAGTCATTTCTAATGCCACCACAATCTGTAACGCTACCTCTTTCAGAATCCTGGGGTGCAGTTCCTCTGGTGCGGGTGACTCATGTACCTTTAGATCTTTCAGCTTTTTGTGCACCATCTGACTTGTAACAGTAACCCAATCCACTTCTCTTCGTTTACACTCTACAACATCAGGCATACTACTATCGTCTTCTACAGTGAAAACTGACACAAAATACTCATTTAGTTCATCAGTCATCTCCTTGTATCCCGTTAGTAGTTCTCCTGCCTCATTTTCTAGTGGTCCTAAATCCATTATCATTTCTGCTTTCTTTTTAGCATACTTGAGAAAAACTTTTACTATCCACTTTGATATTATTTGTTAGTTTGTTTTCATATTTCATCTTTTCCCTTCTAAGGAAATTTTAGTTGCTCGTTGTAGGTTTTTAAAAACTTCACAATAATCTATCTTCCCACTAATCTTTGCTTTGCTTTGTATGCCCTTTCGTTTGCTTTTAAAATAGCTTTGACTTCTCTTGCCCGCCACTGTCGTACTATTTTGACAATTGATTATTTCTTCATTTTTGGAACACGCATGTTCTTCACATTCCTGCCAGCAGCTTCTACCAATTTACTTTTGCCAACTCCTCTCATACCAATGAATTTTCCCTTACTTCACTGAAATAATACCACGTCAGGATATGCTTACACCCTATCAGATTTCAAGTTGAACACAATCATACTCTGATCACAGGTTCTTAAGGGTTCTTTTTTTACTTTAAGCTCCCTAATCGCCTGCAGTTCATTACATAACATCCAATCCACTATACTGTATGTGATCCCCTTGTAGACTTAACGACAAAGTGCACTAAAATGCTATCTCTTAGGTATTCAACAAAGTCAATCGCTTGAGATACGTTAGCAATCTGATTTTCCCCGTGGACCTGCATGTTCAAATCTCCACTGACTACCATAACATTGCCCTTCTGACTCGTCTTTTCTATTTCTTGTTGTAACCGGTGGTCCACCTCCCAGCCACTATTGGGAGGCCTGTATAAAACTGCCATCAACATCCTTTTACCTTTGCAGTTTCTTAGGAATCAACATCTTCCGATCGTATGTCACATCTTTCTACTGATTTGATGCCATTCTTTACCAATAGAGCCACACCACCCCCTCTGCCTACCTTCCTATCCCTCCGATTTTACGTGTAACCTTGGACATTCATCACCCAACTACTACTACCTTCCTCCAGCCGCGACTCAGTAATGACTTCAGTACTATGAATTGCAAAAGTAAGTACCGCATTTTCTTAAGGAATAAGCTGTTGTTAGTCATCGATTTATTGGCAGTTCAGAAAACTAATGGCCGGGGAGAATGTTCATGAAAATAGAGTGATATACCTAATGTGGAAGGGGCTTCATTACTTCAAGAAAACATAGATGACATTGAAAACATTGATGCGTAGTCCTTTCTTCTCTAGGAGTGTGATGAATGTAGAAGGTATGTAGATTGTTGGATGATGAGTTAGAGTATCTGAATGAGCGAGAATTCCAGGGCGATAATCAACTAACACAGAAGAAAATTTAAATCCTGGTGCACGTCATCATGATACTTCTAAGTGGGCGGTGCAGTTTGCTTGCCCGATTGGACTACTCCCGTGCTTGTCTTACGGGACTTCTTTTATTATCTGCTTCAAACCTTGAAGAGAGAGTTTAAGGGAGTTACCCTGATAACATTTACGTGAGCCCTTGAGAATACCAGTGAGTGACTGATATGATCGAAGGATGACTCCGGAAGCGCGTGGTCGTCCGGAAGTTCGACCGGCGCGACGAGTTTAAAAATAGAGAGATTTTTTTTCAGCGGTTTGGCCGAGGATGACTACGCAAGCGCGTGGACGTCAGCAAGTTAAGTCAGGGAGAGGAGTTTAAAAAGAGACTGCTTTACAGAGCGGGTGTGTGGGGCGTGGGACAGATTGGAAGGAAACAGAGTAGGAGGGCTTTGGCTCAACGGGGCGTCGGCGATAACGGGTTGAAGCGAGGTAAGTTACCTGTGAAGAAAAGAAACCGGAACCGGCTGGGGTTCTGGTTACTGGATATCAGATGTGGGAAGTCCTGGAGACTCCCAGCCTCCCGGAAGGCCTCATCTGCGCCAGGTGCGTCGAGTTGCAGCTCCTTAGGGACCATGTTAAGGAACTGAAGCTTCAGCTCGATGACCTTCGTCTGGTTAGGGAAAGTGAGGAGGTGATAAAGAGGAGCTATAGGCAAGTAGTCACACCGGGACCTCGGGAGACAATTAGGAGAGGGAAGGGCAAGAGTCAAGTACTAGAGAGTGCCCCAATAGTTGGCCCCTTAACAATTACTCCTGTTTGAGTACTACTGTTGGGGGGGGGGTGGGTCGTCCTACCTGGGGGAAGCAACAGCGGCCGTGCCTCTGGCATAGAGGCTGACCATGTAGCTCAGAATGGTAGGAAAAGGAAGAAGACAGCAGTAACAGGGGACACTAGAGTTAGGGAGTTAGATAGGCGATTTTGTGGACGCAGAAAGAAACGCGGATGATAGATTGCCTCCCAGGTGCCATGTTTCTGATCGTGTCCGCGATATCCTGAAGTGGGAAGGTGAACAGCCAGAGGTCGTGTTACACATAAGTACCAACGATATAGGTAGGAAAAAGGAGGAAGTCCTGTAAACAGACTACAGAGAGCTAGGAAGGATGTTGAGAAGGAGGAGCTGCAAGGTAGTAATGTCGGGAGCAGGGATTCAAATTTCTGGATCACTGAAGCTTCTTTTGGGGCAGGCGGGACCTTTACAAAAAGGACGAGTTTCCCTTGAACCCGAGGGGATCCAATATCCTGGCAGGTAGGTTTGCCAAGGCTATTGGGGGGAGTTTAAATTAGAATTGCAGGGTGATGGGAACTTAACGGAAGGGACGGAGGAAGGGACTGTTGGCTCACAAATAGAGAAAGCTTGGAGGCAGTGCGAGAAGGAGGATAGGAAGGTGATAGAGACGGGATGCTCTCAGACCGATGGTTGGAGTTGTGTCTATTTTAATGCAAGAAGCTTTATGAACAAAGCCGATGTGCTTAGAGCGTGGATCAGTAATTCCTGCTATGATGTTGTGGCCATTACAGAGACATGGATATTCAAGGCGAGGAACGGTTACTTAGAGTGCCAGGCTATTGATGTTTCAGAAATGACAGGGAGAGGGGCAAAAGAGGTGCGGGTGTGGCACTGATGATCAGCGATAACGTCACGGCTGCGGAAAAGGAGGAAGTCATGGAGGGATTTTCTACTGCGTCTCAGTGGGTAGCAGTTAGAAACAGGAAAGGATCAATAAATCTACTGTGTATATTTTTTATAGACCACCCAATAGTAACAGGGTCATCGAGAAGCAGGTAGAGAGACAGATTCTGGAAAGCTGTACTAATGACAGGGTGTCGTGGTGGGAGATTTTAATTTTCCAAATATTGGTTGGCATCTCCCTAGAACAAGGTATTTAGATGCAGTAGAGTTTGTTCGGTGTGTTCAGGAAAGTTTCCTGACACAATATGTGGATAAGCCTACAAGAGGAGAGGCTGTGCTTGATCTGGTATTGGGAAATGAATCTGGTCAGGTGTCGGGTCTCTCAGTGGGAGAGCAATTTGGAGATAGTGATCAAAATTCTATCTCCTTTATCATAGCATTGGAAAGGGATTAAGGAAAACCCCAAGGAATTCTACAAGTATGTGCAGAGCAAGAGGGATAAGACGTGAGAGAACAGGAACAATCAATTATGATAGTGGAAAAGTGTGTATGGAACCAGAGGAGAGAGCAGATATTCTTAATGGATACTTTGCTTCAGTATTCACTACCGAAAAGGATCTTGGCGATTGTAGAGATGACACAGCGGATTGAAAAGATTAAGCATATAGCCATTAAGGAAAAGAATGTTCTGGAGCTTTTTGGAAAGCATCAATTTGGATAAGTCTCCGGGACCGGATGAGATGAACCCCAGGCTACTGTTGGAGGCGAGGGAGGAGATCCTGAGCCGCTGGCAATGATCTTTGCGTCATCAATGGGGTCGAGAAATGGTCCGGAGGACTAGAGGGTTGCAGATGTTGTTTCCTTATTCAAGCAAGGGTATAGAGCTAGCCAGTGAATTATAGAGCAGTGACTCTTACTTCAGTGGTTGGTAAGTTTATGGAAAAGATCCTGAGAGGCAGGATTTATGAACATTTCCAAAGGCATAATTTGATTAGGAATAGTCAGCATGGCTTTGTGAAAGGCAGGTCGTGCCTTACGAGCCTGACTGAACTTTTTTGAGGATGTGACTAAACACATTAATGAAGCTTGAAGAGTAGATGCAGTGTAAATGGATTTCAGAAAGGCATTTGATAAGACTTCCCATGGAAGGCTTATTGAGAAAGACAGCAGGCATAGGATCCAAAGGGACCTTGCTTTAGGGATCCAGAATTGGCTTTCTCACAGAAGGCAAAGAGTGGGAGTAGACGGGTCATATTCTGCATGGAGGCCCGTAACCAGTGGTGTGCATCACGGATCTGTTCTCGGACCCATTCTCGTCGTGATATTTATAAATGGCCTGTATAAGGAAGTGGAGGGATGGGTTAGTAAATTTGCTGATGATACAAAGGTTGGGGTTGTTGTGGATAGTGTGGAGGGCTGTCAGATGTAACTGGGCTAAGAAGCCCAGTACAAAATTGGGCTGCGAAGTGGTAGATTGAGTACACCTCAGATAAGTGTAAGGCGGTTCATTTTGGTAGGTCAAATATGATGGCAGAATATCGTATTAATGGTAAGACGCTTGGCAGTGTGGAGGAACAGAGTGACCTTGGGGTCAGAGTCCATCGGACACTCAAAGATGCTGTGCAGGTTGACTCTGTGGTTAAGAAGGCATGCGGTGCATTGGCCTTCATCAACCCTGGAATTGATTTTGAGAGACGAGAGGTAATGTTACAGCTGCATGGACCCCTGGTCAGCCCCACTTGGAATACTATTCTGATTACTGCTCAGCTCACTACAGGAAGGCTATGGAAACTATCGAAAGTCTGCTGAGGAGATTTGAAAGGATGCTGCCTGGATTGGGAGGCATTCCTTTGAGAATAGTTTGAGTGAACTCTGCCTTTTCTCCTTGGAGCTGTGGAGGATGAGAGGTGACCTGATGGAGGGGTACAAGATGATGAGAAGCATTGATCGTGTGATTAGACAGAGGCTTTTTCCCAGGTCTGAAATGGCTAACACGAATGGGAACAGTTTTAAGCTGCTTGGAAGGAGGTACAGAGGAGTTGTCAGTGTTAAATTTTTCACACAGAGAGTGTTGAGTGTGCGGAGTGGGCTGCAGGCAACGATGGTGCAGGCGGATACGATAGGGCATTTCAAGAGACTCCAGGATAGGTACATGAAGCATAGTAAAATAAGTGCTATGGGTAACCTGATGTAATTTCTCAGTAAGTACATGCTCGGCACAGTATTGTGGCCGTAGTGCCAGAAATTTGCAATAGGTTTTCTATGTTTCTGTGTTTCTATGGCTCCGGTTGATGCTGGAGAATAAGTTCAGGTGTAGATGGCTAGAGCTTACAACGTGAGCTGACAGCTGACGGGACAGCGTCGGTGCTATATTACAATGGTTATAGAACATTAGAATGTCTCCGACCAAAACGAAATAGTATTTACAGAAAACAACAGGAATTCTGCAGATGCTGGAAATTCAAGCAGGACACATAAAAGTTGCTGGTGAAGGCAGCAGGCCAGGCAGCATCTCTAGGAAGAGGTACAGTCGACGTTTCAGGCCGAGACCCTTCGTCAGGACTAACTGAAGGAAGAGTGACTCACTCAGTTAGTCCTGACGAAGGGTCTCGGCCTGAAACGTCGTGTGTACCTCTTCCTAGAGCTGCTACCTGGCCTGCTGCGTTCACCAGCAACTTTTATGTGTGTTGCTAGTATTAACAGAATATAGGATGCAAACGACAAGACAAAAAAGAAAGAAAGAAAGAAAGAAAGGACTAGACAGTGTAATATTATTAGGAAGGGGTAACAAACCGTATGTAAGAAAATAGCTTTACGTCACGAGGTTCTTCCAGCCTGCACTGTCATACAAGATTACATTGTCTGAGTAATGCTGGTCTTAAATGCTCTTCTCTGCCGTCTAGTATATCTGTTAAGTAGTCGATTGTTGAATTATGTATCTATCAGCATCCTAAATATATTTGATGACACCCTCGAGAGATTCACTACCCCATATACGAATTATATTACCCGTCCGTTATTCTTAAATGTTAGACCTCTTATTTCGCTAGAGCATACCTTCTTTCGAGATGACTTCATGCCTCCCCGATGACCATATCTTCGCCATGTTAAGGAAAGTGAGGAGGTGATAGCCAGGAGCAATCAACAGATAGTCACTCCAAAGGAGACAGAAAAAATGGGTAACTTTCAAGAGAGGGAACAAAAAACATCAAATGGTAGAGAACATAACTGCGGCCGTCCCCCACAAGTATACCTACTCCATCTTTGCTACTATTGGGTGGAACAACCTACCTAGGGGAAGCAACAGCAGCCTTTTCTTTTGGCAGTGATTCTGGCCCTGTGGCTCAAAAGGGTAAGGAACGAAAGAGGAAGGTAGCAGTGCTCGTATACTCTATAGTTAGGGGGCCAGTTGGTTACTATATGGATCCGAAAGAGAAACACGGATGTTAGCTTGCCGCCCTGGTGATAGGGTCCGAGTTGGGTTCAGAACACGTGCACAATATCCTGAACAGGGCGGGTGGGCAGACAAAAGTTGTGGTACCTATTGGTACCAATGACATAGGTTAATAAGGGAGGAAATCCTGAAAACAGGATGTTGGTGAGTTGGTCAGGGATAAGCAGGACTTCAAGGGTAGCATTTTCGGTATTGGTGCCTGTGCTACGCGTCAGTGAGGAAAAAAATAGAATGAAGTGTAAGATAAATGCGTGGCTGAAGAATTGTACCGGGGGCAGGGATTCAGATTTCTGAATCATTGGGACCTCTTCTGGGGCGGGAGTGACCTGTACAGCAGAGATGGGTTGCGCTTGAATCCGAAGGGGACAAATATCCTTGCCGGCAGAATTGTTAAAACTCTCGGGAGTGGTTTAACCTAATATGGCATGAGGGTGGCAACCAGTATGATAGAGTTGAGGATGAGCTAGCAGGATTACAAGTAGATGATGGGTGTAATATGAATGTAAGGAAGGACAGGTGAATGGTCGGGTACAAATGAAGACAGTGCGAGGAGTTCAATTGCACCACAGATGCAAAATTTAAAAAAGTTGGAGAATGAAGGATTAAAGTTGCTGTATTTCAATGCAAGTAGTATTTGGAATAAGGTTGATGAGCTCTTGGATCAGTAAGAGACAGGTCGGTATAACATTGTGGGCATCACCGACTCCTGGCTGAAAGAACACCATAGTTGGTAGCTTACTATGCAAGGACATTGTTTGTATCGAAACTACAAGTAGGAAGGCGAAGGCGGTGGTGTATCTCTGTTGGTAAGAGATGGAATTACATCTTTAGTAAGTGGTGACATAGGGTCCGAGAATGTCAAATCCTTGGTGGAGTTAAGAAACATTATGGGAATCACTTGTGGGCCTCCGGATAGTAGTCGATATGTGAAGTTGAGATTGCAAAGGGTGTTGGAAAAGGCATTTAATAAGTGTAATATTGCAATACTAATGAGCGGCCTCAACATGTAAGATGATTGGGAAAATCAAGGTGGTGGCAGATCTTAAGATAGGGAATTTGTTGAGTACCTACCAGGTGGATTTTTAGAGCAGGTTTTGCATGAGCCTACTAGTGGAAAGGCATTCCTAGATCGGGTGTTGAGTAATAGTCCTGATTTTATTAGGGAGTTTCTCCTAAACAAAAATTTACCTGAATGATGAGATTGCACAGGTGATTTGGAAGGGGATTCTGGTGGGGATGACGGGAGAGCAGAGGTGGCTGAAATTTCTGGGAACATTTCACAAGGTGCGGGATAGATACGTCACGTTAAAGAAGAAATTATCAAATGACAGGGGTACACAACCGTGGCTAGCAAGAGAAGTTAAGGTCTGCATAAGAGCTAAGGAATTGTCATATAATGTAGCAAAAGTGAGTGAGAAGTTGGATAATTGGGAAGATTTCAAAATCCAGCAAAAGACAAGTAAAACAGCACAAGAATGGAATAGGTTAAATATGAAGGCAAATTATCCAATTATATAAACTAGAATACTAAAATATTTTTTTCAGTTATATAAAGGGTAAAAGGGAGGTGAGCATTATTATTGAATCACTGGAAAATTATGCTGGTGAGGTAGCAATGGGGAAGAAAGACATAGCGGATAAGCTAAGTAAGTACTTTGCTTCAGACTTCACTGTGGAAGGCATTAGCTTTGTGCCAGATATCCATGAGTGTCAGGGAAAAGGAGTGAGTGCCATTGCTGTTACAAAGGAAAACGTGCTCGGCAGACTGGAAGGTCTTAGGGTAGATAGGTCATTCGGACCAGAACTACATCCCAACGTACTGAAATAGGTTGCTGAAGATCCTCTGCTTACCATCTCAAAGAATCACTTGATTCTGGCTTGGTTCCGTAGTACTGAAGAATTTCAAATGTTACTCCATTCTTCAAGAAGGAAGAAGGTAAAAGAAACGAAATTATAGGCCTGTCCGCCTAACCTCAGCTGTTGGGAAAGTGTTGGAGTCCATTTTTAAAGATGAGATTTCAGGGTATTTGGGGATTAATGATAACAGAAGTCAAAGTCAGCATGTTTCTTTGATGGGAAATCTTGCCTGACAAATCCCATAGAGCTCTGGGAGGAGGTAACAAGCAGGGTGGACAAAAGAGCGGCAGTAGATCTCATTTAAATGAACTTTTAGAAGGCTGCTTAACAAGATAAAATCCCATGGTATTACAGGAAAGAGATTATAGTATGCGTAAAGGAATGAGTGACAAGCAGGAGGCAGCGATTGGGAATAAAGGGGGCCTTTTCTGGTTGTTTTCCTGTGACTGGTGGGGCTCCTCAGGTGCCATTATTAGGACCGCTACTTTTCACATTGTTAGTCAATGATTTAGATAATGGAACTGATGGTATTGTGGCAAAGTTTGCAGGAGATACGAAGATAGATGGAGGGGTAGGTAGTGCTGAGGAAGCAATTCTATTATAGAATGAATTAGATAAATTGGAATAATGGGCAAAAAGTGGCAGATAGAATGCAGTGTTGGAAGGTGTATCGTAATGATTTTCCGTAAAAGGAACCAAGGGCAGATGTTAAATTAATTGCGAAAAACTCAGAAACCAGAGGTGCAAAACGACTTTGAAATTCTCGTGCAAATGACACAGAAAGTTAATTTACAGTTCGAGCCTATGGTAAAGAACGCAAATGCAATGTGACGAATGAAATACATTCATTTCAAGGGGACTAGAATATAATGCATAATAAGAAGATAACATTTGAGGCTTTATAGGACACTACTCACGCCGCACTTGGGATATTATCAACAGTTTTAGGCCCCATATCTTAGAAAGGGTATGTTGTCAGTGAAAAACGTCGGTAAGAGGTTAACGGGAATGATGCCAGCAATGAAAGTGTTATCATATGAGGAGAGGTTAGTAGCTTTGAGCCTGCACTCAGTGGATTTTTGAGAATGTGTGGTGGGGAGGGGGAGGGGATCTCATTGAAACTTACTGAATTTTCACTACGGAAAAGGATCTTGGGGATTGTAGGGATCACGTACAGCAGACTAAAAACCTTGAGCTCGTAGATATTAAGGAAGCGGATGTGCTGGAGTTTCAGGAAAGTATCAAGTTGGATAAGTCACCGGGACCGGACGAAATGTACGCCAGGCTACTGTGGTAGGCAAGTAAGGAGATTGCTGAGCCTCTGGCGTTGAACTTTGCATCATCAATGGGGACGGGAAATGTTCCGGAGGATTGGAGGGTTGATGATGTTGTTTCCTTATTCGAGAAAGAGAGTAGAGATAGCCCAGGAAGTTATAGACCAGTGAGTCTTACTTCAATGGTTAGTAAGTTGATGGAGAAGAACCTGATATTCAGCATTTATGAACATTTGGAGAGGCATAATATGTTTTGGGATAGTCAGCATGGCTTTGTCAAAGGCAGGTCGTGCCTTACGAGCCAGATTGAATTTTTCGAGGATGTGACGAAACACATTGATGGAGGTGGAGTAGTAGATATAGTGTACATGGATTTTAGCAAGGCATTTGATAAGGTACCCCATGCAAGGCTTATTCAGAAAGTAAGGAGGCATGGGATCCAAGGGCATATTGCTTTGTGGATCCAGAACTGGCTTGCACATGGATAGCAAAGTGTGGTTGTAGACGGGTCATGCTCTGCATGGAGATCGGTGACCAGAAGTGTACCTCAGGGATCTGTTCCGGGAACCTTACTCTTCGTGATTTTTATGAATGACTGGCTGAGGAAGTGGAGGGACGGGTTAGAAAATTTGCTGATGACACAAAGATTTGGGGTGTTATGGATAGTGTGGAGGGCTGTCAGAGCTTTACGCGGGACATCGATAGGATGCAAAACTGGGCTGAAAAGTGGCAGATGGAGTTCAGCAGAGATAAGTGAAAGAGGGTTCATTTTGGTAGGTCAAATATGATGGAAGAATATAACATTAATGGTAAGACTCTTGGCAGTGTGAAAGATCAGAGGGATCTTGGGGTCCGAGTTCATAGGATACTCAACGCTGCTGCGCAGGTTGACTCTGTGGCGATCATCAATCGTGGGATAGAGTTTAGTAGCAGTGAGGTATTGCTGCAGCTATATAGTACCCTGATCAGACCCCACTTGGAGTCAGTTCTGGTCGCCTCACTGCAGGAAGGATGTGGAAATCATAGAATTGGTGCAGAGGAGATTTACAACGCTGTTGCCTGGATTAGGGAACATGACTTATGTGAATAAGTTGAGGGAACTCAGCCTTTTTTCCTTGGAGCGACGGGCGACGGAGGATGAGAGGTGACCTGATAGAGGTATATAGGATGATGAGAGGCATTGTTCGTGTGGATAGTCAGAGGTTTTTTTTTGTTTTCCCCAGGGCTTAAATGGCTATCACGAGTTTTTAGGTGCTTGGAAGTAAGTTCAGAGGAGATGTCAGGGATACGTTTTTTATGCAGAGAGAGGTGAGTGCGTGGAATGGGCACCCTGCGACCGTGGTGGAGGCCGATACGACAGGCTCTTTTAAGAGACTCCTGGTACATGGAATTGAGAAAAATAGAAGGCTATGGCTAGCTCTAGGTAATTCCTAAGCTACGGAGATGTTCGGCACAGCTTTGTGGCCCGAAGGGCCTGTATTGTGTTGTAGGTTTTCTATGTTTTTATGTTTTCTCTGTTTCTATGTTCCTAATTTTGAAACTACTAGATAAGTTGAATCGTTAGAGGATATTTCCTCTGGTGGTCTGTCCAGAACTGGAGGGAACAACCTTAAAATTCTGGAGCGACCATTCAGAATGGAGGTAAGGACGAATTTCAATGAGTAGTGAATCTGTGGAATGCTGTGCCACAGACAGCGGTGGAAGCCACTTCTGTGGTTACACCTAAAGCGAAAATTGATCGTTTATTGATTGGTTAGGGTATTAAAGTGTATGGTGAGAAAGCATGAGTATAGGGTTGAGTGGGAACTGGGACCAGCCATGATAGAATGGCGGAGCAGAGTCGAAGGGTTGAATAGTCCATATCTGCTTCTTTGTCTTATGGTCTTATGTTGTGTTTCTCCCCAGCCAATGGCTGATAGCGGTTGCCTTCTAAATGGTTCATGTGTAACGGAAGTTCCAAAATATGACCCCCGGGGTGCAAGGCACAATATATGATGAACGCTTGAAGACCCTGAGCCTATACTCGATAGAGTTTAGAACAATGCAGGAGGGAGGGAAACCTAAATGAAATCTACTGGGTACTGAAATGACTCGATAGAATGGATATGGGGAGGATGTGTCCATCATTGGGAGAGTCAAGTCTGCGGACATCTTCTGAATATCAAGGTATATCTCTTTAAAACTAAGATGAGGAAAACTGTCTTAGGCCAGGGAGGTGTGAATCTGAGAAATTCATTAACACAAAATGGAATTTAGGGTTCTGGGGAGAAGGAAGAAGAATGTGGTTGAAAAATACATCTGTTAGAATTATTATGTTTCTACTGTACATATGGTCACATTGACAAGGATAAGAATGTAATAGATGAAGACATCTATGCCACCTTAACGCGTTGTAGTTTATTATTCAACAAATGGAACTGAAACAGGTTGGACTTCGAGTTATTGCAATCGTTCTTCTACATCATAAGTGGAGTATGGACTCAGTAAATATTGCTAATATATTTCAAACAAATATATGGCTACAACACTCTTTTCATTACATTGATATGAGGCACTGAGATTGTATGCAACGGGGGTGTTTCACTTGGGCAGAAAAACATGCCAGAGAACAGTACTCCCGCTGGTATTTCACATCATATAACTTGCCTAAAAATGTAGAGGATTTCAGTGCTATTATATGCTCCCGTTTCAACATTTAGATGAACGGACATCATAGATCGTAAAACAGAACGTGGTAGAAAGCTGAAGAGCAGCAGAAAGGGTGACACAAATCAAAGGGTTCACAGTAAAGGTTTTAAGAAACAACGGCAGCTACATTTATTACGGTATTAAATTCTTATATAAAATTAATAATTACATTTATTACATTAAATTAAAAAAAAGGAAGATCAGGCCTTTTCAATTGAATATACTCAAGGAAAAGAAAAATGCTATGAAAGCATTAATAGATATGCATTCCATAATATCTATTTCCCTGTTCAATGGCCGAAATATTCTTCAATCTTACAGTCTCTGTGATTACGATAGGTTCGTTTTCCTGGCCGAACACATTCTGCTAGTGACAAAAAAAGGAGATAAAGAGTAAAGAGGTATTTGCACAGCAGTCAAAAAGTGTAGCGGTTCCATGGCTTAATTATATTCAGATTTTAAGTCCAATTTAATGGTTCATGAAGAGTGTTGAAACGGCTGCAGCAAATGATACGAAGATTCAAAGGTAGAAGTGAAGACAAGGGTTTATTTGTTCAGATTTATAGTTACTGAACGGCATGTTGTTCCCATGGCGTTGAGTATAATTGAGACCTTGAGGAAAGTCTTTTCAGGCAGCTATACAATTTACAGATTACTGCAAATGGGAGAAATGGATTATTTGAGAGTACCTGTTCTAACAACAAAGCAATGAAGAACAGCGGCGCAACAAATTGAACCGCTGATTTATAGAAACAGAACCCTGATTCAATCCTAATCTGAAGTGTTCCCTGTGCCTGGACTTTGTACGTTCCAGTTGTTACCGTCCGACTTTCCACCATGTGCTTCTACATCCTCCTAGATCCACACAGAATTGCGAGTCATCTGGTTAATTTGCCACTGTAAAGTGCCTACATGTGTATGTGTGTCTTACAGTCTGGGGAACATGAGAATGAGGGAAGATTAAAGCATGCACGTCTTAAAGCAAGATCCTTGTAAATGTTTAGCGATGGGCGGCCGGGTTTTAGTGATTAGCGAGCTCTATTCCCGTGCGTTATCTGTCTGTGAGCACATGATTGCAAAGTTAATCTGTTGCGAAATAGATAAGGAGATAAGAGATAAAGAGGAGGAATTTACACATTACTCACTGAGCTACCAGTCATTGAATAAAGAGCGGGGGAGTGCCTAGCAAATATATTCGTAGTTGTAACGTTATGTAGCACTTCAGATTTCTGTGGAATTGGGATCATTTTTGAATAACGTAAGTCAGACCGCATGCGGTTTCTTTGTTTTATCTCCTCGCCGGTAGATTTGCTAGTGTTGTTAAGTGGTGTATGAAGTAGTACAGCAAATGACAAGATGTTCGTTAGATCTTGGGTGGACTGCAGGAAATAACTGAAAGTCAGAAGATAAAATTCGAACAAGAAAAATATGGTGTATACTTATCCTGAATGTCAGTACCGTACTTCAAGGAGGACAGTGAATAAGGACAATGAACTAATGTTGCTGATGGTGATATGGGAATTAGATATCTATTGCTAACCGCTAATTTATAGAGAGGCATCATTGAGATAAAGTACGTTTGTAGATTTCTTTTCAAAACGAATTAGGTGTAAAAAAAATAAACAATTTTGATCCAAGGAAAATAAAACTTTTTTTCTGGGAGAGGCAATTACGTCAGCAGTTTCAACTTAACCTAACGATGCAGTGACAAAGGGTCTTTGAATGGATATGTTTCTGTCATACAGTATGTGACGTTTACGGCTGCCTCGTCTGCTAAGTGTTCTTACCATTATATTCTTGTAGAACACATTGGGCGAAGTTAAGTGAAACTTCAAGAAAAAATTAGAACGGAGGCCTTGTAATCGTCTTTTAAAAGAACTGTAAAAGTCAGAGTATGCAAGCGTGGACAAATCAGTGAACAAATATCTGATAATTTTAGACGCTGTGATATAGTAGTCATCGGATACTTTAACTTATTAAATGAGGTAAGAACATTTTGGATCAAAATGAAAAAAATAATTAAATAGAAGCCCAGAAAACATTAACTGAGATAGGATCAGATTTATCCTTTCAGTTCAAGACTATTCATCAGAACTTGTCATCAGTCAGTTCAGGGCAACGGTCGTCGAATTTGAACTTTTGTACCTGAAGACATATTCATCTGTTAGGTAGGGAGCCTGGATGTGTTTGTGCGTGCGGTGGAGGGGCGGTTTAGTGTACTGGTTGACTTAATTCTCTTTTTAAGTGTGAGGCAATTAATTCACCATGTATGAAGTGTTTAGAATTTTATCTCTAAGATATTTAGAGGACATTGAAGGCAGAGGGTGTAAGATGCCACATTAATAACTAAACATATAATGAGTGCATGAAAATGTTGTTGAAGTAAATAAATAGCTACGATGTTCTTAGGCATGGCAGGATGCCGATAGAACCGAAGTCTCTTTTCTTCTCACCTAGGTTTTGATTACACACGCAAGGCAGCGGGAATTGTGTATATAAGATTCAGATTTCAAGTAAACAGTAGAAATCGAATTCTCGCCTCGTGAGTCCTTGCTCAGTCAGTTTACACACCCACATCTAAAATATTTTTTTTTTTTTGGCAACAGCAAATCATGTCGGCCCGTCTGAATCAGCGTGAAGTATGCCATATGAACGCATTCTATATCAAAACCAGTTTACTTTTATTGCAACAATATGTTAAATACAAGCCGGCAAAACCTAAACACAGTATTTTTTTTTCTCTTTCTCAGAAGATCACCTCGTATGCCAAACGGCAGAGAGAAGCTCCTCATGAGTAACTAAAGTCTGTGTTTCCAACTTCTAATGTGTCACTGAAATTAAATCAAGATGCACCTCAGTTTTGTGTTTTGTGGAGGTGAGTATGGTTGATTTCCAATATTTATTCTGCTTGCCACAAACAGTCGATCGAAAGTTTTATTTCGCATCATGTGTTGCAAACTTGTGATACTAAATCCCTTCAGAACTGCGGCATCTAAAACCAAAAAGGTAAACGTCTATACTGTCCAACCTTTCCTCATCAGCCTATTGCCACTATTATGCCGGTAACTCTTCTCTGAATGAGGTCATACACGGTTAGTATTTCATTTAAATTGCTTTACTGAAACAAATGTACTAGATATACAATTTCAGTCGCTCTGTGAAGTATCATCATTATCATACAGTTAACCCATCAAGGAATTCTCACCCCTGCCCCTCTATTGGAAAGATGGTAGAAACACCTGAAAGGGTGTACAACCCGGCACAAGGCCAACTTCCAACCCGCTTTGATATTGAACCCCCTCTCCTCACAAGTTTAAGGATAAATTGGATTTTTCATCTTTCAGAATCTACCACGTCATGCCCTTGTACTGTGCTATCTGCCTGCACTACACATTCTGGAACTGTGGCAATGCATTCTACATTCTGTTACTGCTTGTTCTTTGACTTAGTGCACAGATGTGATGAAATTATACATATATAGATGACATGCAAAACTAATTATTTCACTGTACCTTGGTATATGCGACAATAATTAACGAGAAATTTAATTTATTATATTAGCATAATGAGGTAAATAAGTCTTTTATAAAGAACAATGAAGTCACACTGTGTAACAGTTTGCAAATATCATTCTGATCCCGAAAGAACATATTTCCTCCTATTTACATTTGATTCTTACTCTTACTTTTTACTCTTGTGTCTCCTTCCACACACTATCAAGTTGTACATTCCACATTCTAATCGTGTATCATGAAATAAAATCTACACTCTTTTGTTCGTCAGGCAAAACTAATGCCTTCTGGATTTTCACCATGAAACTTCAAAAATGTAGATTATTTCTCTTCAGTGTATTTAAAACTTCAGTCTCCAGAATATAATATGAAGCCCTGTGTTCGCCCTCTGGCTCAGAAGGAAACAGTTTTATTCTCTCCTGTATTGAAGTGACACGTTTCTAACGCGCGCATCTCTCCATCAGCGTCTTGTATTTATTATTTGTACATATCGAGGTCGTTTGAAAATAAAATTGCATCATCCATCTATCAGTTGCAAACAGGTTCTGATACTTGACACGGTAGATAATGGAACATTGGAACTCTCAGGATTTCTCCAGATTATTTCAAAATTTGTAATAGTGTAAGCAGTATTTAGCCATCCAAAACTGGAATATTAACGTTTCAAATAATATTGATGTTGCAGATTTTATTGTTGTATTCATAAATGCAAGGAAATTTTTAATCCGTTTCCCATCACATCAAATTGTTAATCAGATGGTAACGTGCTGACCTAATGTAGATTTTTATCTTGATAAATTAAAACTAAGTTATATTAGTTACATAATATTTTACTTGGAGAGTGCAGTCTTCCCTTCTCTTTCACACTCACCATCCCTCCCTCTCTCTTGACTCTTTCTGTCTAACTATATATCTATCTTTCTATCTATTATCTCTCGAGCTATCCCTTGACCTATCTAGTCATCTTTCTGTCTATCGGCATCTCTGTCTATTCTCGAGCCTGGCTACCTATCTATTAATCAGTCTCTTCATCGATTTATCGTTTAACTTCTTGTTTTATTTCCATTCTAAGTTTATTATTAATTAATTAGCACCGGCGTTCAGACGACAACAGCTCCAAATTCCATTAAACATATCAAGTCAGTGGTTCCTGTGTATTATCTACTGTTCTGCAAACCACTTCGCCCATTCTTTGCAACTTGCACCTGTTGCACTTCCAAGTCTTCTGATTGAAGATGCAACAATAGCAATCTTAATGGCTAACATTGCTTCTAATCGCAGTTGTGCTGTCTTACTAGGAGAGTAGTAACAGAGTGGTATAAATTTCTAGACGGCTTCTTCTGCTTATTAACCAGTGCAATGGTAACGTACACATGCGGAGTTCATTGCCAAATTGAAGTAAAAAAGAGATTTCCAATGTCGATGAATTATTATTGTGTGAATTTCCATACGCTGACCTTCCTCACTGTTAGTACTAACAGGTTTATGAAATGCATTTTCAAAATTCAAAACATACAACTAGATATGCAATGTTTTCTTTAGCAGAAAAAAGAGAAATAATAATATAACTGCATTTATGCAAAGTGTACGGTAAAGTTTAAAATATTAATATCAGCCTTCATGCTGTCAAATGTAATATAATATTGTAAACTTTTTTATATTTCCTCCACAGTTCTTATTCTTATCAGTAAAAGCGTGGCTTCTGAAGGTTAGTGAAAATTAACAAAATTATAAAAACTATCGCGTAAATCAATCTTAGTTTCGTTATTTAGATTGATGACTTTGCACGGATAATAAAGGGGATACATGAGAAAGGAAGTAAAAACTGTGCTTGCAAATCTCAGCAACTAATCATGCCAGTCTAATTTAGAACACTTACGGATATACCTAAATGAAGAAGATTTCTTTGCAGAAGTTAGTAACGTAGAAACGAGAACGTTGAGCTTTACAGCACAATACAGTTTGGTTTGGTGCTGATCATTTCCGTTACTCTAAATGCAACGGAACCCTTCCTTCCAACATTTTCCACCACTTTTCTGTCAGCCATATGCTTATCTAAGATATTCTTAAATGCCTCAAAGTATCTTCTTCTACCACTACCCCGGTAGTACGTACCCACCACTCTCTGTGGCAAGCACCTACCATAAGACCATAAGATCATAAGATATAGGAGCACAATTAGGACATTTTGCGCATCGATTCTGTTCCGCCATTTCATTATGACTGAGCCAATTTTCGTATCCTGCCTTCTCCCCGTATCCCTTCATGCCCTGACCAATCAAGAATATATCAACTTCTGCCTTAAGTATACATAAATAGCTGGCATCCGCAGCTGAGTGTGGCAAATAATTTCCCAGATTCACCAATCTCTGTATAAAGAATTCCCCCTCATCTCCGTTATTAAATGTTTCATTTCTGTTTTGGGGTTGTGCGTTCTGATCTATAGCAAATAACCCCTCCACATCCACCCTATCAAAGTCTTTCAATGCTCGATAGAATTAAATCAGGTCACCCTTCATTCTTCTGAATTCTAGTGAATACAGGGACAGAACCATTAAACGTTCGTCTTATGAAAAGCCAGTTAATCCTAGCATCATTCTCGTGAACCTTTTTTCGTAAACTTCCTATGAACCCTCTCCAGTTTCAGCACATCCTTTCTAAGATATGTGTATCACGCTAGACCAAATGAGGCGTCGATATATAAATTCTCAAAATTACATCCTTGTCTTTATGTCCTATTCCGCCTGAAAAGAATGTTAAAGTTGTATTCGCCTTTCTCACCACAGACTCAACCTGCATATTAACCTTTTGGGAATTCTGTACAAGGACTCCCAAGTTCCTCTGCGCCTCAGCTTTTTTTTTTATTTTGTAGTTTCTCTCCATTTAGAAGATAATCACTTCTACCAAAGCGTATGACCATATATTTCCAGGCACTACATTCCATCTGCCAACACAAAATATTCAGCAGATGCTGGGGTCAAAGCAACACTCACAACACGCTTATGGAACTCCGCAGGTTGGGTAGCATCCGTGGAAAAGATCAGTCAACGTTTCGGGCCGAAACCCTTCGTCAGGACTGTAGAGGGAAGGGGCAGAGGCCCTATAAAGAAGGTGGGGGTGGGGGAGGGTGGGAAGGAGAAGGCTGGTAGGTTCCAGGTGAAAAACCAGTAAGAGGAAAGATAAAGGGGTGGGGGAGGGGAAGCAAGGAGGTGATAGGCAGGAAAGGTGAAGAAAGAATAGGGGGCCCCACACAATGGGTAGTAGAAAGGAGGTGGAACCATGAGGGAGGTGATAGGCAGCTAGGAGAGGGGGCAGAGTGACATAGGGATAGGGGAAAGGAGGGGGAGAAAATTAACGGAAGTTGGAGAATTCTATGTTCATACCAAGGGGCTGCAGACTACCTAGACGGTATATGAGGTGTTGCTCCTCCAACCTCAGTTTAGCCTCATTATGGCAGTAGAGGAGGCCATGTATGGACATATCTGAATGAGAGTGGGAAGCAGAGTTGGAGTGGGTGGCTACTGGGAGATCCTGTCTGTTTTGGCGGACAGAGAGGAGGTGCTCGACGAAACAGTCCCCCCATCTGCGTCGGGTTTCACCGATGTAGAGGAGGCCACATCGGGAGCACCGGATGCAATAGATGACCCCAACAGACTCACAGATGACGTGTTGCCTCACTTCGAAGGACTGTTTGGGGCCCTGAATGGTGGCAAGAATGGTTCCATCTGCCATCTCTTTGCCCATTCTCCTAATCGGTCTCAGTCATACTGTAGCCTCTGTACTTTCTTGAAACTACCGGCTCTCCACATATCTTTATATCGTCTGTAAACCTGGACACAAATCCATCAATTCCATCATCATCCAAATCATTGGCGCATAACGTAAAAAGAAGCGGTTCCAACACAGACCCCGGTGTACACCACTAGTCACCGGCAGTCAACCGGAAAAGCTCCTTTCATTTCCAATCTTTGCCGCCAATCTGCTTTATCCATGATAGTTTTTTTTTGGTAATACCATGGGCTTGTAGCTTGTTAAGCAGCCTAATTTGTAGCACCTTGTCAAAAGGCTTCAGAAATTCCAGTACACAATATCAACCGATTGTCTTTTGATAATTCTGATTGCTAATTGAAATAATTCCAAAGAACTTGCCAGGCAAGATTTTAGCTTAAATAACCCATACTGACTACGGCGTATTTAACCATCTGCCTCCAGGTACCCTGAAACCTTATCCTTAATAACGGACTCCAATATCGTCCCAACCGCTGACGTCAGATTAACTTGCCTATAGTGTCATTCATTCTGCCTCTTTCTCTCTTCTTGAAGTGTAGAGTAACATTTAAAGCTTTTTAGTCTTCCGGAACCCTTCCAGAACATAGCGAATCCTGAAAGCTCATTAGTAATGCATTCACAGTCTCTTCAGTCAGCTCTTTCAGAACCGTGAGGTGTACATCATTTGGTCCACGTGCTTATCTACCTTAAGTCCTTTCTGTTTCCCAAGAACCTTCTCTCTAGTAATGCCAACTTTACACGCCTCATGACCAGTGATACCACGAACTTCCACAAAATTGCAATTGTCTTCCACAGTGAAGACAGATGCAACGTACTTATTCAGTTGCTCCGCCAATTTCTCATCCCCGATTACTAGCTCTCCAGCATTGTTTTTCAGCGGCAAAATATCCATTGTCGCCTCTCCTTTACATTTTATGCACCTGAAGAAACAGTTGGTATCCTTCTTTTATATTAATGGATAGCTTACTTTCGTATTCCAGCTTCACCATCTTAATGATATTTTAGTTGCTTTCTGCTGGTTTTTAATCAGCTTCCCAATCATCTAACGTCCCACTAAATTTTTCTCTATTATACGCCCCTCTTTGGTTTTATGTTGGCATTGACTTCTCTTGTCAGTCACGGTTGCGTCATCTTACCTTTAGATTACCCTTCCTCATTGGGATTTATATATTCCATGCCTTTTGAATTGCCTCGGGAAACTCCAGTGACTGCGACTCTGCCGTCATCCCTGCCTTTGTTCTTCTCCAATGAATTCTAGCTAGCTCGTGTTTCATGCCTGTGAAATTGCATTTACTCCACTGTAATATTGATACTGCTGACTTTAGCATATGCTTCTCAAATTTCAGGGCAGATTCGATCATGTTATGATCACTGTTCCTCAGAGTTCTTTTACCTTAAAGTCTCTAATCAATCCCAGTTCACTGCACAACATCTAGCAGACCAGCTGATTCCCTAGTGGGCCCAACCACCAGTAGGCTTTCGAGAAATTCCCTTATTTGAATCCAGCAAAAAGCTGTTTTCCCTAATTCACCTGCATATTGAAATTCCCCATGACTTTTGTAACATTGTCCTTTTAGCCTACATTTTCTATCTTCCATCATAATTTGTAGAACACATCCTTATAAATGTTTGGGGGTCTGTCTACCACTCTCATCAGTGTCTTTTTATCTTTGCAGTTCCTTCACTTTATCGACAATGATTCAACATATTGCGACATATTGTCACCATTTTCTAATAATATGATTTCATTTTTGTACCAACAGAGCAATACCACCCATTCTGCCTTTCTGCCTGTCCTTTCGATGCAGTGTGTATCCTTGGACATTAATCACCCAGCTCTAATGGTCTTTCAGCCTTGATTCAGTGATGCCTACAACACCAGGCATGCATGTCAATTTGTATCCCTGGTACAACTTCATCTACCTAATTACATATACTGCGTGCACTCAAATATGACAGCTTCAGTCGTGTATTCTTTACCTCTGACATCCTCTCCTATACGTTCCAAAATCAGTATAAAATTATGGCTGCTTGTATTAGCATTTCCACCATGGGATTAAGTGATAAGAAAATATTTGAATGCCAGAAAGCTACAATCTGCACTTCTTGCACGTCTCTGCTTCTAACAAGATATGAACAGTGAAAACAAACTCGTTATCAGAGACCATGCTCAAAATCTGTCGGTGTTGAATGACAGGAATTCATGCCACGTCCTCTCCCCATGCCCCATCCCAGCTCCAGCCCTTGCTATGTCTTCGTCTCCCGTTGGTCTCGCCTTCAGATTCCTGCGCTCGCTCCTCAGCAAGTTTCGGACCCAGCCTGATAAAAGACGTTTTTTCCTGCAACTCTCGGCTTCTGTACGTATATAATTGACAATGATTTCTTAACACGTTCACTGACGACTTTTATGGATCTCTTGAACTTTTAATTTCCAATATCTGACGTGATATCAATCGCCTTAACTTCCACAATCTCTTCCAGTTTTTAAGCTCCATCCTGGCTGCATTGCAGCTATCAAGAGCGCATCTGTTTTCAACCATGGTTCCTTCAGCCTATCATTACTTTCCTTCTTCAAAGGGGCAAATCTCTCCAGAACCCTATTTAAATTTCCCTAAGCAACCTCCATATTTCTGTTTTGTATTTTCCTGTGTACTTTTGTTCCCAAATTTATCTACACAGTTCCTGTTGAATAGTTTCATTCGTCCTCCCGAATGAAATACTTTCTCATAAAATCTGTTCCTATCCTTCTCGAAGACTATGTTAAAGCGCAGCGAGTGGTGGCTACTGCCTCCGAAATGCTCACCCACCGAGAGATCTGACAACTGACGAGTTTCATTTACCCATACCGGATTCAGTCTTGCCACTCGTCGAGTCGGCCTCTCCAAATTTTGTGTCAGGGCACACTTTACAAATTTTCGCCCCATTCAAACATTTCGCACTAAGGAGATGCCAATCAATATTAGATACGGTGAAGACCCCTATGATAACAATCCTGCTAGTTTTGCACCTTTCCAAAGTATATCTAACGTTATGTACCGCGGTCTCACTGTTGCTCGGGAGGGTTTTCTAAAAAATACTCTCATAGTGTGATTGTTCCCTTCCTGTTTTTGACTTTCACTCACAGTGACAGAGCAGTCTATACATCGACGAACCCCTCCCTTTTTGCAGTTGTGACACGCTCCCTGATTAGTTAGGTTACCCTCGCAACTCTTTTACCTTCTTCATTGTCATTTTGAAACATATAAATCCAGGAACATCCAATAGCCAATCCTGCTCTTGATCAATGTTTAGAGTTCACATTTTGAACCTCCTGACAGCTAATTCTCTGTAACAGCCCAATCTCTTACTTCCATATGTTGACACATATTCTAAGTTCATCAACGACGACTTTGTGCATATTGGCACATATTCGCCATTAAGAATATTGCGGATACAATCTGAGGTATCACTGATCGTTACACAGTGGAGGCACCACAGTATTTTGGAATCTCTTTCCTGTCCACAACATCTCCTGTTTATACCCCAATCTATTGAATGTCCTTTCATGGCCGTTCTCCTCTCCTCCCCTTCTCTTATTAGCCAGAAAGCTAGATTCAGTGTAGAGACTCGTTAGCTCTGCTTTTCCCCTGGCTTGTATCCGCAGTGTATAATTGTTATTGAGGGGAACGGTCACAGGGTAGTCTGCATTGTCTCTCCGTTCCTTTTTCCTCTCTTGCTAGTCACGAAGCTACCTTTCTCCTGCACTTGTCCGTGACAATTTGCACTTGTCCCACCAATGTTCTGTCTTCATACCTCGACAGGGTTCTGCCTCCCCCTGTTCATTCCCTTCCCAGACATATCAGATATCTATATTCAGGGCCTCGACGAAATATTTTCGACCCTTCTATGTCAAAAATCAGCACTCGTCCAGTTGAATTCATCTGGAAATTCGTCTCAGGTCTAGTTGCAGCACTGAACGTACATACAATCTCTTGGAAGAAATTTGGAGGTTTGCAGCCACATGGGGGTAGGGAAGAAATCGTCGACGTTTCTCGTCGACACCCTGCATCGGGACTGAGGGTGCAGAGGGGAGCTGACTACCATAGAGAGAACATGAGACGTCAGGGAGTTTTGCGGGGCCAATTGTAGGCGTAGGATGGGAGGTGGATGTCAGAGGGGTTGAAGTTGTATGATAGTGATAAATTAATTCGCCAGAAAAAGTGAGAGAGAGGAGAAGGATAAAAAAAAATAGGTCAGCAAAGATAGAGTAGAGAATGGTTTAGATTAGAGACAGCTACTGAGCAAGGGACAAGCAGGATTCAAGTTCGCTTATTGTCATACGACATTACACGAGTGTAAAATAGAACACAATGATTGTTCATCCTGATCAGATGTATGATAATAAACTCTGTAAGAGTAAATAATACGATAAAACTCAATAAATATAAATGCATACGATTAGCTTTTATACATAGACTGACAGATTGTATGTGCACACAGGGACACTAGGTATAATACTATCTGTACATAAGGCAAGTCTGACACGAAATGCTGTTGTAATAGACGTGGGGAATCTGATGGGGATTGTCAATCAGTGGAGATGTTACTCATAATGACGGCTTGGAGGAAGTAGCTTTTTGTGTCTAGTGATCCTGACGTTTTTGCTGCGTAATCTCTTCCCTTGTGGGAATGGAACAAACAACCATAGAAAGTCTAAGCGTGCTAGATAATTGAACTTCGTGTTGGTTCCCATGAGGGCACTGAGTACGCCATTCTTAACCACGTACTAACGGTACCTTTTGAAATTCGTACTGGGGAGTGCAGTCGACGAAAGTAATGGTTCCGAGTGCTTAGACATTTTTTTTCTCGGAACCATTAACGAACAAACAAAACCTCCACCCTATCTCTACATCACAGTAACACATTACGTTACAGCACGAAATTTAGACACCTTGGTAGTGCAAATTGTAAAATAATGATAAGGCCAAGTAGATCATGAACAAAGTCGCAATCTTTCGACGCATTCCTGCTAAACGAGGACAAATGAATCTCGATGGGAGCCTTACATGGCCATTGGCAATCTAGGTCTGATTGAATGAACAGGCTAGTTTCTGTCCTCTATGACACCATAGGCTGCTGCACATCATACGGATTGAAACCTGTTCGGCTGTGTTTTTGTATAAATGATGTACACTTTCATTGTGACAATGTTATTCCTTCCTGTTACTTCGGCCTCCACTACTGCCACGTCCCAAAGTTTCCTGACTTACTTCTGCACTTGTTCAGTGTAACGTATCCAGTGTACGGGAGAGTGATGCAATCTTTGTTGAACTGATCGAAATGTTGGGGGATAAAATGGGTCTTCTGTAGGATCAGAAGGGCGGTGCGGTAACTGACTTTGTGGTGCCTGCTGCTCGGTTCGGTCTAGATGAGCTTTAGGAAGATTATTGCCATGATATGAGACTCATTAACAATGTTTAAGTAAGATATAGAAAAAAGTGACACTGTTTTATCTTGGTCAAATAATTATAGCATGTCTTTAAGAAATAACATTGGTTGTCATCAATATATCTGTTATTTTTGTATTCTTCAGATCAACTTACGTTGCGTCTGGTCGATGGAGACAGCATATGCTCTGGGAGAGTGGAGGTTCTCTACAATGACACGTGGGGGACAATTTGCGATGATTACTGGGATATGGCAGATGCTGTCGTCGTCTGCCGGCAGATAAACTGCGGGTTTGCTGAATCAGCAAGAGGCTCATCTCAATTCGGCGAAGGTATAGATGACATCTGGTTGGACGACGTGCACTGCGTAGGAACTGAGACGAACATCCGTCAGTGCAAAGTCAGGCAAATTGGGGAACATAACTGCAATCACGTGGAGGACGCTGGCGTAATATGCAATACTGGTGAGAGACTGACATTGACATCTACTGTATTTATTAATCTACAGGTATAATTTAATTTATATAAGAAAATTGCTCAGCATCCAGACAACGTTACACTTCCATGCTGGTGTAATATTTCCCACCGTGGTTCTTAAAGTATAGATAGAACAACTTCAGAATTACCTTGAAATTATCAAAAGGAATTAAAAAAAACATGTCTTGCAAAATCTGTTTGTCATATAATCTTTCCACAGTAATAAGGTAATATTATTTCTTTCATCGGGGAAGCCATTGAAAATTGACAAACACTTGCTCCGATTAATACTCCTGTAAGGATTCTTCATCGTGCAACGTGACATGTAACCATGCAGTAAGAAGATAAACATAAAACATTTTAAACATTAAAAATTACGAAGATTTTGAAAATTTCTGTGTATATTACTTTGCTATTACGAGCCTGAAGCAATGGAGTCCTTAAATACCCCCTCCTATTCGTTTTTATCAGCTTTTAACGCGAGGATTCTTATGAAAACAACTTACACTTATTTTCCACTGCTACTGAGTGTTCGTTCCTCGTCTTCTGCTACTGTTCCTATTCACTCCAACTTTCCTCTGCTTTCCACTGTTATAACATATGGTTATTTGAGTTACTGGCGTCTTCCTGTCAGCTTGAACCAGTCTGGCCATTGTCCTCTGATGTCTTATTCACAAGATGCTTCCGCCAACAGAACTGCCAGTCATTAGATACTGTTCTTCCCATATCATTTCCTGTCAACAGCAGTCATTGTTGTGCGTGAATGCCACAGGTGTTCGTCAATATCTGAGATATTTATACCACCTTGACCAGCACCAGCAATCAGTCAACGGTCGTCAATTACATCAAATTCCTTCCTCCTTCTAATGTTTATCTGAAAACAACTGAATCGTTTGTAAGCATTGAGCTGCTGCCAAATGATTGACTGATTAGACATTTGCATTAACGAGCAGGTGCAGTGGTGTACATAACAATGCGGTCACTGAGAGTACAACTGAACCTCCAGTGTGACATCATAGGACAGATACAGTCAGCTGGTTTACCTCCAGTCCTGTTTCACAACGTTTACTTTTCCGGGCGTTCTGTTGCAGATCACCCACCGAAGCCAACCATCTACAATGGGAAAGTAACAGATATTTTTATGAAAGGAGAAGACCTGAAGATAAAATGTAGCACTCAAGGTTTCTACACTTCCACAAAGTTTTACCTCTTCAAAGACAACGACAATACGCCCATCCTAACGAAAGAACCTAGAACAAGGCATTACACTGCGACCTTTGTAATATCGAACATTACAGAAGCAAATAAAGGGAATTACAGCTGCAGTTACGATTCCGAAATTTCTGGGAAAGCATTTAGATCCGTGAAGAGTGACAACGTAAACGTAATGTTAAAAGGTACGTTCTACTTTCAACATGGGAATGACAGGGCACGCTGAATCCATACAAGGAGATATTATGCTGAACTCTTCTTCCGCCGCCTCCTCCTCCGAGCCTATTTCTTTGGCAAAGACACTCCATCCTACACCGATAGCTCTCTACTCCCTCCGCATCAACAGTTAATCTCACCATCAAACCCGCAGATAAGCATGGAGCTGTAGTAGTCTGGCGTACTGACCTCTCCCTTGCTGAGGCCCAGCGCCAACTCAGAGACACCTCATCTTACTTACCCCTCGAACAGGACCCCTACTGAAGAACACCAGGCCATTGTTTCCCGCACCATCACCAACCCGTTTTACATGCTACCCAACATCCCAAAACATCCAGGTAAACCCATTGTTTCAGCTTGTTCTTGCTCCACCGAACTCATATCGGCATACCTCGACTCAGTTTTATACCCCCTAGTTCAGCATCTTCCTACCTACATCCGTGACACTTCACACGCTCTGGATCTTTTTAATCATTTCAGGTTCCCTGGCCCCCATCAGCTTATTTTTACTATGGATGTCCAGTCCCTGTACATCTCCGACCCCCACCAGGAAGGCATCAAAACTCTCCGCTGTTTTTCTGGACAACAGTCCCAACCAGTTCCCCTCCATCACCACTCTCCTCAGCCTTAAAGGACATTTCCTCACTCGAAATAATTGGATCCTCTCACTTCCGTCAAACAAAAGGGGTAGCCATGGGCACTCGCATGGGTCACAGTTATGCCTGCCTGTTTGTCGGCTACGTGGAACAGTCTATGTTAGAACCTGCACCGGTGTCCGTCCCGCACTTTTCCTGCGCTACCTCAACGATTACAAAGGTGCAGCTTCCTTAGGGAAAACAGGGATTATACAGCAAACCTCTATGTTCTCTAATTACTACTCAGCGACACTAAAAGTTCATTTCCAAATTGCAATAAACAAATGACATTCCTAAAACATCATGTAAAGATTTAAATCGAATCACCTCAATATCAGTACCTCGCTAACATAAGTTATGACAGTGAAAAATAAGTTGTATTTTCAACTTCTTACCAGCATTATGGGTTGGCTTTATCTTGGAGTAGGTTAACTGGGCGATGCAACGTCGTGAACCGAAAGGCCTACTCTACGGTTTACCGTTGTATGTTCTAATTGTCAAAAAGATAGAAATATAACTACATATTAATTATCATCTTAAACCCATTCGTGTACTGTTGAATTCAATTAATATTCAAATTTATCTTTGATCTTTTTTTTTCCAGAATTTCTGCCGCCACCTGATTTTATCCATAATCGGATTCCTAGTGTTATAGTGGAAGGACAGGACGTCACTTTACTATGCGACTCGCCAGATTATTATGAAAAATGCAAATTCTATCTGTACAAAGACAACGAAACTAACCTCATTAGTACCCAGATAGCAACCGACGAGTTACACCAGACTTTGTTTAATGTAACAGAGATTAAAAAAAGCGACGAGGGAAGTTACTACTGCAAATATGAAGTATTTCTGTCGGAAAATCTTCGCTGCAACTCGTCGTTGAGCAGTGCCATAAATATTACAGTGCAAGGTAAGTGATGTACTGCACTTCTAACGTTTTCTGCATGGGGCAGCATGGTACCCCAGTATCTATCTAAAGGCATTACAGCGCCAACGAACCAGTTCACTTCCCGCTGCGGGGTCAGTAAGGAGTTTGTACGTTCTCACCGTTACCACGTGGGTTTCCTCTGGGTGCTCTGCTTTCTACCAAATACGTAGGAGTGTGCATTGGAGGGTAAACTGTCACTGGTTGTAATTGGGTGGAGCGGGCTCATTGGGCGAGAAGGTCCTTTTACCATACTTTAAGTACTGAAAGTGCTTCAGCAGATAGCATTGTATTGGAATATTATTTGGCAATTGCATTGCAAGCGAAGGACTGAGAAAAGCAAACATTAATTATCCGTACTCCAGTTTCCTTTAGTATCCCAAAGGCAACCGTTCTATGTCTTCCTTATCAGAAGGTGTAAAGCTCAGACTTGCAAATAAGGATAAAGAATGCGAAGGAGAAGTGGAGATCTACTACAATGGTACCTGGGGGAAAGTCTGCGGAAACAGCTGGCAAATTTCAGAAGCGCAGGTAGTGTGCAGGCATCTGGGCTGTGGGTTCGTGAAGAACGCCTCCCCTAGTGAACGCTATGGGATGGGAGATAACGAAGTCCGACTGAACTACGTCCACTGCCTGGGTACCGAAACGCTTTTGTGGAACTGCCTTACGCTGTCCTGGACAGAGAACATCTGCTTCGGTCACTACAGAGCGGAAGTAACTTGTTCAGGTAAACACAAAGTAAATTGAAATTTTGTGCAATAGCAGAAAACCTGTCTCTCTTAACTTCTCGCAATCTGGACTTGGTATGATTCAATATCTGTACAATATTTAAACTTCATCTTAGAGCACAATTCGAGATCAACTCTCCGCCCTCAATTATAAAAGTCACAGAATCTTGCTATCTTAGGAGAATTCGCATCCTCCTCAGACTCTTATTGTTTCTAAAATAAATTCAAGAGTGCAGCCGCAGTCCATAATGCTATGAGGAAGAGGCCTGAGTTCATCAGACAAAGCACTTTTTAATCTTAAGGTAACGTTGTCTGGAGTTAATTTCAGGGCTACCTGAACTATGTATATTGAGTTAAATATATGAGATCGAGCTTTCTCGAATGAATGACCATAAACATGCGCAGCAAATGTCAAATACTTAAAATATATGAAAACCATTTCCCACAAGGCAGCTGTAATATTGCCCGTATACGGTGTTGTTAACTTATTCACATTATTATATGTAGACCTCAAGACCATAAGACATAGGAGCAATATTAGGCTATTCGGCTCATTGTATCTGATTTGCAATTCCATCACGGTTGATTTATTATGTCTCTAACGCCATTCTCCTGCTTTCTCCCCATAATCTTTGACACACTGATTAATCAGGAACCCATCAACGTCTGCTTTAAATCCATCCAATGACTTCGCCTCCACAACTGTCAGAGGCAATGAATTCCACAGATTCACTACCATTTACCGATAGAAATTCCTCCTCATCTTTGTTCCAAACGGATGATCATCTATTGTAAGACTGAACTGCTTGGTCCTACAGTCTCCTTCTACAGGTGACAGCTACTGCACATCCACCCTATTTAGGCCCTTCAATATTGAGTTGTGTTCAGTGACATCCAACCCACATTCTAATCTCCAGCAAGTACGACAAAATGTTGTTTTTCTCCCCCCCCCCCTTCAGAGCAGCCCCTGAAACCATCCATTTCAATATTCCGTTCACCAAGTGTTTACATGCCGGGTGAGAACGTGACAGGCCGGTGTACGTTATCCTCCTTCTACCCCGGCAGTCGGATGTTCCTCCACAGAGTTGGTGAGAAGAAACCCCTCGTGTCTTTGCCGATACCGGATAACGAAATATCGGTGAACTTCACAGTCGTCAATGTTCAGACAACGCACTCGGGAAATTACACGTGCAGCTACGATGTAGATATTGCAGAGTTGGTCTTCAGCTCGGAACTCAGCGATCAGCAAACAATAACAGTGAAAGGTAGGCATTTCCATCTGACACTTCTCTATCGAGTCCTAAAATATCATCGTTAAATTCTGAAATCGTGTGCAACTGCCGCTTCATATCGTTCAGATTTTGCTATCAATTCTTGAGCGAATTTCTTATCAAGATAATGATTGCTTTCATTTATGGTCGTCTGTTATATAAGTGATGTGGATTCTTTGGGAAGGGTGTTGAAGGATCTTTTAAGGACGCTGACTAGATTAGAGGGCATGTGCTATGGCTAAACTTCAGCTGTTTCCGCTGGAGCAAAGGAAGCAAATATAAGACGTGATAGATGTTTATCCGATCACACATAAACACACACACACACACACACACACACACACACACATATGTATAAAGCACTGAGATAGGCACATGAGTGGGCAATAGGCAATGGGCAGGGAATGGAGGGCTATGAACATAGTGCGGGCAAAGGATTTACCTTAGTTGAGTATTTAATCGCAAATTTAACTAGTTTAACTTAGCGTTGTGGGAGGAGGGTCTGTTCCTTGGTCGTACTGTTCTATATTTTGGACTGATAAGAGGAGTTTGCCGTCAAATGCTACGCATTTGTATTTCTCTGTTAGTAGCATTAGATTCAAACAATAAGAAACTGAAAAAATCTACAAAACAAATATACTTAGGACTATGGTATTGTAATCTCTAATGCATTTCTTTTTGTGCAGTAACTTATTATTAGCGGACTTTGTTAAAAAAGGTAGAAGGTAATTTGAATAATTTGTATGCTTCAAACGAATGAAGAGGCTGTTTTACAAAACACGAGTTGCGTTCAATCAAAATTGTTTATTGCGATAGAATTACATAGCACTGAGCCACTTTCTCGTCCATTCTAAGTAAGTTTCATGTTTGCGACCCCAGTATGAAAATAATACCCCTCTGGTCCCCTTTAAATCTTTCTCCTCAGACCACGATTCTGCATCCTCTAATTCTGAGTCTAGTATTTTAAATAAAAGTATTGTGACCATCCACTTGATCATTGTCCCTTGTGGCTTATATATTTATGTGAGTTCACTATTTAATTATCACATCTACTCTCTTACGTTTGTAGTTTGTTAAGTATTTATAATGACTGGAGAACATTGAAAACTTAATAACTAGGTAATAGTATGCAGTTATCAAGGTCAATTGCACCAAACTAATAACCGGAAAGAGCACTAATATTATGTTCCGATAAATTGGATGCAACACGAACTGCTATGTATACATATCTGTCCTTATACTGCCCAATAGTACCCTAGCCAGCGAACCACTGCCACTCTATAAATAAATTACCAACACTGCTGTAATATTATTTCATGTAGCAATTCATATATACACAGTAAATAGTCATCGGTCAACTCAAGTAAAAACATAATCAACTGGAAAATTAGAAACTATTATCTCTATGTAGTTGTGGTAATGCATTTGCTGAAACCTGTACCCGTTTCAAGTAAAATATAAAATATTCGCTAGACACTACTCAGCTCTGTTATTTTTCAAAATTATTAGTTATCACTTCTCTCCTCAAAATGGCTTAGCATTTAATGTTTCAAAAAAACATTCAAGAATAACGGCGTTTATTTATTTTTCAGATGGGCCGCCTGAGCCCGTTCTATCCACGGATAAGGATCCTCCAAATTATCTTCCGGGCCAGGAAATAACCCTGCAGTGCAGTGCGCCGAGCTATTTCCAGGTTACCAGTTATTACCTGTATAAAGACGATAAAAAGAACTGCATCAGGTCCCAGGCTAGCACTATGACTGACAACTTCGTAGTGTTCAAAATCATGGCTGAAAGTAACAAGGACAGTGGTGATTACACTTGTCAATATGAAACCAACTCATCGGGACAGATGTACAATTCATCACACAGCGAGCCCATAAAAATCTCAGTGGTTGGTAAGTGTAATAACCTACGAAAAATAACTCATAGAAACTTCACCGTCACACCCGACCCGTATTCTCAAGATCAGAACAAAGTACGAGTACTCAGTATCTCTAGATCTCAGGGCGTTTAGATGTCTCAGAAATTTCATTTCCATACATAAAATAACGCAAGGAAGCCAGAATCCCACTGACATTAGATTTACAATGCCAGATTGACACTCGGTTGTCAATTCCAAATATTCCATTCTCATGTTGCTCAGCCGTCCATAGTGATCAAGACGTAGAGATGGTGCTGAAGAAGGCATAATGGAACCTGACCTCCTTCAGTCAGCGCGTACAGTAGAGGAGATGGACTGTTATATTACAGTTGTCTAAGGCAACGGTGGGGAAGTAATTGGAATTTTGTGTGTAGTCTTGTTCACCCTGTTACACAAAACATAGAGTATTATTAAACTAGAAAGCACGGAGAAAGATTTAACAGTCTGCAGGGTAGAAGTACAAGTTTCCTTGAGTAGGGTTTTATTTAATGGAAAAAAATAAAGCCGTAAACTAGGAAGCCAGTCCTTGCATCATATATCCTTGAATTTAAAAAAGTGACGTAGAAAAGGCGCATAAAACACGAGGGGAATAGCATGGTGAAACAGTGAGATCGGGTCCCTCTTTCCAGGGAAGATTTGCTGAAGATAACAAAGCATAGCTTTAATATCATGGGCGAGAGATTTAAAATGAACATCAGGGGCAACGTTTTCACGCAAAGGACAGTTCTTTTGTGGAATGTACTGACTGAAATAATGGTTCAAATGGTTAAATAAGCGATGTTTACAAGCCATTTAGATAGGTACATGGCCAGGAGAGGTTTATGAGACTGCGGGCCAAACGCCGGAAAATGGGAGGAGTTTGCTGGGCAACAAAGTCGGCATGGACCAGTTGAGCTGAACAATCCGATTTCATGCCTTATGATTGTGGAAGTTGGAAGTCTACAGCCTAAGCAACTCGATGGCTATTTGTGGGAAATTGGTAGGGCCAATAATCTAAGACCATAAGACCATAGGACAAAGGAGCAGAAGTCGGCCATACAGCCCATCGAGTCTGCTCCTCCATTTTATCATGAGCTGATCCACTCTCCTATTTAGTCCCACTCCGCTGCCTTCTCACCATAACCTTTGATGCCCTGGCTACTCAGATACCTATCAATCTCTGCCTTAAATACACCCAATGACTTGGCCTCCACTGCTGCCCGTGGCAACAAATTCCATAGATTCACCACCCTCTGACTAAAAAAATTTCTTTGCATTTCTGTTCTGAATGGGCGCCCTTCAATCCTTAAGTCATGCCCTCTCGTACTAGACTCCCCCATCATGGAAAACAACTTTGCCATATCCACTCTGTCCATGCCTTTCAACATTCGAAATGTTTCTACGAAGTCTCCCCTCATTCTTCTAAACTCCAAGGAATGCAGTTAAAGAGCAGACTAACGTTCCTCATATATTAACCCTCTCATTCCCGGAATCATTCTAGTGAATATTCTCTGTACCCGCTCCAACGTCATCACATCCTTTCTTAAATAAGGAGACCAAAACTGCCCACAGTACTTCAAGTGTGGTCTCACCAGCGCCTTATACAGACTCAACATCACATCCCTACTTCTATACTCTATTCCTCTCGAAATGAATGCCAACATTGCATTCGCCTTCTTCACTACCGACTCAACCTGGAGGTTAACCTTAAGGGTATCTTGTACGAGGACTCCCAAGTCCCGTTGCAGCTCCGAACTCTAAGAGGAAATAGATAATTATTTCATGACATAGGAGGAAAAGCAAAAATAAAATTTAGAGAGCTAGGCAGGAAGATGAGAAGCAGGACTTCTTGCATAGTAATTTCTCGATTGTTGCCTGTGTCTCACAACAGTGAGGGTAGAAACAGGACGATTCGGCAGAATGATGGGTGGCTAAGACGCTGGTGGAGGGGCAGAGATTCTCGAATCATTGGGATATTTTCTGTGCGATCTGCTCAAAAGTGACGGGTTGCACCAGAATCCGAGGGGAATCAATATTTTCACGGGCAGGTTTGTTAGCGCTGTTGGGCGGGGGTGGAGGGGGTGGTGGTGGCAGGAGGTGGTTTAAACTAATTTTGTGGGGATAGGAACCCGGGGGAAGGGACTCACGATAGGACAGAGCATAAAAAAGCAAAGATAGCGTGTGGTCAGACCGTCAGAAAGAGCAGGCAGATGACATGGCATAATTGCAGCCAGCATGGGGAGTTTCAGGGCATTACGTATGCAAAATCCAAAGGGTAGTAAATACTTTATTGAAAATGTTACATCTCAATGCATGGAGTATAAGAAATATATTGGATGATATTTTTGCTCTGTTACAGATTGTCAGGAATGATATTGTGGCCATCACTGAATTGTTGGTGAAGATGGTTGTACTTGGGAGCTAAATGTCCAAAGTTACACGTTGTATTAGAGAAATAGGAAGGCCGGCAGAGGGGGCCATGTGGTTAGGCTGGTAAAGAATGGCTTAAAATTAGTACAAAGTTGTGACATTGAATCGGAAGATGTTAGATTCTTGTGGGTTGAGTTAAGAATCTGGAAGGACAGTTATACATAGGCCTCTCAACAGTAGCTGGTATGAGGACCATTGATTACAACAGGAAGTAAGAAAGGCTTATCAAAACAGCAGTGTGATGATAGCCATGGAAACTTTTAACTTCTAGGTCGATTGGAGAAATCAGGGTGGAAGTGGCCCTCAAGAGAGTTAGTTTTTGGAAGACTTCGGAGATGCGTTTTTAGAGCAGATTGTTGTTGAGCCTACTAGGGGATCAGCTGTACTGGATTGGGTATTGCGTAATGAGCTGAAGGCGGTTAGGGAGCTTAAAGTTAAATAATCCCAGAAGGCATAGATCACAGTATGATTCAATACAGCTTGAAATCTGCTAGGGAAAAAGTAAAGTCCGATTTAACAATATTTCAGCAGAGTAACGGAAATTACAGTGGTATGAGATCGCAGTTGGCCAAAGGAAATTGGAAGGAGATGCTGCCGGAATGATAGCAGAACAACAATGGCTTGTGCTTTTGGAAAAAAAAATGAGGAAGGTGCAAGGTAGATGTATTCTTAAAACGAAGAAATATTCCAATGGAAAAGTAGATCAACCGTGGCTGACAAAGGAAGTCAAAGCTAATGTAAAAGCAAAGAGAGGGCATGCAACAAAGCAGCAATTAGTGCGAAGATGGAAGATTGGGAAGCTTTCAAAACCCTACAGAGAAAAACTAAAATAATCATCAGGAGGGAAACGATGAAATACGAGAGCAAGCTAGCAGACTATATCAAAGTGCATAGTAAAAGATTTTTCAAGTATGTAAAATATAAAAGAGATATAAGAGTGGATATAGGACTGCTAGAAGATGAGGTCGAGGAAATCATGAGGGACAAGGAGATGGTAGATGTTCTAAATTAGTATTTTGCAACAGTCTTCATTCTGGAAGACACTAGCAGTGTGCCAAATGTTGAAGGGTGTAAGGGAAGAGAAGTGAGGGCAGTTACAACTACAAGGGAGAAAGTGGAACAAAAGCTGAAAGACCTAAGTGTACGTAAGTCACCTGGACAAGATGAACTACACACAAGGTTTCTGAAAGAGGTATCGGCAGAGATTGCGAGGTAATTAGCAATGATCTTTCAAAAACTATTGGATATTCCTGGCAAAGTGCTCAGAGGATGTGCAGAGCAGCTGGCAGATGTTCTCACTGACATCTTCAACATCTCCCTGAGGAGCGCCGTCGTTCCAATGTGTTTCAAGGCCGCCTCCATCGTCTACGTGCCGAAGAAGTTTTGAGTGTTCTGCCTCAACGACTACCGTCCCGTTGCACTCACATCCATCATCATGAAGTGTTTCGAAAGGCTCGTCATGAGGCACATCAAGACCCTGCTGCCCCCTCACTGGACCCACTGCAGTTCGCATATCGTCCCAACCGCTCAACAGACGACGCCATCACCACCACCCCCCACCTGGCCCTCACCCACCTGGACAAAAAAGACACGTATGCTCGAATGCTTTTCATAGACTTCAGTTCAGCATTCAACACATACCTTACTCAGCACTTGATTGGAAAGTTGAAACTGCTGGGACTGAGCACCACCCTCTGCAACTGGATCCTAGACTTCCTGTCTGGGAGACCTCCGTCAGTCCGGATCAGGAGTAGCATCTCCGACACCATCACACTGAGTACGGGGACACCCCAGGGCTGTGTGCTCAGTCCATTGCTGTTCACTCGACTGACCCACGACTGTACACCAATACACAGCTCGAATCACATCATCAAGTTCGCCGATGACACAACTGTGGTGGGTCCCATCAGCAAGAACGACGAGTTAGTATACCGAGAGGAGGTGCATCGGTTAACGGACTGGTGCAGAACCAAAAGTATGTCTCCTAAAGTGAACAAAACAAAAGAGATGTGTGTTGCCTTCAGGAGAGCACGGAGCGACCACTCGCCACTGAACATTGACGGCTCCTCCGTTGAGATTGTCAAGAGCACGAAATTTCTTAGTGTTCACCTGGCGGACAATCTCACCTGGTCCTTCAACAACAGCTCAATAGCCAAGAAAGCCCAGTAGCATCTCTACTTTCTTCGAAGGTTGAGAAAAGTCCATCTCTCACCTCCCATCCTCACCACATTCTACAGAGGATGTATTGAGAGCATCCTGGGGTATTGCATCACTGCCTGGTTCGGCAATTGCACCGTCTCGGATCGCAAGACACTGCAGCGGATAGTGAGGTCAGCCGAGAAGACCATCGGGGTCTCTCCTCCCGCCATGACAGACATTTACACCACACGCTGCACCCGTAAAGCCAACAGCATTTTGAAGGACCCCACGCACCCCTCATACAAACTCTTCTCCCTCCTGTCATCTGGCAAAAGGTACCGAAGCATTCGGGCTTTCACGACCAGACTGTGCAACAGTTTCTTCCCCAAGCCATCAGACTCCTTAATACACAGAGCCTAGACTGACATCTACATCATTTATTAGTACATTGTAATTTGTCCTCTACTGTGCCTGATGTCTTGTTAATTATTTATTGTACTGCCCTGCACTGTTTTGTGCACTTTACGTCGTCCTGTGCTGGTCTGTAGCTTAGTGTAGTTTTTCTGTTGTTTTACGTAGTCTTGTGTAGCCTTGTGTTGTTTCACTTAATCTGCTGTAGTGTTGTGTTGTTTCATGTAGCACTATCGTCCTGGAGGAACGTTGTTTCGTTTTCACTGTGTAGTGTACTAGCAGCTTATGGTCGAAATGACAATAAAAAGCGACTTGACTTGACTTTACTTGGATTCTGGTTTGATGCTAGAGGACAGGAAAAATGCAAATATCACACCGCTTTTGAAGAAAGGAGGAAGGCAGCAGAAAGGAAATAATATATCAGTTAGCCTGACCTCAATTGTTGGGAAGATATTGCGGTAAATTGGTAAGGATGAGGTTATGGAGTACTCGGTGACGTAGAAGGAAAAAGTCAGCATGGTTTCATTTAGGGGAAATCTTCCGTGACAAACCTGTTGCAAATCTTTGAGAAGATTACACGTAGAATAGATTAAAGGAAAGTAGTGAATATTGTATATTGGAACTTTCAGAAGGCCTTTGACAAGCGCTCTCTCTCTCTCTCTTTCTCTTCTTTCTCTCCATTTTCCCTTTCATAAACATAAACACTTCTATCAGGACGCATTCATTCTCCGCCAGGAATAAAAATGCAGCCTATCCAACATCCAACCGACTCCATGACTACGTAATTATAACTTTTCATCTTAGTTCCATCATAGGTGAACCAAGTTTACAAAAATAAGTTGCTCGACTTTTCCTACTTTTTTCTTTCGATAATAGAACAAGGGATACTAATAGAAGTGAACCTGAAACAGTGAAGTATTTATATTTCCGTATGTTTCCATATAGAAAGCTTTTATATAAAATAAACACCCAGGGTATCGGATGAATTGTGTGAGAATGGATCGAAGATCGTCTATCTTGGAGTAAATTGATCCTTTTTAGACGCTGATAATTGGTATAGGGCACCAAGTTCAGTTATTGGCTCCCAGTTGTTCCCTCCATAGTGAACTACCGTATGATGGTTGAGAGATTTACAATACCGATTTTAAAAAGACGAATGTACAGATGCATGTTTCGAAAGGATCGGAAGTCTATGGGCCAATTGTTAGTAAATCGAATGAGTGTATAGGGCATTTCGGTTGACATGGAAGAGGTGAACCAAAGGATCTGATTCAGTGCTGAGTCTATGACTCGGTCAACATTAATTCATTTTGAGCTGAAGAATGTAAGATTTTTCAATTTGCGATGATACAATGGAGCTTTAAGGAGCCTGCTAAGATAAAGAAACCGATTCGCCAACGCGATATAGTGAAAATGAAAAGACTGGCAAAGGGTGTTTAATGTCGGGAAAAGTGTGTGATCCTACATTTTGGAAAGTGAAATATGAATGAACATACTGTAAGGAAGTGCAGAGGATTAAAGGTATTCGTCGCAGTTAATTATAAAAACCCAACTGGTAGTTTCAATCTGAGTTCAAACGGCAAAGGATATTTTGGCTTTAATTGTCAAAGGGATTGCCATTAAAAAAACATTAAAACACCGTTCCAATTATACAGAGGGTCGCAGTGGACAAAACTAGAATACAGCAGAGAACTTTAGTCTTCTTGTCCAGCAGTTCGGTGTAACAATGCTGGCGAGGTTCCAAAGGGATTCACCAGGCTGATTCAAAAAATGAGAATGAAGAAGATTATTTTTGCTGAGCAACACAAACAAAATAGGTTGAGTAAGCATTCTCTGGCTTATGAAAATATGGGGCGAATCGATACAAATATGTATGCTTTTGCGGGGGGTGGAAAGGGTAGAATATCGTAGAAGCTTTTACCAGTCGGCGTACATTTAATAAGTGGGCATCATAACAAAGTAAGGGGTCAGCCATTCAGTACCGAGATAAGCAGAAATATTTTCTCGCACAGGGTGATAAATTAGCGGAATTCACGTCCGCTGTAGGTATTAGAATGTGGATCACAAGAAGTACTCAATGTGCATGCGTCCAAATGTTTCCGAGCTCGAGGAATAGGGCGGTGAGGCGAAGGACACAGATGAAGCGCTGAAGCCAGCATTGATCAGTCTCACGAAATCATATAAGATAGTGGAGCAGAGCGGAATGGCCTGATGGTCTAGTCGTGCTCCTATTTTGTTGTGTTCTTTTATACCTGAATCGTCGTGGTTAAGATCCAAGCAAATTATGTAAGATGTAACCATGATAGACACAGAAACTAGCGGGATTATTGTTTCCACATCGCACAGGACTGTGTTGACCGAAAATAATACAGCTGTAAGCCGATGAGACATAGAAGCAGACCCTGGATAATCAATAACCAATCAACATCCGCCTTAAATATATTAAATGACTTGGCCCTCACTGCAGAATTGGCATTGATTCTTCACCCACAGGCTAAACAAGTTGATACTCATCTCTGTTCTTAACCGAAGGCCCTGTATTCTGCAGCTGTGGCCTGAGATCCTAGACGCTCACACTATAGGAAACATATTCTGTACATCCACCTCGTTTAGTAACTTCAATATTAGAAAGATTTCAGCGAAATCCCCTTCATTCTTCTGAATTCCAGTGAGTACATGTCCAGAGCTAAAAATAAACACGCCTCATATGTTGAAACATTAAATCTGAGAACCATTCTCGTGGACATGCTCTTTATTCTGTCCAATGCCAGCACATCACCTTCAATAAGTGGGGTTTGACCAATATCTTTTAACATTCGAATTGCACCATCGGTCTTATATTCTAATCGTCTTGAGGAAAATGCTAATAGCGTATTTTGCTTTCTTTACCACCGACGCAACCTGCAAGTTAAACTTAAAAGAAAGCTACACGAGTGCTCCATTTTTTTCTCCCCATTTAGAAAGTAGCCAGGCTTTTATTCCTTCTATCAAAGTGCTGGCACCACACGTAATCATTATATTCCATTTGCCCACCTCTTCAACCTTTCCCCTAACCTGTGCATCTGGAGAGTCCAGTCTTTCTCAATACGAATTGCAAGTCCACCATCTTCCTATCGTCTGCAACCTTAGCGACAACGCCATCAATTCTGTCATCCAAATCATTGATATTTAAGGAGAAAAGAAACAGTCTATCAGCGACCCCTGAGGAAAACCTTAGTCACCAACAGCTAACAAGATAAGGTCCCCGTTGTTCAGACTCTTTGTCTCCTGCCAGACAGCTAAGTTTGCATTCATGATAATATCTTTCCAGTAGCACTAAGCGTTCTTATTCTAATAAGCCGCCTGGTGTGCGGCACCTTATCAAAGGCCTTCTGAAAATAAAAGTAAACTACATTCAATGACACTACTTTATCTGTCCTGCCTGTTTATTTCGTCAACAATTCCAAATGATTTCTCAGGCAAGGCTTCTTTCAAGGAAAGCATGCAGCGTTTTTTCCTCCACGTACTCTTAAACATCAGTCTTAATAATGGACTGCAGCATTGTCCCAACTACAGACTCAGCCAAATTGACCTAAAAATTCCTTTTTCTGGCTCCTTTCCGGCTTAAAAAGTGAATTTTCCAATCCTTTGGAACCAGTCGAACCATTCGAGGATCTAGTGATCCTTGAAAGAACTCAATAATTATCACAATCTCTTCAGCTACATCTTTTAGAACCCTGGAAACTACTACATCTATTCCAGATAACTTATCTACCTTCAGATCATTCAGCTTCTTAAGCTTCTCCTAAGTAATAGCAACCATACTCTCTTCTACTGTTCAATACTATCTAATTTCTGGCGTACTGCTCTTGTCGTCCACATTGAAGACCGACGGGAGAATTTTTTTTAAGTTGCTTGCCATTTCTTTCTCCCAAATTACTAACTCTCCAGTGTCATTTTTGCAGTGGTCCGATGTCTATTTTCGCCTCTCTTTTATTCTTTATCTATCAAAATATTTTTTGTATTTGCTTTTATAATATTAGCTAGCTCTCTTCCATGTTTCATCTTTTCTCTCCTTACGGCCGTTTAGTTGTTATCTAAAAAAAAAACTACTAATTCCATCCTACTTTTTGTTACATTATATACCTGTTATTTTGCTTTCTTCTGTCATTTTTAAATCTTTTTATTAATTATTATTGAAAATTGACAAAGAAACATACACTAAAATAATCAAGTCAATATATCAATAAGTATAATAAGAGTGAAACTATTTACCAAACTAAACAGTATGTCAATAATAATAATTAAAAAAAAAACAAAATGTTAAAGCTATATTTAAATTAAGATTCTTCTGTCTTTTACTTCCCTTGTCCGCCACCGTTAAGCCATCCTCACTTTAGAAGATTT